>NC_136797.1:15883167-16515667 GCF_951216825.1 Electrona antarctica
CAGCGATGGGGGGAGAAGGGCGTGTGTGTGTATGCGTGTGTGTGCGTGCGTGCGTGCGTGTGTGTGTGTGTGTGTGTGTGCGCGCGCGCTCGCTTGTGCGTGCATGAGTGCATGTGTTGTGTGAGTGTGTCAGAGAGTGAGAGGCACAGAGAGAGCGAGTGCAGGAGAGAGAGAGAGAGAGAGAGAGATGGAGGGAGGAGTCAGATCAGTAGGGGCTATAGGAGAGAGAACAGGGAAACGAAACAGCCCAGGATTAAATCATGGGAGAAACGGAAAGGGGGCTGCGATACTGTATAGCCAAGACTATACACACACACAGCGTGTGTGTGTGTAACAATTAAATGTATATACGAGGTATCCATGTGAGGAGACGAACGCCTACCAATGGTGATGTGTATACGTACGGGCCAATCTGTTTCTTGTTGCACTAGCGTTATTATAATGGTTGTCATTTCATTGATGACTGAGGGAGAGAAAAAAAAATATGATGGGGAGAGCGCGGGGGAGGAGGAGGAGGTGGGGGCACGAGGGGAAAGGAGCGAGGTGGGAGGGGCAGAGAGCAATGACGTCCGGGGACTGGGAGGGGGATTGGATAATGGTGTAATGTGCTGTTTCCGTGCCAACTGTTTCTGTGACAGTGTGAGGGCTACTTATCATCTGCAACGTCACCGCGGTGGAAATATTACTTCCGGGTGGAAAACATATTTTTATGTTTTATATAGTATATATAATATTAGGGAAGTTGACATTCATAGTCAATATCTTCAAATTTGACAAGAATAGTTTCTTATATAGAACATGGAACATACATAGAAATGTAAATGTTAAATATAAATAGTAGGTCCTACCAACATTTTGTTCTGCATGGACAAAATCAAATTGTGATTATGTTGTGGGGATGACAATAAGCTGCTTTAAAACAACATATAGTTTTACACAACCACTACTAGCCACTTAAAGCTACCGGTTTTATATGTTACTTTCCTCTTCTACCCCAGATTTGAACTTGGTTTTTTGCACTCGGGCTGATATATATTTCTACATTTCTTCTTAACATCTAGAGCTAATAGAGCCTGCCTGCTTGTTCAGGGGATACATTGAATCTTGACCATCAGGACATTTAGTTTTAGTCACATTTTAGTCACCTGTAATGTCTTAGCCTATAGTTTTAGTCGACTAAATATCATCAGATTTTAGTCGACTAAATCTACAGTTGATTTAGTCGAACAAAATGTATTTTGGCGGGCTTTGATGCCGTCATAATGAAAAGGAACTGCCGTTAACGGTTGTAAAAAGGAGGTTTACAAATTGCTGACCCTGACCATCATACAAAACAAAAAGCAGGAGAAAGAAATAGCCATGCAAATCCATGTCAAGGACTAACGGAAGATCAACCTGTCAAATAAAATCTTCATGCTTGAATACCGACTTGATTATTGTTTTTAAACAATAGAGCGTCGCAGTCCCGCCTCCTACCCGGGACCAGGAAATGAAATCCAATGCATTATTCTCATAGACATTTCGTAAAGTATTTATTTAAAGACGGTTACGCCGCGGACAAAGCCAACTCGAGTCGTGACAACTCATGACAACACAAACAATATTTTGGACCAAACAAATAATTAGAAAGAAGAAAAACAACAAAAAAAGTGTTGTAACCTGCCGTTTTTTTCTTCTTTCTAATTATTTGTTTGGTCCAAAATATTGTTTGTGTTGTCATGAGTTGTCACGACTCGAGTTGGCTTTGTCCGTGGCGTAACCCGTCTTTAAATAAATACTTTACGAAATGTCTATGAGAATAATGCATTGGATTTCATTTCCTGGTCCCGGGTAGGAGGCGGGACTGCGACGCTCTATAGTGTACATTTCAATGAGGCAATGATGTGCGAATTAATGTTACCAAAGGAATTGGGTGGGGTGTGTCACTCACCATGTGCTGTGTGCGTACTGCCTCGATTGGGTAGTCTCCCTTGGCGGTCTCTCCACTCAGCATGATGCAGTCAGCTCCATCCAGCACGGCATTTGCTACGTCGCTGCCCTCAGCGCGGGTAGGCCTGGGCTTCTTGATCACATATGCTTTTTGTTTTTTTCACTTGCTGAAAATAGCCAATCTACAAGCCGGCTATCGGCTATTTTCAGCATGCAACTAATTGTAAAATGACTTATAGTGGATCTCTTGTCCACTAGTCCCTTCCTAACATTTTAGTCTAGTTTTTATTTGTTGACGAAATTGTCAGTATATTTAGTCTTAGTTTTTAGTCATCGTAGCTGTTTTTAATTTAGTTTCCATTTAGTTTTCGTCAGTGGAAAAAGGTGGTCGACGAACATTTTTCATCTCAGTTTTAGTCAACGAAATCAACACTGCTGTTTAGGTGAGACGTGAGCTTTGACACGATCTAAATGTCTCCATAGAAGAGCAGGGAGACTAAATACAACCGATTAGGGGTCCACGATTATGAAATTATTTGCAGGGTCATATCTGCCGATACCGATTCTGACCAATTCCGATATTAGACAGAGGACCACAATGGAAACAAGCCTATAGGCCCGGCCTAGGGGCTTGGCCCAAAGCCTGTTAATAAATTAAATCAATCAATAAATAGCCTATACTCTTTTCCAAGTGTCTGTTTTCACAACTGAATGACTACTGACTGAGTTGACTACACAAATTAAATGTCGAAAAATGTAAAGTTTATTTTTACTTAAGATTTGACATCATATTTGATTTGGCTTTTGTTCTAGAATAGAGGTACTAGACAGTAGACACTTTTGATTTATATTGAACTCATTGATGATTTTTTCTTTTTTTTTGCTGGTGAAAATGTATTATTTTGAGACCGTTCCGATACCGATATGGCATTTTTATGGCCGATACGACCTATTCCGATTATGCTACTGATTAATTGCGCATCACTAGTTGCAATGTGTCGTGTTGTGAGCTTGTACTGTAGATTGTGTATTTTTTTCACAACAACGTGAACATTTCTGAACATTTTTGAAATAGGGCCGCCAGCTTGAAAGTGCTTAACCCATTATGGGCGGGAACCCTTTTTGGTGTTTTAAGCTTTATGTTATGCTTTAGCTGTTGAAAAATAGCAGATCTACAAGCTCATAGCGTGACACCGAGTGCCACGCTATGAACTTGTAGGTCTGCTATTTTTTTTTAATCATGAAAATGTAGCGCAAATCTTTGAATATATATTCTTTCAGAGCGAACGTTTTTAACTCAAATCTACAACAACATATGTTGTTCCCTGGAACAACATATTTTGAGATGGGGGTCGGCGGCCAAATACATAATTCTAGGGGTCCTGAAATAGTTTGAGAACCACTGACATAGAAACATGGGTTTTTCAGAAAACTGTCAGGATTTAGAAGACATTAGTAGAATTGTCCTCAGGTCGAAAGTGCTTAAGGCACAGAGTACACTGTCCAAATGTTCATGGGTGAGGCGTAGAGTGTCTTATACTGTCTTTCAGAATCACAAAGATTTTGATGTGTTCCGCGGCTCGCCCCGCATGAATTATGTAATGCTGAGAGCTGACGGACCCTCTGAACATCGTGCCCAGTTGGCTGCTTTGAGGAATGGGGGCACGACCATTGTGGCACCATCTCTATCTCTGGACAGTTTTTGAGCTGTCAAGAAAACCCTGTCTGGGTCTGCCATAATCTGATCTCCTATTCCTTTTCATTTTTATTTTAAATATTCTTTTGTAGATTTTCTTTTCTTTTTTTTCCTTTTTTTATTTTCAGATCACCTATAATTCTATTGGTAAGAGTGATCTCTTTGTGATTGTAATTTGACCATGTTCAAAGCCTGACACACACAAACATATTAACTGTATATGATTTTGGGTGTGACAGTACAGTACAGTACAGTGACAGTACAATACAGTATAGTACAGTAGAATTATCAATTTAGGCATTTAGCAGACGCTCTTAATCCAGAGCGATTTACATTAAGCAAGAACAAAAAAGCATGGGAATACATCACATATATAAAATGCATTTATCAAGAAACATGCGTAAGCTAAGAACGTAACTAGAACATATCTATATAATGACACTATACATATAAACTATACATATACTATACTATGCTGTACATATATACTATGAAGTGCTATGACTACATACAATGCAATTATTGTGCTGTCTACATGACATGCTATAAGTCTGTTTCAAATGCTATCTAAGTCTTAAAAGTGCTGTCTAAGGGGGTAGGGTAGGGTAGGGTAAGTGCTATGGGCCATGATGGAGTCTGAAAAGGTGGGTTTTCAGACTACGGCGGAAGATCGGGAGTGATGCTGCAGTTCTGATTGCAACGGGAAGTGCATTCCACAGTTTTGGGGCCAGAAGGGACCCCCTGGGGACCCCCACACAGTAACTCTGTCAATTCTCAACCATTTTGGACGCGGGGGGGCATTCCGGAACTTCTGTGGCATACTGAACACTGTTAACACTCCCAACCGTATTAACACACTATACATACCTAGTTACCTAACTACCTGCGAAGACCAACTCAATGACCTTGTGGTTGGAGTGTCCCAGAGCCATAGAGTAAGACAGAGTTACGACATTGAGGGGGCCCATAGACTCCAATGCGTTCCGTAAACTTGCCGGTTGACCCTTTTCAATAGAAGTCTACGTAGAAGAGCCTGGCCCCATGTTGAGTTGTCGTAACTCTGTCTTACTCTATGGCTCTGGAGTGTCCGCCCTGAGACTGGGAGGGTCATACCAAAGACTCTAAAAATGGGACCTGATGCCTCCCTGCTTTGGCACGCAGCATCACGGGTTGGATTGGGGGTAAGTCCCTGCGACATACTAGCGTCATGTCCAGGGGGTGTACTTGTACATCAAGCCGCCTCACGCTACAGAAACAGGAGATAGGCTCCTGCCCTTTGGGCCTCATGGCTCTGCAATTAAGGCTTACTGCCAACACAGAGAGATGACAATATCTCTTCAGGAACAGTACGTTCTAGTCTTATACTGTTTCTCTCTCTTTAAGTTATTTGGGTGGGGCTTTTTTGTACAGTGGAGAGAGAGACAGGAAACATGGAGAGATAGATAGGGATCGAGTGACATGCAGCTTGCACGCATATTATAAACAGCAGGCTGCTGTAGTAGACTGAATCAGAGTCTGAACTTTGGGGGTGTGGTGACTATAAGGTTAACAGTGATGTATTCCATAATCATCAGCTAGAGTTCAACAGCACATCTAGAAGGGCTGCCATGGCCTGGGCCGTGGCTCAGCGGTCCAGGCACCTTGGCTGGTAATCCAGTCTGGCAGTGTGCCGCGGGTTCGACTCCCGATCCCGACGGCCTTTACTGCATGTCACCCCCCATCTCTCTCCCCATTTCCTGTCAGCCTACTGTCTGTCCCTCCATAAAAAATATAAAATAAAGGCGAAAGCCACAAAAAAAAAACATTTAGAAGGGCTGCCACGACAATGCCCCTCCAGAGCCATCATTCGGGCCTTTTCATCCATGCTGACTGGCAGGTGCCCCCCTACACACGCACGCATGCACACACACACACACACACACACACACACACACACACACACACTATCTCACACCCTTTCTGTCTCCACAAGCCCATCACCCCATATAGTATAGATCATTTATGAGCTTGAACTACAACTCCTGTTTAATTCATGCTCCGTCGTACGACTCACCCTGCTGGGACAGAGTGAGCTTGAAGACTGTCTGCGATGGAGTATAAACGGTCACGCTCAGTCGCTCACCCTACGCCGACCTCACGCCGACCGCTCGGTGTGGGCAGTTCTATTCTTCTTGTATTTGTTGTTTTCTTTCACTGAGAATAAGGTTAGAAATAAGTTCAGGGTTAGGCATATAGTTCTACTGCATGGGGTTAAGTTTAGGGTCAGGTTTTGGTTTTGGTTTTACTGATAGATTTACTGAGGTTACGTTTAGGAATACCAGGCAGTGGAGTTACACCGGCTATACAGTATGCTCGAAGCTCGAAGTGTTTTGAGGGGAGCATTTTCATATAAATCAGGCTTCAGTCTTCCTAAAACAGCCTGTACTTCAGCCTCCAGTGTTGTTTTTGGCAGCAAATTTTGATTTTAGTTTTAGTCGTAGTCTCTTGAATAGTTTTCATTTAGTTTTAGTCACATTTTAGTCACCTGGAATGTTTTACTGTTAGTCTAGTTTTAGTCGACTAAATATCATGAGATTTTAGTCGACTAAATCTACAGTTGATTTAGTCGACTAAAATGTATTTTGGCGGGCCTTGATGCCGTCGTATAATGACTGTTCTTTTCACATGCTGAAAATAGCTGATCTACAAGCCCACAAGTCGCATCGCGACGCGTTGTGGGCGACGTTTTAGTTGACGAAATCAACACTGCTTGCCTCGCACTCCCTGACCCAGTGACAGAAGAAAGAGATATCTGTTTGAATCCCCTGCGTTCAGTCCAACATCTTATCGCAGTGTTTACACACATCATGCACTGCAACCTTGAAATTATCTAAGGAATGGAAAGTACCATTCATTTTTCCCATAGACATTTCAAAAAGTATTTATTTAAAGACGATTACGCCACGGAAAAAGCCAACTCGAGTTGTGACAAATCATGACGACAAACACAACATGTTGGGCCGAACAAATAATTACAAAGAACAAAAAGAACAAAAAAAGTGTTGTAACCTGTCGTTTTCTTCTTCTTTCTAATTATTTGTTCGCCCCGAAAAACTGTGTTTGTTTTCATGATTTGTCACAACTCGAGTTGGCTTTGTACGAGGCTTAAAAGGTCTTTAAATAAATACTTTTTGAAATGTCTATGAGGAAAATGACTTACTTACTTACGCCTGTAGCCCAACTTTGGGCATAGGCCACGAACAAGAGCTCTCCAGACATCTCGGTCCTGGGCCATCCTCTCCAGCTGTCCCCATGTGTGGCCAGATCCCCTCACATCTGCATCCAGGTCACGCCGCCAGGTGTTTCGTGGTCTGCCCCTCTTCCTTCTCCCTTGTGGGTTCCAGAACAAGGCATATCTTGTGATGCTAGATGCAGGCTTGCGAAGAGTGTGGCCGATCCATCGCCAGCGCCTTTGGATGATTTCTTCCTCCACCGGGTGTTGACTTGTTCGTTGCCACAGTTCCCGGTTACTGATTTGAGGAAAATTAACGGGGAATCATTTCCTGGTCGGGACTGCGACTCTCTATACCAGTGGTTTTCAACCTTTTTCATATCAAGGCCCATTATTTATTCGGCATTTGAGCCACGGACCACCATTTGATGACATTTAGCCTCTCAGACCCCAAACTTTGAATATTTTTTTATCAAAATAACAATTCTTGTATACATTCTCTAATTGTCTAGACTTCTTGTAAATTATGTAATTTGTTTAACAATAATGTAACTCTTGAGCGTGTACAATTTTACACACTCAAGAGTTCAGATCTATGAGGGTCAATTTGGTTGCCGACTCTCCCATCATTTAGCTGGGGACCACCTGGAACCCCCTCAAGGCCCACTGGTGGTCCCCGGACCACTGGTTGAAAACCACTGGCATATACCAAACGTTGTTAATGGTATTTATATTACTATATATTAGGTGTAAATGTACTATAGATTCTCAGTGGGTCCTTCCCTCCTGGGGGTCCTTCCCTCCTGGGGGTCCTTCCCTCCTGGGGGTCCTCAGCTAAATTATTGATATGTCGTTAGGAGCTGAATGGACCCTCACAGGTCTTTAACAAATTTAGCCCTGAGGCAGATTGTAAAGAAATGTCTTCTAAATCCTAAACGTTTTCTGAAAAACCCATGTCGTTCTCAAACATTTTCATGTCAAGGATCCCCAACAATATATATATATATTTGGCCGCAGACCCCCATCTGAAAATATGTTGTTCCAGGGTAGCAAAGATTTGAGTTAAAAACGTTCGCTCTGAAAGAATATATTCAAAGATTTGTGCCACATTACGATTTCTCAAAAATAGCAGATCTACAAGCTTGTAGATCTGCTATTTTTTCAATAGCTAAAGTATACCATAATGCTTAAAACACCAAAAGGGGTTCCCGTCGTCCTGAATGGGTTAATTAATGTCATCTAAAGAAAAGAGCAACAAAAAAAAACATTACTGCATCAAAGGTACTCTATGAAAACGGGTTAAATATTGGCCAAATTGTGATTATTTATCCGTGGAACAGAGTCAAACTAAAGGTAATGCCGTAACGCCTACATTCCAAGTGCTTTGAACTGCATGGGTCCCCAGTTAAAATATGATTATTATTTATGGTGAGGTCACGGCCTGAAAAGGTTGAGAACCACGGCATTAATACACAAAGTGGATTTGACAATCAGCAGGGTGTAATTAGTAGACCTTTGCTGTCATTAAGTAAGTGGCAATTAGCACAAGACATCACACATACAATAACCCAGGGACTGAACCAGGTCAATGCTACTGCTGAGCCCTCAGGAGCTGTCAATGGCAAATCACCTTAAAATGTCACGTCTATCTGTCTCTGATGTCATACAGGAGATATTATCTTTTAGTCAGAAGACGTTTTCTAGTTCAGAACATCTTCTGATGTGTGAAAATCAAAGCCAGATGTTCTAATTCAACTTATCCCCTGCTATAATCCCCTGTGGTATCAGTCAGACATCTTTCACATAATTATGAATGTATACGGATATGGTTGCCAAAGTCATATCAATACCGGAAGATGCTAGTACAGATAAGGCACATCCTCTCATATCTAGAACAAAGGAACCATATTCACAGAAATGCTGACAAGTTGTCAAAGCCATCCTTTTTGGTAGTGCAGTGCATACTGTATAGTCACACTGATGCAGTGTCTAGTTTTGAAAATGCCTTTTTCTGACATCCTTCTCCATATTCTGCCTGTCTGGGGCATTTTCTGATGTTATGAGCATGACCCTTCTCTCACTTTTACCGTTTCTCCCTCCCTTTCACCCTTCTATAAACTCTCTATCCCTTTTGGATTCTCCTTTTTCTCCCTCAGACTGTCTCTGTGCCTCTCCCAGCTTCCTGTCTCCCTAATCCTTAATCCTGTGGAAATCGGTCAGGCGGAACGATGCAGCTTTGATCAGGCTCTCATATCAGGCGTGCTAACAGTGTCGGCACGGCCGGATCCCACAGAACCCCGGAGCCCAGGGTCACAGCTCCAAACAGGACCCCGGAGCCCAGGGGCAGAGCTCCACACAGGGCCCTGGAGCCCAGGGGCAGAGCTCCACACAGGACCCCGGATCCCAGGGGCACAGCTCCAAACAGGGCCCTGGAGCCCAGGGGCACAGCTCCAAACAGGACCCCGGAGCCCAGGGGCACAGCTACAAACAGGACCCCGGAGCCCAGGGGCACAGCTCCAAACAGGACCCCGGAGCCCAGGGGAAGAGCTCCAAACAGAACCCTGGAGCCCAGGGGAAGAGCTCCAAACAGAACCCTGGAGCCCAGGGGAAGAGCTCCAAACAGAACTCTGGAGCCCAGGGGAAGAGCTCCAAACAGAACTCTGGAGCCCAGGGGAAGAGCTCCAAACAGGGCCCTGGAGCCCAGGGGAAGAGCTCCAAACGGGGCCCCATGGAGCCCAGGGGCAGAGCTCCATACAGGGCCCTGGAGCCCAGGGGAAGAGCTCCAAACAGGGCCCTGGAGCCCAGGGGCAGAGCTCCACACAGGGCCCTGGAGCCCAGGGGCAGAGCTCCACACAGGGCCCTGGAGCCCAGGGGCAGAGCTCCAAACAGAGCCCAGGGGCAGAGCTCCAAACAGAGCCCAGGGTCAGAGCTCCAAACAGAGCCCAGGGGAAGAGCTCCAAACAGAGCCCAGGGGCAGAGCTCCAAACAGAGCCCAGGGGCAGAGCTCCAAAAAGGAGTTCAGCCCTGGATAAACCTGAGAGAAAAATCGCAGTCCTTGTGAACTGTGTGGTATAATAATAATGCAGTGGTCAACGGGTGTGTGTGTGTGCCTGTGTGCGTCCGTGTGGAATGGGCATCTGCAGGGGTCATCTGCAGGGGTCAACAGGTCGTACTGTCTAAACAGCAGGGTCAAAGGTCCTACTCTAAACACTCATACACTCTAAACACCCATAGGGACAGACAGACGGACACACACACACACACACACACACACACACACACACACACACACACACACACACACACATAGCCATTTGAAGGAGGCGCTGTGCACCGCTCAAAAAAGAGAGAGAGAGGTACGTCAACTGCGAGAGTTCCTGCCTGCACCCACAGATATGGGAGTGAGACTGAACATTTCAAACATGATGTGGCATTATATGATCATGATAACTTTTCACTTTTAACTTTTGAATGAACGCCACAGCGCCTGCCAAAAACACGATTCTCTGTTTGAATGAACTCCACACCGCCTGAATGCCAAACAAGATTCTCTGTTTGAAAGGAGATTATTCGCCAACCATGATTATGACATTTCATTAGGGCTCTATATCTGAGGAATGTGTGTATAGTCACATGTATTTCTGTCAGTGGTGTCCCTGTAACAACAGCCCTTAGGGTCTGTGTCACGACTGTTTTGGTGCAATGTTTCAGTGATAATACCTGCCTTTGTGGAGGCATGTCATCCAATACCTAGAGGGTTATATACAGCAGTGGTTCTCAACCAGCGGTCCGGGGACCACCCAGTGGTCCTTGAGGGGGTTCCAGGTTGTCCCCATGCTAAATGATGGAGAGAGTTGCTAACCAAATGGACCCTGAGTGCACAGGACGGAGTTCTCCGCCCTATCAATTAGTAACGCCCAGCGCTCAAGACAGAGATTGATCAAAAGGACGGAGATTATTGATATCAAAACCGATCGCATCGCTTCACAGGCTGGGAGCGTCTGTTGCGCAACACTCAATGTTATTTTCCGGTGGGATGTCATCGAAATGTCCCCCCCCATTTTAGCCGACGAGATCGAAAATCTTAAAACGTTAATAACTATGAAACTATGAAACCAAATGGACCCAAATGGACCCGCTCACTATCCACAATTAACTACTCACAATTTATTTCTATACTCGGTCTGTGTCTCATAATAGGAGGGCTGTGGGCAGTTCAGAAACCCATCGTCAGATTTTTTTTTTAAACAAGATTTATTTATATATGTATTGTGAGAACGATGGCTTCCATTATGGTATTGCAACTTTTCAGGAATAGAAAGCCTGCCGTTTCTATTAGCTTGGATTCCCCATCGATTTTGTCACTGCAACACAGGTTTCTGAACTGCCCACAGCCATCCTCTGAGACACAGACTGAGTAGAAGAACAGGTTGGTGAAGTTGGTTGGTGAAGTCGTGTTGGTGAAGTTGGTTGGTGAAGTCGTGTTGGTGAAGTTGGTTGGTGAAGTCGTGTTTGCACACTGGTTTTTCGGACGAATATCAGAGCGAATTTCGGAGGACGTAAAAAGGAATCTACCTCCCTTTATGTCAATCACGTTTGCACACTGCCGCCAAATACTTCGTCTGTATAAAGTTTTTTCTGACCGTGGTCTAGTGGGGTGTTGGTGACAGGCTGACAGCTATTAAAGTTCCGGTTCATGAAGGAAATCCAAG
This sequence comes from Electrona antarctica, assembly GCF_951216825.1. Classification (NCBI taxonomy): domain Eukaryota; kingdom Metazoa; phylum Chordata; class Actinopteri; order Myctophiformes; family Myctophidae; genus Electrona; species Electrona antarctica. The sequence goes on from NC_136797.1 coordinate 15,894,716, forward strand.
CGTACAAAACTTCTTGCTGAAACACAGTCGTATTTGTCAAACAGCTCTTCTGCTTAATGGACACATTTAACTTGATTTGTAATGCGTACATGAGTATGCGTCCTGAACCACAGTTGCAAACTGGGTCCTTTCATGAGTGGAGAGGTGATCATCATCACTCTACAGATGTCTAATGTGTGCCTATACTAGTTGCCCTGAGGCCTCATTCACACGCATCAAACGAATGTGCTGTGCTCTGTCTGTGATTAATGGCTGCCACAATGCAATTCCAATGGGAGTCATCACATGGTTTGACCAAACATTGTGGCAGCCATTACTCACAGACAGAGCACAGAACATTCGTTTGATATGAGGTGAATGAGGCCTGTTTACACGACACAGAAAACAGAAGTGGGAAGAAGGTGATTGGTCTCACATGCCAGTTGCTGCTCTACAGAATTTGTAGTGTTCAGTATGAAATGAAATGAAATGAAATGATTACTATATTTACCCAGGGTATCTGGGCTAAGCTCAAGAACTTGTTTCCAGCCAGGCCCTGCTCATAGAACATTTCATCGTAGTGGTTCAATGCCTTGTTCAAGGGCACTTCAGCGGTGGTAATTCTAACGTGTCGGACCGCTGATTCGAACTGGCGACCTTCCGGTATCAAGACCGCTCCGCAATCCGTTCGGCCACCGCTGCCACTGTATCACGTCAAAGACCAGTGGAAAAAGTACTCAATTGTTTTACTTAAGTAAAAGTACCAATACTGCAATTTAGAAGTACTTCGTTACAAGTAAAAGTACGGAATTGAAAATGTACTTGAGCAAAAGTACAAAAGTATCGGCATCAAAATGTACTTAAAGTACTAAAAGTAAAAGTACTCATTGTGCAGAATGTGCCATTTCACAAGTTCGAAATGTGTACAAAATCTATTGAAAATAGCAGATCTACAAGCTCCCAATGCGTCGCATTGTGAGCTTGTAGATCGGCTATTTTCAAATGGCCGAAATGTATAGGGTTGAAGTGGTTAATGTATGTTTTCTAATCAAAATTAAAATCTCCAAATTAACTAGTAACTAAAGTTTTCAAATAATCGAAGTGGAGTAAAAGTACAAATTTTGGCTCTGAGATGTAGTGGAGTAGAAGTGAAAGTATTGGAAATTGGAAATACTCAAGTAAAGTACAAATACCTCAAAATTGTACTTAAGTACAGTACTTAAGTAAAAGTACTTAGTTACTTTCCACCACTGGAAAAGACCATGTCCAGTCATAACAGCAGTAGTTCTAAAAGGGTGTGCCAATAAGGGTGTGGTTGTAACAACCACACCATTATCATCGCAATAGCCTATAACAGTGAGACGCCTAAAGGCGTGCATGCATCCGCCTGGGTGACTGCTGGGCGAGTGCTGGCACTTATAAATATAAACCAGTAAGACGCCTTGAGGCGAAGTCGGGAGCACGCATCCGCCTGGGTGACGGCAGACTGCTGGGCGAGTGCTGGCGCTTTGGCATGGGGGGGGGGGGGGGGGGGGTCACATCAACATAATGGCATGAATTCTGTACTGGACATATAAGGAGAGTGTCTTGAGTGTACAGGGTTTGATGAGGTCAGATCAACATACAGTATGTGTCTAATAATACTAGTAATACCTGACTAATACTAGTATTTGATAATATGGGATGTCAGAAGCTCCATATATGGTGGCAGCAGGGGCAGTGTCTTGAGTGTACAGGGTTTGATGAGGGCCCAGGTAATTTCCGGGCCTGTTGAGAACTCTATTTTTTTCCGGCTGCCGGGCGGGGCTGCACTAATAACTTTGGGGCAGGCCCGTCTAGAGTTTGAATGGACAGGTATCAGTCAAAATGGAGACATCGAAGAGGAAGGATGGATGGGGAAGGATCAACATGAACATGTCAGCTCCATATATGGAGATCTAAGGGTTTGAGGTTTGAGGTCAAATAATAATGAATTAATGAATTGCATTTTTATAGCGCTTTTCCAAGTGCTCAAAGCGCTTTACAAATGGTTCATTCATTCATACATTGGGAGGTGAAGCGGCGAACAGTCGACGCCAGCGTCCTCAATTCCCACATTCACACACCAATGGTGGCAAGCTCACACCGACCAACTGATTGGAGGCAATGTAGGGTTCAGTGTCTTGCCCAAGGACACTTCGACATGTGGACAGGAGGAGCCGGGATTCGAACCACCGACCCAGGGATCATTGGACGACCTGCTGTACCTCCTGAGCCACAGCCGCCCAATGTAGAGTTGCTGGCCAATATTGATGAAACAGGGATCTCCGTATATGGGCATTCCCATACTGTATATGGGCTTAATATTGATGACATCAGGGATCACCATCCCTGATGATGTCACGTGATGTCACGACTCACGAGGCGCCGCATGACCATATTTGATCATGCCTGGGGTGACGGACTATCTAACTAACTAACTGACGGGAAATTCACATTCCTGCAGTCACAATAATACAACTAAAATGTTTTAAGGCTTTAAAAAAAGAGAGAGTACTATATCAGTACTTTGTTTCAGTACCTTCAGCAAATACTTACTATAGTCTATACCGTAAAAATGTATCTTTCCTATTTTGGGCATATGTCATTTCATGCATGACATTTCAAATTACATTTTTGTCCCTCCGAAATGTTCAGAAATACAGGAAATCTGGTGACCTGGTAGATCTGCTATTTTATACAGGTGTGCCCTGATATTTTTGTACTTGTCCATTGGTATGCCACAAATTGTTCGAAACCCACTGGTGAGTGTCCGTGTGTGCGTGTGTGCATGCATGCGTGAGTGAGTGCGAGAAAAGGGTTTCCCCCCTTCACTACCACATGATATGCTCTCTCCCCATCTACAACAATACTGTCAGTGTACTCAGGCCTCATATTTAATCATTTCAGAAATGTAATCAGGTGCTTTGAATCAGCCAGAGAGAGAGAGACGAAGCATTCAGTGGGCAATGCATCCCGGCTGTGTATTTACTCTGGCTCTCACTCGCTCTCACTATTTAAAGATAGTAGATACTATAATAGATAGAGTAAATGCATGAGGTCATACCTCGACTCTTACAGAGGAAGTTGGAAAGGGCAACATTATTAAATGTTTTCACTCGCAAGTAATTTACGGGGTAATCCTATGTCCCCAGGATCATTATGTTCCCTTCCATCCTATTAGTGTTATGGTTGGGATTAAGGTTAGGGGTAACGTACGGTGGAACTGAGGGAACGGGCGTCGGGCAGCTACAGTACACATTGCTGTAATTTCTACACAAATATACTAGCAGCCGTTCGCAAACCCTCGCAAATTGGGCCGAAGTAATTCGGCCACATTCTTCAACCCAAAATGGTTGAGAGCCTAAGAGTTTGAGTCTACTTTGTAATAATTATAGCCAAGTCTCCATCCCCATATGTGGCAGAGACAGCTAGCTACTATTAAAAGAAGATAAACCTAACTTTGAGTGTACGAATGGAACCAAATGCATTTGGTTTGGTGGTATAAGATAGCGAGTAGAGACCAGTAGAGTTATTGAACCACAGCTGTGGTAGGTTACACAGGCATGTATATAGCCTACTGTATGTATAAGCACTCCCCCTATTGACCTAGATAACATCTAAAGCCTGATTTATACACTGTTGTATGATGGTATATAATTTAAAGCATATAACAGCAGTTTCTTGCTCATTTTCTCCCTCTCTTTCCTATAAACATTCATCATCCATCAAATGATCACATGACAAACTAATATAATGCTAATTTCATCTCACAATTTCATAAACCTTTGAGTTTTGTCTACTTTTGTAAATGTCATTTTGGCGGAGAATTTCACAAAATGCTCCACTTTAACATAATATAATAATACAAATAATAACACTATATACGGGGGCAAATATGTCTTCATTAACACTGAATAGGAGACTGAACTTATGGTCTTGCACAATATGGTTTTAAGATAAGAAGCATTCATAAGCTATACGTAATTATAGTGCTCTGGGTTCAAAACTACAACCTGGACTACAGACTTGAGAGAAAACATTCCTGCATCCTGTCAGCCAGTGTTGTTTTTGGCAGCAAAGTTTTATTTTAGTTTTAGTCATAGTCTCTTGAATAGTTTTCACTTAGTTTTAGTCACATTTTAGTCACCTGGAATGTCTTAGTGTTAGTCTAGTTTTAGTCGACTAAATATCATAGGATTTTAGTCGACTAAATCTACAGTAAAATGTATTTTGTCAGACCTTGATGCCGTCGTAATGACTGTTTTTACACTTTCTGAAAATAGTGTATGCTGATTCCAGAGTAGAAGGGAAGATATAACCTCATTGTCAGCTCTGTAGCAGTGGCTACACTATAAGACCATATCCAATATGCTATCTAAATAAGGAATATTCTTTTTTTTTTTTTTTTTTTTTAATGTTCTGTTTATTCATTTTTCGTTTTTTACAAATATAGAAGTAAATTGAGAAATACAAACAGAGTAACAAATACAAAAAAAACTTAAACACAAACAACACAAAAATTCCAAATCAAGACAACCAAAGAACATTCAGAACAAAACAAAACAAAAAATAAAAAATAAAAAATAAAATAAAAACCCACTCCAATATAGTCAATGTACAAAGCAGTTCTTGGTCACAAACATCATCCAGACAAGACAGGTTGGCTAGTCAGGCGACAGCTATTCAGGTTCAATCGGGGGCACAATAAATAAGGAATATTAAAACATACTTTGATATAGTGAGTGACCGAATACTCTGATATCAACAATGATCTGTGATACGGCTCTGGGCCCTATCTCACCCCTATATCTCCATATATGGAGCTGGTCTGTTCTGACATCATTCTGACATCTGCATATACTCCATATCTGAGCATGCCTGACAAAGAACTCCATATATGGGCATACAAGGGACACAGACATAATAACTGGGTGGGGCATTCATTTCCAACTTGCATCGTTCCAAGTAGGCCAGTGCACAACGAGCACCGCTCTAGAGGCTCTGGACAGGGCCCCTGCCCAGGCTCTGGACAGGGCCCAAATTAGCCAATTGATCACACCTGATCATCTCTAAATCTCCATAATTTATATGGGGCCTGTTCTGACATCACAATGTTTGTTCTGACATCTGCATAGACTCCACATTTGGGCAAGCCTGATAAAGAACTCCATATATGGGCATAACTGGGTGGGGCATGCATTTCGAACTTGCATTGTTCCAAGTAGGCCAGTGCCCAATGGGCACCACTCTAGCCTATCTATAAACGCATCCAAGTCTCTGTACGTAACTCGAGAACCATTCGCCCCCACCAACTTCAAATTCGACACACGTGTTCCTCACCGCCACAGGGAGTGCAGTGCCTGGTGTCGAGTCTGGACCTGATCACCCCTATATCTCCATATATGGAGCTGGCCTGTTCTGTTCACAACACTCCATATTTAGGTGTGCCTGACACAGAACTCCATATATAGGAATAAAGGGACACAGAGAGACAGATACAGAAATCTCCATATATGGGCATAAAAGGGACATAGACAGAAGAGAAGGGTGGAACGGGTACTCTGATACGGGTACAATGGGTATTGCGTGGCCGGGTGGGGCATGGATCTCCAACATCGATACCGACTCAGTGCTCTACAGCCGGGCACCGGTCTAGTCATAATAAATGACAAAACTAACATTGTTAGGCCAAATACAATTTGAAATGTTAGTAAGTAAAGAAGTATGGTTCTCTAAAACAGGAATATCTATTTGTGATAGAACAACTTAAACTGAATTAGTATCCTTCTCTACTATCCCTGTCCACTATCCCTGCCACTATTTTACAACCATCCTGTATATATAAACTCCTATGCAAGGCTGACAACTAGTGGCCACAAATAGGTATTACTTCCTATGTGTCATCATAGTTCTTTCCTGAGAGAAAAGTGTGTATAGAATATGTGTAATATATATATTCCTAACTATTAACCATATTTTCAATACAGTGTCTAGTTTAAATGGTTATGGTAGCCATAAGTATACTCATGGCCAGGCCCCATTATCAAACAGTTTTGTGCTTGGAATAGCTTAACAAGTGCTGATATTGGTAGTATGATATTGGTAGTCACGTCTTTTCATAGCCTACATTACAATGTATTGGGCATTTCTCTCTTATTCAAAGCGTCTTCTAAGTGTGAAATCAGAGTAGGCACAGTAAGCATGAATCCAGTCAACAAACAGGGTACCTGTAAATTGTCACGAGTAGAGTGCAAAGACAACAATGTCAAAGAAACTAGGACACCAACCATAAACAACATCTAAATAACATTCTTAACATCTGTGGTCAAGAAAACAATATATAACCAGAATGTGAACAAGTAACCAACATTATTTATCTGCATAGTAAATTGGCCCTTAGTGGCCCTTCTGGCTCCAAAACTATGGAATGCACTTCCCATTGCAATCAGAACTACAGATTCACTCCCACTCTTCCGCCACAGTCTGAAAACGCTTTTATGTAGACTTAGATGGCAGATAAATGTAGACTTATAGCATTTTATGTAAACTATATAGTTATGTAGCACTATATAGTATATATATGCATAGTTTCATTTTATAGATATTCCACTGTTACGTTCTTAGCTTACGTATATGATTCATGATAACTACTTTGTATGTATGATGTATCGCCATGCTTTTTGTTGTCTGCTAAATGTCTAAATTGAGGGGGGAATGGCTGTTTGTAGTCGTCCTACACACCATGCAGACATTCAGGGCACGTTTGATTTGCTGCATCAGCAATACAGAGAGTGAATTTAGCATCATGTATCATTACTGCAAACAATAAAGTTATGGAGATATGGTTAAATAAGCAGGGAATGTCCATAAAATGCTTGTCTTCATCAAATAAGCCAATTCCGGCGAGCTGCCTGCATTTGAAAACGTTGAATAATGACAGTTACAGACATGTGGAGGTCCCTGGGGGGTCCCCGGAACATCCACACCCCCAGGAACGCGCCCAGGGGGCGGCCCGGTTCCGGCGAGCCATCCCACGTCCGAAATGGTCAAGAAATGACAGAGTTAAGGTGGTTGCACACTGGACGCGTTTTTCGGAAAACCGATGGAGAAACGCCACTAAAAATCCGAAAAATGCGCTCAGTGTGCAGGGACCTTTACCGTGTTGCAAATTTTCGTGCTCGGACATACAGACACAGAGACAGACATACGGACGGACGGATGAACATAGCTCCGTAATGGAGTGGAGGCACCGCTCAAAAACACAAACACTAAACGTTGACAAGACATAATCATAACACCGGAGTGTACAGAACATTTTCACTCGTAAGCCCTAACACAGCAGCACCACAAAGGACAAATACTGACACAGTAAAGTTTAACAGCCTTCCTTTGTTATCTGATCTAAGTGAACGGGAAGGGTTCGCTGAGGGGATAGATCATGTCCTCAATGTACGGGGTGTCATGCCCTTGAATGACTTGTTGGCCGTCAGTTTTGCACTGGGAAGTGCAACAGAGCGGAGATGTGAATATTTTGTGGAGTTGCTCCAGTGAGCAAGCTGGAAGGCGATTAGTAACATCAACGTGATAGACAAGTGATACCAGTACATAAGGGACAATAACATAACATTTTATTTAATTTTTTACCACTGGGGCCTTAGCATCCCAATTCTGGGAGGAACACTGATTGCTGAAAAAATTGTAGATCTACAACGGGTTGCAACGTGACATTGTGTGAGCTCGATTGCCCATTTTTCATGAACAGATTTGGTGCAGAGGGGTCAAATGGATCAAGTACAGAGCCGATCCCAGTCAACTAAGCATTAGTTTCAAGACTGAGGGTTTAAATGGTTAAAGGTTTCATGACATTCCGTTGCATTTCTTTTTCTTTTTCTTTTTTTCTTTTAGCTTTTATGACCTCAATTACACTGAACTTTGAACATTCAGTGGATTTTCTGTGGACTGAGGTTTTCTCTGTGTGTTCCGAAGCCTTTTGAGCTGCAATGAAAACAGGCAACATCCCTCAACAGTAAGCATGTTTCCATAAAGCCGAGGTTTTGCGCAATGATGCTCTTGTGAATAAAATCCTGAATGGAAACACTTCAAAATGCGAATAAGTCTATCTTTTTCGCAAAAAACACTTTTGCGCTTGCAGGGGGTGGATTTTTGGGCTATATCGCAAATGTAAAATGTGCAAATGGGGTATGGAAACACTTGCGGAAAATATTTCTAATTAGAAAGCATTGAACTCACATTATATCGCTTTTGAACAGTTGGAAAAGAAAAAAAACACACGCGATGGTGAGCAGTGGACCCAGGGTGGGTGGGATGTTGAATGGATACACACTCTCGAAGCCTCTGTCTGCAGGCTGAGGCTCTTGCTCTCTCCTGGTGAGTGCATTGATCATGGAAGTTACTGTAGATCAGTGCTATTTCTCCTAAACAGCTTGGAACGGAACGGACGAGGGGAGACTAGTCAACAACAGAAGCGACATCAACACGGCCAAAATGGAAATGTACTGTCAAGTCGCAGGGCAGCGGTCCCTCGGCCTCGTCCCTGTAGGCCTACTTGAAAACGAAACTATATCAGCCCCTGTCAAGTCAACAACACACGCCTATTTGTTTAACAGACAGCCTGATAAGCCTATCTCACAGAATTTCCCCGCCCCCCTAAATACGCCCCCTTTCGGGGTTAGTGGTGATAGCGTGACGTCACTCCATAGACGCTACATGTTAACAGGGGTAATTTAAGAAGTCTACAACTTTTGTTTTCTCAAGGTAAGGTTTGTTCTATCTGTTCGACCTGATTTACCATCTTGTTTGCTTCATAATAATATTGGTCTGTCACATTTTTACATTAGAAAATGTACTTAGATTCTCCAGAGAAAAAAACGTGTAAATGTTAAAGACACCACTATTTACCGGAAGTGGGCGTGGAAAGCGGGCTGTGAGATAGGCCTATTGAAAGACAGCCTCTGGACAGCAGACTTGCAGACCATTCGCCAACCAGGCAGTACGTGTATAATATTTTGTTATAGCCTCAAATGCACCGTGGTGAAGCACAAATCAGACAACTGTGTGTGTGTGTGTGTGTGTGTGTGTGTGTGTGTGTGTGTGTGTGTGTGTGTGTGTGTGTGTGTGTGTGTGTGTGTGTGTGTGTGTGTGTGCGTGTGTGTGCGTGCGTGTGTGTGCGCCATGATACAATAATCGTGTAAGATTATCCTGTAGTGTGTGATGCAGATGCTATCAGATTTCAGATCGGTAGTGTCTTAACAAAACATCAAACAAAATAAATGTCAGATAATATGGGCCTCTCTGTGCGTCTCACTTGACTGGCAAAATAGCGCCACCTACTGCTTATTTAATATCTCCCATGTTATGCCATGAAACTTACTTACACAAAGACAATGACTTATTGTATTACAAATCTTACATTTTTAATATGCAAATTAGGCATTATATAGGAAAATGTGCAAAAAATTTAAAATATGAAAAATCTACTACTGTGGAATTTTATATCAATTCATAATTAATGTTCCAATTTTGTAGGTCTGGCTCATGGACTAAAAATTGGTTCTGAACTGAACCGGTTCCCAACCGGTGGAAAGGGGGTCTCAGAGTTACAGACCCATAAGGGTCCATTTGGTTCCAAACTATCATTTAGCTGGGAACCCCCTGGAACTCCCTCAAGGACCCCTGGGGGTCCCCAGACCCCACTTTGGGAACCACTGTTCTACAGAATGTGGATGTCGGGGTTTAAGTGATTAATTTGATAGTATAGTTAAATTGTGCTATGGCGTGAGAGAGCAGATGCTACATCAGTCTATGACACAGTAATGCTTCACTATCAGGCAAGATAACATCCTTTGGCAGATGAGCTCTGGTTATTAATATATTATTTTTAATAGTATTCAAATGTACTTTTATTACTTGTATTTCTTTATTGTTAATGTTTCACGTTTTGTGTAAAGCACTTTGAATTTACAGAAGGAGGAGAGGACACTTAGACGGACATTTAGAGCCTCTTATTAGGTGCTAACGACTAACGTTTCGACCTATGCGGTCTTCATCAGAGTCATGTCACTTTGAATTTATTTGTTGTTGAAATGTGCTATACAAATACACTTGGCTTACCTTGACTTGAAGCACAGCACACTACAGCACACTACAGCACTCACTACAGCACACTACTCCTCAGTCAGTCACTTTGAATTTATTTGTTGTTGAAATGTGCTATACAAATACTCTTGGCTTAAACCTTGACTTGAAGCACAGCACACTACTCCTGTTCCTAAATGATTGTGTCCACCAGTCCGAAGGCATGGGGGAGAGCAGTGAGCAGTGTTGATTTCATCGACTAAAACTAAGACGAAAAATGTTCGTCGACTACCTTTTTCCACTGACGAAAACTAAATGGAAACTAAATGAAAATGAAGCTATGATGACTAAAATGGTAAATGGTAAATGGTGCATTTATATAGCGCCTTTATCCAAGGCGCTTTGCATAGATTGTGCATTACATTCACCCATTCACACACCCATTCATACACCGATTGCGGCGGAAGCCATGCAAGGTACCAACCAGCACATCGGTTGGTATTATTGACAATTTCGTCAACAAATAAAAACTAGACTAAAATGTTAGGAAGGGACTAGTGGACAAGAGATCCAGTATAAGTCATTTTACACTTGGTTGCATGCTGAAAATAGCTGATCTACAAGTTCACAACGCGTCACAGCGCGACACGTTGTGAACTTGTAGATCGGCTATTTTCAGCAAGTGTAAAATCAGCCATTATGACGCCATCGAGGCCCGTCAAAATACATTTTAGTCGACTAAATCAACTGTAGATTTAGTCGACTAAAATCTTATGATATTTAGTCAACTGAAACTAGACTAACACTAAAACATTCTGGGTGACTAAAATGTGACTAAAACTAAGTGAAAACTATTCAAGAGACTAAAACTAAAATCAAAATTTGCTGCCCAAAACAACACTGGCAGTGAGCACTCCATCTGTGTCCGTCCGTCCATCCATCCGTCCATCCGTCCGTGTGTGTCCGTCTGTGACCGTCTGTGTACAGCTAATCTCCGTTTGGCACACATGTCCCTGGAGCCAACAACGAACCTCTGCCCCAAATCTTCCAGAATGGCCTGTTGGCACCAGCCGCGCCACCATGAGGCAGATTTCTTTACATTACTTTTTTCACATTTTATCCATACATAACACAAATCGGTACACACCCTCTATAGTCATGTGATCAACACAGATCTGTCCGATTTCGATTGGCTAAGATTCCCTTTCAAAGTTTGCACGATTGGTCCGTTTTTTGAACAAAATGCCTCAACACAGCGTGCGATTTCCATGAAATTATGCACGCACATTGCCAATAGGCCGAGGAATAAATAAATGCCCCCCCCCCGCTATTCATTTCAGTGAAGTTGCTCAGTGGCGTTTTGAAGCAACCGGAAGAACCGTCTACTTCTGCATTACTTCTGCAAATGCGGAAGTGCAACCGAGCACTCAATGTTAAACTCCAGCGGTGCAGGGTTTCCTCGTCATAAATCTACAGGTCCGCCTGCAGTTCACGCTCGAACCACTAGGGCCGAGTGCTTCAACGTTGGAGAGCCTCCCTGGGGGCTTGCTATAGACCGATTAAAAAACGGGTCCCCTGGTCGCTGCGAACGTATTTCCTGTAGGCGGAGACAACATATCTGCGGTGTAAACTCGCAGGTCTTCTACTGAATGGTAGAGTGACTGATGTTAGTCTGCTCAAATGTTACTCTTTTACCTGCTTTTTACTAACACTAACTTTACAAAGATGCCCAGAACATTGGGATGAACCTGTGTAGTTTATGGCTGCTCCAACAGTAGTGGCCACATTCAACTTTGGAGAAAAACGGGGAATGTCAAAAAATACACAGCGGTGGCTGAGACCAGAGCCATAGAGTAATGGTTGAGACGAAGCAGTGAAAGGTCCTGAAAGATACATAACGTTAGTCTTACCCAATACCCCATCTTTCTGTTGTATGAACACAAGGCTGCTGTACTTTATACCTCATATAATTGAAATGCTTAGTATGAGGAACAATTAATGCCACCCTTTTAACATTGCCCTATTATAGTGCCAGCAGGAGGCACATCAAATTTAAAAAAAGCAACAACAAACTCCTACACATTTTGTTCAAACATCACAAATGTTCCTGGCCTGGTGGAGACCTGTGCTCTGAGGAGCACTTTTTCTAGTTGGTTGTGTGGCCTTGAACATTGTATTGCAGAATATAATCTGAGTCTGAGAAGAGCAGCTCCTTAATGATTTCAGTAATCCCCATACTCCGTGGGGAGAAGGTATCCCCCTGACTCTGTTTAAATCCCTAAACCAACTTTGACGATGGAGAGGGCCACTATAATTCCACTCTCACGCCAGAGGGCCACATTGCATATTACTGTTGTAGCAAAAATAGCCGATCTACAAACTCAAAACGCGTTGCAGTGCGACGCGTTTTGAGCTTATAGATCAGCTATTTTTGCTATATTTGAATTGAAATCCTGAATAATTGTTTGCTATTTTTGAATTGCAATCCTGAAAAGTAAAATTTTTATTTAATTTCAAATGCCTTTAGTTATAGTTATGTTAACTTTATGAACCAAATACAAATACATTGGACATAAAAAAGACAATAACATTCTAATAGTAGTAATTAGCTGAAATCAATCATTTCTGAAATCAATACTTAGGCTAACTAGTATTCTGATATTAACCTGAGGGCCGCATTAAGTGATGGTGGGGGCCGCATGTGGCCCCCGGGCCACCATAGTTGCCCATGTATGCCCAAAGCCTTTTCTCATTCAAGTTTTCATTATTATAAATCTTTCACATACAGGCCCTTGTACAAATGTCAAGGGCCTGATTGTTAATCAGAGGACTGATTAACAATCGCAGCATCCGCAAAACAAAAGCACTGAGGCTTCGTACACACCTTTCGGACACACAGATCTGTCCGACCGACCACTGATTACATTTTTATGATTTGATGCCTCCATGTCCCACAATGCTTTGCGCGATTTGGGCGGTGCTACGATACACGGAAATAGATGCACATATGTTCAGTGTAGTTTTCTTGACTGCAGCAGCAGCTAGTTTGTCGAGGCCGTTTTTCACACTCACAGTTCACTTAGAAGGTCCGGATCAAGGACCAAGGACCAAATATTTGCATTTTGATTTTGGTCCGTTTGGTGTTCACACTGGACTTTGTAAAGCGTACCAAATATGTAAACAAATGACACGTGGACATGTTAAGCGAACCAAATAGTGAAAAAAAGAAAAGAGGTCATTTAGCGACGGAGGGAAAAATAACATGAGGGGGTGCGGGAAATCACTGTCTACAATTTTTGGGCGCAACCTTCAGTCACACAGAGAGAAGAGAACAGCAACATGAATCATGATTGCAGCAACAACTTGAAATTGCATTAATTTAGTCAGTTAAGCTTCAAGTCAGAACAGCTCCGCTGCAGTTGAGTCGACCTATATCACGTCTTTTGCTATAGTGATGTAATCAATTAATCATTTAGGACCACCTGTGTAGCTTATTTAACATTTGCTCCATTGGCTCTTTATGCGTGCGGCCGTGCGCTAGAGCGAGACAGGATGATTTTAAATATTTCTCTGTCTGCGTCTCTCCCATAGAGCTATAAAATATATCGGGTCTCTCCCCCCACATCATCACATGTGCGCGCGTCATAACTTTGCGTGGTGGCGGTGGCGCATGCTTAAAATAAACAGATCTACAAGCTTACATCGTGTACCATACCGTAAGTACCATTCGTGTCGATAACTTGTACATCTGTTATATTTGCGCATGTGAACCTCGTACGCTGCCATTACATTTCTACTCTATGCTACTCATAGACATATATGCGTCTACTATTAAAATCAATAGTGATCCCCGTAAAAAAGACATGCTTTTAGAACTAATTATTAATGCAGCCTCACAACTGCCGAGGCCCGACGGCTATTTTGGCTATCGTCATGTATTTCTGTATATAGAATAGAACTTAGTACCATGGACTCACTCACTGGAGACAGCCGTGCGCAACTTGGACTCTCCAAGTTACGCACGGCCGTAGCCAAAAGAAGACATACAAACAAGCGATATAATAGTCTGTGTCACGTAACTCAGAAGACTACAGCCTAAACCCCACCCAGTGCTGTCAAGAACGGAAGTTCTCTCCTATTAGTTGGCGGTTAAAAACCACCCTTCTGTCCGAGCAGCAATCAAATAGCAATCAGGCATCGCACACGGACCAAACATTTGTTCTTTAGGTGTGTACGCAGCCTCAGGCCTCATTCACACGTACCAAACACCAATCAAGCAATGTTTGGTCGTTTTTTTGTTTTTTTGGGCCACCACAATGCTTTTCCAATGGGAGTCACATGGTTTGATCAAACATTTGTGTTTGATCGCTGATTAATGATTGCTCCCCCCTCATCAAACAAAAATGTTTGGTCAAACCATGTGACTCCCATTGAAAATGAATTGGAGCAGCAATCAAAAAGCAATCAGGCATCACACACGGACCAAACATTTGTTGTGTAGGTGTGAACTAGGCCTCAGGCTGCGTACACACCTAAAGAACAAATGTTTGGTCCGTGTGCGATGCCTGATTGCTATTTGATTGCTGCTCCAATTCATTTTCAATGGGAGTCACGTCGTTTGATCGGACAAACCTGTCCGATGTGGGGGCGGAGGGCACAACAAACACATCGGACACCTTGTAGTCAAAACAGCCAACGAACAGGGTGGGACTTCAGATCGGACAGAAGGGTGGTTTTTAACCGCCAACTAATAGGAGAGAACTTCCGTTCTTGACAGCACTGGGTGGGGTTTAGGCTGTAGTTTTCTGAGTTACGTGACACAGACTATTATATCGCTTGTTTGTATGTCTTCTTTTGGCTACGGCCGTGCGTAACTTGGAGAGTCCAAGTTGCGCACGGCTGTCTCCAGTGAGTGAGTCCAGTCTGCTACTAAGTTCTATTCTATATACAGAAATACAGGACGATAGCCAAAATAGCCGTCGGGCCTCGGCAGTTGTGAGGCTGCATTAATAATTAGTTCTAAAAGCATGTCTTTTTTACGGGGATCACTATTGATTTTAATAGTAGACGCATATATGTCTATGAGTAGCCTAGAGTAGAAATGTAATGGCAGCGTACGAGGTTCACATGCGCAAATATAACAGATGTACAAGTTATCGACACGAATGGTACTTACGGTATGGTACACGATGTAAGCTTGTAGATCTGTTTATTTTAAGCATGCGCCACCGCCACCACGCAAAGTTATGACGCGCGCACATGTGGGGGGAGAGACCCGATATATTTTATAGCTCTATGGGAGAGACGCAGACAGAGAAATATTTGAAATCATCCTGTCTCGCTCTAGCGCACGGCCGCACGCATAAAGAGCCAATGGAGCAAATGTTAAATAAGCTACACAGGTGGTCCTAAATGATTAATTGATTACATCACTATAGCAAAAGACGTGATATAGGTCAACTGCAGCGGAGCTGTTCTGACTTGAAGCTTAACTGACCAGCACGGCTTCAAGTTTAACATGGAAATGCCCGTCGATTTGATGCGCAGAAATAACATAGGCCTATATCGAATCAGGTTAAGGTGCACACATGGAAGAAAAGTCCTTTTTATCGGGATTCGGGGATACTTTGTTGTAGGCTATACGTCTCCGGTGAATTGTATGCACCAGCAGCAAGCACATTATTGTTCAAACACCTGCTCCTCTGTTCATCTGTTGTCTTATTAATGCAGAATTAATGCAATTTCAAGTTGTTGCTGCAATCATGATTCATGTTGCTGTTCTCTTCTCTGTGTGACTGAAGGTTGCGCCCAAAAATTGTAGACAGTGATTTCCCGCACCCCCTCATGTTATTTTTCCCTCCGTCGTGAAATGATCTTTTCTTTTTTTCACTATTTGGTTCGCTTAACATGTCCACGTGTCATTTGTTTACATATTTGGTACGCTTTACAAAGTCCAGTGTGAACACCAAACGGACCAAAATAAAAATGCAAATATTTGGTCCTTGGTCCTTGATCCGGACCTTCTAAGTGAACTTTGAGTGTGAAAAACGGCCTCGACAAACTACCGCTAGCTGCTGCTGCAGTCAAGAAAACTACACTGAACATATGTGCATCTATTTCCGCGTATTGTAGCACCGCCCAAATCGCGCAAAGTATTGTGGGACATGGAGGCATCAAATCATAAAAATGTAATCAGTGGTCGGTCGGACAGATCTGTGTGTCCGAAAGGTGTGTACGAAGCCTGACAAAACATTTTGAAGGGACACTTCACCCCTTTTGCAACCAGATCTTATTTTAATGATGTTTGGTAGACAAGAAACACTTTCCTGGGGTTTTTATGTGGGTAATATATGTGTTTTTAGATATTTTAGAATTTCAAGGTGTCCATGATTTCATGGACACTGGTCTTCCTTCCTTCCTGGACTACAAGTTGTCTCAGTAAGACAGCCCTCTCCCTCTCCACAAGGTGGGGTGAGTGTACCAAGCATTATGGTAATTGTAGTCCAGGAAGGAAGTGAGACCAGTGTCCATGATGGGAAAGTGTTTCTTGTCTCCCAAACATCATTAAAATGAGATCTGGTTGCAAAAGGGGTGAAGTGTCCCTTTAAGAAAAACAAAACAAAACATGGTACATAACAGGATCACATCAACCACTTGACACAGACAGTCATAAACCCCCCAGCATGGCAGCAACCCAATACTTATCATGAATACATGCACGCACGTCTCTCATACACACACACACACACACACACACACACACACACACACACACACACACACACACACACACACACACACACACACACACACACACACACACACACACACACAGTCACACACACACACACACACACACACACACACACGCACACGCACACGCACACGCACACGCACGCACGCACGCACACACACAGCCTTTAGGCTAGTGGTTAGTTAAGATGTTGGCTTTCCATGCAGGAGACCCGGGTTAGAATCCTGGGCGTTACATGGATATATAGCCTAGACTTATCTACCACTACCTCTACTATCCTCTTGTCCTAAAGCCTTTTCTATAGGGACGCCAGGAAAGACAATGCCTTATCACCCATTAGCTAATGTCTCATAAATTATGTATTCTCAAACATACTCACATAATTGTCTCCACCAGGCCGAAGGCATGGGGAGAGTATGTTTTGCACTCCGTCCGTCCGTCCGTGTGTGTCTGTCCGTGTGTCCGTCTGTGGACAGCTAATCTCTGACTGGCACCGTTGATCGCAGCCAAACTCTGCACATACACTCCCTGGATGCCAGAGCTGAACCTCTTCCCCAATTTATTTTTTGACAGTACACCTACAGATTTTGTCCGAACATCACGCAAATTGGTACACAGTCTCTCTATAGCCATTAAACGAAATGGGTCTTTCAGAGATTGGCTTCCAAGGTTTGCAGGAGTGCTCCGTTTTGAACAAAATGCTGCAAATCATGAACACATTGTGTGATTTCCGTGAAATTTTGCACGCACACTCCCACTAGGCAGAGGAAGAAATGCCGCTTGACAAATCAGCCTCATGGTGGCGCTATAACTATAATTTGTGTTTTTAACTGCACTGATCTGTGTAAAACTTTGTATGCATAGGCCTACTCCCTAGAGGCCAAAGAAAAACCTTTGCCCTGTATTTTTCACATCTGCCTTTTATAGTGTCACCAAGAAGCCGACTTATGTAAAACACAAATTGGTTTGATTGATTGATTGATTGAAGAATGTATTAACAGTTTGCAGAATTACAGTACATTTCAAGCACAAACTCAATACAAAGGCTGTTAACTGTGAGTGGACGACCCAATTAAGCATTACACTTGTTTCCAATAGGGTCCACCATGTTCAAATCATCAAAACATTTAGAGACGTACAAATAGACACTTCTATAGACAGAACAGGAATTCATCATGATCTCACACACACATGATCTCTATAGTTATGTGATCAAGACTGGTCTGTTTGATTTCTCATATTCCATCCTGTTTGGCTAAGATTGGCTTCCAAAGTTTTCTGGAGTAGCTTGTTTTGTACAGAATGCTGCAAATCATGAAAGTCTGATTGCAGTGAAACTGTGCACGCATATTCCCATATTCATATATGAGGAAGACGCCATATGCCATATAGCATGAATGATCAGTGTGCTTGTTCTATGATTACCGGTGCCTCCACTAACAGTAACAATGATGCAACAATATATTTTGCGTATTCTTTTCTATTGTTTTTAAATTGTGTAAAATAAAATAAAATAAAATAAAAAGTGCATAGTTTGTGACAGATCCTGTTCAGAATGACCATGAGACTGATCAATCTATTTGTCCTACACAGTACACAGAAACACACTTACATCAGCTAAATGTAGCTTACTGGACAACTCTAGGCTTAGAGAAATAGCTTAATTAATTATACTTACATTTATTTACATTTCTGTCAAGTTTCCAGTAGTTTGTTTGTGCTAGATTTTAACTTGTGTTTCTATTTACTTTTTTATTTTTTTTATTAGGCCTACCTGCATGCATGCATGCAAAAATATTTTGTGTTTTTTATTTTGTGTTTTGTATGTTTCTCTATGGACCCTGAGTCTGCAATAAAGGCATTCATTCATTCATTCATGCGTTAGAACTTTAAAAAGTCCGGACAATGTTAATGATATTTGGTTAATCTGAGCTATAACACATTTTTACCAGATTATTTATCTTCCTCTCTCACAAAGTCACAATAATAGCAATAAAGACCAAATATCCTGATTTCTCTTCAATTCCACATTTCCCCATTGATTTTTTCCCCCTTTTTAAATATTATTATTATTAATAATATTATAGGTTTTAGGACGAGGCCTATTAAAAGACCAAATAGTTTGGGAAGTTCCGTTCTATTCAAAATTCCCCCAATGAGCTTCACTTTTTTCCTTTTAGATTTTTTTTTTATAATCGCAAATGATAATGGACTATTAGAAATGCCTCCAAAAAGCCAATGTTGTTGATAGGCTGCAGTGCTACCAGCTGAGGAGGAGAACAAAATGCATTTCAGTGCACGTCCTACTTGTAAACCTCTATAGCAGGGCGATTCTGCGCGTCCCCGTGACTCTCTCTCGCCACCATAGAAAACAAAGATATCTGAACGGCTTCCATTACAACCAGGAGGAGTGCAGACTTCAGGAATACACGAATTTGGCCCCGGGTGATCAAAAACCACGTCTGAATATGGATTTACAGTGGCTGTAGCATCTTTACATACCGAGCCTTCTTGGCCAAGAAGAGGCTGACGGGCAAGGAGGGCATTTAGCGAAACCCGACGGAAAAGAACTAGTTTTTTCCTCCGTCCGGGGGTTGCTTTGTCTTATTAGCCACCTAACGTTAGCAAACCATCATTGCCATTTTTTTTTAACGCACAAGCTATTCAGCTAGTGATCACTAGCTGCCTGTGGGACCCCGCCGGGATGCATCGACATGTTATCTAACAGTAACTACTGAAAGGGGACGTTGGTTTTTTTTCTTCTTTTAAAGAAGAAAGAAAAATATCTCCGAGAGGGACCTGAATCCGAGCGGAGCTGCTACCCCAGTGTTGTCGACATGGCGGAGCAGGGCTACGGATCCTGGTGAGTGAGTGCGCAGAGCAGGCTCCGTACGACGGCTGCTCAGAGCTACCAGAGCTGCTGCTGCTGTGTGTGTACTGTGTGGGGGGCTACTAGGGTCATTTTCTCTTCCTCCCCACTTCACATACAACCATGACATTGTCCGTTATGGCGTGCACGTTAATTCGTCTGGATGTACCTGTCATGATGTGTGTATATATTTGTTCCCCCCCCCCATGATTCGCCAGCGGCACTGATCATATTGCAACTGCGAGCGAGCAGCTAAGTTGTGTTGGCTAGGATGGTAGCAACAAGCCAAGCTACCTTTTACCCAAGCCAAGCTATACGCTTCATTTAATAAGACCTCGTCGTCGTCGTCGCTCGATCGCAAACATTTTGACGTGTTTTTATTCGAGAAAAGTGTCGTCTGACTGACAGTCGTTTCGGTTAAAGACCAGAGACGTCGTTTTTGGTCGAGCGATGAGGTTTCAAAAAAACAAAAACGACCAGACCTAGCAGCTGATGGTCTGCTCTGAGTGACCAAAGCCAACACCACAACAGCCCGTACGACTGTTTGTGTCGCGCGAATAAAATCGGAGATCTACACAGACGACCCCACAGCGCGTTGTGACTGTCAGTGAGCTTGTGGATCGGCTATTGTCGGCGAGCGACACCGCCACGCAACAAAATAATATAAAAGAGGGACTGATCAGACGTTGGACAGCTAGCTAACCGGGTTGATCAACCCACCCACCGGTTAACTAGTAGCTCAGTGACTGACTGTCTCTTTAGTTAACATTGGTGCTTGAGTCTGACAAGTGGTCATTTTGGGACAATATGGATTGTTGTTTACATGGCGACGTATAAAGGGTTAACTTAGTCAGCTATTGGTACCAAATCATGCACCGTTAACAAACTAAGCTAATTAGTTCGCGTAGTGTTAGCTTTCGTTGTCTTCTAACTCGCACACAATAACAGCCTTTAGTCAAAGATAGCCCAAACATTTAGACTCTCGTAGAGGTTGTTTGGGCTAAGTCAAAGACCGTGTCAGATTAGCAGGCTTATTATTATATCACAACCATGTCCGATATGTCTAGCTGCAGAGCACGCCTTGACTGGCTATTACTATTAAATTAATTAATGCTAACAGTTCATTCTTGTGACAAACCATTTTTTGCAGCATAACGTTACCTGCATGGCTGGGTATGCTTGATCAGCTGTTCAGGTTTAGTTAAGGCCTAGCTGTATATTAAGGCTATATTGAATGAATGTATTGCTATGGCAAATGTCTTGTCAAAATTGCTTACAATTTTATGTTTTTGTCTACACTGAACAGTTTTTGCTTAGAGTAGTAGTATGCATGTTCATGGTGGACAAAATTAACCCTGGACTAAATACATACGTTATAAAGCCATTATAGGAATAGGAAAGGATATCTCTGCAATATCGCCAGCTGGTTTATTTTGTGTACTGTTATTGGAGTGACTCGTAGGGGTCATAATTGAATCAACGGTTTATCCTGACACTGACAAGGATCCCTTTTTAACTTTGAAACACGAATTCTTATCATGGTAGACTTCTATTCAGGATCATATGAATTAGAGCTGACCCTTTTGAATTTATCCTAGGCTGTATGTTACCGGGAAACGCTCTATAAATCCTGTAGCCTAACAACTTTAGGATTTTCGTTTTTTTTATTGATATATTTAAGTGACATGTTGAAGCATACCACCTGTGTGAATCGGTAAATCCTAGTGTCGTTTGTGAACGTCTCATAGAGCGCATTCTGAGATTGGCTGTTTTCAGAGAAGACTTTTGGTGTCTTATCATCAATCACCACCAAATATGTACACCGGCAGCATTGCATTGGAGCAATATTATTCATTAACCTTAGGGCACTTTAAATATTATATCATTTTGTTCTACATAACCACCGGGTGACAAACTAAACATACAGCAGCTAATGTTCTGGACACTTTATATTATATTGTGTAAATATCCATAGACATTCTATCTGGAAATACCACAGAATACGTTTGTTTACACTCTGATCTTGTCAATGCTGGTGGACCTAGTATAGAGCCTGGGGGGACTACATGATCTAGTCTATACACTACACAGTGTTTTAAAGGTTCGGGTCTGAGTGGTTAAGCCTGTTCATTTTATAGTCCAGTCATACATGTTTTTTTCATCAGTGACCGTAAAAAGATAATTTATGGTTATTTTCTTGATGTAGTTGGCAGCAGTCGCACCGTTAACCCTAAAGTATTGTTCAAAATGTTCGCTCAGTAATCCTGGTCTCTAAACTACCTCCCCCTGGCCAGCCAGGGCGCCTGATGGAGGGGAAAGGAACTGGTCGGAATAACGTGTTCCTTCCACGCGCTACGTCCGGCCGGTTTTCTATCTTGTGGGTTATGATAAACATTGTTAACTTAAATGTTGAGTTTTACATACCAGAATCATTGCTGTTAAATACTAACGCTAATCTAATTAGACCAAACCAGACAAACCTTATTTTGTTGGAAGAATGTTTAAGCATGTCCTTCCAACACAATCGTCAAGTACTTTTGATGTTTTCCCATTATCCATGGCCTGATATTTGAGCATTGGTTGGTACGGTATTAGTTGTTTGGGGTATTAATATTGCATGTTTTCAAAAGCACTTATGCTTCTGAAATCTCCTGGTATTGTGACATAAGCAATGATTGGTGAAGTGAACTTTAGGACATTTGAATGTGAAGCCCTAAACCCTTAGCGTTGTTCTAGTTGGTTGTGATGCAGCTGCTGAATGCTCCATTCATGAATCTTGACTCTTAACATTTCCAACATATTTCCAGGCACTAGATTTAGTTGGCGAACAGTACCAGTATAAAACAAAACAAAAAAAAACAATGCATTAAGCCAGAGAAAAAGACTTGAGTTTCTCTTTTCCCACTTGATGTAGGCATAGGTAACATCATAGTACCACTGACCTCATAGATTGGTCTGAGCGAAACTACCCGTACATTGGGTACAACTGGTATTGTATAACCGAAGGGGCATGCCTTCCGAATGGGCATCGCACTATTTTCAAAAGTATGAAACATGGAAGAAAATAGCGGCGGTACTTCAGTGGCCTACTGCCAGTGTGCACAAGAAACCTGGCGCTGATCTGTCCAGTGGTTTGCATTAACCCATTCTGACCTGAGATCAGATTCTAAAAATGTCTTCTACATCCTGACAGTTTTCTGAAAAAGCTATGTTTCTATGTCAGTGGTTCTTCGATTTTTCAAAAATAGCGACCTACAAGCTCATAGCGCGCCACCGAGTGGCGCGCTATGAGCTTGTAGATCTGCTATTTTTCAATAGCTAAAGCATAACATAATGCTAACACCAAAAGGGGTTCCCGCCCAAAATGGGTTAAGATTGGTTCCAGACACCCAAACATACAGACCGACACATAGACAGAGTCTCTCATAGACGGCGAGCCCCCTGCAGAGCCACACCGTTAAATTAAAGTCTGAATAAGATGCGTTTGTTGTCTGTTCCATCATGTTGCACATGATGCTGCTTGCTGCACATCAATAATACATTTACATTACCTGTAAATTGGCTTCTGTATCATCCCCGTTTTGAAGGCTAAGGGCCGAAACAACCAGCAAGCGCGTGTGCATATTAACGGAATTAGCAACAGAATATCATAGACAATTTTTTTTTACAATATTACCGTTTCATAGCTTATGTGCAAACATTTCAGCCTCGAATATGAGCAAGTAGGAGCTTGAAGTAACCGAAGATATCGATCTGGACAATGTTAGGCATGATAGAAAACATTATTTTGTATGCTTGATGAATTTTTGATTCATAGCTGCCATATACTAATGCAAATACTCCTGTTGCACGTAGTTTTCTATACTATCATGGTTGTGTAATAATAATAATAATCATGGTTGCATAGGGCTATAATTTCAGTAGCTTGCTGTGAACCCATAGTACTGTAGGTTGGAACGGCAAGCAACGCCTTCATCCCTGGTGGTACAATAACAAGGAACTGCAATGTTTTCAATGTGGTCAGCCAAGTTAATCCTGGATATGGGTGCAACTATTGATGTCCTGGATATGGGTGCAACTGTTGATTATCTTACATGTAATTATATTGATTACTTTTGTGATTAATCAAATAATCGAGAAGCACATTTAAAAAAGAAATTATATCAATGGAAAGAAAACTCGAAAAAAATGTAATAGAGTTCTTTATAATCGACTAAATCACTCGCTTACTCTGAGTAACTACTTGAGCCCTATTTTATACTTTTTTTTTGTACAGCGAAAATAGCAGATCTACAAGCTCATTGCAATGCCTTGGGTGCTTGTAGATCTGCTATTCTTTGTTATTTTAGAAAATGTATGAAATGCATTAGTGAAGGGGGGTCCAGGAGTCGGGGTTTATGTAAAATGTGCAGTTAATCTAATTGATTTATAAATGTTTTAATAAAACATCTGCAAGAGTATCATATGCTGATAAATGCCTGGTTGCTTTGATTATGCATGTCAGAAACTGTCTTTACCAGGTGGATTAGGACTAAACTGGACAGTCTTTTTTTAAATTGCTGATCAGATTAAGAGGGAAAGCAATTGGCTCGTGTAGCAGCTGATGAAGGCACACATCGGTTTCATAATGAGTTTTCGTGTACAGTGTACAGCCGATCATGTAGTTGGTTTTAGTACCAACTAGGTTAGGCCCTGGTCCTACAGTAATTCAAATTAGATTTCATGGCCATCTAGTCTGTGATGGTTCTTTTTTTTAAGTATTATCAATTGTGTTCTTTTTACACATTTTTCTCCCAATTTAGTCCTTATGCCAATGAATTCCTACCCACACATTGCTGTTGTGCTGTACTGGCTCATCTGTCGATGAGGAATCCCCAACAGGAGGACACGGCATCTTGTGTTTCTATAGATACGAATATATACCCTGGCACATCCACGAGCCAAGAGTGTATACTATATGCTCTTGGCCAAGTTGGATGTGCCGTGGTGGATTCGAACCCTTAGACTTAATGTGTTGGGCAGGTACTTTTACCCCTGTGTCACCAGAGCCCACTCGCCACTCAATGTCTATTTATTTTCACAACTGTTCACATTGCTTTGTTTTAACCGTTGCTGCTTGCTAGTGAGGCTTTTTAGACTCGACAGGCTCTGACAGCAAGCTGGCATAATAATAACTAACTGCAGCTACGGCGCAATTCAGATTTGCGTTTCATCGGGTCACGTTTCTGGTAATAGTTGCTCTAGATTCTAGTGACTAGAGAACACATGGAACAGAATACAGCATGACAGTTAGCTGATAACTCTCCATACCCGGAGGTGGCAGCAGTCTGTATCATGGCACGTGTAGCAGAGACCAGCTCCAAAGCAGAGATGACACGGGCCCTTTCACAATACCATGCAAAGAACAGACCTGCATGGCTGCATCGTTTCGGAAGAATGTCCTTGTTGGGTAATTTGGGGAGAACTGTCATGACAAGTGTTCATATTATTGGCTCATAAATGTCTGGGCAAATATATGACTGAATAAGATTTATTGTAACAAATTAAATTAAAACCGATGCAAATCATGCAATCCAGCTGGGTGATGGGCAATCCCTGTCATTACTGACTAATGTTTTCAATAGCGGCACTCTGAATACAAAGCATACAGTACATACTACTACAATGCCAAGAAATATTACCACTGGATTATATTCCACAATGGATATGTAGTTCTAACACTTTTAAAGCATAACAGAGATGGCATTTTACTTTTACTATTAGGATGTGTGCTAAACCTTTGACTATATGGTTAGGTATAGTTATTTAAGAACATACAGCATAATTAAGCATTCAAATAAACTGCACTTATTACAAAGACTACTGTACTGTACTTTCAACAAGACCGGTTTTATTGAATAGCAGATTGCTCAAAGTTGACTGGTTAAATAACTTAACTTTAATGTTCAATCAATCAGTTTTACATAGGCTATTCTCTCTGCTTGGATGGGTTATTCACTGCACCACAATTTATTGGGAAGACAAAAAAAAGACAAACTGAGCATTTTCATGCCACTCATGTCAATATGGACCATGGCAAATTGTTAACGAGGTGCAACTTCCCATTGGCAGCCCATTCATCCAAACAGAAAAGTCCTATCTGATTGTATTACACAACGTCAAACTCACCAACATTGCAGCTGTACGAAAAGCCCCTCTTTTTATCCTCAAAGTGTTTTTTTCATAAAAATGCACCGCAGACATGCTACTTTGTGTCCTTGCAGGTGATTCTTTTTCTAAGTATTGCAGTTTGGAAGTGCTCGTTAGATATCACTCAACTGCCCTGCGTTAGCTGCAGTGCGTACCACCTTTTTTGAATTTGCACATAATGCAAGAGGCAGCAGGACATTGCTTTACTGAAAACGAGTGCTTTCAAACTCTGATGGCAAGATGGCCCCGGTCTGCAAATGGTCAATTGCGGGTCTGTGGTTTACCCCACGGAGTGCATCACTTAACTTAAGCGTGGTATTGGTAATGTGGATAATTGTCCTAGCCCTGGTTTTTCAGTCACAGGAGGGGAAAAGGAGAATGGACATCATCTGTGCTCATTTACAGTTGGTTGCAAATTGCAATTTACACACGTGAAAATTACACTTTAAATATCTGATTAAGTTTCCTGCACCAATGCAGAATCGAGGAATACAAAAATAATTGAGTATGCCAAACCTAGTTGAACACTTGAACTAGTCACTAGTTTTGCACATTTCATTTGCAATTGGTCTAATACATCACATCATTGGCAGTCTTGGCTAGTTAGAATCTCTCTTATTCACTTACTTGCCCATCTTCTTGTTTTACATTTGTTACATTTCTTTCTGGCAATTTCCAGAATGTATCCATTCCAGGCTAGACATAAGGAGGTTGTGAGAGGATGTTTTCTTTGTTGTTGCCAAGTATGTGTTGTTTCCGGCTGACTCCTTCATGTTTGGAATTGTTTGCAATCAGTCCACGACATGTTTGTTTTCAAATATACTATACAGTAGAGGTGCTCTGATCAGGTACGTTGGTACCGATCAACAATTGTTTTTCTCACGGTCGGCCGATACAAATCTTGTGCGTATTCTGCGTAAGGGTTTTTTTTTCTTCTCAAATTATGTCAAAACTGTTCGCGTGTGTGTGTGTCACAAAGATGCAAAACCATATACTATATATCTGATTCTCCAGATCGGGTAAATTGCGATCACCGATCGAGTCTACATCTCAGTACACCGGCACTACCATTAGCCTATTGAGCCTAATATAGAAATACTGCACTTTCCAGTGAAACATTAGGATTTAGGAACAGGTCTTCTGTCAAATGTTAGTCAAAACAACCAGTGCAGTTGTGTCTTCGTAATACCCTAACATATTAACTAACCTTGTAGATTCCACAATTCCACAATCCAAAAAGTAAAACGCAGATAAGCTCTTAAGATTGGACAATTTCTGAGACTATTAGCCTAATGGAGAGTGAAAGTCCTAGCCATAGCTGTACAAACGCAGTTAATATTTCAGTGTTCAACAGCTATTTTTGTTTATGACTCCTTTGGGTAATGGTTGCACTCCTGGTGTCTTGTGTCAAGAAAACACATATCACAACCCAAAGCTCTCTGGAGGGGTAGTTCAGATGATCCACCTAATTTTAAGCAAATGGAACAGCATTATGCTTTATTTTTCTGTGATCAACTCATGCGATTCATGGGGAGCCATGAACTATGTATGATAAAGTGGCCAGTCATTTTCTAGAATCATTAGACCGTGGCCATAATCGTTGAACAGGTCTGTGGCCACTGGCCATGGTCCTTGAACAGACTACTGTATGGCTATATCGCATTCACTATTACATCCTGACATGGGTCAAAATAGTCATGGAATTGGAAGTAGCCTGAAGCTTCTCAGTGAAGTTAAACTCCACCTGACAAAGGTCAAAGTAGTTTAAGTTATCAAATGAATGGGAACGATAAATTGCAGTCGAGTCTCATTCTAGATGACCTCAAGCTGATCTCTTTAAATGTATCTGTGATTTAATCAGAATACAGTGGAGGGAGAATGCGTTTGGTTCTCTTCTGCTCAACCAACTAGTCCACTCCACACACACAAAAGGACAACTTTTGAAAAATCAGGTCTTCGAAGTAGCCTGGTGATGTAGTCCATTGTGGTCAAGTTATGCACTGTCTTGAAGGAGGAGGGTTTTGGAATTGTGTTATTCAAACCTAGTCTGTCAGTGAACAAGGACGTCTTATGGCACTTTGGGCTGCCCTCCAGCCCTCAACAGTCCGGGATTGTATTTTGTTTTAAAATGTTCCATTCATTTATCTCACCCATGTTCGACAGGCTTATGTGAGCAGAATTCAGAGGAACCCATTCGCCACTCGAATATGAATAAGCTCTATGCGGTTTGAAACAATTTATGTTGTTCTGTTGTCGGCAAGAAAGTGACGACATAAGTTTCATTTTAACAAGTCTGAGGCATTTTGTAAATTTCTTCTTTTTATCACTTTTTGTCTGGCCAAGTAGTTTACTTTATTTGAACATTTCAATCAATACATATCAATGTAAATGAATATGCCAGAGTCTAAGTAGAATTTAAACTATCTAAGATGGGAGCTGCGGAGCAAATTGTCAATAAAAAGATATGGGCTTGGTTTTTAGGTGTTCTTTTTGACCTAGATCTTTTGGGTCAAGGATATACAGCCCCATTGTGTTTTAGATATATCTGTAAAGATGATTCCTGCAGAGTCTGTTTCCCAGTCCTTAGCAGCATGCCTGTATGGGACACGCAAGACCAGGCCATGGTTGGGAGGTGTCCTGTTTCAGTGGTGAACTAAATGTTACCCCTCCCCTCATAGACACCCTCCAGTCATTTCTGTACTATTGACAGAATGAAAGACAGGAGATTCCCTCTCATTATTCTCAGTCCTACAATGAAACCTCAACAATTCCTGTGTTGGAATAAGAGCAAAATAATTTCTAGCAGTGGATGTTTCTCACAACTGTAGCAAAACTGGTGTTAGAGACTGCATGCACTAGTGGTAGCCAGACTGGAAACGGGGCTCCCTGCGGTTGATCAGAAAAGCACAGATTGAATTAGTTTTACTTGGCTGGTGACTTCACATGCTAATGAAAGATACAGGTATGCTTTAGATCAGTACGTAATAGTTCTCAAACTATTTTGTGCCAAGGACTCGCAAATTTATATATATTTGGCCATGGACTCTCTCATCTGAAAATGTTTTGTGCCAGAGGGACCCCCAGAAGAAAATATTTGAAAAATGTGGGGAAAAAAAATTAAACACAAAATGTTCAAAAATCGCAGATGTACAAGCTCGCTGCGCGGCACAAAGTGACATACTGTGAGCTTGTACATCTGTCTATTTAATAGCCAACGTAGAAAATATGGATAAAGTGGTTAAATTGAGTGATTCTGTATTAACAAATCTAGCTGGCCTGGAACCCCGCCCAAGGACCCCACTTTGAGAACCACTGCTTTATGACTAGTTGGTATGTATCAATCACTACCCGTCCAGGACAATGTGATTATATTTGTATCAAACATGCTCAAGGTCTTTGTCTATGCAGCGGCAGTGTGCATTGTTCTGAGTTCATGCATGATAACAAAAGTTTGCAGATTACACTGCATGGTCCTCTTAACACTTCAGGGTGTAATTTCGGGAGTTTGAAATGCAGACTAAACTCGATAGCATGAGCAATGAACGATCCAAGAAGACAAACTGTTATTTTGGAGCGGGGTCCTCTTAACCCCGGACTAGATTCCAAACACCCATGACTGGAGAAGCAGATGAGAGACGGCTCAGGGCGAGGGTCAAAAAACTACCACTTTCTCAACCGAACGGCAACACTTAACAACGCTCGTCTCCAGAAAAGTGGAGTCGTGATGAGGCCGCAAAGCTACTGAAACCCTATGCATTTTCTCACACCACGTTGTGAGCTTGTAGATCGGATATGTTCCACTTCTGCTTAAAGTTAACATTTGTGTATGAAAAGATATTTTATATATATATATATTCTTTGAAAATCATTTGAAATAATAATATATAAAAATGGGGGTATTTATTTGTGACGCTTAAAAATGTGTCCACACAACCCACAAATGGGTTCCGAACTTCTGACCCACTGTTTGGGAAACCGTGTTTTAGTAGATCTCAGCCTGCTACCGTAGTACTGAATACAATTAATTCATTTGTGTCATTAAAAACACTTTAGACATAAAGTTGCTACTTAAACTAGGCATTATAGGTAATTCACTCTTGTGAAATATACACGTACTCACTACCTTTCCTAAGTTTTTCTATTACTTTTGTCCACCAAATGCACCTGAGGGGAAGATTTGTTTTAATTGTGTCCCTGACTTTGTTTTTTGAATTTCTGTAGCTCATCTCACTCAGACACTGGTAGTTTGAAGGAGAAAGAAGGCCTAAAGGCACCTTGATTGTCAGAGTGAGAATTCAATTTAATTAAGCCAATGTGTGCGGTCGTATTCATCATCATTTGGCCTACCGACTACTTGCTGTGGACCTGCATTTTGAATGGGTCGTGTTTTGAAACTGCTCTGTGGGTCATGAATGTTTACTTTATAATTTGAATGGATGCAGTGGAGAAATAGGGTTCCAGGTCATGGCCCCGCTGCCTGTAACAAAGACCATGGCCTGGATTCCTACTTGCCATGATATGGGATGCTTGAATGAGTACGTGCATGAATTTGTTTCTTCATGATTATACGATCATGGTAACAATATGAAAGTTGGTTTTCATTAGGCTATATAAACTGACCTAATTCAAATTATTAATTCATTGCTACCATCTTGTAAGGTTGAGTGATATGCCATTTATTTTCCTATCGTCCATCGGCTGGCCGAGTCGGGTTACTGTAGATGGAGACATAAGAATTTTACTCTGGGGTGGGGAAAAATTGCCACGGTTGTATTTACTTGTAAATGTAATAATGGTGATAAATATGAACCATTTTAGCTGAGGACGCCCTATTACCCCCTCAAGGACCCCTTGGTCCCCAGACCACACATTGAGAGCCACTGACTGCACTGAAGTACACACAAGCACACTGACTCACAAATTAGCACGTGTATGCACATCTACCTTGCGTGCATGCACACACGCCTTCATGTGTACACACACACACACACACACACTGTTTGCACTGTTGTCTTGACTCTGGACAACCGTGAATGATCAAACTCCCGTTGTCTTTTTTTTTGTAGTAGGATAGGATAATACAGTCTTTATTAATCCCCCAAGGGAGAAATTCAGGGTGTTATAGCAGCCCAGAATAAGACGCAACAATTTTTCGGGCAAGTGAACATGATATGACCTTTGGGTGAGTAGAATAATGCTTTTGAAAGAGACCTCAGTGTCAACGCCTGCAGGAAGCATAATTGCCCATATTACGCATTCAGCCTTATTTGATTTATTTATTAGATCCCCATTAGCTTACTGTGAGTCACAGCAGCTACTCTTCCTGGGGTCTTAAACATATCATCAAAAACATCTTTCCATATTATTACATACATATACATTACATACATACATATACATTATACATTACTCTTCCTGGGGTCTTAAACATATCATCAAAAACATCTTTCCATATTATTACATACATATACATTACATACATACATACATACATTATACATTACTCTTCCTGGGGTCTTAAACATATCATCAAAAACATCTTTCCATATTATTACATACATTCACATTCATCCAATACAACACAAAACAACTCATGATCCGTCTACTACATTTGATAGCTAGCTCCACAGTACAATCCAATCTTCAGCATTGACTATACAATAAATATACATTGTAATGGGATATATAGCTCGTATTGATTGATTGATTGAAATCTTTATTAACAGTTTGCAGAATTACAGTACATTTCAAGCACAAACTCAATACAAAGACTGTTAACTGTGAGTCGACGACCCAATTAAGCATTACACTTGTTTACAAGAGGGTCCACAATGTTCAATTCATCAAAACATTTAGAGACGTACAAATAGACACTTCTATATAGTCAAAGAACAGAACAGGAATTCACCCATCATATGCATCTCCTTCACATCTCTTTCTGAGTGAAATGTTGACGTCTACAAAGTAATTATCAAGTCATTTGTTACTATCAAACTGAGGAAAATGTCATTGTGGAGTGTGACACTAATGCCAAGATATTGTATGCTAACGTTACATTTTTGAATGTGTATTTTACACTACAGTATACAAATTGTATACAAGTTTCTTCGTTTGATGTTCGTTTGGTACTCTGTAGTACTAGTCATTGATGATCGACTGGCGCTGTCGACTGGATCGACAGCGCATCTAGTGTCCAATCGGATGCACCGCCGGCGCCTCCGTGACTGCTTTCAGCAGTTTGCACAGTTGTCTGGACAGCCATAGATGATCAAACTCGTCAGTGTCAGTTTTGTAGAAGGATGGGATAGGATTACACCTTAAACACATTTCCCGCCATTCCCGTCTTTAGACGGGTTCAAAAGGTTATCACTTACCTGCCATACCCGTCTTGCGATGGTTTACGACACCCGTTTTATGGCAGGCCTCTTACGGCACCCGCCTATGACCTGAAACGGCATCCATCTTGAAACTAACGAGAGAAAACAAAAAACAGTCGAAAAACGTTCATCCGATCTCCGTAGAGTCCCATAATGGCCGCGATCTTCAGCAGAGTATATCTCGGAATTAATCCTCAGATTTGGTGAGATGAGGAAAAAGTATGCTCTCAGGATGCCAATAAAAGGCTGGCGCATCGCTCCGGTTAGCATATTATCGTCTTGCATACTAGTTTGGGACCCGATTGAGCGATGGACAGGATGCACTCTTACTTCCGGTTTAAGATGGCTGGTCGAAGGACCCGCAAATTGTAGTCATTTTGTAGTTTTTGTCTGGCAAGGGCTACTGAGGTGCCCGAAAACATGCCGGCAGGGAATGTGTTTTAATAACACCCCATGGGGGAAATTCAGCTACAAATAACTGCTGCTTCAAATGGCTTTATTGACATTGTCAACCAGTCAGTGTGAGGGAGGATGCAACTGTGAAAATGCCTCTTTCTGTCAAATACTGTACATTTGAATAGAATAGAGATTCATAACACTAATCATCATTATAAATATCGTATTATCATCTTGAATAGCAAGCTGCATGTGATGAATCAGAACTAGGTGAGTACTGTATGTTTGCAAGCGCACTGTGCCTCATAGTCCTACTCCTACTAGATTGAATTTGGAGGAACTGTTTGTATAGCCCCTACCCCCATTGTCAACCCAGTCAGCCAATAAGGAGGGATTACAGGGGGTTAAAATATTAAATGCATCAAAAGCTGCTCCAGTACCTCTGCTATTCTTCCTGTTTGCCAGTGGACTCATTTAGAGGCTCTGAGCCTTGGACAGGTTTCCTGTGCATCTAGGAGTCGCTTCAAAATGTAATTTGTATTTTTAAGCAGATCACTCTCCTGGCTAGGATGTCTGTGGTACGCCCAGTACGGGAACTATTTGCAGTATTCAAGTACTAGCTAGGTTGTGACATTCCTTCCATGAAATTGCGATTTGTAAACATAAAATGCAATAGTAGTGTGTTTAGATTAGTGTTTGGTATTGTCACATAACACATTTGTTTCTGATAGCGTCTGATCATGTGTTATGAATGAGGCCGAGGCACTGTAAACTATTACTGTTAGTTACTGTTTCAGTGTTTCATTCATTTATGGAGTTGACATTACTCGAGTCGGCTACCCTGTGTATTGTTCTGTTTCTTTTTGTTGGCTGCAATCTTTGTTGAATGGGCAAATAGACTGGGATCAAGACCACATACCTCCCATCGCATTAATATTAATATCAAATCACATCATCAAAACAATCATCGGTGTCATGAGTCATGTCGCGGACAATGTGAATGAACAACCAGGTCAGGACATGTATAGTGAAGGGAATGTCTAAACCCTTGATAGTCTGTGTAATTCACCCATTTAAACGCTATTTATGAGCAGATAATCTTAGTTGCACCGTCTGACATTGCTGTTGTGGAACTGTCTTTATTAATGGGATACGTTTTAACAAAACATAGCTATATTACATGCTGCCTGCTAGATGATTAACAAGCGAGTCGGGATGGCACGGCCACACATTATGGTCAGCACCACTTTCAGAACGGTCCGTTTGTGCACAGTGTGACAACCAGTGTTTCCCCAAGACCCTCATCCTCATTCCTCACACAGTCAGGCGTGACACGGATAGCTTTGGTACTAAGACTACAAGTCGACTTCAAGTTAGTCACAACACAAGTTCAGAGCAGGGCCTGGGTCATCAATGTGTCTGTGGCTAGACTTGGCCTTGTCTGTGGCAAATTTTAGATTTGTTTTTGAGTGGTGCAACCACTCCTATAGACCGCTATCTGTGTCCCTGGGTCCCTGCCTGGGTCTGTCTGTCGAGCACGGAAATAGTGTTTGGTTACACACACACACACACACACACACACACACACACACACACACACACACAGAGATTGACAGTGTGTAGTATGCGCAACAGCATGATAGTCATAGCTGATTGGCCAACCGTTCTGTAGCATACATTTGTTTACTTTAGCAGTCATATTAGCATGCTTTATATAGCTTCATGTAAATGCCAAACAGTGGTGAAGTACTCTGATCACTGTTAAGCAAAACGTTCATGGAGGTTTTGCTTGCCCAAAGCCCACTTCAATTGAGCAGCTTACACACGGCTGCAGCAAATGAAATAACGAGCCTGAGTGAAGCAATGAGAGGGAAGAGGAGGAGAGCCTCTGTGCACAGCGCTGCTCTGGGTGTAAGCACACTTACACGAGCGGCAAAAAGCCGCTCGTGGCAGGCGTCTCAGAATGCCGCGTCGGCCAGATTCCCAGAAAAGTTTCCCCCACGGCAGAATGCCGCGTGGGTGGAGCTTCATTAACATCCACCAGCTGTCTAAAAAAACAGGAAGAGACGCCTGCCGCTCGCGGCTTTTGGCGTCTTCGTGATGCTAAAGTGTGCCTGCACTGACACAGAGGGTGCGTTCGGAAATACCGCACCGGAGCGCACTCGCCTATTAGTTTGCATTGCATAGTGCGCTCGGCGCGCTATTTCCGATCGTGCCCAGAGACAGCAGGCAACTCGGTCATTGGATGCCGCTCCCCATCTCTCTCTCTCTCTCTCTCTCTCTCCCCCCCCCCCCCCCCCCCCCCATTTCCTGTCAGGCAATACATATCTTTAAAAGAGTAGATAAAGGGAAAATGTCAAATAACAAAACAAACATATCAAATGTACATATGACCATGGTGTGTGCTCAATAAATAAATAAATAAATTAAATACAAATAAAATCAGAGTCTCTTGTCTCATGCGAGTAGCAGCCGGTATAAAACATGTATGAAGTGGGTGGTTTTAAGGTCCCAACCTGGAATTTGTAATGAACTGTATGTGGGGTGTGTGTACACTAGAGAAAACAGTTACACATACTACAAGATTCGTGATCATCCTTTAGGAGGCAAATCGGACTGTAGGACTGTCTGTTTAATAATCATAATTCTCTCTATCTTTTCAGGGCATACTCCTTGGTTGATTCCAGCCAGGTGTCCACCTTCCTCATCTCCATTCTTCTCATCGTCTATGGCAGCTTCAGGTGAGTCCATAATACTGATAGATAGTAGGTCAGTCCGGGGTCAACATTGAGGAAGAACATATAATCTTGTTTCCACTGGTACAAGACCTTGGAAAACATTGGGGGGGGGGGGGGGGGATCATGTTCCAAAACGGAGGTCTGCAACCATTTTTCACATCCAAGTGCCATGTTTTCATTTTTGTGATAGTCAGTGTGCCATATAGAATCATGACACCACATAAAAATTAAATATTCCCGACTGATTTTGATTGTCCATAGGATGCACATAACAACCTTAGAAATATTTTCTTTCACATCAGGATGCAATAATGACCATTAAACTCGGAGCAATAACCCACCTATCTCCCGGAATCCCTCCCCAGTCATGAGTTAAGAGTTTGAATCAACGTACAATTATGTGCAGGATGTAATTTGTAGATGTGAGTGGACTTAATTTAACTGACTAAACCTTTTTGGAACGAAAAGAAAAAACTTCTCTGTCTCACACTTATGTAGAATGGGTAGTATTGGGTACATTTCAAACGAAAGCACAAGTCAATGCAAAAACTGCTACTTGTGTGGACAAAACCATGAAAAGTACAAGACTTGTTTACATCAGGGTCCACCATTTTCAATTCATAACAATTAAAGACGTACAAATACACACAATATACAACATGTACAGTATGGGGATAAAGGGGTGGGGACTTTTTTTTTTTTTTACGGGGGCCAGTTTCGAATTGCAGCCGTAGGTGCTCTTTGAGAGCAGTTTTGAAGGAGTCGGGGGATTCACATATCTTAATGGCTGTTGGTAGGGGGTTCCACATTTTAGTGGCATAGGAGCGTGTGGTTTGTTGAACTCCCTCTGGTGTTGTGAGTGTGGACTTTATTGACATTAAGGACAGGTACATACATGGGTATCTTTGTGGTGTAGCGAATCTTCTGGACCAGACCAATTGCAAGATGCTGTACTCTGTCGTCAACCCTAAGCCATTCCAGCCCATCAAAATGGGCAGGGGTGAGGTGGGTTCTGGGAGTGAGGCCAAGTAGTAGCCTGACCAGTTTTGAATCTTCTGGACCAGACCAATTGCAAGATGCTGTACTCTGTCGTCAACCCTAAGCCATTCCAGCCCATCAAAATGGGCAGGGGTGAGGTGGGTTCTGGGAGTGAGGCCAAATAGTAGCCTGACCAGTTTTGAATCTTCTGGACCAGACCAATTGCAAGATGCTGTACTCTGTCGTCACCCCTAAGCCATTCCAGCCCATCAAAATGGGCAGGGGTGAGGTGGGTTCTGGGAGTGAGGCCAAATAGTAGCCTGACCAGTTTTTTGGGGGGGAAGTCTGGAGCCTTGTTTTAAGGGCCTTTGAGGTGCTGTGGTACCAAGAGGTGCATGGCTGCATGCATAGTCCAAGAAGCGTTGTACGAGGGCTTCTGTTAGGGTCTTCAAGGTGTTTTTGTTGACCAGTGAGGAGATCTCGTACAGGAATCTTGTTCTTTGGTTGACTTTTTTTATTTTACTACATTGGTGGTCATTTTATCACAGGAAAGATTTGCCTCCAGGATGGAACCTAGGTAGGTAATTTGAAATTTCTATGGTAATCTTTACGTGTGATAATATTGTCACCCACTTTAACTGAGAATCCGTCTGCCTTGCTGAGGTTACTGTTTGATCCAAAGAGAATGGATTCAGTTTTTCCAAGGTATAAAGATAATTTGTTATCAGCGAGCCAGGTTACATAATGTAAGATGTTTTAAATTGAATGAGCTCGTAACAGACTTGAGTTACAACAATAATGACCCATGACTTGACTTGCAGCTGGACTGCTTCTGTCTCAATATGACGGCAGTAACTTGACCATATTTGTCCTTCAAAATCCCGAGCAGTAGTTTTCTGTTTTGTTTCGTTACTTAGCATAATGCTCAATTTCCCAATCACAAGCCCAGTCCACTACTTTCCATCCGCATTGCTCTGCTTTTCTGCAGCGTTTGAAAGGTAACTATGGTAACAAGCTTTGCCCTGCCAGACTGGTGTGGATATGCTTAATGGGGGTGGTTAACAGTAAACACCCCTAACCCTTAATGTTGTTGAATAAGTAGTGAAATGATCATTGATCAGGGATCAAATCCAGTAAAAACAATTGAGGTCCCTATTGCTACCCAAGCATACATTCGGTAACAACGCCTATTATCTATGTTTGAACTTTGAATTTAGGAGTCCAATTGCTAGAGCAGCTCAAATAACATTTTCAAATGTTGAAAATGAGTACGGAAATCTGATTAGCTAGTTAATTTTTTGTGCGTGTACTGATTCAGATCATTATCGTGTAGAAACCTTGTTTTGTTTTCATGAATGAATGCCCTATTTTATACTTCATATACTGTCATATAACAGTGTCACGCAACAGTGCCAAAAATAGCCGATAAATAATTATAGATTTTTTTTGGACGAAAGAAATATGCCCAAAATTGGGACACCTGCTTGCAAGCTAAATCTCTGAGAATTATGGGAGCCAAGGGGATGGGCAGGGGCGGCGAGGCTTCCCCTCCCCAAACCCTTCCCCCACTGGGTGGGTTTTTTCCTTACTGGGAGGGGTTTGAGTTGGGCGTGTTCTAATGTAGTAGACTCTGGAAAAGCATTCCAGCAGCCAGCTTGTAGCATGGCTCGTTAAGCAATAGACTTTCAATCCATACCTCCTGGGTTCGAATCCTGCTCCCGCCATCATTTTTTGTGTGTGGATAAAGTACATTTTGCTTTGGTCCGACATGCGCTGCGTCGTGCTTGCGGTTGGGGGTTTGGTTTGGGGTAGGTTGTTAGTAATAGTAATGTCCGACATACAGTACATGTTCAACTTCACCCACATGCGCTGCGTCGTGCTTGCGTTTATGGTTAGGTTAGGGTTAGTAATAGTAATGTCCGACATATGGTACATGTTCACCCGTGGCTTTGTGTGGTGCCACTCAAAGTGACTACTGGGTTGGGCTTGCTGAATCCATGTTCCAACCCCTACTATGTCTGTCAGAAGCAGTTGAGGGCTGAAAACACCCGCGTGCGCACAGCTTTTGCCCTGATGAAGTCAAAATTCTTTATGTACAGAAGATGAAACGGTGGGTGGCTGAGCCACGGTCTGCATTTTGTTGTTCATACTTTTTCATTCTCATGAGTAATTAACCTTATTACTAAGACCGCTCCCAATGTCCACTATTCCGATAAGTCCACAAACTTCTGAATCATGTTAATTACGTTAATTAGTTTCATCTGCAGATATCTACAGTACAATACATTACATTGTCAACTTTGAGATTACCACAAAAACATCACCTTTTTCAAAATGCACCTTTCTCAAAATGCAACTTAAATATTACTTGAAAAGGGGGGAGATCCTAACCTGACTCCGCCAGATGGGGCAGCAGAGAGTACACTGAGTTCCCCCCTCCTGCTCCCATCTGGGAACTCTCAGGCAGACTTGATGCCCGGCCACAAAACGGCCTGGCCAATCAGCAGCAGCTAGAAGCTAGAAGCTGCTGCTAGAAGCTGCTAGAAGCTGCTGCTGATTGGCCAGGCCGTTTTGTGGCCGGGCATCAAGTCTGCCTGAGAGTTCCCAGATGGGAGCAGGAGGGGGGAACCCAGTGTACTCTCTGCTGCCCCATCTGGCGGAGTCAGGTTAGGGAGATCCTGGTCAGAGTGGTAAAACGGTCTTGGGGAGAAGAAATAAACATGTGCCAATATTGGGGTTCCACAAGTACACATAACGGCAACTATTAAAATAAAGACCGTAATAACTGCATCCATACTGACCATATAAAGCCAAGATGCATGGCTGGTATTTTCGTATACATAGCCATAGATTGCTGAACAGGAAATAAGAACTACATATCTTGTGGGTTCTCTTGCAGATGTGTCGGTCAGCTCAGCTCCCACAGTGGACAGTTGTCTTTAATGTTAAAGTCAGCTCCCACAGTGGACAGTTCTTAAAGTTGACATTGCAACACAGTTCCGTTGACAAGGCCCAGTACCACACCTGTTTCAACTGTTTGGCCTACAATATGCAAACATAAATTCCGATTAAGGTTGTCTAGATTCTAGGACCCGGAGGGACAATGGGTGTGGCCGACCTACACAAGATTTGTCCCCATTAATTTGACAATGTTGGCAATTTGCGCTAATGTTGACAAATGCTGTTCCTGTTCAAGGGGTAATTCATGCTGTATTTTGTGCAATAGGGTAGACTCGACCTACTGTATATTGAACTGGTCCAGGGATTAATAGGGAATGGTTGGAGATATTAAATAAACCTATTAATCTCTGGTGGTTAGGGAGGTCGAGAACCAAAACAAGATACATGATAAATGTGTGTTAGATGTATCTTTGATTTTCCATGTCACGCCAATAGGAGTGACCACTGACCAGTCTGCCTGGCTAGGGTCCAGGAGCCTCAGACCTTGGATAAATAATCACTAGTATCCCGCACCGCTACTCCTCAGCAGTGTTTCTCAAACATTTTCATGTCGAGGTCGGACCTCCAAATCGATCACGTATCTGGCCAGTGGCCATGGATCATCCCCATAAGAGAAGATTTTTCAAAAACATTTGAAAAGAGCAGATCTCCAAGCTCACAATATGCCGTGAAGGCACGCAATGTGAGCTTGTGGATATTATTTTAGAATAGCCATACAATAAAATGGGGCCTACTGTATGTGTTTTGGACACCTGGGGGTCCTCAGACCCAACTAGTTTAGGATGGACTGAAAATAGCTTTTATACTTAAACCCAAGGCAAGCATTCCTATTCTGGGGTAAACATTCACCAAAAATAGCAGATCTACAAGATCACAACATGTCACAATGTGGCATGTTGTGAGCTCGTAGATCTGCTATTTTTGGTGAAGAGACTTGGTGCCTACATTAAACCAAGTGCAGTTTAACTTGGGTCCGTTTTACTATAAGTATAAATGGTTTACGTTTTTTAATGGAAGTGACATTGATTCAAAAACTATTATCAAAGTATTCTCGGGCACCCCTTGCCCGAGAATACTTGCATCACTGACGGCACCCACTTTGCGAAGACCCACTCTACACAGTTACCATAACAATGATTTTTCTTCAAACCGTGCCTTCCACAGTAACATTTTCCTGTGCAATTTTTTATTGTGGAAATTGGCAGAGAAATTGGATTTGGAAGAATTCACTGTGCTTAGAGTATTCCAGTGGATCCACCCTGAAACAGAGGTCACAAGTGTTATTCCTGTGATTTAAATTCAATACATGATGTCATCAGGAGACACAACCTGGACCTGCTCCATTTACAGTGACTAAGGAGAGGTCGTGCGTGCGTGCATGCATGCGTGCGTAAGCATGTGCAGGCGGTTTGACCGTAATGTAACCTCCTTCTGATGAGCGTTGGGATCGCACGCACGCAGTTTGTTGTTTTTGTCGACTAAAACTATGATGAAAAATGTTCGTCGACTACCTTTTTTCACTGATAAACTAAATGGAAACTAAATGAAAACTAAGCTATGATGACAAAAACTAAGACTAAATATCCTGACAATTTCGTCAACAAATAAAAACTAGACTAAAATGTTAGGCAGGGACTAGTGGACAAGAGATCCAGTATAAGTCATTTTACACTTGGTTGCATGCTGAAAATAGCCGATCTACAAGCTCACACCGCGTTGCGACGCATTGTGAGCTTGTAGATCGGCTATTTTCAGCAAGTGTAAAAACAGTCATGACATTTTTAAAATCCTATGATGTTTAGTCGACTAAAACTGACACCCATCAGCAGATTCAGCATCATATTTCTCATACACGTGCTGCCAAATAATTTTTCACATTATTGTTACTTCACATTATTGTTACTACTTTGTGCGAGACTTTTCACATTTATTGAATTAATAATCTCAGATCCTCTGTCCCTCTATATTTGGATGGAATAGCTATTGGCTACATGACTTGAAATTGCGACCGTATTACGGTCCAAAATGAATGTGTGGGAGCTCGAAATACAAACGCCAAATCAGAAGAAAAACATACTAAAATAGCAGTGATTTCTATATTTTCGGACTTGTATTTTATTGCAGACAGTATGAACATAACACAAATTATGTATTGCAGTATGAACACAACACTATGTGTTACTTGTATGTTTAACTTAATTTCATTCCTGCCATTCAGGCCGGCAACTAGGGCAGGGGAATATTTATGTCCATATTGCGATATGAGACTAGATATCGTCTGGGATTTTGCATATCGTATTGTGATATGACAAGTGTTGTCTTTTCCTGGATTGAATTACTCAAGCCTTATTTTATACTTTCAAGAATTGTCAAAATGTTTTTGAAAATGTTTGACAATTCTTGAAAGTATAAAATAAGGCTTTAGTAATTAAATCGTGGGCTTGTAGATCGGCATCCACAAGGCCACGACGAAATGAGCAAGAATTGCGTCAATGAGGGTTTTATTTAGAAGTGTACGACTGAAAGTCTTATTTGTTTTTGCAGTGTGGCACCACTAGTTTCCTAGTGGAAAACCTTTGCTCTGAAAGTGACACACACAAACCCCATTGCCCACAAGGAGCAGCTCTGCTTCTCTGTGTGCTTGAAGCAAAGGAAAGGAACGATGGCAAGTATACCACACTGTAGAAACATTATGAGGAGACGATTAAAGGAGAATAATTGGCATGTAACAGTGTGTAACATACAGAGTATATGACTAACTAGAGAATGTACACAGAAAGGGACATTAGACTTGTTCTACCGGTCCCAACCGGTAGAATACAAAGCGGTTGGGACGGTGAAGTATTTACCACTTTGTAATGTTGTTGTTCTCTGGCTTTCACAACACTGAAAATGCATTTAGGGACATTTAGGACTTGATGAGG
Source organism: Electrona antarctica (assembly GCF_951216825.1). NCBI lineage: Eukaryota > Metazoa > Chordata > Actinopteri > Myctophiformes > Myctophidae > Electrona > Electrona antarctica. The sequence goes on from NC_136797.1 coordinate 15,936,997, forward strand.
ACGATCAAGTGAGGAAGCATTTCAGGGGGAATTGTGTCCCATTCTTCCTTCCTGCACACAAGTCTTTAGGTGTGCAACAGTATGAAGTCTTTGTCGCATTTTGCTTTTTTGAAATGCACAACACATTATCTGTTGGGGGCAGGTCGGGACTGCTGGAAGGCTAGTCCAGCACTCTGAACCTTTTCTTCCACAGTCAGGGTTTGATGTGTCAAAAAATAGTCATGGATCCCCCCCCCCCCCCCCCCCCCCAACTCCCCGGACAATAGGCCTATCTCACAGCCCGCTTTCCACGCCCACTTCCGGTAGATAGTGGTGTCATTTAACATTAGCATTTACACATTTTTTTTCTCTGGAGAATCTAAGTACGTTTCCTAATGTAAAAATGTGACAGACCAATATTATTATGAAGCAAACAAGATGGTAAATCTGCTCGAACAGATAGAACAAACCTTACCTTGAGAAAACAAAAGTTGTAGACTTCTTAAATTACCTCTATTAACATGTAGTGTCTATGGAGTGACGTCACGCTATCACCACTAACGCGGAAAGGGGGCGTATTAAGGGGGCGGGGAAATTCTGTGAGATAGGCTTATTGAACCCATGCCTTTGTAATGTGTGCAGAATGCAGTGTAACTAAGACGAAAAATGTTTGTCGACTACAACTAAGACTAAATATATTGACAATTTTGTCAACAAATAAAAACTAGACTAAAATGTTAGGAAGGGACTAGTGGACAAGAGATCCAGTATAAGTCATTTTACACTTGGTTGCATGCTGAAAATAGCTGATCTAGTCGACTAAAACTAGACGAACACTAAAACATTCCAGGTGACTAAAATATGACTAAAACTAAATGGAGTTTCATTCCGAAGAATATGACTAAACTAAAATAGAAATTTGCTGCCAAAAACAACACTGGTAGAATGTGTTTTTTGCATATATCTTGTTAAAATATGCATGGGCTTCCCTAAACCATAAACCAAATCAATATTTTTAGTATTAATTAATAGTACAAACACGGAACTGTAATTTACACATGAGTTACTCTTGACAAGTGTTACCAACAAGTCTTTGGACTTGTTGCACATGCCATCCATTTATTCCACAAAATAAATTGATTTGTCTGACCACACCACCACCACGTTTACACCGTGTGATGCCTCAAGAGTCCAGAGAAGTCGACAGTGCTTCTGGACTGGGTTAATATAAGGCTCTGTACAGTTTTACCTTCCATTTGTGTATCTAGCTATGTACTGTAGTGCTTGACATTGCCAAAGATTACCTGTAAAACCATTGTGGTTATAACGCCTCTAGATGATTGACAGTTCTTGAAGCAGTGCTATCTGAGGGATTAGATAGGACAGTTATTCGGCTTAGGCTGGCACCCTTACCCTTTAGGCACTGAAATGCCTCCAGATTCCTTGAATATTTTAACTATGTTGCACCATGGAGGGTGAAATATCCAAATCCCTTTGCCATAAGGGGCGGCGGTGGCTCAGGGGTAGAGTTTCCGGATGGTAACCACAAGGTCGCCAGTTCGAACCCGGGCTCCCCCAGAGTTAGTGTCGAAGTGTCCTTGAGCAAGACACTGAACCCCTAATTGCTCCTGATGTGCTGGTTTGTACCTTGCATGGTTTCCGCTGCCATCAGTGTATGAATGTGTGTGTGAATGGGTGAATGTAATGCACAATCTATGTAAAGCGCCTTGGATAAAGGCGCTATATAAATGCACCATTTACCATTTATTTCTTTGAGGAACATTGTTTTGAAACATTTCAATAATTTTCTCAAGCATTTTTTGGCACTGAATGGGTAGAGGTGCAGCATGGGAAACAGAAGATTCTCGGGCCCCGCCCCCCGGGCCCCGTCCCCCGGGCCCCGCCCCCAGTCTGTGTGTCTGTTGCATAGCGGAAGAAAAAAACTCAGCGTCCATAGTGATTTCACTGTCACCCATAGGGGATGCCACTAGTGATATGAATAACACTTTTTGGACTGCACGCAGAAGTTCTGTATTGTGATCAGTCCTGTGCATGTCATTCAATATCTTAACCTTTTGCAGTTAACTTTTGCTGCATGTCGCTCATAATTGCTCCTCAAGTGATTGACGTCACATGATGTAGCTAATATCGAAAATGACATGCTGCTCATGTTGCAGCATTGGGAGTGAGCAGGGTTTGCCTCTGCATGTTTCCTAACCCATACTGCACATCCGCTTTGAATGTTATCAGCCTATAATCAAGAATATGTCTGTGATCAGAAGCTTGGAATGGAGCCAATATGTGATAATCATGAAATGTGGAGGGATCGCTTGCTTTTTTTGTGACCATGACCGTCACCATGACGGAGGCGTGCCGTCTCTGGTGGCCTTGGCTTGAGCCACTTGAGGCACCGCCGAGCGAGTCGCTGTGCCGAGCGTTGCGACGGCCACCAGGGCCGACTCTGCGCCGTTCGAGTTGCACAGAATAGTAAATATTAGTACCCCCTACTTTCCATGCCCCCGACATGTCTGCACCGTCCTGGGCGCACTCCCGAGTGAACACAGCCGTGTGCCAACGTCTTGGTCCTTAAATATTTGTGACTTGACTTGCAACTTGCTCACGATGACCTGCTGTTTGACTTGGATTTGCACTGAATGACGTAAAATCAATGACATCCATGTATCCTCCATTAGTATACACATCTAGGGGTGCAACAGTTATTAAACGAAATACATTTTCTTTTTCAGAAATTGTTGAGCTTGTACATGTAGGGGTTGGGGACAGGGTCAGCAACGTGGCGAGTCGGAATGGGCGACGCGTCGGAATAGTGGGCTTCGGAATTCCAGCGTGTGTGTGTGTGTAACCCAACAGTTGATATGGTGTTCGGTTCATAATGAACGTCGCTGTTGTCCAGCACCTCACCACCTCTCCATTCTGTCGTGTCTCCTCCTCCTTTAATGCAGATCGTTAAACATGGATTGTGAGAACCAGGAGAAGGACAAGGACGGTAATCCCATACCGGGGTACAACTCGAACAACAGTGAGTGTTACATACATGGTGAGAAACGACAACGTTCGGGCGTACAGCATTTACATGGATGGATGAATATTACTGTAAAAAGGAACGGAGAAAAAAAATACAAAGCCGTTGCTGATCATGTATTTCCCAGATAATGAATGTGTACAGTTGGGTGCCACCGATATTGTCCCTTATTATTTGACCCATTTAGGCCTGACCTCAACATTTTTAAAAAATCCAGTTTTCTGAAATAAATATTTTCACGATTTTTCAAAAATAGCAGACCTACAAGCTCGTAGCGTGCCACTCGGTGGCGCGCTATGAGCTTGTAGATCTGCTATTTTTCAATAGCTAAATTATAACATAATGTTTAAAACACCAAAAGGGGTTCCCGCCCAAAATGGGTTAACTGTCCTTTTGCGCAGATCACGCAAACCTCAGCAAAAAGAAAAGGACAATATCGATGGCCTCCAACTGTAGGAAGTTGGATTGGGATTTGCTCTCATATCCTGCCTAGGAACTTTTTTGGTAGCTGCCAAAGTCGTCAGGATTAAGTACCAATGGGGGGGGGGAAATAGAGCACCAAAGTGGTAATGTTCCCTAGCAACCCATCTAAAACGCAACCTACTGTACATGACATGTGTGGCTCTTCGCCGGCCTCGTCCCTTGACCACCAAATTGCACCATATTGTCAGATATCGAGTCGGTGATCTAATTATGTGAAGTTTCATGGCCTTGTGTTGTGATTTGACGACGATACAGTGTATTGGACCATTGGCGGAAGGATTGTCATACATGTCATGTATGCACAGGCAGTCGTACTCATTAAAACTAATTGGACAACCATGCCAGAGTGATGGTATAATATAGAGACGACGGAGCACCCTATCGGCCTAGAATGGGACAGTATGAAATCGTAAGACAGTGCAAGACAACCATAGACTTGTATTGATGTTGCTATTGATGTGACCGTTTTTCTAAAGTGTAAATGAGAATGTGTACTGTATGTCAGAACTTAAGATATAAACAAATCCCCTTTTTAAAGTGATGGGAGCCACCATGTCTTGTTAGACGGAACCAAATTCTCTGCAGCAGCACCTTCAAACGAACATTTTAAAACTTAAAAACACCTCGGTTGTTCTGGTACTGTGTGTGTGTGGGTGTGTGTGGGTGGGTGTGGGTGTGTGTGTGGGGGGTTTCTTATGCTCTGTGTTTTCTTGCAGGTATTCAGACCATAGACTCCACACAGGCATTGTTCCTGCCCATTGGAGCTTCCGTCTCGCTACTTGTTATGTTCTTCTTCTTTGACTCTGTACAGGTGGTCTTCACCATCTGCACTGCAGGTACCTGCCCTTCTAACACCTTTTACGTTGTGCCATTAATAAGCCCCCCCCCCCCCCCCCCCCCCCCAAATATATATTCGTTCCAAACATGGTTGTTTGTGTCATGCGTACGTACGTTCACACAACACGTGAGTATTGCACAGTAAAGTGACGTAATATCTTATTCAGGACACGGTTGATTTTTCTGAGCTTCCCTTGCATTAGAATATTTATTTATTCGTCGCGCCTCCAGTGTGTAAAAGGATTTGAAGGCATAACTTATTCAAAAACTGTACAATTGTTGTGAAGCAATTTTATACCCCTTGGAACATAAGCCGGTATTAACTGCTTGATAAAATTCACTGTCGTCTTAGGTTAAAACAATACAAACTGAAGCGAACGGCGTAGCAGTCATTAGATCGGGCTCCTCACTGTTCTTTCCCGTTTGTTGCTTCCAGTTCTTGCCACGATTGCATTTGCATTCCTCTTGTTGCCAATGTGCCAGTATCTGACCAGGCCCTGCGCACCAGTCAACAAGTAAGCATGGTCTTTCTTTTTTTTAAACATCTGTTTATTATGAATTTTTGGTATACAGGCATTTCAGAAATGTTTAAGCAACAAGTTACAGATTAGTCAAAAAAATAGCAGAAACATACAAACAAAACAAGACTTACAATAAAAAGAGACAAAACAACAACAAAGAAAAAGACAAAAACAATAAAATAATAACCGACATGGCTGATGACTACACCGCACTCCGAGGACAGACACAACATTACAACACAATCTAAAAAAACATTTACATGAATTAGATGACATTACGGGGCAGAACAACATCGTATTCAATCACTTCAGTCCAACACAACAAGCATCTCAATAATGGGTGACCAGATTCTTTGAAATAAGGGTTCCCTTTTTGACAGGGTAAATCTAATTTTCTCCAAATGCAGCACTCCTCCCAGCTCCCTTAGCCACATATCAACTGTCTGAGGCTTATCCGACTTCCAGGCCTGTAGTATTAACTTCCTAGCTAGCAGTGTAGCATGGTCTTTCTTCCTTTGTTTTTCCCCATCAACGATATCTCTTCCTCACACCGCTTCCTCTTCCTCCCTCTATCGATTTGTGAATGCCTAAGTTGCTCATCACATTTCCAACTAAAATAGCCAAATCCCAATAATGATTCCACAGCATATGCAAACGAGCCTCCCCTCAAAGAAGTTGCACATTCATCACCTCAGAAGATGCACATCCATCTGTTTTTTTGTTTTTTGTTTTTTATGCATAGCTGTATGTTTTTTTTTCTTTTTTTATATATGCATAGCTGTATGTTGCAGTCCACATTTTATAGAGACCATTTCAAGTACAAATGCTCAGTTTAAATCCCTCAAATTGCTCCTTAGCCTCGTTCCCAAATGTACCCGTGGTTCCATAGTACACTCTTTGGAGTTCAATTAAACAAACTTTTCTTAAGATAAATTAATCTGTTCAAATTCAAATTGGACCCACCCTGGAGAACAGTGAATCGTTTGATCTGACCCCCGCTCGCTCAGATCAGCCAACACGGGGAAGCTGGTAGAACGATCACTAAAAACGCTGGGACAACGCTCCACACGTCCCAGACTCTTTCTTCTGGCTCCACACTCACTCCCAATCTTCCGGCGTAGTCTGAAAACCCACCTCTTCAGACTCCATCTTGGCCCGTAGCACTTGCACTAGCTTCTACGACCTTACAGGTGTAGGCGAAGGCTAAATTTATGTAATTTAGATTTATAATTTAGCATTTTTAAGTTCACATTTTATGTAGACGTAGCACATAGCACTCTTTATTACATGGCTTGGTTGAATGCTTGATTCTGATTGGTCAATCACTGAATTCAGCGGTGAGTTATGTGTTGATAATGACCGCTCCGCTGTATAACAGACCTCTGCCTAATCAAACCCTCTGAGCACCAGCTGCGCGGCTGTGCCCCACTTGCTTTACTGCTGTTTCCAACATGACAGCCATGTAAACACACACACACACACACTAGTGACACACAATGTCATTTACAGCTAAACATTGCTCTCAAGAATGTTTTTGAAAACATTTGAGCGAGAAATAGACGAAGCAGGACCCGAAAATGGATTCTATTTGATCAACTCACTTCCTTGTTTTGCGACAGTGCTGCAGCTGGCCAGACGCAGTCAGCGCGAACTTATGGAATACTTTTTTTTTTTGTGTTTTGGGTCAATGTATTAATTTATGTTAGGTAGCCATGTAATAAGGGGGATAATATCTGGCTAGGTGGTCATTGTCGGGATATAATTCACCTTAAGGTTAAACTCCCTGTCGGTGAATTATCTCCCGACAATGACCACCTAGCCAGATATTATCCCTTAGTTAGTTAGTTAGTTACTTTATTGACACAAATGTAATAAACAACAATAATAAAAAACCCATGAATCAAAAACTTTAAAATGTATACTCATCGCTTCATTGCACAGATAATCTACTGTTAGACAGATATTAGGTTCTTAGCTTTCTTATGATTCTTGGATGACTATTTCTATGTATTTGATGTATTACCTTGTATTGTTCCTGCTTATTGTAAATCGCTCTGGATTAAGAGCGTCTGCTAAATGCCTAAAATGTAAATCCCTACAATGAACACTTGAGGATTTGACGTATGATTGTCTGTCCTCCCTGCAGGATCTCCTTTGGCTGCTGCGGTCGCTTCACTCTGGCGGAGCTCCTCTCCTTCTCTCTATCGGTATTGTTGGTGCTGATCTGGGTACTGACTGGCCACTGGCTCCTCATGGATGGTAGGTCACTCTGTCATGAGGCTTGAGGTCCGACACCTAGGCAGATTTGTTGTCCAGGCATCTTCACATACTACAAGAATCACTTCTTGCTATAAACACTTTTATCTGGATAGTCAAAGGTTGCGTTCCAGCTTGAGGCCTGAGAATTGACTGGTTTCAGTTTGAGAGTCGGGTCACAACAGAACTATTCAGCATGGAACCGTTTTATGTTTAACTCATCAATGTAAAATCTATAAGATATTGTAACAAAGATTCTTGAGTGAACAAAGTCTGTTTTGTAGCAGTAGACGGAAACAACTCATTTACCATTACGGTCAATGAGTGTTTTAGCGAGATGAATTTTAAAGTCATCTCACTAAAATAAACCACGATCATGTGCTTCCCTACCTTGCCTTGATTCGATTTTTTTTAATTGTAATTATTTTAATTATATGCGGGTTTTTTTCTGCTTTCCTCCTCAGCTCTAGCTATGGGCCTGTGTGTAGCCATGATAGCCTTTGTGCGGCTTCCAAGTCTGAAGGTGTCCTGCCTGTTGCTGTCGGGTCTCCTCATCTACGACGTATTCTGGGTAAAATATGCACCTATATCCCTGTATCCCACCGCCCATGATGGCAGCTGTTGCACAAAACCAGTGTTGTTTTTGGCAGCAAATTCTGCCTTTCATTTGTGCATAGAGACTGTTCCTACTGACTGCACATTTGTTTGTGTTGGCGCCATCGTGTGGCGTTATTAGAGAATTGCAGAACAACTATTTTTAATTGACATATGTCAAGAAACAAGAATGTCAGCATCTTACTCGAATGTTCTTTACAAAGCCAGGGAGAGGGAGTCTCCAACATTGGAAAAGAAATCATAACGGTAACGGTTCCAAGAGTAAAGAAACTGTCTGCTTGTTTTTGGTCTCTTGGGGTCATGTGCCAATCCTTTCCCACTGGTCTGTGCTTTCAAAGCTCCCTGCCAGGTGGTTGCTTGGTCTTACTAGACATTTCCTAAGATAAATAACAGATAAATAAAATCTGTAATTAAATCTGACCCATCAGCATAATTACATTTGTCAACCAAGGAACTTGGACACTCATGCATGAAGGAAGCATGAGTTCAAGTCCGTTGCTCTCCCCAGGTTGGCGGAGGGTGTGTAGAGCCCAGGATCACATTAGATAATTGACACGGGTGAAAAATGGGTTACAAAATTATAAAAAAAATAATTGCATTTGTCGATAAAATCGCATCGTTTGACATTATTGGATTACTTAGCCCAGGGGTGTTAATACCCCTTTCGGACCCCTTTCTGAAAGGAGTTTGTGCCAGAGAAGGAACCCTCATAAGAGACTTACGTTAAACTGCTATTTGATATATTAACCAATTTTTCTTGACAAACTTTGAGAACCACTGACTGTCGGCAGTAGGTTTACTTGCCTCTGTTTGTTCATCCCCTTCCAGGTGTTCTTCTCAGCCTATATCTTCAACAGTAACGTGATGGTAAAGGTGGCCACCCAGCCAGCTGAAAACCCCATAGATGTCCTATCCAGGAAGCTACACTTAGGGCCAGGGATGGGCCGTGATGTTCCCCGCCTCTCCCTCCCTGGCAAGCTGGTCTTTCCCAGGTAAATTATGCTGTGAAGGAAGGTGACCTGCTGCTAAATTCCCACGTAACACCAGTAATGGTGACGCATTTAGACCTGAGGACGATTCTACAAGTGTCTTATAAATCTTGACAGTTTTCTGAAAAACCCATGTCTTTATGTCAGTCGTTCTCAAACATTTTCATGTTAAGGACCCCCAAAAATATATGTAATTGCCCACCGAGCCCCATCTGAAAATATGTTGTTCCAGGGATCCCCCAGAACTCGGTGCCGCACTATGAGCTTGTAGATCTGCTATTTTTCAACAGCTAAAGTATAACATAATGCTTAAAACACCAAAAGGGGTTCCCGCCCCAAAATGGAAAATGTAAGTTGCTCGATTCAGTATTTAGATATTTGATATTCATCTTAGCTGCCATTGGCCACCAAAGCATTGTTGAAATATTTTCTATACAAACCCATTGTAACTTCAAACTCTATTTTAACCATGATGGTGTTTTTTCATTTACTGTTTTCATTTATTTTTAATACTTTTTTTTTTTTGGAAAAGAATAAGGAGCAGGAGGAGGCCGGAGGACACTAAAAGATTATTAAAAATAAATTAGAACAGTAAATGAAAATACACGGCCCCCTCACGTTTTAGGAGGACACTAGGAGTCACCAGAAAAAAAGACGGTGCTACAAAATATCAAATATCTAAATTCTGAATCAAGCAACTTAAAATCTGTCTGGGGTGTTCACATATGCCTGAGTAGACCATAAGTTGACCATAAGTGAAATAAACCTTTTAACCCATTTAGACCTGGGAACGATTCTACAAATATCTTCTAATCTAAATCCTGACAGTTTTCTGAAAAAACCTATGTTTCTATGTCAGTGGTTCTCAAACATTTTCATGTCAAGGACCCAATGTATTTGGCCACCGACCCCCATCTGAAAATATGTTGTTCCAGGGACCCCCCAGAAGCAAAGATTTGATTTAAAAACGTTGGCTCTGTAACAATATATATTCAAAGATTTGCGCCACATTTTCACGATTTTTCAAAAATAGCAGACCTACAAGACCTATGGGCTTGTTGATCGGCTATTTTTCAATAGCTAAAGTATAACATAATGCTTAAAACACCAAAAGGGGTTCCCGCCCAAAATGGGTTAATGATGTTTGTTGTTGTGAGAACTGCCGTCACACGTAATCTAACGCTATACATTACAGGACCATACATAAATTACTGCAGCATGACTATGTGTTAAAAATGGGATTGTGAGATCCGACAATATTTCCACTTCCCAGGTAGCTACACTGTGAACAGGCCTGGGTCCTACCATAGTTGAGCATCACTTTAACAAGTTAATACAGCATAAACTAGCAATTACATTTTATTAGAGGGTCTGAATCCACATTTGTCTCAAGACACTACATAAAGAGCAGACGTGCTTCACTTGTGCACGGAAGTACACGAGCACCCCTCACAAATGTGTGTGTGTGTGTGTGTGTGTGTGTGTGTGTGTGTGTATGCGCAGGCCTGCTTTTTATTTCATGGGCAAGTGAACAGGAGGGAGAGGGAGACTCACTGTATCCAGACCTAGGCGACTACTAGGCGCGACCAAAACTCGCTCGCGCCTAGGTCTGGATACACTGTATAAGTGCTTTTAAGACCTAGTCAACACCATCCGAGACGCTGTAAAATTACGATAATATTTCAGATGTGTCAATACTGTAATTTCCATATTGGTTAGTGAAACATGTCTATGATAACAAAGCACTGTCTTGGCATATTATTGTCCAGTACTGTGAATGATCAAACCTCAGCGTTCCCACACACTTTCACATCACCCACCTTCTACATCTGCTCACTGAGCCTAATTTGTTGTGATCTGTTCACTTTTACCACACTTCTTCATTTAAACCAGTGCATAGTCCTTTGTAAAATAAGTGGTAACAAAAGATGAAAAACAAACCTTAGCACCTTAAAACAAACAGGACACTTGACTGTACTAAACAGGTCATGCTCCTCGGCAAAAAAATAAGCCCTCCATAATAAATCGTACTCTTCCGTCACATAACATTGTAGAGGCTGAGCAGTAAGACAATCAATAGACGATCAAGATTATGAGGTTTTCTTTGTCACTCATGCAAAGTATGTGCAGTGAAATGTTGGTTTGACATGTGCCGCAGACTAAACAAAACAATATATAAAAACAAGATTTAACGAGTATAACGAGTATAAAAAAAAACTTAGCAACAATAAAGGGAATGTACAGGATAATGGGAGAATAATTTAGCAAAGACATTCAGTAGTGTGCTTAGGGGGATGCACACCAATGTTCCACCAAGGTGATTGTTCCTAAGTGCAGCTTATGTTTTGAATTGTTGTCAATGGGAGTTTCCACTGCACGATCAGGCCCTGAACTTGAATCTTGAACCTGAATTATTATTTTCTTTCGGTCGTCAAGAGTTGAAAATATTTCAACAATGCTTTGGTGGCCAATGGCCTTTCATAGTGTCTCTAACCTGGCTCTAGCTGCAGACTAGAATGTATTATTTAGTTTATATTTCATGGTCTTCATTTTGGAATATATTTAATTATCTAATATTCATGTCATTCAGAATGCTGTCTGTAATTAAATATAGAATATAATGCTCCGTCATTGCCTGCGAATATCACCCTGAATGTCAGCCTATTGCAGCCTGGCCCTCGCAGCCTGGCCCCGGCTCTCCCTCCCTGGCAAGCTGGTCTTTCCCAGGTAAATGATGATGTGAAGGAAGGTGACCTACTGCTAAATTCTCCTTTTTTTTGGGTCACAAACACGTAACACCAGTAATGGTGACGCATTTAGACCTGAGGACGATTCTACAAGTGTCTTATAAATCTTGACAGTTTTCTGAAAAACCCATGTTTTTATGTCAGTCGTTCTCAAACATTTTCATGTCAAGGACCCCCAAAGATATATGTAATTGCCCACCGAGCCCCATCTGAAAATATGTTGTTCCAGGGACCCCCCAGAAGCAAAGATTTGAGTTGCTCTGAAAAGAATATATTCAAACATTTGGGCCACATTTCACGATTTTTCAAAAATAGCAGACCTACAAGCTCGTAGCGCGGCACTCGGTGCCGCACTATGAGCTTGTAGATCTGCTATTTTTCAACAGCTAAAGTACAACATAATGCTTAAAACACAAAGGGGTTCCCGCCCCAAAATGGAAAATGTAAGTTGCTCGATTCAGTATTTAGATATTTGATATTCATCTTAGCTGCCCCGCCCCCTTCCTATACAAACCCATTGTAACTTCAAACTCCATTTTAACCATGATGGTGTTTTTTCATTTATTTTTTTTATTTTTTTTTGTTGAAAAGAATAAGGAGCAGGAGGAGGCCGGAGGACACTAAAAGATTATTTAAAAAAAATGAGAACAGTAAATGAAAATACACGGCCCCTCACGTTTTAGGAGGACACTAGGAGTCACCAGAAAAAAAGACGGTGTTTTTGAAGCTAGTTTGAAGCTACAAAATATCAAATATCTAAATTCTGAATCAAGCAACTTAAAATCTGTCTGGGGTGTTCACATATGCCTGAGTAGACGATAAGTTGACCAAAAGTGAAATAAACCTTTTTAACCCATTTAGACCTGGGAACGATTCTACAAATATCTTCTAAATCCTGACAGTTTTCTGAAAAAACCTATGTTTCTATGTCAGTGGTTCTCAAACATTTTCATGTCAAGGACCTCCAATGTATTTGGCCACCGACCCAAATCTGAAAATATGTTGTTCCAGGGACCCCCCAGAAGCAAAGATTTGATTTAAAAACGTTGGCTCTGTAACAATATATATTCAAAGATTTGCGCCACATTTTCACGATTTTTCAAAAATAGCAGACCTACAAGACCTATGGGCTTGTTGATCGGCTATTTTTCAATAGCTAAAGTATAACATAATGCTTAAAACACAAAGGGGTTCCCGCCCAAAATGGGTTAATGATGTTTGTTGTTGTGAGAACTGCCGTCACACGTAATCTAACGCTATACATTACAGGACCATACATAAAGTACTGCAGCATGACTATGTGTTAAAAATGGGATTGTGAGATCCGACAATATTTCCACTTCCCAGGTAGCTACACTGTGAACAGGCCTGGGTCCTACCATAGTTGAGCATCACTTTAACAAGTTAATACAACATAAACTAGCAATTACATTTTATTAGAGGGTCTGAATCCACATTTGTCTCAAGACACTACATAAAGAGCAGACGTGCTTCACTTGTGCACGGAAGTACACGAGCACCCCTCACAAATGTGTGTGTGTGTGTGTGTATGCGCAGGCCTGCTTTTTATTTCATGGGCAAGTGAACAGGAGGGAAAGGGAGACTCACTGTATCCAGACCTAGGCGACTATTAGGCGCGACCAAAAATCGCTCGTGCCTAGGTCTGGATACACTGTATAAGTGCTTTTAAGACCTAGTCAACACCATCCGAGACGCTGTAAAATGAGTTAAATTAACATTGATTTTAAAATATACATTGGGGGTCCCAGAGATAGAAATGCCATTAAATAGGGGATCGTAGCCTAATTCAGTTCAAACCTGGGGGTCCTTGAAATGAAAATGGTTGAGAATCACTGCTATAGCCGTAAAAATCTTCCCTGGCATGTTTTCAAATGGGGGTCAAACAAGTGTCATTTTGGGGGTCCTTGACATGAAAAAGTTTGGGAACCCCTGAACTAACCATATCAGCCTTAGGGCTTATAACATGCCAGGTATTTACGTACGTTGGTATTATTCTGATCTATTATTCAGATTAGAATACTGTTGACCCCCCCCCCCCCCCCCTTTTGCTGTTATAACTTAGGCTGCTACATTGTCTGAAGGAAGCCTAACTAAACTAAGTTTGACTCTTATGTATCTGTGCACAAAACAACCACCTGGAACTCAAATAAGGCTGGGTAGCAAAAATAAGCTTGCAACAGCCCATAAATATGAACAATATATACTCTGTACCAAGTTTTGGAAAATAGTTGTTGGATTCTTTTTATGTTTTATTTTATTTTTTATTTCTTTCGTCTGCATCTTTTACAGCTTATCTTTCACTTAACGTGTTTTTGTTGTCGTTTCTCTCTCTCCAGCTCTACAGGCAGTCACTTCTCCATGCTGGGTATAGGAGACATTGTGATGCCCGGGCTGCTCTTATGCTTTGTGCTGCGTTATGACAACTACAAAAAGCAGGCGAACAGCGAACTACCAGTACCAGGTCGCATGCAGCGCGTCTCCTACTTCCACTGCACCCTCATTGGTTACTTTGTGGGTAAGGATGTGTTTTGTATAAATAAATGAAATAAAATAGCCAGAAACAACATAAGCAGGGCTTCATTGTGAAAGTGATAAATAAGGACCTGAGGCCGACTCTGAAAACCTAACCTATGATTTTGATGCTAATATATATACTGTATGTTGCTATATGAGACACAGAGGTGTATGTGACACAGAGGGCGCATCCGCATGAAAGGTACGTATAGGTTACACCAGGTCTAAATGGGTTAGAGTATACTATGAATATGTTATCGTCATAGAAGCCATAGAATTGTACGTTTTTATTTAGAGGTGACCATGCCATTGACTGCCACTGTGTGTGTGTGTGTGTGTGTTCAGGTCTGCTGACTGCCACCGTGGCCTCTAGGATCCACCGTGCCGCTCAGCCTGCCCTGCTCTACCTGGTGCCCTTCACCCTGCTGCCTCTTCTCACCATGGCCTACCTGAAGGTAATCTTCTAGGACACTCATTGATTGGGGATTTATTAAAAATGTATTTCCCAAATGTTTCTCATAAAGCCTGTTGCTAAAATGTTATGTGTGCGCCATAACTAGTTTCCGGGCCCACCGGTAGGTTTCACCTAATATTACACAATGGGAAGAGGTCACGATCATGCTGCATGTAACAAACAAAACAATGCATCCATGGTCAAATCTTCACCCAAACCTTTTAGTGCAACAAGCATGGCTCACATGTCCAGTTGCCGTCCCTCTCATTCTATAGGTTTGAATGAAACTACGATTGACAAGAAAGGACCCATAAATAACTGAGACAGTTGCCTGTCAGGTCGATGGTGTCTGTTAATATCGTTGGATAGAAGTAGAACAAATGTGGGAGACTGGTCAAAACCTATCCATCCGCACGGATAAACGGCTCAAAGGGTACATAAAAATGTTTGGAACTAGCCTGGAAACCAGACAAATCTGCCACACAAAACAAATCCCTGTGCAGATTGGGTCTGGCACTAATCAGTCTGAATTACATTTCGCTCACCCTAGAGTTGTGGTTGACCAATCGGAGCCAACTAATCAAAGTGAGACTTTTTTTTTGCTATGACGTTTGAATCTGTTTGTAACCAACCGCCCCCTTGGAAATAAATCTTCCACACTGAAGTTCCAGACTAATATCACTGAATAGTCTAGTTTGGAACCACTGATCTAGGACAGTGATTCAGCGCCCACTGGTGGGGCATTGGTCTATTGCACCTGGGCCCACACATAATATCCAAAACACATCATTTTACTGATATGTTGCTTTATGTTGGCGCCAATGATCCTAATCCTTTGCCCAGTGCATGGAATTGAGTTGAATTGGGTCAGCTTTGGTCCAACGAAGGCAAAAAAATGTAGTGAGGAGAATTGTAGGTGTGAAAAGAATGTCATCTTTGCAGAGTATATTAAGTTTGTCTAAGAAAACCGCTCTGACATATTCAACCTGCTGAGAGATGGCGTAACAAATGAAACGCCAGCTCAACAGCAGCAGCGATATATATTGCCTGCCGTTTCCGATGCAATCAAACTGGCCTATTGATCGATATGGAATTGGGGAAGGGAAAGAACATGTACCCTGGCCCTGCACAGACACGCTTCAGTCTGGACAGAGTTATTGCCTTGTGTCTAACCCAGGGGTGGGCAACGTTGACGATGGAGAGGGCCACTATATTTCCACACTCACTCCAGAGACCAGAGAGCCACGTTGCATATTGCATAAGCTCAAAGCGCAACGCAAGTGTTTTGAGCTTGTAGATCAGCTATTTTTGCTATATTTGAATTGAACTACTGAAAAAATAACCATTTTATTTCATTTCAAATGGATTTAGTTATGTTAACTTTATAAACTAAGCATGTTTGAGCATGAGCTCATGAGCTGCATGAGCATGTTTGGAATTGTAACAGCTGAAATCAATAATACATCAGTATTCTGATAATTAACCTGAGGGCCGCATTAAGTGAAGGTGGGCGGCCGCATGTGGCCCCCGGGTCGCCAGTTGCCCATGTATGGAGTCTTAACCAGTGATGTGTGGACTGCAGGGAGACCTGCGGCGCATGTGGTCAGAGCCCTTCCACGCCAAGGCCAGCAGCCCACGCTTCCTGGACGTATGAGGCATCCTGCGGGTACACAACCAGCACGGTGGTGGAGGACCGGAGAGCCCTGCCCCCCCCAACCCGGTAGAGGGAGAGGGAGAGAGAAGAGGGTGCACTCTGAAGAGAGGCCACATTGTCCTCATTATTTTGTTCCTGCTTTCCGTCGGCCCTCGTTGATACCCAGAGGACACTAGTGCGTGCGGACCACCATGCCCAACACGACCCATCGCCCCCGTTTTTATCTGCGCTTCCCACCCGTCTTTCTGCCCTGCTTATTTCCTCTGCTTTCCAACACATCCTGCCATCGCTGTTTTTTTTTTTTTCTCTCTCTCTCTCTCTCTCTGTCTCTGTCTCTCATATACTTAGCTGTGCGCCAGTGCCGATGTTCAAGCTCGCAACGCATCGCAGCGCGAAGCGCTTTTAGCCTGAAATCTGGTATTCCTCCTCCCTCACTTTGTCCTCCCTGCTGATTCTTTCAAACACCCTCCCATAGTTGGGCTCCTATTCACTTCCTTCTCATTGCCCATTCCATTTTTTTTGGCTTATCCTCTCTTACTTTGGACCTTTTCATTTTCTTTGTCCACCCCTCGCATCTTTGTATTTCACTGACTCTGATGGACTTACGGGCCAGGCCTCCCCTTTCTGTGTACTTATGGTTGTGAGACATGACCGGGGCTTTTTCTTTTTTTTCCCCTTTTTTTCTTTTTTTAGCATTGTCGTGGTCATTATGGTTCTTGTTGTTATTAATATTATTATGGGATGATTTCAACAGACATGGTGGAGAGGAGTGCGAGTGTTGCAGGACAGTGAGTTTGGAAGCCGCACCACAGTAAATGAAAGATCTCCACCTTCACCCTCTCCCCTGCTATCTTACTGGCATCCCTATACTGGGCATGTCATAATACTGTAGGCGAACCCACCCCCCTCTACAGCCTCATAACATGTTGCATGGTGACACATTGTGAGCTTGTAGATCGGCTACTTTTGCAATTCCTCGTACCCCTTAAGCCCTATATACTTAATTGTGCGACAAATGGCATTAATTGCCGATCTACAAGCTAAAATTGCATCGCAATGGTTATGAGCTGGTGGATCGGGTATTTTTTTTGCCCAACGGGGACGCCAGGGTTGATGTGGTTCAACTTGTCTTGTCATTCTGCTACAGTGTGCTCTGCATCATGGTGCCCCTTTCTCTAACACTCCCTGCCCCACCCCGTTATACTGCAATCATCTGCTGTCCCCACCCTGCTCACAGATACGATATGTATTTTATTTAGATTTTTTTTTATTCTTGGCATATACAGAAAGGATGCATTATAAATTGTGAATGTGTCCCCACAGTGTTGAAGGGGGCACTTCTGTTTGTATATATGTGTACACTTGTATTTGGGGGTATCATGGTGAGTTTCTATTTGTGAATGGGAGTGTTTTATGCAGGGTTGGAAACTTGACACCAGCCACCAGCCAAATGCTGGCAAATTTGAGCTGTGGCTGGAACATGTCTGTCTACTCTACTCAAGCAACCATTAGGAGCTTATTTTCTAATTCATTTTGGATAGTATTCTAGTCAAATGTATCGGGTGAATTCTGGAGTATAAACGGCACTATGGCTGGTGGACAAGGTTGGTTTCCTTCCTTTGTGTTGAGCCCAATTTATACTTTGGCAAGCGGCGGGGTTGCACAACAAAGCATAAATGAGGCTTTATAGTGTGAGAGTGAGAGGAAATGAATGTTTGTTTTACTTCATTTTAATTTGAAATCCAGAAAATGTAACAAAACAGTAATTATAGTCAGGTTTCCATTAACCCTCGTGTGTTTAACAAAACAGTTGCATACAAAGATATCGTGTCTCAAAACACGATATTAATCAACAGGAACACGTTTTTAAATGGGGGCCAATTTTCTTGTAACCAGTTGACAAATGGAAACGGTGTTTCCAAACAGTGTTTTTCAAATAATTAAATGAATGTGTATTTGGTTTTTAGGACACGCTATTTTGATTTAGTCATGGAAGCCCAAGTTTCTGTGAACTGTGCTTGAAGGCATATTGCCAAATTACCCACGAATATTATGTACCTAGTTCTCTTCTGAAATACAAAAGGCTTGTCATGCTTATTTATGTGCTTTTGGCTAGCATTCAATTCTTTTGTTCTTTTCTTTTTTTTTTACATGTAATATGAAGTGATGTGTCTTTTTGGTCCACATCAGTACAGTATAGTCTTTTCCTTGTTTTCCCCTCTCCCAGATCAAATGAATGGAAATGTGGTATTTTATCTGAATTTTCTAAATATATTTCGTGTTATGTTAATGAAAACCTGACTATTGTGTAATACTGGACTAAATGCCTGGATATATTCAGTGGGATATGTAGTCCTTTGCTGATGCTAAAACCATATCCAGACAATATCTGGAAGATGAGTCCCACTTGAGATGTATCTTCTCCTCCAAAAGAAATGAACAGATTCCGGGCCATATTAAAATCCACAAAAACCTAGGCGTGTGGCCAAGGCTTGAACTGGAATTCTCTGGGTGGCGAATAGGTTTTGTGTGTGAGTGCCTGATCAAATAGCATTACTTAAATGGAGTCTGGACCTAGGAAGGGGAGAAGATCTGTTAGGCCCCTCTGAAGTAGGTTATGGATTTTGATAGGCGGACCCTTAGAAGTCAAAGCTAAACCACGGACATTTTTAACATTTGGTACCCAACAGTCTTACAGTCTTTCATTTGCAATTGTCATTCCTCCTGCTGTTTTTGTGGTGCTTGTTAATAATAGCTTAAGTATACTAGGACATGTGGGAGGAAGCGGGTGAACGTCAGAGGGGGGAGAGACATACGGAAGTTGCCATTTGCTGGCTTCTTGTCCTTTCCCTCTCCTTTTCTCTCCTTGTTATTCTTTTTTTTCTTTTCTTCCTTAATCTGGCCGTGCATGTCAAGTGTACAGTGTGTGATTTCTCAAGATTGCATTACCAGAGGAACTGCAGCTTTTGTTTGAAACTCTGGTGGCCTAAACCCAAGGGACTGGACCTATTAGCTCGGCTATAACCAGAGGAATGGACAAAGGCAATGGGTCAGAAAGACTGGTCAGCTCTGACCCTCTAGGCCAGACGTGACTGACTGATTTCACTAAGACTGAATATTCCCTGAGCGCTGTCAGGGTTGGACACTCAGCCTGTCTCTCCGTCTTTGCCTACAAAATCATGGAACCACGACCCCACCCATCTCCCCCTGCCTCTCAATGGACATGGAAAATATATATAAATAACTGAAGCCGTTCATGGTGATAACAATTTAAAAAAAGAGAGTAAATGAATAACTGCTATTTTCATTTTTTTAATGGAAGATCGCTTTCTTTTTATCCCCTTGTTTGTATCGTTTGTTTTTTTCTTAGTGCTGTAGATTTAGGTTTTCCATTTTATACTTTTCTTTCAAACCAATTCTCCCCTCCAGCAGAGGGTTCTAGCTCTGTTGGTGCGTTGACATTACAGCTGAATGGATTCTGTATAGAGAAAAAAAAGGTGAATAAATAAATTAAGAAATGTGTAGTGAAATATGGATCCTGAAGTGCTGAATCTAAAACACTTTGTCTCCTTTTAACTCCTTCCCTATATTCCCCCTTGCCCCGTCCCGTCTATCCCTCTCCAGTCAGGATTCTGCTGTAAATAAACATGACTCTAACTGTACTACCAGTGTGTCCTTTTCATTCACTCAGTTTCCCAATAGTTGTCCATATAATTATGCCAGTTATCAGTTTTGCTATTATATAATGCTTAAAAGCACAAATTGGTCACAAATAACATGGCACCCAACGTCAATACCCAACATCTGGGGAGGACACGCTATGATTGGCCAGTCTTCGCTTTGACTGGCGGTTCTGCCTGCTTGGTGCCTTGGCAAATGCCAGGATGAAAATCATTGTCTCCCCTATAGTTGAGTGGGAGTTTTTTCCCAAAATGTAAAAAATAAAGCATTAAACACAATCCATGCCACCTGTTAAACAGAAACGCTGGCCTGGTGCCAGAGACATGGGACAACACTTTGTGAGCTTGTAGATCTGCTATTTTTGTCCAAAAGTGCCCTCTTGCATGTTGTCTCTAACACTGCATGTCCCTGGACTGCTCCATTCCAAGGGCTGTATTGTTATTCCAAGTTCTAACTCTAAAACATGATGCATTATGGTTTGTGCAAACATAAGTAACAGAGGGCCGTACCACTCTGTTGCATAACCCTTTATGGCATAAATGAAACAAATCTTATACCAAAAATGCAGCCGTTACTTCTCAGATAACTACTTTCCGACAGACTTAAATGGGCACTTTTGCACACCATTTTCTTGGCTATAAACTTGTCAGAGTATGAAATCACATAGTTCAGTCAGATAACTCACAAATAGGCTAGATTGAGACCAATTATAGCCTGAGAACATTGTATTTATAGACTGTAAATACAAGTGTGAATATTATATTATTTATATTTGTTCTTGGCGTTTTGTGCATGGAGAGATGTGTGCTAACGGCGCACTGGTTTGGTGTCCGATATCTCAAACCCTCACCCTAACCCTAACCTCCCACGGGGCAGCACACCTAAACCTAACCTTAACCCTCTCCCAACCCTTAACGCACCCCTCACCAACCTTAATCCAGTCGGACCAATGCTATGTCCAACCACAGTATGCCTCCCCCATGGGCTTGTGCATTCCATTAGGGTAGAAGGATTATTACTCCCTGCTCAGCACATTAACAGACAAACACATAGTTGTGGTGGGAGCAAACAAAGCACATACAACATCTTGTGTGTGTAATTTGTGTTTTTAGATATTTCAGTATTTCATGATGTCATGGACACAGGTCTCACTTCCTTCCTGGACTACAATCCCCATAATGCTTTGGTCCACTGCTCCTTGTGGATAGGGGGAGGGCTGTCTTACTGAGACAACATGTAGTCCGGGAAGTAAGTGAGCCCAGTGTCCATGACATCATGGAGCCTTATAGCTTTATGCATGGATCCCATGGACACAGAAATACTGAAATATCTAAAAACACATATTGCCCACATAAAAACCCCAGGAAAGTTTCTTGTCTCCCAAACATCATTAAAATAAGATCTGGTTGCAAAAGGGGTGAAGTGGCCCTTTGAGTAGAACACCAATTGAGCCGCTGCTTGACACGTCACATACAGAAGGCAACATCTCCCACACGGAGCTGCACATACGTGTTAACCTCTCGAGTGTATCCACCTGCCTGAACTAACTCACAGGCTACTGGTTTGAAAGTGTGTGCGATCCTTTATACACACAAAAGCTGTCAGTAAGCAGCACTAAAGTTTAGGTAGCACATTTGTTTTTCTTCTGAAGCCGTCTGTCCATTAATAAATTAGATTTGTCTACTTGTGCTGACTTTGTTCTACCACTTAATGAGACTAGAACCTGTGCCTCTAGACTTAGGACACAACTTTAGAATAGGGGATATGTGTGGGTTTATACGGGTCAAAATACTTGTGAATTAGTTATGAGCAAGACCTCACTAATTGAGAGAATATTCTGAGTTTGAAATACATCATTTAGACTTCAGAAGTTTAGAGGTATATGGAAACTATTAACATCTGTGAAAAACGTAATCCATTCTCTTTGGGTCAAATAGAAACCTCATCAAGGCCAGACATTCATTCAGACATTGAGTGAATTATAATATGATGTTATACTTTAGCTACTGAAAAATAGCAGATCTACAAGCTCAATAGCGCGGCGCGGCTGGCGGCACTCGCTTGAAAATAATTGTGAAAATGTGTCGCAAATCTTTGAATATATATTCTTCCAGGGCGAATGTTTTTAACTCAAATCTTTGCTTCTGGGACGTCCCTGGAACAACATATTTTCAGATGGGGGTCGGTGGCCAAATACATATAGTGTTTGGGCTCCTTGACATGAAATATTGAGCACCACTGATATAGAAACATGGGTATTTCGGAAAACTGTCAGGATTTAGACGATATTTTTTAAATTTGACGTCAGGCCTAAATGGGTGACTTAATGTTATCACAAGAAAAGACGAAATTACCTATACCTGGGTTCCATCTTAGAGGCTCCAGCAGCCACTTTTGCTGCAATTCGAATCTGGCCCCATGCAGTAAAATGTCAAAAGTTCTATTATTTATTTTGATTTCACTGTTTATATGATGTTTTTGCATAGTAGGTACATGTATTTGTATGTCACTAAATGTTCTGATGAATTGAATATGAAGGACCCCACTGGAAACAAGCCATAGGCTTAAATCCTCTTAGCAGACCGAGTATTGAACTGTAGGCCTACTGTTAATAAAGTAATCAATCAATCAATCAACACTTGTTTTGTGATTTGTTATGAGAATATTAAGGGATATAAATTAAGGGAGAAAGGAGAATGAGTCTTTAACGTGGTTTGAGTTGATAGATTGGACATAATAAAACACAATTCAATTAAAGATATATCAAATAACAATGAATAGAAATGTGACAATAAGTAGAAAACAACAACAAATAACACAATTTATTGTGGTGCTACCACATTATAAGGCTCAAAGAAAGCATAGTTAGACCATAATTAATGTACAACTAATAGTAGGATATTAATACAATGAATAGTAAGTAAGGAAGTCCTTACTTACTATTAATAAGCAGTAGGAGGTTAGCGTTTGTGAAATCAACTGGAAGCTGGTGTATGCATTGAACATGGTGGACCCTCTTGTAAACAAGTGTAATGCTTAATTGGGTCGTCCACTCACAGTCAGTCTTTGTATTGAGTTTGTGCTTGAAATGTACTGTAATTCTGTAAACTGTAAATATTTCAATCAATCAATCAATGCATGTATCCTACTACCACGTTCCCTCTAAATTCTAGATACAATGGTCTAATCACCACTAGATGGCGATGCAGTCCACATAATGTAATTGCTGCGGAAGTAACAGGGTTATGAAAGGCTCTCGACTCACCCATTTGCGCAGAGTACAGACTCGAACTCGAAGCAGACACACGCCCTCATACATGTTACATTTTAGATGGACATACGTCTAGTGACATTGCAATATTATAAACCATTGCCAAAAGATTCCCATGGACATTATATAGTCAGAACTTCAGAAGGCCTATAAGTAGGGAACTGTGTGACTCAATCACATAAACCAATGGTTCTTGATTGTAGCTAAGAAAGTCATAAACTTCAGCGTTCAGACTCTCAATAAACTCCTTAACCACTTAAGCCTTATAAACGTTGTTGCCAAAAATAGCCAATTTACAAGCTCACAATGCATGGCATTGCCAGGGGCTGAACTTGTAGATCTTTTATTTTTTGCTATTTTTATTAATATATACACCTAGGCCTATATATTGGTCGATTGAAAAGGGGAACACATTTGTATGTATTTAAAGCCTCACAATGTCACTTTTTTTTTTAATGAATCAAATGTAATTTTGTCCAATCTGTATCGTAGCTCTAGTAGTATGTTAACACAATCTGTATCTTGTGTATGTTAACACAATTTTGTCTCCCTGATCCCTACTCTTCTATTGAGACATTTAGATCGTGTCAAAGGTCATAGATCGTGTCAAAGGTCATATTGTCACACCTAGACACAGGATCTGACACAAATTTGAAGTAGGCTAAAAGTATCAATACTGAAATCTAGAAATACTCTATTACAAGTAAAGGTCCGGAATTAAAAATGTACTTGAGTAATAGTACTAAAGGTATTTAATATCAAAATGTAGTCCATGTACCAAAAGTATAAAGTATAGGCTACTCATTATGCAGAATGTCCAGTTTTACACGTTTTTGAAATGTTTTAGAAATGTTTTGAAAATAGCATATCTAGGCTATACAAGCCCACAATAGCCTAGGTTCAAACAGAAAAAAATAATAATAATTATATATATATATATATATATATGTATATATATATATATATATATATATATATATATATATATATATATATATATATATATATATATATATAATCAAAATCTACAAAGTGACTAGAAACTAATGTTTTCAAATTAGTAGTGGAGTAAAAGTACAATATTTGCCTTTGAGATCAATTGGAGGAAGAGTCATAAAAGTACTGAAAATGGATACTCCAGTAAAGTAAAAGAAAACACCTCAAAATGGTTCACTTTACACCACTGGTAATCTTTATGTTATGTTCTCTGAACTAACATTGTCACATATTTGGATGAGTCTTGACCCATTTGAACTATTGAATTTGACCGATTACTACATAATTAACTTACACAGGATATATTGTAGCTTTATTGGAAAGGTAAATGATAAATACAACATTAGCATCCATTCCAGCTGTTCATGTTTCAATACCATTATTGTGAAACTATAAATGTATGTCATTATTTTCAATACCCTAAAAATTGTGACGCCATTAAGAGAGATCTTTACTTTTGTATTTCAATGTTTGGGTCCGTTAGGGCTCAAATTCAAACTGAATAATGTGCTATATTAAACATTTAGTTCTAATACTTTATACAGTAAATATATGACAATGCTATATTCTGAATGTTGTTGATGTCCTCAAATAACAAGCTAGCACGAGGCAGATAGCCTATCAGGTCGTCTGCTTCAAAGACAAGAGACAAAAGACAAAAGTACAATAGGGAGCGAACCAAGTCATGTGAAGTTTAACCACATGCATGTAGAGAATAGGTGAGCGTTCTGTGAAGTTAGCAGATCTACAAGCTCACAATGCTGCACATCAAGACGTGTTGTGAGCTTTGGGCTAGAACAGCAAAGAAGAGACATGGTGTAAAGCAGGGGTCTTCAAACATTTACCAGCCCAAGGATCCCCTATATCTGAGAGAGATGTAATGGATTTGTTTTTACGTTCCGGATACCCCGTCCAGGACAGGCTTCAGGGGACTGTACACTTGTGTTGCAGATGTACCCTTTTCATAGATGGGCTGGCTTCATAGACTTGTTTGACAGCATCAGTGTATGTTAGATTCACGCTAATGTGTATTTTCAGACATCTGTCTTAAACCATCAATACTTGACCTTTCACTCTGTATTTAGTCTGCTCTTATCTCACAATCGTTTCTTTGCCAAAACAAATAACTGCTATACAAGCTCGTACGAGCTTGTAGATATGCTATTTTTGATTAAACAAAAGTTATCCTATCACACAAAGATTAGGCGGCCCCCCTGTAGTAACTCTGAGGACCCCCTAGGGGTCCCGGACCCCCTGTTGAAGACCCCTAGTGTAGAGGGACAAAAGGAGGAGACCTAGTATAGACCCCTGGGGGACAAAGAAACAATAAACAACAAGAGAGACGGACAAGATGACTGACTGACTGACTGACTGACTGACTGACTGACTGAAGGCTGAGGGGGGAAAGGGGATGGAGTGAGAGCTTTTTGAGGATAGTGGGGGTGGGAGTGAGGTCAGTGGGGTCAAGGTAGGGAGGGTCCACCCCCCTTCATTTATTGGTCAGAGCATCCGATGAGTTCTTTGCCGCTTTGTGGCCCTGAAGTGTCCAGAATTCCACCAGGGCCATGGGGATTGTAGCATGTCATTTGTAAAATGGTTTGGCGAGATGGTCCTAAAAATGGAGAGGTTGGCCTACTTTTGGAATGTAGGGTTTTGTCTTTCAGAGGAGGTCCTTGGGTCCCTCTTCTCCTGTGCCTGCAGACTGCAAGGTTACAGTGTATGCTGTCACTTCCTAGTCAGACAATTTATGTTAAGAAACAAGACCCTTACACAGTTTAAATAGATTAAGAATGGGCAGGTGACATAAATATGTTATGTCTCATATGTTCAGAAATTCCACATGTATGAATTTTCCATGAGAGAGCTAGTGAACTGAACAATCACCTTTACTGCTGTTTTGTGATTTTTAAAAAAAATCCAAAATCGCTTCAATTCTGTAGGCTGAAATCATTTTCACAATTTTCACATACCTTTTTCATCTATAGCACCTGACTCTTGACTGTGCATAAATTACTTCATTTTGGCTGCTGTTTATTCCTAGTTTCAAATGAAGAACTTAAGGTAACCATAAAAAGTTAATATTTAATTTTAAAATGTCATGGAACACATAACGTTGTAGTAAACTTAAACTTCAGCAATGCATGGATCGAGGCAACCAATGCAGGTATACTGTAAAATGCTTGTCGTGGCCCCTGCTACATACATACATCCCAGAGAGGTTCCTTCCCCCCTCTTCCACCCAGGCATTCCGGGCTTGTTTAAATAAGGCTTGCTTGCCTGGGCGCGGGTGGATTCCCCTCTGGCCCTTTGCCCTTTGACCTGAAGTGCATTCCGTATGTAAAGTGAGGAATTCTTCTGAAGTTCAGTTAAT
This sequence comes from Electrona antarctica, assembly GCF_951216825.1. NCBI lineage: Eukaryota > Metazoa > Chordata > Actinopteri > Myctophiformes > Myctophidae > Electrona > Electrona antarctica. Next base: position 15,963,429 of record NC_136797.1, read on the forward strand.
GGGGTTGAGTTTTTCATCCTTTGGACTCTGCTCTGCTCTAAATACTCGCCCACTGGAAGGAAAATCTCGGTGTACACACGACAGGGCAGCTGTGTTAGTTAAGGGTGAAGTTTTATTGTTAGTCTGTGGTTAAAAATCAATTTCTCCCAATGGGAGATCATGATTTCAAGCTTCAATAAACTTCAACAATGATCCTCTGGGATTGTGAGTGATTTGTTTTATGACTGAGAGGGAGAGATTGGAGAATATGAACTCTATGGAGTTTGAGGAAGACGGGAAGTAGAGTTACTTCATTGGTTTATTTCATCTAACCTGACCATGGGCAGAGCAACATTGAAGCAATAATATTGATACCATGACCATATGCAATGGCAATACGATATCAAAGGTTACAGCTGTGACTTCAATATGGTTAGGGTAATATGATTTATTTCCACAGTGCAAATACATGTATAAACTCATACATAACATAAATAAACTAATTATTCTCTAATCTATTATGTGCAAATTGTATTGTATTGTATAAATAATGAGTTTAAATACTCTTGACTTGCAATGCCATAATCAGAGTAACGGTGGAATATATATAGCTAGAAACTCAATTAAATCTAACCAATTAAGATGTCATCAACTTCCATCACGTTAAAAACAAAGATGGTGGCATTCCTCAACTGCTCCTTTCTTTTCACAGCAACCACTTAACCCCTATTTAAAACTACCAAACATGTAGTTGATCTAAACACTCACAATGCAGCGGATTGCATCATCTTGTGAGCTTGTAGATCTCTTTGTTCTGACTATTTTTGACAACTTTTGACCGGGGTGCATACTTAGTTTAGACTAGTCATTGGTTAGACATGGGTTAAGGACGGTTTAGGTGTGCTGCCCCGTGGGAGGTTAGGGTTAGTAGGGTTTGAGATAGGTTGTAGTTGTAGGACTATATGACTGGTCTAACCAATGACTATAGTCTAAACCAAAAACTGTCTAAACTAAGTACTGCACCCCTTTTGACCATATAGGGGCGCCAGGTTGAAAGAGGTTAATTTCTTGTCACTTTACACCAGATCGAAAGAACCATCGCGAACCTTCAGAAGCAGACCGAGCTCTGCATGGTCCAAACCTTCAGAAGCAGACCGAGCTCTGCTTGGTCCAAATGTTCAGAAGCAGACCCAGCTCTGTATGTGGTTGAAGATAGAACAGAGCGCATACATGGTTCTCCTGGTGCTGTGCTTTGGGAACCCTGCACAGTGTAGAAAATGGACCATGGCTATACTATATATATATGGACCCATTTGCTATATTAACACTCAGGATTTTACTGTGTGTGTGCGTGCGTGCGTGCGTGCGTGCGTGCGTGCGTGCTGTTGGAGACGCTGTAAAAGGCAGTGCCACCCACACAGCTGGAATGTCATGTATGCAGTCTATAGAGTCTGTTTCAAGAGGGAGGCGGGAAGGGATGGGGGTGGAGGTAGGGGCCTGGGTGAGGGTCTGGATGGGGGTGGAGGTAGGGGCCTGGGTGAGGGTCTGGATGGGGGTGGAGGTAGCGGCCTGGGTGAGGGTCTGGATGGGGGCGGTGGTCTCTTTGGAGGAGACAGGGTGCAGGGGCTTGGAACTTGTGGTGGGGTCTACCAGTCCATGTAAAAGATAGGGAGAAAAATCACTCCCAACCCCCACATCATCCTTTCTCTCTCTCTCTCTCTCTCTCTCTCTCGCTCTCTCTCTCTCACACACACACACACACACACACACACACACACACACACACACACACACACACACACACACACACACACACACACACACACACACACACACACACACACACACACACACACACACACACACACACACACACACACACACAATGAAAACGAATCCATTAACCCTTTTTTTTTTCAGTGGGAAATGATCAGTGATGATCCATCAGAGAGATGTTTGGCCTCCTCCTGATGAGAGGGAGTCACCAGAGACGTGAGATGGTAGTATGGGGGTTGGGAGAGGTGAAAGGCCACAGGAAGAAAGGGAGGCACACACTACAAACCCTCGGTGTCCATTTTGCTATACACGTGTATACCGAATGGACCCTTTCGGGTCTATTTTGGTTACATCTGCGTATACTCTCAGAGTTACAAATGCATATAGATCGACACTGAGGATTTTTCTGTGTACATTTTCGGAGGAAGGGAGGTTGGCAATGAGGGAACAATAACTCCCATGTTTAGAAGGCTTCTCTCTCTCAGCCCCCACGATATCCCTCACAGCCAACAGTTTTGAATCAACTTATTCAAACGAGACTTTTGGTGTTTGTTGCACTTTACCCCCACTGCAGTTTTCTGAACAAACACTTCCAAAAGATGAAAGGGATTTTTTTTGTCCCCCATATTTGTTTTTCTTGTTTTCTTTTTTTTAAGCATATATGGAGATGTGCACAGAATTGTTTCTTGTTAACTTTTTACTGTTGTCATGTGAACATTTCCTATGAGCATTTTCAAAATGTGATGCTTTTGTAGGTCCAGTTAATGTAGTTGTAGTTAATGTTAATTTGCAAACCTTTTCAGTAAAAAGGTTGCATGCTCAATATCAGTACTCATATTGAGGGGATTAGTATGGCTGTAGTTTAATTTAAATATGACAGAGCTTATTTGCAGAAGACATAATTTTCCCTCTACACTACAGTCACATGTTCCTGTTGCATTTGTCCTCTTGTCCTGAATGCTGACATTAGCCCCAAACTCACCTTGTTGGACAACAAACAAACGGACATGTTTCCTTGTGTCCTCAGATTGAATGCAAATTCAAACTGAGGGTGTTTATGTGTCCCCATGGTATACAGACTTATACAAACTTAAAACAGCTACTATAAAAGGTCAACTAAGTGCAGAATAAAACAAGAAAAAAATAATTTATCTTGTTAAGTAGAATCGCATATTTGTTGTATTCTTTTTTTATTTATTGGCACACTTGTATGAATGAATTTAATATAGACTAAGTACGCTGTTATATTGCTATCCAGAGCTGTTATCAGAAGTTATTTGCTGTGTGATGTGTGTGTGATGTAATATACAGAAAAACTCAATTAGGCGACTGCTTTATTCATAATGTATTGAATAATTACAGCTAAAATTGTTCAATTATATGCTTGAACCGAACGTTGGTTTTAATCATAAAAGACCTGGATGCATGTGCAATGAACTATAGCTAAATGTAAGTTTAACAACTAATACGCTTGAAAAGCATTTTCCAGTACAGAACCTCAGTGTAATCAAAGTGTATATATATTGGTTTTCTGCAAAGTTTTGATATTAATAAATGTAAGTCAACAGCAATATTAATGCTTAAATAGAGAATATAATCATATTGAACTTTGGTTATAGATTTATTTCTTTTTTACTTTTTTAATCATGAAGCACAGTATAATAACAATGTCACTACATTTGCTGAAAGAAAATTGCATGATGAAAATGCTGATAGGACAGGAAATCCATAGCCTACAGTTTTACTCAAGGTATAAATTAATAGTTACATGTAGTTATATGATATTTAATAAACTTCTGAATGTGTTTTCAATTTGTATCCTGATATTTATACCCATATAAATTAAATGGATGCTATATGCTCATTGTAGAACACAAAAACTGACACGAAAGTACCACAATTATCGCATGATAACAACTACAATATTGTTTATGGGAATATATCCATTTCTCAGCAATACTGATAATAATCAAAATAATAATAGGCTAATAATAATACTTCACCACAGTTTGATTTATTTTGTTAAATGGCGTTGAGTGCTAATAATTGATTTCAAATGTATTAATTAGTTTCGAGGAGAGTCCCCTTAAATGTAACATTTGATCTTAAACAAATCTTGCTATATAGGCTATAGGCCTACTGTAGGCCTATAACAATTAATTTGCATTTTATATTTTCAAAGTGATCATTTGATTGAACATGTATGATCTGACAATAAGCTGATCATTTCTTTTATTGCATGTTTGGCATGATCTTATAGACAACATTTTACAATATAACTTTATTTAAATGACGTTTCAGGTTTTATTTGTATGAATTAAGATATCAGAAGTACCTTTTTCTTTAGGCGCTGGGAAGTGATAGAATTAGCAAGTAGCCTCTCTACCATTACGAAATTACTCGCCTTTGAGTTTCATTGGCCGTTTTGATCTCGGGCTATAGCCTATAGTCTGCTGTATACTTCGTCTTGCAATAGCATATCGTTTAGGCATTAAGGCTACTAGTGGTAGTGGTTCGGATCGGCCGCCTACTATACAACTGAGTCCAATTAAGGGGAGTCGAAAACGCGGCTGTGAAGAGGGGGACATCCTCCTTCATCTCCAAAATCTTCACCGAACTCATCAAGCCCCGCCTTTACATCAAACATCTTTTTGCCGACTGGCTGCACAATCAGATCTCCTCAGAGTGGGTGGATGGTGGGGTGGTGTGGTCGTGTGGGAAGTGGGGAGGGAAAAGTGGGTCCTCTCCCACCGGACAATGCCATTATTTCAGCTCCTCTGACCAGGAATGCCAGATTTCACAGCCCGCTACTCTTCTCTGCGCGTCAATCAAAGCTTCGCATGGGGTTCGTTCTACTACTAGGCGCCCACCGGGAACGCCTCTAGTGCCACTACTGTCCATGTGTCCTGTCCACCACCACCCTTACTGCTCTACCAACATTGCAACCCCCCGTACGACCACCACCACCCTAGTGCTCTACCAACAACCCCCCACCACCGTCCACCAGCAGCAGTAGGCTATAGAAGAACCACCACACCACCAGCCCACCTTCATCAACCCCTTCCAGTCTTCACCAAGCAAATTGTATTTTTATGAACTTTGTAGGCTAGCATGGTGATCTTTTAACGGCTTCATTCTGAAGGTGCTATCATGTCGACGTTTGCGGACGGACAAGGGAAGAGGGGAAAAACAATAACCTGTATATAATAGGCTACAAGCCTACACAAGATCGTCATGAGTCTAGAAAACAAATAGCCTACATTTCTAAATTCTACCCCAAGGCCATAAGCTAAAGAAAATAGGCGCTTATAGCCTGCTCTGATACATTCAACGATATTTATAGCATTACCAGAACGTAACCGCTCGTAGCCTATAATGTAGCCTACCTACAGTATTATAAAGGCTACAGAGCTATATAAAACACTTCTGGACTGGACGGCAGTAGACGCTCAGTGTTGGCATAGAATAAAGCATTCCTGCGCCTCCGGGTGGCCAAAGTGCTCTAATTATTATCCATCTAAATTGTTGCGCATAAAATGAAGATGGATATAAACGTAAACCTTTACAGCGGACAGATGATGGGAGATGATGAGAAATTTGTGAATGGAAGACAGTTAATCAGGTATTCGTCGTTGGGACGTGACGCTCCCAGCAGTGTAAACCAATCACCTGTCGCCTGCTGTACACCGCGTCGTACGGCGGTGTCCCGCGGGCGAAAATAGCCGATCTACAAGCTCACCAACGCGTCGCGAAGCTCCGCGTGGCGAGCTTGTAGATCGGCTCCGTTTTTAAGTCCGCGGGACACCGCCGTACGGCGGCGGCCACGTCGGACAGAACGTGTCGAACACGCTGAAAGCAAACCAATGGCTTATCGCAGGGCAAAGACTAGCGCAGGAAGAGGCCAATCACTACGAGGCATGCAAAACTAGGAATGTGCTCCGGCAAAAAGGCTCTGAATGTCAAGTAGTCAAAGATGGAGTCTGGATGGTGGAAGGCCGACCGTGTGGGTTTGTGTTGCATGGGAAGATTTTTTTTGCGATTTTGATCGTCCAACGCTCCGGCAGAAACGTTTTTTTTAGACGCTCACCCCCTTCGGAATGACTGCACGGTTTCCCGATACTGCAGGATCTGTAAAGAATGGCCTGTGGAGAGGGTTGGTTTCTTTGTTTTATGGACAACTTTTGCTTCTTCTTGGGTTTTTTCCCTTCTCGCCTATAACGGATTGTCCCTCCCATGGCTAGATAGCATACTATTCATAAATTGGGGAGGGGGGGGTCCAAATTACAAATTACAATGTGAGTTACATTTGGCGGAATTAATGTCAACAGCTCAGTGCAAACTTGGAAGTTGTAAAGGTATGAAGAGGCAGTAGGCTACTTCTTAGGTACATTTTATGCAATTTCTAGAAGGGATCAGAAAAGAAGGGGTGAAAACACGAAAGGGGGGCAGCCTGTGAGCTCCGCGCTGCTTTAGCTTTGCTTCGAAACTTGATCACTGTGATTTAGTGCGATGTGTATACGATGTATAAACGCATCCTGACGCTCCGTGTAGCTATTAAATCGGGCTCTTTAATCGTATAGCTGACCCGGGTCTGTCAGCCAAGGAGCGAACATTCAGGATGTTGGTTTGTTTGGTCTTGCCTTCTTGTGCAATGTATCTAACAAGTCGTCCATACTGTGAGCTGGCACGAATGGCTCGCTAGGATCCAGTGTTTCCAGTGAAATGAAGGCCTGTCCTAGCATATAGAATAGATGCATATGGCGGACAGAACGTACAAGCTCAACAACATTTTAACATGTTATTATCTTGCGGACCAGGACTAAGAAAGCACACATTGTTCTTTTTATGCCATGTCCCCACTATACTACACATGAATTATGCAGAACCGCTTGGTATTATATAGGCTTGTTGAATTATATTATTTAATAGCCTACTGTCAATGTAACTCTTTAAAACCTATAACCTGGAGTTTTTACGATTTCTCTATTGATTCGATTGTATTTCCTGGTAACGATACGTCGCTTGCTGAGTTAAAGGAGCTTGTAGCCTAAAAGGACAAACCTTTTTGGAAGTAGCCTAGCTATGGTATTATGGTGGGTGGCTTGAAAACGTAGAGTAGTATGTCCCCCATCTCGAACCTCCCATTTCCCTCCCCAAAATTAGAATGCATGTCATTCACTGGAAAAGAATAGTAGCCTATAGACTCCCATGCTGGGAAATTCCCCTTTCCCCAGAACAAGAGCAACTCATGGGTCCATTGTTTGGCGTTCGCTATACTCCATGCAAAAGTAATAATTTATTGTTTGTACACTAATTAGATCGTTATGCCAACAAATATTTTAAACTTTGTCTCTCAGAGCAGGTGAGTTTAAAGTGTTACCCTTTTTGTGAAAATTGCATTAATAGGCTAATGAGGGTGTGCAATAGGCCTAGTTATGAAGGAGCATGATGCTGCTTATATGTCGGTGGTCTGCAAAGTGCAAACTTTTCAGTTGCCTTTGCTTTATTACTCAACTACCCCTTCCCCCCACCCCAGCAGCATTGTGTAATCTTCAAACACTCTGAACCACTCTGAGTAGGTAATGTCTTTCTGTGCCATAACTTTTTAGTTTTGATCAGATCCAGATGTTGAAATCCAAAAAGTTACAAAACAAGGATTTAATAATAATCCACTCTAGGCTCATTACTGACTGTACTGAAGTATTAGAAGTAGAATCATCGTTTTTTTCATTATTAGAACTTAAGTAGAATCATCTTTTACTGGCTGGCTTAGTTTGTCAATGAGGAGAACGTGTAGTCAGAGGCGTCAAGTATGAGGTCGATGGTGTCCATGTTGTCGTCCACTGCCCTTTTTCTGTTGCACTACTGGACACTGAGATGAGCAGTGCAATATTAAAAGGGCATTGGCTGATGAAACGGAGACCCACACTTCCCTCACACTTCCCCTAACCTCCTGCCCCTCATATGCAGGCAAGCCATGGACGTTATGTAAATGTCGTTTTTTAATACAAAACCATACCCATTTACTCAATGGTATGCTAATGATACAAAATAAATGTGTATTCCATATCCATTTTCAGCCAACGAGGTGTGGGCTATACAATGTGTTTTCTATCTCTGGAGTCAGTGTTTATGATTAATTGATTATCATGATTTTTTTACACATATAAAAAAAAGAAATATGAGCCTCATATTAATTTTGGCCCAGTCAGCCATGGGTCACATAAACACCAGAACAAGCAATCTGAGCATTTCATGATTTCCTCATACAGTGTGTGTATAATGTGGGGTACATACTATTGTGGCTTATGGAAATGGAATTCTAGTTTGGCAATGGAGAATGGCAGTCCGCATGTCCACGTGCTGACACATGCTGAGGTCAGCTGCTTTGACAATGTTGCACTACTGTACCATCCATTCTAGCAGTGCAATAGTATTGTCATAGCATTTGGCCTCAGCTCAGTCTGAGCTGCTGTTAAAGGCTTGCTTTAATATGCTGTGGAAATTTGTGAGGATCGATTGATGAGATGGGTTTTAACAACAACTCTTAATTCTTTAGAGAAACAGGCTTAACTTAAAACTGTACTTGGATCTCCCTTTCTCATCTACACACCAAATCTCTTTGCCAAACATAGCCAATGTATAAGCTCACAACATGTCGTTGTGAGCTTGTAGAACTGCTATCTTGGGCTGATGCCGCCACCCCAATATGGATGATGGGGTTCATTGGTTATAGCATTAAACTTTAAAACATTTATTGCAGACAGCTGATCAATATTCTCAATCTCATCAGAGGTGCAAAGAAATAAGTAGACAAATTGAAAACTAAAGTTAAGTAGATTGTATTGTTATAGTAGAAAGTTAGTTATCAATAGTACATTTTCCAATAAGTTGTAATAGCCAAATCTAATTGGTTCTGCTATCTCTCCATCAATTGAATATAGCAATTTTTATCATGAGAAGTTTTGGTTAGTTTTATAGCATTCATTCAAATCTATGATAAATACACATTCTACTAAATCCAAGTCCTCTTCATCAAGAGAAGAGTACTCTGTTACACTGTCGTTAGCTGGTTTGTTATGTCGGCAGATCCAACAGCGTTGCAGTGTAATACCTGGCTGTATGTAGGCTAAATGTCAAAAGTTGCAGCTAAAATACAGAAAAGGGAGAGAGTTGAATTAACTGAATGTGTTTTTGAGCATCCTCGGTGGTGGCAGGTCGATGGGGGAGGGGAAGTTAGGGAGGAATGTTGGGAACGGGCCCTGTTCTCTCTCTCTCTCTCTCTCTCTCTCTCTCTCTCTCTCTCTGTATCTCTCTGTCTCTGTATGGCCTGCTATCCCTGCCTGGCCTGCACTACGGTGGGGTCTTGCTTCACCTTTGCTCCTTTGTGCATTATGCTTGAATCTATTAGAAGAAACCGTTGTTTTATGACTGCCAGTACCTTTTGGGTAGAAATGTTTAACCAAGTCTGGTCTGGTTGTAAACTACCACAACTGTACGCTATTAGAATTGAGACGGTTAAACCTTTCTGGTAAAGATTCTACCTTCATGATACACATGCCATGCTTTCAGACGCTCCGCTTTTACATTCCTATACAATGCTTCACATATGAAAGCATGTTTGTTCCAGCTGCTAAGGTCTAATAAAGCCCACAGCTGTACTTTCATTCTTTAGGACCATAAAAGTTGCAGAATATTGCATGAAATTATTCTGAGGTTAAAGTTCATTTATCTGAGTGCACCGTGAAGGAAAACCAGTATTCAAACTTAGGCTAGAGCAAATCTCCACCACTTGACTGTGTGAAAGTCTTCCTGAGTAAAGAACGTGACTTGTTTAGGCTTGCTTGCAATGCTTTCTGGGAAATCCTGGAATGTGTGGAATGGGGGGGACGGTGGTGCTTCTGCAGTTATCTGACTGGAGCTGAGCGGCACAGTAAAATCCTCAGTATTCATTTAACTCTGAGGCGTGTACAAATGGGTTCCATTTGTACACTCTTCAGAGTTAAATTAACAGTAAGGGGATTTTATTGCGAAAGAACCCAAGTATTCTGCAATGAAATGAAATCTTAACATATCGGTGGTGCTTTGTGAAGGAGCACTTTGTGTGGATCAGACAAGCACCGCTGCAAACTAAACTTGCAGAGAATATAAGCTAATGAGTTAATGAGAACCAGATTTTCCCTAAATATGTGAAGCACACCACATTCCAATTGTTCCACATAAAACAAATGTATTTCCCTGTAGCTGAATCTATTCTTTGCATGCGTTTATGGTCTTGTTGTTCATGGAAATCTGTTTTTTGTTGATTAATTGTTTGGGGAAATGTGTGATGTATAAATGCAAGTCCATGCTGGGGAGGGAAAGTGTTGGAAAAACACAAGATCAGTTATTATACAAAGGTGATATTTGTAACAATTAAAAAAAAAAGGGAAAAAAGTGAAACTGGTCTGTTTTAATATTTTGTACTTCTGTCAACGTATCATTGAATTAAAAAACATCTAATTGTTGTTTTGTAGAAATATCTAAATCTTTTTTATAAGCTTTATAAATAAGTTTTAAATGTACCCAAATGTAAATTGTAACACAGACCTATACAAGATCTTCTGGAATATCTAAATTTCAATGTATTTGGTTATGTCAACAAGCATGTATGTTTCATTGTTTCAGCCTAATGGCTTTTGTTAGAGCATTTAATAAAATGTATTCCCAGTCAACACATTTATTTTAATTTAGGCTGTTTCATATTGGGTCTGACTTGAGGAGGTATAGTTTTAAACAGAATGTTGAACCCAATTCTCTTTGACCTGAGCTCCAGAAATCACTGTCAAAATAACTTGCTAAGCGTGTTTATAAAGTTACAACACACACACACACTGACACACACACACACTAATCAATCGTCTAAGTTGTAGTTGTAATTGTATTGCATATTTGCATTGTATTAGAAGAACAACTTTTTTAAACGGTTCAACAAGCATGCATTTGAGAAATGAACATTGTTCTCTGTTCCAAGCTGGCACCTGTAATAGCCTGTGTACTAGGCCCACACTCTTGCCATATTTTGACAATGACAATTTATTTTAACATCGTCCACTGACTTCCACCATCCGACTCCAACACTATCCTCTCTTTTCATCATCCTGATGTGCCATGTCAATCAATCAAGTAGCCTAGTTATCTCTTGCATGGGGCTATTAGGCCTATTCCAAAGTCAAGCAAGCTATGCTTCCTCAGAGAGAAATGTTAAAATAAGTGTTTCAAAGGCTCTATATTCTGATGGCTATAGTGATAGTAACAGGGTTCTCGCCAATCTCTCCAGCTCTTTAACATAAATGTTCAGGTTGCACCAATTTTATCAGGAGAGAGAACTCATACCATACAGGATAAACAAGTGAAACGAGTCATGAAACAAAAAGCGGCAGACTTCCAGAATTGGAACACTATACTATGAAGTTGATGAAATCAATTCCTGGTAATTTGTGACTCAACAGAATTTGCCTTATTTTCTGTTCACTAGAGAGCCAGACGTGGAGACCACTGTTACTGATCACTTTTGATTAATACAATGTAACAAAAATATATATCCTAGCAGTCATTTACAGCAAATGCCTTGTAAACAAGCTGCCAACACCACTGCGAGAAACGTGACAGTGTAGGTATCGCCTACTGCACAATCAAATCAGGGTATTCATCTAACTAGCGTAAAGGTGGACCCGTAAAAGATCACAGCTGTCATTTGATTAGCTGGCAATAGCTGTCATGAGAGCAGAGCGGAGGTGTCAGAGCCAAGATCATATAAATTGTACATTTATGTTCCGTCAAACATGACGGTGACGGTGTTGTTATGCACAGAAAATAGCAACTTGAGAGTGACACGGGACGTGTAACTTAATTTGTTTTTGTGTTGAAGCATTAGCCGATACGTTTTCAATCTCCATGACAAGGAACAGTCTCAGATTTCAAATGAGGTATTTTAGTAGCCTAGCAATCTGCGGCTGCTGTGGTGGAGGTGACCGTGGTTCTCCATTTGTGTACTATTCAATCAATGACTAAATAGCAGAAATCATTCAGGAATCGGGATACAGTAAACTAAGTAAAGTAAGAGTGTGCTATAACAAAATAAAACTTGAGAGTAGAGGTGAAGATGAAATTAGCTGGGCCATGTCAGCGAGCACCTCAAACCAGAAACGTTCTGTACTGTGGTATAGTGGAAATGTTATGCCATCCAGTGGTCAAAAGATGTAGCGCAGGCAGTTGGTTGGTTGGTTGGTTGGTAGAACTGTAGACTGGGTACATTTCAAAAGAAAGCACAATTAAATACAAAAACTGCTACGAGGATAAAACCATAAAAATACTTTTTATATCAGGATCCTCCATTTCATGTCAGATTGTAGAGTGTAGGCTATGTATACTTGTAGTTACATTACCGATTCGCCTGTTATCTCACTCGGGCTCATGCTGTTTACTCCTCCTATCTTGCACTTTGTCGCTCTGGATAGCTTATAAGAAAACAAATTCATGCCTGCATTCTAAATTGTAAGCATTCTAAATTGTAAGCCATTTACATATCTGGTTAGATGGGAACGGTAGCCTACTAGCCTATTAATCTAATTCAAAAGCAACAGGCTCTAAATGGTTGAGCGGAGTCCCTCAGGGCTCTATACTAGTGTATTTTCTGTTATTGTGGGGAAAGCTTTTGCTTTCTCTGAAAGTAGCAGATCGTGCTCAAAGCGTGTTGCGATGCGTTGTGAGCTTATCGTTTGGCTATATTTTCACTGAAAGCTGGGGTTTCTGTGTAGATTAAAGGGGTATTTCACTTTAAAAAAACCTTTTGGTCATTTCATCGTCTACTCAGGCTAATGTGAACACCCCAGACAGTTTTTAAGTTGCTCGATTCAATATTTAGATATTTGATATTCATTTTAGCTGCCCTGTCCTTTCAGTACAGTTGCATTTTAACTTCAAACTCCATTTTAACCATTATAGATTCATCAAAAGTATTTTTTTCTGGTGACTGATATTGTCCTTCTAATACGTGAGGGTGGTTTTTCTTTTACTGTCTTCATTTATTTTTTAATATAGTTTTTTTGTATTCTTTAGTCTCCTCCGTCCTCCAGGAGTCCTCATTTTCCAAAAAGAACAGTAAATGAAAAACCATGGCCCCTCACGTATTAGGACAGTATCAGTCACCAGAAAAAAGACGGTGTTTTTGATTAATCTATCATTAAAATGGAGTTTGAAGTTACAATGGGTTTATATAGCCAGGAAGGGGGCTGGGCAGTTAAAATTAATATCTAAATTCTGAATCGAGCAACTTAAAAACAGTCTGAGGTGTTTGTTCACATAAGCCTATAGACGATAACAAGTGAAATATCCCTTCACTTTTCCCTTATTATTATTATTAGGCTTCAGAATTGGTCAAAAAGTACATTTCACTGTGACTATTGTGACCAAATCCAAACTGTTCATTTGAGGGGCAGAAGTATCGCTTGAGTGGGACGGGGGGGGGCGGAATGGGACGGGCTTAGCAATTTCTAACTATAAATGCGCCACATCTGTCTGTCTGTGTGTGTGTGTGTGTGTGTGTGTGTGTCTGTCTGTCTGTCTGTCTGTCTGTCTGTCTGTGTGTGTGTGTGTACGGTTGTAATGCACGTAACTCGAGAACAGTTTGCCCCACCGACTTCAAATTCGACACACGTGTTCCACACCCCCACAGGGAGTGCAGTGCAGTTGCATACACCGTTGTCCAGAAACACCACAAAAGGCTCTGGTCAGGCTCTGCCAGTGGGCCTAATGAGGCCACGTCCTCTCACCTGTGCGATTTCCAGCCTCTGGCTCTGCCAGTAGGCCTAATTAGGTCAAGTCCTCTCACCTGTGCAATTTCCAATTTGTTTCACGTTGCTTCAATCGCTTCATTTTGGTCAGCGTTGGTAAAAAAATAGTCCCTTCTCTTGGGTTGCATGCCGATTGGCTTGTAGACACAACTTTGGGAGTGTCGGTTCATTCACCCAAGATGGCTCAGTTCAATATATTTAACATAATTCCTGCTATATATCATTTATGAGCAGCAAAACTACTTCCTATGTCTTTGCAAAGGGTTGGTATAGGGTATATTGTTTTTTTCCACCGTTGCTGAGTCCCGGCGGTCAGTTCAGTTGGAAATGGATGAATAAAATCGAACAGCCAAACTATTTCCGGGGTTCCAGACAACATCAACGCTGATTGGCTGCGATGCGTGGAGTCGGGTGGACGCGAAAGTAGCTCCAGTTGGATTTTTCCAGCAGGGGCGAACATACTCTAGGCGGCCGTTCGTGTCGCCCTTTTTGCCCTGTTGGCGTAACTTCTCGTATTTGCATTGACTTTGTATGTAATTGTGCCGTTCTAACTATCCAAGTCTGAACGCACCTTCAGTCAAATCACTTCAGAATGAATTAGGGGATATTGGCAATCAGCACAGGTGCGAAAAATGTTCCTAATCAGTAGCTGTTCCTTCACATAAAATACACTATTACAATATAGGCCTACTTATCCAAAACCAAGTCTGACCAATGAATGAAATCATTGGTGACCCACCCGTGGGTACCCAGTCTTTGGGAAACAATGCTCTAATAGACTATAGCAGAGCAGCTCTATACCACCAAGATGGCCACCAGGGAAAGGAAAGGGGACGCTCTTAGGTCACCCAAAGGGCAAGTTTCTTATAGTAATTTCTCCCCATTATGTTCCGTTATGTGTGCTTAATTTGAATTATTAATTATAATATTTCCTGCATTTTATTTGGCGAGCGGGGAACATATAGAACCATTTTTTAGAGGTAAACAAGGAACATAGAACCTTTTTTGGGTAAGCGGCGAACATAGAACCTTTTTTGCGGGGGTAAGTGGGGAACATAGAACCTGAGGAACATACAGTAGGTATGCTCCCATTATCAGTACAGTTAGTGCTTCCATCGCACGTTACATGAGCAATCGGTCATATAGGTGCAGAGGAGTGGGTGCGTGTCATATGATTATTATAGAGTTTGCTGGCTTTTCAGAGGACAGTGTTACTTGAGGTTAGAAGATTACGTTCTACCAGTTCTACCTTACCAAACCGAAACTATTTTGTTTGCTAAAGGTAGCTCGATAGTTGGTGACATCTTGATGAGATATCTTCTATCATGATGAGAACGTCTTAGACCTTGTATAGTTGTGCACCCATGACAATGGAACAATAATGGAAAAAGAAATATAAGAGTAAAAATAAATTTCCATAGCTTTGATTTGCGGGACGCGGGACAGACAGCCCACACGACACAATAGTGGTGGTCCCCAGGTTGCTCTTAGTCAGGATGGTGGTCCCTGGGTCAAAATCAGTTGAAGAATGACCCTTCCAGCAGGCATAACATGCATGCTAAAGTCCCATAAAATCAAAATCGCTTCACATGTTCTGCAATGGCACTAGTCTTTTAGTCCATGTAACGTAGCCTACAATAATTATTATAGTACAGATAATTTTTATGCTGTTGTCACTGCCCCACAGGTCAAAGTATTCTTCTTAAATTGGTCATTAACAGACCTGATTATTTGCATTTTCTGTATGCCTGTACCTGTCCTTTTCCTCTTAAAATTAAATAAAAATTCTAATTCTAATTATGAATTAGACTTAGGTTGTCTCCATGAGCACACAATACTGTTTATACAAAATGCATTTCATCATGACAGTCATAATAAAAAACAATATGATTTGGTTTTATTTGAATGAATGGCAAGTGTAATGTCTCAGAATCAGAAAGGATTTCCAAATACATTTCAACCAAAATCCAGAAGCCTACGACGTTAAGAGCGCCATATGGGCATGTCCTTGACCTTTTTATGACGATGCTGCAGAGAAGAACACCAGATATGTAGAGCTACATTTTATATATTGCCAGTCGGGTGGAAAGTTGGAAACCATAAAATTGAAAAATGAACCTTGTGTTCCAAAGGATCCAATGTAGTTTAGTCACAAGCACTTGCTAAAACCTCTCATTGGTTCAATATTTATAAAACCCACAGACACACTTACTTTCACTTAAAAACAAAAATTGAAAATAGCAAACATAGCTGATCTACAAGTTCAAGCGCCGTGATGCACCGCATTGTAGCTTGCCTTGTAGACTGGATATTTTTGCTACTTTTGTGTGACACAGTAGTGTGTGTATATATATGCCGGTATTAAAAGAAAAATCACACCCGTGTGAACTGAGTGGTGCAGTGACGTCACACACTAACCATAGCAACCATGCTCACCCCTACGTGGCCCCACGTACAGGTACACACATACATAGACACATAGATACAGACAAAGCTGGTTATTGGAGTGGTTTGCACCACAAAAAAAAAAAACGTTATGATGATGGATTGCGCCTGAGAGGTCATCCTTTTTTCTTGCAGTGGCGACTGAGGCGACACACAGCCCCACTCTGGCGTGGCAGTCTCTTTTGCAGTTGCCGCCGACAAATGGAGAGGTCTGGCACAAGAAGGGTCATTGGGTGTTTCGGTTGTTTGAGTTTCAGGTCATGGGAACACCAGACACCCTCGCCCTGGCCCTGCCGAGGTTGATCATGCCGATTGGCACACAGTGCATAACCTACCGCTGTACAATCCCCTCATGTCCAAATTCAACCTTCAAATGTTTTATGAAGAACTTGCTGTGCTGAATGAAAATCAACAGATGCAGGATCCACTTTAGACTCATGAGGCATCTGAAAGAGGTGTTTGATGGAAATGTCATGATATGAACATGAAGTGCTGTGACAGTAAAACAAGGTGTTTATGAAGTAAATGAGGCGGGACTGACCAGGACAGGTGAGGCTGTGAACAGGTAATTGAACGGGTAGTGAATCAGGTTGGTGCAGGAGGAAGAATAGAGATCTGCATAACGAATGAGCTGACTGGCAAACAGTGTCTGTCTGGCCCCACTGCGCAGAATGCTTCCCATTTGGCCATAGGCTATGTCCATTTTAAGGGTCACCACCTAGGTACCAAGCATGAACACAAATAACACAATCAGTTTATGGGTCACCACCTTGGTATAGAACATAAACAGCAGCAAGCAAGTAAAGTAACCTTTGATTAACCCATCAAGACCAGAGGCAGATTCTACAAATGCCTTCTAAATAGTACTCAAATGTTTTTGTAATTCAAAATGATAAAACTAGCACTTTAAACATTTTCAAAAATAGCAGATGTACAAACTCGCAATGACGCGCTGTGAGTTTGTGCATCTGCTATTGTTTAGTAGCCAACGCAAAAATCTAAAATGACACTTGCTTTCCTGGTTTTAATTGTAAAACATAAGTCAAGGGCAGCAGGACTATGTCATGTTTCCTTTGCATTATAGCATCTAATAAACGTGCAGGATTAAAGGTAGCAATGTATGCCTATAATAATTTATACATTGCACATCATTCTCAATAAGTGTTGCTTGACCACAAATAATGTAATTCCAACTGAGTAACTTTTGTAGTTTAAAGTTCACAAAAACAAACCATGTAAATGTAATGTAAACAGAAGTATAGAACATAAAGGGTGAAGTTACGACACAACAAAAGAGGAGTCTGACATATTTCTATTCAAACAAGAGGCCAAAAAGTCAACCATTGTAGCTACAATATTGCGTTTCATTTATGGCATTTATGTTCGGAGTGTTTTTTTTATTGTCTCAAATGTGCTTTAAATGAAGACTGAAAAAGAAATCTATTTGTAATCCCACTAAATATGCTGTGCTGTCAATAACATTTGTCCAATACATTCAAAGTCTCCAATACCTATTTAGTTTATGTAATTGTGTATCCCACTGTGTACAAGTCTAAACTACTCATACCTGACGAAGGCCGATGCAGGCGAAACGTTGTATTTTTTATCCGCTCTGTTGTCAAATTATTTTGGGAGCTTTTAAAACGGTGTGCGGATCTCCTCTCTCCTTTCTTACAAGTCTAAACTACCCTGAGAAGCCACATTTAATTGGCCTACACAGGTTCATTCAAATGCATATCTTTGTAAAGAGCACATCATTCCTTATCATTACCCTGGAATGTTCATATAGGACTTTGACACAGCACTTTGTAAATATCTCTGAATAAGAGCATCTGCTAAATGCCTAGATTGTAAATCGTATGGAACAAAACCCATTAAGACTGGGATGACTCCCCTTCTCTTAGTGGTGTTGTGTGCAGTTACAGTATGTCATTAAAATACTATAAGGACGGAAGTCCCGAGATAAGCGGGCTCTACTGACAGTAGTGTAAGGAATGATGGATGAATAGACGCACAGCAAACAGACAGAAAGTCTTAAGAAACAGTACAGTAATATTATTTACCACAGCAAATAAGTCTGATCAGACTGCTGCTGATTACATTAATTAATCAAAATTATAATAAAAACATTTATTTTGTGAGAGCATGCTGGCTGTTTCTTAAAGGACCACTTCACCACTTTTCAACCTATCTTCATATAATAGGTCCTCACTAATAATCATGCAAAAATGGCACAATATCTTTCCACTCAGTCTGTGTCTCATTATAGGAGGGCTGTGGGCAGTTTAGAAACCCGTCCACCAGTGACATCATCGATGGGGAATACAAGCTAATAGAAACTTTCGTATTGAAAAGTTGCAATACGAAAATGGAGCCATCGTTCTCACGATAATAACAATCTAAACATTGTTGTAAAAAGAAATCTTGTTTAAAAAAAAATCTGGTGGACGGGTTTCTAAACTGCCCACAACCCTATGAGACACAGACTGAGTAGAAAAAAATCGTGCCATTTTATCATGATTATTTGTGGACCTATTATATGAAGATAAGTTGAAAAGTGGTGAAGTGGTCCTCTAATAAGACATTGAGACATACAGCGGTTGCGGTGGTTCTCAACCATTTCTGGATCAGATTCAAATCAGGGCCCACTTGAAAATCTTCAAAGTGTTCGCGGCACACCATTATTATGACCACTTAACGTTGCAGCCTTTCAGTGTTAAGTGGTGAAGATGGGTAGGCCCGGAATTCAGTCAGTATCGTAGTATCATAGTCAATCTCATGGTCAGTAGGCTATCACCAGTGAGACGCCCTTTAGGGCGAGGTCGCGTGCACGCATCCGTCTGGGTGACGGCAGACTGCTGGGCGAGCGCTGGCGCTTTGGCATGGAGGATCAGATCAACACAGTGTGACGGATGGACTGATTGACTGACAGGTTCTTCAGGTTTTCATAGTAATCTGCGACCTATACCGTCACAATCATGTCAATATCATGGCTGTATCATGTCAGTATCACAGTCAGTATCATGTCAGTTTTTAAACAAGAATACCAGCACTCATGGGAACTGTCCTTTTAAGGCACTTTATTGTTTCATCATAGGCATGGTATGCTGCAATGCAGACAGCGCAACAACGTATGCGTTTCGGCCAACGGCCTTGGTCAGCTTTGTATGCTGCAGACAACAGAAATTGGAGTCGTGCGTGCTTCCTTGATTTCAATATCATGATCAGTATCATGCCAGTATCATGTCTGTACCATGGTCAGTATCATGTCTGTATCACGTCAGTACCATGATCAGTATCATGCCAGTATCATGTCTGTACTATGGTCAGTATCACGTCAGTCCCATGATCAGTATCATGTCTCTATCATGGTCAGTATCATGTTAGTGTTGTCAGTATCATGATCAATCTATCTATCAATCTATCTATTGTGCTCCACCTGGGATCAATGGAACCAAAATTGTATACTTTAAGTTCTCATCCCCCCTTAAAAATCATTCTTCTGCAACAATGCAGGAGCCCCCGATGGATGAAAATGGAATTGCTTTTGCCTCTAGGTTGATTAAACCACCCACGACATGTGATTAAAATTTGGGATGGATTGGACATTCCTTTCGTGATTTGTGGCATTTTTTGTAAACTAGGCCCCTCCCACTAACTTCGGACGACGATTACGGCCGAACGATACGGACTACCAAAATTCTGCCTGTGGTGTTTTAATCGGATAGGTTCAGAGATCATGGGCTCCAATTTTGTCGCAGCCTTTACCCGCAACGCGGCCAGCAATTCAGCCTCTGCCCGAAAATTTCGAATATAGGAGCTTTCTCTGTCCCTTAATGGTATTTTCGTCCCGCGTCACCCGCTATCTTTTTTGCCGACACCGGTATTTGCGCCTAGAGGTGTGGTCATGGGCGTGTTGGCATGCTTTCCCCTAAATTGCTATTTTGGTCACATACATTTGGGAAGTCGATAGTGGAGTTTAAAAGCACCCGTAAGCCGTGCCAAATTTGGTAGATGGAGATGTCTGCAGGCACAGAGTAGGCTGCCTCATCTCTCCTTATTCTCCTATCTCTTTGTAATTTTCCTATAATCAGCAGAAGTCGAGTGCCTGCCACTTCCTTGTGTCCATTGTGTTTATATAATTGTATAGTCAAAGAAGTTATTTGTGCGCGATTCCATTTCCATTTGCTCTTTCAGTTCATGATCACCCCATAGCAGTAAATGGGGTTTATTGACCGAACTTTCCTTTTCGCTTCATACTAATAATAATATAATATAAAATATATAATATATGTCAGTGTTTTGCCAATTATTTGGGGGCCCACCCAATATCCTCATGGCCCACCACCACTGGGCCTCAGCCCACAGGTTGAGAATAACTGGTATACAGTACAGTATATGAACATGTCTAAGACACTTCCCTGTTTTTACTACCCCGTTTCGCACCAGTAAGGGGAGGGAGGGGCGGGGGGGGCAAGGCGACGGCCCTAGTTACAGTTAGTTGAATCGTCAAAACTCCTGCATTTGATCATCCATTTATTCCATTAGATTAGAATCAGATCATAGACATGGTTTTATCCAGAATGAAATCATTCTCTGAGGTAAATGAGTTAGTGTAACATTTCCCATAATAGCCTATAGCCACTATAATGTTTTAGGGCTGTATTCTTCTTGGAAAAATATAAAAAGATACTCCTATGGAAAGGCTATTATTTTACTTATATTGACCAATTAGTATAATTTAGTAGCCTACTAATTTAGTTTAGTTGCATGCATTTTAATTGTAGGCTACTGTCGTGAAAGTTTATAATATTTTTATTTGTGTTGTTCCAGTCATACGCGCAGGTCCGTTGTGCTGTCTGCCTTGACTTCTGTGTGTGCTGACACGGTGTGGGCTAGCCCCTCCCTCCCCTCACTGGTGCGAAACAGGGTAGTAAAAACGGGGACACGTCTAGGTTACTGGGAACAAAGCTGACCATCATTCGTGTCTTGATGGAACTTATATTGGGACGATCTTCAGTGCCACAGTCAACGCTCCTTCAGGGGACAGAGACACAACATATAGGAGTGTGAACAGCTGTGCCATTTCAAGCCATAAATGATGCAGCATTACACATGTGCAAAAAAACTCACGTGTTAAACTTATCTATGAAAGCGTCAAGGTACTGCAATTCTGCAAATAAATCTAGACAGACAAAAGAGAAAAGAAATCACCCAACAGACTGTAATTATAACCACTTAAACCCTATACATTTTTGGAACGGCGTCCCTCAGGGCTCTATACCAGTTACTTCTGTTTTCACTTAAATATCTTTGCTGGAAATAGCTGTGAGCTTGTAGATCTGTTATTTTCTGTGAACGTTTTCCCAAGATAAACTTGATCTGTTCTTACGCTTCTTCTCCTCCCAGACTTTCAGCTCCTTGGTAAGCTCAGGTACAACCAAGAAGGTCTTCCATCCTTGGCGCTTCTTGGACTTAAGGATGTCCCCAAAAATGTGGTCTGCCACATAGAGGATGCTTTTACCTTTCACGTTCAACAGATCGCACATAATATCGGAGGAGCCTGCAGAGAAATAGTGAGAAATATATTAGTTAAGTATACATACAGTATGCATGAACCCTAACCTGACTCAGCCAGATGGGGCAGCAGAGAGTACACTGAGTTCCCCCCTCCTGCTCCCATCTGGGAACTCTCAGGCAGACTTGATGCCCGGCCACAAAACGGCCTGGCCAATCAGCGGCAGCTAGAGGCGGGATCAAGGCAGCACTGTGTATGCCTTGATCCCGCCTCTAGCTGCCGCTGATTGGCCATCTGGCGGAGTCAGGTTACATGAACCCCCCCTTCAAAAAATAATGCACACGCTAGTGTCGTGTGTCAAAAATCTTCAAGCTCACTGCATGTTTTTCTTTTAGGCACACGTCGTACGGTACGATGAAGTGTAAATCAGGTTTAACCCTCCATTGTATTACCTCCAGAGTATACATTTTCGGTCTGGAGATCTCCTGTATAAGTTCCTATGCGGAGCTTCCCGGTTTCCTGTATCCAAAAAAGAAAGAAAGAAAGAAAGAAAGAAAGCACATCAGCAATCAGTTGTTTTACCTACCGTGTGTGTGTGTGTGTGTGTGTGTGTGTGTGTGTGTGTGTGTGTGTGTGTGTGTGTGTGTGTGTGTGTGTGTGTGTGTGTGTGTGTGTATGCGTATGCATACATGTACAGTTATAAATGCACTATATGCTAGTAAGTATAAATATGTTAATACCGTGTCTACTTGTCTAAGCACAGACCCCTCTCCGAAGAACAGCGGCTTCCTAGAGTCCACCACAACAATGTCAAAGAAGGAACGCCATGGTTTCTTTGGACCGCCATGCTGGATATAAGGATCAGTAAAGAGAAGGATCAGTAAAGCATTTTCTTTAATCTTTTTTTACAAAACTTTTATTTTGAGGCTGTCTGTGAATATGTACGTTATATATATATATCACAAATCGCATCACAAGGCTATGACACTTAATAGATTTGTGACTCAATATCAGATATGTGGTGTAATTTGGCAGTCAAAAGGTCAAGGTGAAGAAGGCCAGTCATTGATTGTACATGACTTCATGGTTGAAGGATGAGACTGGTTGCATTTGGAAGCTTGTGTCATATTTCACTTGACATACATGTACATTTTATGCTGGAATTTTGCCGATGAACGCTGTACATGGTTGCCCTTGTCATCAATTGCAATCACTTTTTCCATGAAGGTTTATCTTTAAACATTTATTCCACCCCTCTCATGATTTCTTAATTGCCAATTCCACCTCAGTGGTCTCTGTCACTGCCCCCACTGTTGGCCTAAGGGGAGGGTGTGCAGAAAACCTGCTCCTCCTTCAATACACATCCACTTTTTCTTTTACCTGACAGTGTCGTAACACACATGAAGTTTGGTGCTATCCGCTGAAGAGATGCCACAACCAATGAGCCACTAGTACAGTAGCCTGGGGTCCACCTATGCTTTCTATGGCATAGGCAGCTCCCGGCGGGATTGATTGATTGATTGATTGAAGAATTTATTAACAGTTTGCAGAATTACAGTACATTTCAAGCACAAACTCAATACAAAGGCTGTTAACTGTGAGTGGACGACCCAATTAAGCATTACACTTGTTTCCAATAGGGTCCACCATGTTCAAATCATCAAAACATTAAGAGACGTACAAATTGACACTTCTATAGACAGAACAGGAATTCATCATAAAGGAGGTAAAAAGGGAAAAGAAACATATACAGTGAGGGGGAAAAAAAGGGGTGGGCGGTGGGGGGGATTCACGTTCAGCTCCGTTAATTTGTTTGTTTTCCTTGGAGGAGCTGCGTTGGGTCCCCAAGTCGGCTCCGTGGCCGTACCTTGAGTTGGCTGTGTGGCCGTGACCGTCTCTTGTGTTGTCCTTGCGTTGGGTCCCCAAGTTGGCTCAGTGGCCATACCTTGAGTTGGCTGTGTGGCCGCGACCGTCTCTTGTGTTGTCCTTGCGTTCGTGTTTGAGGGATTCCGATTTTACAGGGGCCAGTTTCGAATTGCAGCCGTCCGTAGGTGCCCTTTGAGAGCGGTTTTGAAAGAGTCAAGGGATTCGCATGTCTTAATGACAGTTGGTAGGGCGTTCCACATTTTGGTGGCATAGGAGCGAAAAGAATTTAGTCCCTTGTTTGTGCCGAATCTGGGTTGTACATGGTTCGTTGCACTCCCTCTGGTGTTGTGGGTGTGGACTTCGTTAACATTAAGGAAGTATCTAGACAGGTACATGGGTATCTTGGTGGTGTATCGAATCTTGTGGACCAGACCCATTGCAAGATGCTGTACTCTGTCGTCGACCCTAAGCCATTCCAGCCTGTCGAAGTGGGCAGGGGTGAGGTGGGTTCGGGGGGCTAGGTCAAGTAGGAGCCTGACCAGTTTGTTTTGGGAAGTCTGGAGCCTGGTTTTAAGGGCCTTTGAGGTGCTGTGGTACCAGGAGGTGCATGCATAGTCAAAGAAACCCTGTACAAGGGCTCCTGTTAAGGTCTTCAAGGTGTTTTTGTTGACCAGTGAGGAGATCCTGTAAAGGAATCTTGTTCTATGGTTGACCTTTTTGATTACGTTGGTGGCCATTTTATCACCGGAAAGATTAGCCTCCAGGATGGAACCTATCTAGGGAGAATCTAGACTGCGCGACATGAGACTAATTAATTAGACTACTTAATTAGTCTCATGTCGCGCAGCTGCAGAGAGAGAGAGAGGAGTGTGTGTGTGTGTGTGTGTGTACGGGTGTGCGTGTGTGCGTCAATTTAACAAAGGTGCAGACGATCAGAAATCAGCAGAGAGTGATCGACATTTGCATACTTTATGCCGAATTGAAGTGGACTCGGTTCCAGACTTTTTTTTTTCTCCCTGAAAATAAAAACGTCTGGGTTTCCGAGGCCACTAGGTGCAGTGACAGAGAACACCCTCCCCTACCACCAGCTTCCCACACACTGCCAATTATGTTCCTTGGAGGAACCAAACCAAGCCAGAGGCACTCCCTGTTTGACCTTCCTAATTTGACCGATATATTTGTATATTTGCATTTTGGACCCAAATACATTATGGCCTTACCTTAGCAGCACTTTCCAACAGGTATTTCATTATGGCCTTGGTAAACAATGAAAAACAAGTAGTCAGAATGGACAGCAACCTTATATGCATTACTGCTTATAGTGATGTATGTTTCACGTGATTTCAGTTAATTATAGCCTATTCATGGTAATAATGAACCCTTATTAACCACTTACAAGCATTGGCCTGGCAATATGCCTACATATGTTCTATGGCCATTACATCTAAAGTAACACTATTATAGCAATGGTGGCCATTTTGTGGTTCTATTAAAAAATAGGCCATGCATTTTTTCCCATTGAGATTTTCCAAAAATATTTACATAAATTATTTTAAACCTAGAATCAAGCCATCCAGGATCCTGGTGAATCATATCCATAACACCTTTGAATATGTGATATTGTTTTTTAAATATATATTTAATTGTATGATATACTATATTAATATGAAATCAATACCCTTTGTTTAGCGGTTTTCAGTTATCTTTCTCACAGAATGTCCGCCACTGTTATGTTATTTTTAAGTGAGACTTCACGGTAGTAAATTTACATTGCACTGGCCTCTACAGGGTTGAGCTGAAACTATCATTGCACTGCTAGTCACACTTGGCCCCGATCGTGATGTAATAGTACCAATGTAAACATTGGGTTTGCGCCAAAACCCTTTTGACATCTGCCGACTTGGGATTTTTGGGCGTGGTTTCCACAGCATTTAAATTTGGCACACGAAATGGCACATGTCTGACCTACAGTCTTGGCACAGATGGCAACGCTATGAAAAAACATCTAAATTGCGTGGCCAAGCACTCACACCAAGCACTATCTAACAATTAATTCTACAAATATCCGTGTGTCTGTGTATCTGTCATAATATCTGTCATACCTCTTCCGTATACCTCCATTTTATTCCTCCGATTGGCTACCGCACGCAAGTCACGCAGTCAGTGAAATGCATGTTGGGAAGCAAGTAACTAATTTAATGAGTCACAGTTGTCTGTGCAACATCGCCGCGCTACCTTCACGTCCTAAACAGAGTGTAGAGTAGGAGAGTAGCAACACGCTTTGATCTCGCCGCAAAGTGGGTGCCTATGGGCTATAGTTCCAAACATTGCTCCTATGGCTGGAACTATCCCATTGAGATAGTATGAGCACTTCCGCATTCCATTATTACAATGTGAGTCAACGCTAGTGTTGCCACCCTCTTACTGGATTACTGGATGGTAATGTAAACGTATGTTTTCTCATGCCAATAAAGTCTCACGTCGCCCCCATTATGTTAGTGGCAGCTTCAACGTTGACCAGCCGGTGTGTGTGTGTGTGTGTGTGTGTGTGTGTGTGTGTGTGTGTGTGTGTGTGTGTGTGTGTGTGTGTGTGTGTGTGTGTGTGTGTGTGTGTGTGTGTGTGTGTGTGTGTGTGTGTGTGTGTGTGTGTGTGTGTGTGTGTGTGTGTGTGCGTGCGCAACCGCAACAACGGGTCGAGCGCACGAGCCGTGCGTGTGTGATGTCCGCTGATGGACCACGCGCACATGCGTGCGTCCGTGTGTGGGTGTGTGTGTGTGTGTGTGTCAGACTCAGACCACATGAGCCGGCCGGAACAAATAACATAACTCTATGGCAACGACGGGGCCACTGCGCGTGTGTGTGCGTGTGACAGAGAGAGAGACGTCTGTGGGTCCGAGCGAGGAATACACAGATCCCCTCACGGCATGCTTCACGGACCACTGCGGACCACCTGCCTATATAATAATAATTACTTCCCAAGCTCATCCCAACTCCCTCCCCCAGCCCCAGACTGAGTACAACAAAAAATACATCGCATTACCCACACTGTACATCATTTGGTGTTCATATATTCAAAAGGTTAAGGACCAGTAAATATAAACAAACACAAAATGGTTCTACATGTAACTCAAGTGGATGGCAATGTGGCATAGTCCACTTGAGTCCACATCACAACTATAACAAAAATGGTGCACGATATGGTCATAGTTATTATCGTTAGTGATAGTACCGGTACTTGGTGTGAACAGTCTAATGTGGTTAAACGTCTGTCTCTGTGCCTGATGCTACAGTATGTAAGAAGCAGCTTGCAGCCTCACCTAAATAGAGCGGCCCGATGACACCTGGGGAGAAACAGGCACTATTACATCACGATTAGGATGTCACCAGGTAAGGCTATAGCAGTGCAATAGTTGAAGATGTCCACTTTGTCGAGTGCTAAAGCTAGTTTTCAGCATGTAACATGGGTGGTATTAAACTGAACGGAAACCCAAATCCACAATAGACAAGTCACAATAGAGGGTATGCGCATGCCTAAAGTGAATGGCACATCGAGTGGCAAAGCAACAGGCAAAGTGAGTTTAACATTGTTTAATGCAATCAGATAGGACGTTTCTGTTTGGATATGGGCTGTCAAGGCCAGAAAGTAGTTTTTTGCCACTCAGTAGGCAGGGCTGCCAAGTTTCAGAAAATGCCAAGAGTGAGACCTTAGTGTCTTAATGTGTTCGACGCCGCCCACCGGGCGGCGGCGAAAAAAAATTGGCCTTTTTTAATGTCGATTTGGCCTTTTTTAACATTGATTTAGACTCTAAATCAATGTTCAGACCCACAGGATAGAGCCCAGGGTGCCGGGCCGGTTCCTGCGAGCCACCCCGCGTCCGAGACGGTAGAGAAATGACCCACTACTGTACTGTACTGTACTGTACTGTACTGTACTGTACTGTACTGTACTGGCACACCCGAAATCATCATATATACAGTTAATATGTGCATGTGTGTTTGTGTTTGGTTGCGCACAGGTGGTGAAAAACCACCACGCTGTTTTCGTGCTCAGACCCAGCCAGCCAGCCAGCAAGCCACACACATAGTGCTCAGACCCAGCCAGCCAGCCAGCAAGCCACACACATAGTGCTCAGACCCAGCCAGCCAGCAAGCCACACACATAGTGCTCAGACCCAGCCAGCCAGCCAGCCAGCAAGCCACACACATAGTGCTCAGACCCAGCCAGCCAGCCAGCAAGCCACACACATAGTGCTCAGACCCAGCCAGCCAGCCAGCCACACACATAGTGCTCAGACCCAGCCAGCCAGCCAGCAAGCCACACACATATAGTCCATGAGCCAGACAGGTTTTCATTACGAAATGAGTGGGCAAAACCATACCTATATTAAATTGTTTAGAAGGTCAATATAAGTAAATGAATATATGATAACACTTCCACAGGAGCAGCTTTTTCATATTTATCACACATTTTGTTATTTTCACCTATATACATAGGATGAGAAAACTTAAGAACTAGTGATCACCATGAAACTTCCCTAGTAGGCCACATTGAAATGCTCTGATGTATGATTACATCTATCTAGAACACTCTAATATACACATTCATATTGATACAGATAGGAGTATTAAATAATTAATGCACAAAATCTCTGTACGTGCATACACACGTCCATCTAGTAGACCATGGGTTTTCAACAGGTGGTCCGTGGACCACTGGTGGTCTGTGGAGGTATTGCATGTGGTCCCTGACCATGCATTTAGTAATGTAGGATTTGTTGATTTTTTTAAATGTTCTTTCCACTAGTTGAGAAACCGTGAACTGAATGACCTGGTGACCTATGATGAGTCCATCCATGTCATTTACTGACAAGTTGGAGTTCAAGAAATTCAACAGAAAAAGGGAGTTAGAATCTCAAGAAAGGGGAAGTGCAGTGAATGACCTGGTGACCTATGATGAGTCCATCCATGTAGTCATTTACTGACAAGTTGGAGTTCAAGAAATTCAACAGAAAAAGGGAGTTAGAAGTGCACCGGATTGTCTGGTTGAGTCATTATTATTAGGACATTTTACCAGTAGTAGTCAACGGTTGAGAAACAGTGGGATGTTGTATACACATGGGATGCATAGCAAGTGTTAAGTTACAAAAGCACTAATCGCATATCCCCACCCAACACAATAGTGGTCCCCAGGTTGATTTGAAAAAATGCATTGAATGAGTAGTGCCCATGACGCGGGAACGAAATTCATTTTCTAGGCGCTTTTTCTGGGGTCCCAACACGGCCTATAGTTGATTAATTACATGAAAACAATGATTTATTGTATTACAAGTTTTCTGAAATTGTATATTTAAATATGCAAATTAGGCATTATATAGGAAAATATGCCTGATTTTGCATGACTGTCAATTGAATATTGTATTGACAGAGTCAACATTCTTATTTCATTTTGTTAACATGTCAAAATCAAAGGTTTTAAATGAGGGAATATTCAATGTCCATATAGTAGCCAATGTATCATCTAACTATAAATGCATAGTCTCTGTGTCTGTACAGCTGTACGTCTGTAATACATGTAACACCAAAACCGTTCGCCCCACCTACTTCAAATTCAACACACGCGTTCTACACCCCCACAGGGAGTGCAGTGCCCGGTGTTGAGTTGGTCGGACCCATGATTGTCCAGAACCGCCACAAAAGGCCTCTGCCCGGGCCACAGCTGACATCACAAGGCCTCTGCCTCTGCAACTCCATATTTGGGCATGCCTAAATACGGGTTCGTCCCACCGACTTCTGACATCTGCATAGACCCCATATTTGGGCATGCCTGACAAAGATGGGCATAAAAGGTGATACCGCTGACATCACCATGACTTGACCAGCTCAACAGAACGATGAATTGGCTAATAGATGGCAGTTACAGATCACCTTTTTTACATGCCAATATGCCCAAAGGTACCCGAGCCTATACTGCAACCGGATGCGTGACGCACAACAACGTGCATAGAGAGCTGAGTCAGACAAAGCACGAGATGCACGCCTAAAGCTGCAAGATCTGTGGTTGGTGTCAATGCGGGATGCACTCTCAGTCCACGGCCACGCATCACCCTGTGTCCAACCAACATCATCTATCCATTCACTCTGCCCCACCAGTTTCCAGTGAGACCCTGCTTCGGCATGACTGTCAATAAGTCTAAGGGCCAGACACTACAACGTGTTGGGGTCTTCTGCATGAGGAACTTCTTCAGCCTGGTGTCGAGTTTTAAGCATATATGAAAGTATTGAATAAGTAAAATGACTATTCCAGTCAATTACCCATACTTGAATTATGCAGAAAGGTGTGATTATAGGTCTCTACACAATAATGGCTCAAACGTTTATCATATATTTTTGTAAGAATGTGTGTGGTAATATAGGGGGCCACATATTCAATGCATGATAACGACCACTAAGCTATGTGTCTGCAATGGTTATCATGCCAAACTGTGAAGTAGAGATGCACAACAAGTCAAAAAAAGCACACCAGCTTTGCCCACGATTTGATTCTATAGCTATGGCCCTGGCTCGTGTTATCACACTATAATAGTGTTTCTGATTGTATCTCTAGAGTTACAAAACGTACAAACACATGTTACCACTCATATTAAAGATTAGAATGGTGAGCAGTTTTCTATAGCCATTAGGAACATGTTGGTTCTTAGCACACACTTCCAAAATGGGGATATTTGCAAGCCTTATTTAAAATTTCTTAGATGTGTGTGCAAAATACTGCATTAAAAGCCCATTTAAGCATATATGGAAGTTTTGTGGAAGTAAAATAACCATTCCAATCAATTCCCCATATTTGAATTATGCAGAAAAGTGGTTTCATTGGTCTCTGCACAAAGTAAGGTTCAAAAGTTGATCATGTATTTGTTGTCACAATTTGCATGTGGCAATATAGGGGTGCATGTACTCAATGCATGATAACTACCACTAAGCTGCTAGTCTGCGATTGTTATCATACAAAAATGTGAAGTAGACAAGTACAGCTAGTCAATTAACGCGCAAATTAGGGGGGTCTGGCTCATGGACTAGTGCTCAGACCCAGCCAGACAGCAATCCACACACACATAGTGCTCAGACCCAGCCAGCCAGCCAGCAAGCCACACACATAGTGCTCAGACCCAGCCAGCCAGCAATCCACACACATAGTGCTCAGACCCAGCCAGCCACACACATAGCTCCGTAAGGGAGTGGTTGCACCACTCAAAAAATCTTCAAAAAACTGAAGAGGCTACTGGAGATTGGAGAACCTGATTTGGACATGATCTGATGCAGGACAATGTCACTATGACAGAAAGAGAAGATGGGTCTGGCCACATTCATTCACCCCATAATCTCAGTGGAAATTGGGGAATATGTTGTGAAATAAAAAGTCAGAAAACTGGAATTTGGGAAAATGCCTTATTTTTAATTTCCCCATGCCCACACATCTGTGGTCTCTCTCTCTCTCTCTCTCTCCCCCCCCTCTCTGAACAGAACTATAACGACAAGTTGCGATGCGGCCCCTCCCCCTTCACACACACACACACACACACACACACACACACACACACACACACATACACACATACACACACACACACACGACTTTGTCCCTATAATGTGCGTAGGCTACTGGCACCGTTCCTCATATCACGCAAGAGACGCCAGTCACGCCACACACCAGTATAGAAGAGAGATAGTCACTTGTGACTTACTCACTTAATGTTGTAACTTGTGGAGGCTATATTGTCTTCCATGACAAATATTTCGATGCGATGTTAAACTCTGCATGGCTCATTTCCATGCGTCACAGTCAGGGACCCTGCTGACGATTTGGTGGTCCACTGCCTGGTTACCCTTCTACTGCATATAACAGCGCTGCATGATCTCCTGCAGATCGGCTATTTTGCCGTTTGTGAGGACGCACACATGGGCGCGCGTTATTACGCGGCGGAGCCGCGGAGAAAATTGTTATTATGATAGCCGGCTTGGCTTTTTTGGCACATTTTATGCCCCCCTCGGCGTGCGTATTGTGCGTGCGTGAGAAATGAGAGGTGTGGCGTGGTGCGTGGTAAAAGGTCAAATTGCGTGACTCTCACTCTCAAAGCGTGAGACTTGGCAGCCCTGCAGTAGGCATTCCTGCATAACTTCCGGGTTTGATGATGATGTCACACTCATACCCTCTATAGCCTTAACTGCAGTGTAATCTAACGTGAATGTGAGGGACATCACAATGTTCACAGTTCATTAGCACCTAACCAGGAAGTATCTGCATTGTTATTGTTTGTTGACTGTATTGTTAGTCAAGTTCCCTCGTTCTTGTGGATATTATTATTAGAAAGAACCCATGTAATTTAGAATCTTACGAACATAATAGTAAGCATCTAAAAAGTTAAAAGTATCATACATTATTTTCAGTCCAAATTCAAAATAGTGTCATTTATGGACAATATCTTATGGACAATACTATATCAGTATGTACCTTTGGAGATACAAGATTCCCACCCTACAGTGGCGATACAGAGGTAATGTTGGGTAGGTAGTTTCCCCACTAATAAGTCATAGCACACTAGAAGGTTAGAAGCTACCTCAGTGTAGATATAGTCACTGTTGGTGGTCAGGAAGACTTTGGCCACCTTTTTGATCCTGGTCAACAGTAGAGGGAGGTATGGCTATAGGAAGGAAATAAAGAGCAGAATCTGTTTCGAAGTTTAGACACACACACACACACGCACGCACGCGCACGCACACACACACACACACACACACACGCGCACACGCACACGCACACATACACATACACATATACAGCAAGCCCTGGCTGGCTCTTGGTACAAGCAGCAGGAAGCGGGCCCATTCAAAGCATTATCTCAGGCTACAAATGTCTATCTACATCCTGTAAGTGTAAGTATAGACTTAGAAGTAAAACTAGTAGACTAGGCTAATCATTACAAGTGGCTCTTATTTTGAAGAGGAAGAGGAAGTCTGTTTCTGTTGCAGCCATGCAAGTTGCCATGACAGTTGTTATGATGCCGGGAAGTCTACCCAAGAAGTAAAGAGCCCACGTGGATTAAACACAAGCTTTTAGCCAAAGTTAATATATTTACGATATTAAAACCATGCATCTGTGACTTAAGCAATGTACACACACTTTGGAAGTAGGTTAAACATAGAACCTCTGTGGCATTATAGGTGAGTAGTTAATTGTATAAGTCTCATGCTGGCTCACGCTGGTAAAATCATCATCAACAACTGCCCCCCAAAAAACATTAACAGGTAGGCTACAGTACTGTTTCTGTCACTGCCTGCAAGAATGTGATGTTATTAATTGAAGTTCACTTAGCCTGCTTATATCATGTCCTTAAATAGTGCAATAGTGTACTTGGAACTGTTTGGCCACCGTGCCAATTCTTATAAACATTTTAGTTAATTAGTTGAAGTGGGTCCACCGTGCAGCGGTGGCCGAACGGATTGCGGAGCGGTCTTGATACCGGAAGGTCGCCAGTTCGAATCAGCGGTCCGACACGTTAAAATTACCACCGCTGAAGTGCCCTTGAACAAGGCATTGAACCACTACGATGAAATGTTCTATGAGCAGGGCCTGGCTGGAAACAAGTTCTTGAGCTTAGCCCAGATACCCTGGGTAAATATAGTAATCATTTAATTTAATTTAATTTAATTTAATTTCACTGTGGTAATGAACTCTTAACTCTCAAATGGTTTGAATTTGTGTGAGAGAAAACTGCAGAAGCCAAGGCTTGTAAGATACTCGCAGTGCGTTGTGGGATGTGTTTGTTTTTGTAACATCAAGCTTTGATAGGTTATATCGCACCATAATGCATCGTGTCGTACAGTGTGTGCGTGTGCGTGCGCGCGCACGTTGTGTGTGTCTGAAATAAGCTACATCAAAGTCTAAGTAGAATGTTTTTACCACTCACATCTTTAACAAGATATTTATCCAAATTCTTGATGGTATAGTCTTTCAGAATGCCCTGTAAGGAACAGAATAATTTAAGTTATTATTACACTGACAAATGTGTGACATGCACCGTGCAATGGAGGGGAACAACTGCATACATTTAGAAGAATATCATGCTTATTGTACTAACCGTATCATGAATATAGTCCATTGCATCTCGAACATCATGGAACATGCTTCTGAAGGACATGAACAAGTCACCATGCTGAAAACCTTTCTGGAGACTAGAGGACATTTTAACGGGAGAGATTAGAAAATCTTAAGTCTCATTTGGGCTATTTTGCAACTGTTCAAGGGGGGAAACTATAAGCAGAGAGCCGAGAGAGGAGACAGAGGTTAAAGAGTGAGGACAGAAAGTGTTCACTTACTTGGTATATCTGGTGCATCTGGTGAAGAAGTCCACAAGGCTAGCATAGATATACGTTTCTATAGAGGTCGAGCATAGGCATAGGTTAGTGATCCAGCAAATATTCAGTATGTTGCTGATAATTCTACTTCTTACATTATACTATATAGTAACAATAAGGATTCATGGCCACTGTGTTTAACAGTATATTGTCATTGAGAGGTGGAAGTTTATTATGTAACTGTAGCCTACCTGAGAGGTTAAATAGAGTGTTAAGAACATAGAAGCGATCAGTGTCATCCCTCTGAATGAATCTGTTGGGGTAATACTCCACAATGCCCTCCCTACAAAGAAGAACAGATTATTTTAGATAATAAGGTAGTATTACAGACACTGGTACCAGCGAACAAGCCCATGTTTACTTGAAATGGAAACGAGCCATCGAGGCGTTTTTGTGTAGCATTGCTTGTGTAATTGTACTTACTGTTCTGTTTGCAAACTGTTAATAACGTAATCAATCAATCAATCAATCAATCTTCTCTCCTGTATGTATGTATGAAAAATAAAAGTTTATTATATTCCTTGGGATTTTTCATTTACCTGTTAAGGAAGCGGAAGCCATGACTGCAGAGCAGAATATTTCCATTTGAGTCAATCTTCAGGAGATTTCCATACATGTTGTCAAACACTAGACCACTGAAAGATTAAAACAAATTTAAAAGTGATTCACGTTTTTTTCTTTTTCTTGTTATTTATTAACATTCATTCTAAAGAAGGTTTGTTATGTCACTCTAACCTAAGTGGAGCCTGACAGATTTTTTGTCTCCACCAGGCCGAAGGCATGGGGAGAGAGTATGTTTTGCACTCCGTCCGTGTGTGTGTGTGTGTGTGTGTCCTTCCGTTCGTCTGTTACCAGCTAATCTCCGGCACCGTTAACCCGGTCGATGCCAAACTTTGCACACACACTCCCTGGATGCCAACGATGAACCTCTGCCCCGCATTTTCCAGAACGGCCTGTTATAGCGCCACCATGAGGCAGCTTTTCACATTTTTTACCTAAAACTGCACCGATCTGCGTGAAACGTTGCATGCACACTCCCTAGAGGCCAAGGACAAACCTTTGACCTGCATTTTCCGCATCTGCCTTTTATAGTGCCACCAGGAGGCTGACTTTTGTAAAACACATTTTTTGATATTACTCCTCCAGATTCTGTCCAAAAATCTCACAAATCGTTACACAGTATCTCTATGGTCATGTGCTCAAGTCGGATCTGTCCGATATTTCATATTCCATCCTAATTGGCTATAATTGGCTTTCACAGTTTGCAAGATTGCCCCGTTTTGAACAAAAGCCTCAAATCATGAACGCAGCATGCAATTTACGTGAAATCTTTCACACATTTTCTTACTAGGCTGAGGAATATATCCCACCCTTTTCACATTGGCCTGTTATAGCGCCACCAACAGGTTGATTTTTGCAAAACACATTTTTGGAACAAAATGCCTCAAATCATCCAATTGCCATCAAAGGCAAACATGTTTATATTACTCCTAAACATTTTGCCAAACATCTCACACAGTCCTATCCTCCTGGTGGAGACCTGTGCCCAGAAGGGCACTTTTTCTAGTTTACTATAAAACCGGTAGACATCGGCTGCATAATTGCCAATACAGATGTCATCAAAAAAGCCAAATAATGGCCAATATATTGGCCTGGCTCTAACCCAAGGCCATTGGGAGAAATGTTACTGTGCGTCATTCGTTTGGACGGATACAATGATAGAATATGTGATGCCTTTCCCAAATGGTCTCCCCTGGGCCACAGACACTGAAAATAGAACGTACAACAATTAAGTGGCCTTAACTCTGGGAAAGAAAATGGTTGGAGCTCTATGCACTGTTAGTTGTCGTAGTTACACGTTATATGATATCATTGCTGTTGGGCAGAAACTTTCAACTTTTTATGTTTTTTTCTTCTTTTGTAAATGAATGTCCTACTTTATCGTACAAGAGTGTTGTGGAAAAATAGCTAAAATAGCTGCTCTACAAGCTCACAGCACATCCAATCGTGTTGGGAGCTTGTGGATCGGCTATATTTTGCTATTTAAAAAAAGAAAATGTAAGTAAAAGTAAAATTGGTTAAGTGTGTGTATGGGAACTCACCGTGTGGGGAACGTGTAATCGTATGTGTAGCGCAGCATCTCGTGTGGATAGCCCATGGACACCAGCCTGTCTCTTATCAGCTCAAAGCCAAGGCTCTCATAGTCAGGAGACTTGTACACTACACACACAGTATGCACACACAAACACAGCAAACAAATGCAAATATCATAAAAAAGACTAGAAAAAAACTAGAATAGAAATTAAACCCTCAACTTTGGCAGTGTTATACAACAGTTCTCAAACTTTCAAAAATGTTTTGAAAATAGCAGATCGACAAGGTCACAACGCCTCACGATGTGATGCACGTTGAGCTTAAAAATCAGCTATTAGGGGTGGCGGTGGCGCAGTCGGTAGTGCTGTCGCCTCACAGCTAGAAGGAAGGGGAAAGGAACCGGTTGGCATAACGTGTTCCTTCCATGCGCTACGTCCTACTGGGGAAGAAGCGGCCTGCTCACTCCTCATGCATGAGCTCAGTTCGGGGCTCTCCCCAGGTTGGCAGAGGGAGAGTAGCGCCCAGGATTACAGTTTATAGGCAATTGGCACCGGGTGAAAAAATGGGTTACAAAATCGTGCGATAAATATGTAGAAGTAAAAACAGATCCGCTATTTTCAAGGACCCAAGCTGTTCCTGGACCCCACTTTGAGAACCACTGTTGTACAAGACCGTTGAGCTCTTGCACTTGCACTACAGTATTGGTTTTACATACTTGCCAAAGTGTAGTCCATATCAAAGCCATAACATTTGATGTGCTCCAGAGTCAGACTCCTGTTGACAAACACCCTGTAATCAGACAGAACAGGGAAGATGAGGTCTCCACATCAGACAGAACAGGGCAGATGAGGTCTCCACACAGGTTCTCTGCCACATTCCACCATTAGTATTGATATTAATCAGACCGAAGAGGGCAGATGAGGTCTCCACACAGGTCCTCTGCCACATTCCTTCATCAGTATTGATATTAATCAGACCGAAGAGGGCAGATGAGGTCTCCACACAGGTCCTCTGCCACATTCCTTCATCAGTATTGTGAGAGAGGTCACCAGAAGAAAAGCTACAAGCTCACAAGGCGAAGAGATTTGGTGTAGAGGAGGGGCAAAAGGAGGAGACCAAGTACAGACCCGCGCTGGACCCTCTTCTTTGTTGTTCCCACATTTGGATTGCGTTTGTAGCTTGATTATTTGGTATTGATTTCCCATAAGCACTGTATTGATGAACTACATGTGTACTAGGGCCGCCTGATTGTCCCCCCAACCAGGTGGTCCTCTAATGCAGTGATTATCAAACGTTTTAATCTCAAGACCCCCCAGTTTTGAATACATTGACCCCCAATGTCCCCCATAGAGTCTGTACAGATTTTTCCACTCTGAGTTACAGGCCTACAAGGGTCCATTTGGTTCTTAACAATTAATCATTTAGCTGGGGCCCTCTGACCCCATCATGCACTGCTCTTATGCCGTACTAAGCACTTAAAGATTAGTGTTTTTAGGCTTTTTGCCTTTATTGATAGGGAACAGTAGACAGACAGGAAAGGGGGAGAGATGGGGAGTGACACGCAGCAATTGGCCGTCGGGAGGGAGTCGAGCCCGCAGCACGCTGTCCGGCTGGCTCGGCAGCCTAGGTGCCCAGACGGTTGAGCTAACCGTCCGGATACTAAGCACTTAAACCTCAGCATATTATTCTGGGAGGAACATTCACCAAAAACATGTTTGGCAGACATTTGGTGTAGATGGAAAAATTTGTTCCAAATACAGTTGTAGCTCAGGTCCGTTTTACTAAGACAAGAGAGTGGTTTAAGTGGTTTGAAAGGTAATTTATTCAAAGGGAGTTCCTGTCCCTTGCTGTTTATTATCAGCGACACCCTGCATGACGAGAGCTGCCTACCGGTATCTGCCTTTCAGTCTGCATGGCCCTAAAGCTCAGGCCAGGAGCACTTCATAGTTCATACATATTGGGTTGCTGTTAATAATTTACTGATGGACTCTTGCTTTGTAGGCTAATTATACTTTTGCGCACTGATGGGGATGCCTCACGTGATCGAGCTCATTCTGGCAGAAGAGGGGAAGGAGAGAGCAGATGGAGATGGATTGAGGCAGCGCTCAAACTTTTCCTGTCAAGGATCCCCATCTGAAAATATTATATTATGCCAGGCCTGGACCGCTGGCGTATTGGTAGGGTCACCGAGGCTACGATGTAACCTGACAGTGACAGCGGGTCGCGGGTTTGAGTCCCGATCCCGGTGTTCTTTGCTGTGTGTCACTCGATCCCCATCTCTCTCTCTCCCCATTCCTGTCAGCCTGTCCTGTCCTATCCATAACAAAGGCATAAAAAGCCCAAAATAATTGTATATATGCCATATATATGCCTAACCCTAACCCTATCCCATAAGAGAAGATTGTTGCATCGTCAGTTTCATTATGAGTAGATTAGAAAGTAAAAAACCACACCTGTGTGAAGTGAGGGGCACGATATATACATATTTTATGACGTAATTATCAGACAAAACAAACATGGACAAAACAAACATTAAAGTCTGTTCATGTCAATGGCTTGGTTTTTAACGTTTTTAAATTAAACCTGTATATACGTGTAGGAGGGGCTAGCGCCCCTCAAAAATAGGGTTAAAGTGGTTAAACTGATTGTGGCGCCATCTACCTATAACCCAGCAAACCTCTGTCTGTCTGGATGTCTGTCTGTCTGGATGTCTGTCCTAGCCCCCTGGAATGCTCCTCACTGGCTTGCCCAGTTGTGATCTGAATTTTGCACACAGACATTGCCCATTCCATTGCACACTGACTCTCAAAGCCGTTTATTAAATTAAATAACTACATTAAATTAAATAACTACTATTTAGTCCGTATTGCGCAATACAGGAAGTTGGCTACTTCCTGAAGTGGTGCACCGTCCAATTCATCATCACTTTAGGCCCAGTACAGTACAGTACAGTACAGTACAGTAAGGTATGGTACAGTCTGTCCGTCCCTATGTATGTTTAGGCTACCAACAGGGGGCGCTGTTGCACCACTCACTTCAGTTTCAATTTACCCAATTTATCGCTGTTTATTAAATTACAAAACTGTTATTTAGTTCCTTCCATATGCCTCCATTTTAGATCACGTGACACACACACAGATGCATGACGGGAAAGTGTGGCACTATGAAGCGTACTTACCATGAACGGTCAATAGGGGGGGACATGGTATAGCGTAACACTGCAGCGTAGGACTTGCATAGCTTTAGACATTACAGTATACCACTGTTGTTACACACCAGCTCAGGACTTCCTGGAGTGGTGTTACAGGTCGGTCATTATAATAAATACATTTTGGTAAAAGGAACTTAAAAGAAGAGGAATTTACTTTGATTTGGATTAAAAGGAACCTTGACTATGGGCCAGTGGTTACAGGTGGGGTGGGGGTCCGTGCACCAACTGCCTCAAATTGAAATAATCATAATCATAATCATAATCTAATAGAGCTTCTGACCAATGTCCCAGTACACCTCCAAATAATAGGATCTATTTCAATCTATCTATCAATAATATAATCTATTCAATCGCAGTACCCACACTGTACATCATTTGATGCTCTTGGCTATTAGAACGGGTAAGGACTAGTATTAACAAATTTAGCAGGGAACCTGGAAGTCCTTCAAGGACCCCTAAGGAGCTTCATGAGCTGACCATCTTTAAATGTGATTTTTCTTTGTGCATTTGTAACTAAACTGCATGTTAGAAAGTATATTATAGGTGTTTTGTCTAATTTCTTGTTGGATCTCTGTCACAATGTATTCTTGAAAACCATAGATGGTGGAATAGCCTATTTTGTAGAGAAAGGATAATAGCTAATTATCATACATAAACTGACTCCACCTTAGCCCGCAGAACTTGCCCTAGCACGACCTAGATTATAGGGGAGAATGGGGTAAGATGAACCACTTTTTGCTTAAGTTGTCGTGGAAGCAAGGCAAAATGAGATAGCAGTCAAATCTAAAGATCTACCCTTATTTCAGGATGTCTTCTATCAATTGAAATCATGAGTAAGCATCTGTATGACAAAGGGACTTGTTAAAAAAGTGGTCATGTGGCTCAAATTGCCCCAGGTCAAGGTGTAAATTGACCCACATGATATTTTAATGTTTACAATTTGAACAGATAATGTGTTCACATATATCAAAAAATATTTAATAACTGCACTTTTCTCTTTTGCAAATAGTATTATTTATTTGTATATTAAACAATATAAAGACAATTGATTAAAGTTTGTTATTGAGAACCTTTTTAATATTTGCAATTGTTAATACAATAATGCAAACTTCTCTAAGAACAGTTTGTGGCTGTGGTGGCAGTTGCACAAGTTGGTCTCCATGTAAGTTTAAGTTCTGTCTTAAAAACATCCACACAACAAACAAGCAACATTCTTGTTTGCGCGCGCGCACACACACACACACACACACACACACAGTAAACAAAACAGTAAAGTCACAAAACAAGCGATGCATATATTATGCTGTGAAGTGAACATACAGCACTACAGTCCTATATCAAAGTTGTGTCGTTCTATGACATGATCGATTGAAGTATTATATACTGTTATATATATTATATATATAACAGTTTGGAGAATTACAGTAGCCTACGTTTCAAGCACAACTCAATACAAAACCTGTTAACTGGACGACACCATAAAGCATTACACTTGTTCACAATAGGGTCCACCCTTTTCAATTCATCAGAACATTAGAGACGTAGCCTACAAATATATACACTTATTCTACATAATCAAAAACAGGAAAATCATCATAAAAGGAGGTAAACTGGGAAAAACACATAAACAGTGAGGGGA
Source organism: Electrona antarctica (assembly GCF_951216825.1). Taxonomy (NCBI): domain Eukaryota; kingdom Metazoa; phylum Chordata; class Actinopteri; order Myctophiformes; family Myctophidae; genus Electrona; species Electrona antarctica. The sequence continues at coordinate 16,004,201 of NC_136797.1, forward strand.
AAATGGGTGGGGGGGATTCAGATTGCAGCAGACCTGTAGGCATACATTTATTTACTCACTTTTGCTGATCTGTCTTCCTGAGGTTATCAGAGGAGAAGTTCCCATACTCATCTGTGTCCATCTTGAGTCGATCTTCTAGTATCCGAGTGTTTTCATCCTAGCCTATACTGGCTGAGCCGAGTCTGTCACAACATCAGTAGCGCCTCTCCACATTTGCGTCGGTTAGGTTGACATCTATGACACATTTACGCGGCGGCCTAAAGGTTTCCCCATTGGTTTCGTAACTGGGACTAGTGAAAACCCTCCCCTATTCTTTGCTCGTGATGTAAATGGGCTTTTGTGAGACGCGCATCATCAGCCCCGTCCTGGCTGCAGGCTGCATGTTTGTCACACAAACGTCCAACTCGCTTTGAACATCAAGATTGCGTTATCAGAGGCGCACACACATGCAATGGGTGGAGGCATGCGCGTACGTTATGGGGTCTCCGCCTACGCACTATAGTGACAAAGTTATTTATAATGTCAATATGTTGGAAAATACCCCGTGGTGGCAAACAACAAGGCATATAGGCATACACAAAATGGAACAAAGTAGGATGTAGCCTATTATGCGGCGCCTATACCTTTAGTTTAACCGGTGGTTCTGAAAGTGGGGTCCAGGCCTCCAGGGACCCTCATGGGCATGGGTCCTTGAGGGGGTTCCATGGGGTCCAGTACAATTAGTTATTACAGTAGCATATAGCATCTAAATCAATTTAACCACTTTATATATATATATATTGGCAATTTGAAAATATCCGATCTAGAAGCTTGCACAACCATCACAGTTGTGAGCTTGCCTCTTTTCATCCTTGACATAGCCTACAATTAAAGAAACACATGTTTAACAACCGTAGGTTGATCGAATACTTTATTAACAGTTGCAAATAGGTGGTACAAAAGGATAACACAAAAAACTCCAAGGGCAAAAATGTTAAAGGTGACTTGTATTTGTTAAGTAAGGCATGGCATGTTCATTTTGTATAGGCCTTGTCTATTTAGTATTTCAGTTTGCAGACTTAACTATTTTGGAAATGGAATGCTAACAGTTCCATCCCGTTCCCTTGTGATTGTTTTGTGTTGAGAAAGCCTGATGTTCGCCCCAGTGTTTGTTTGCCAAAGGCCAGAACATCCTGATAACCTGCTCTATATAACAACCCTGCCATGGCAACATGCAACACAACCTTGTCTGACTGCTGTTGCCTGGCACCTGTCTGTGGAAAATAGTGACATGGGTCAATTGAATTGAACCTATGATGATCGTCAAGAACACATAGGTTTCAAATCATTGTCATTCCCTAAGTTTATCCGGATAACATTTTCCGATTGAATTGAATCCCAATGGAAACAAGCCATAGGCTTTCTTGGGTCTTTAGCAGACCTTGTATTGAACTGAACTTTCATGTACTTTTTCCTGCAAACTTTTAATAAATTATTCAATCAATCATTTAATCAATCAATCAACATCACTTCATAGTTTATTGTGGTCAATATTGTGGTAGACTGTAGCATTACTTCCTGTTTTACTGGGGTTATAAAAACGAGGTGTGATTGCCTGTAAAATCCCCTTGTCATTCATCATCATCATCATCATCACCTTTATCTATACACGGAAATACAGTTGAGGGCAAGCCCTCATTTTCAATGTAGCCGAGGTTACAATACATAAAATACAGTCAAAAACAATACATCAAACACAACATTATAAATCAGGATAAATTACAAAGGAACTTAAAGGACCACTTCACCACTTTTCAACTTCTCTTCCTATAATTGATCCTAACTAATGTTCATGATAAAATACCACCATTTTTTCCTACTCAGTCTGTGTCTCATAGGAGGGCTGTGGGCAGTTCAGTTCAGTTCATCGGTGGTGAATCCAAGCTAATAGAAACGGCAGGTTTCTTTTCCTGAAAAGTTGCAATGCAAAAGTTGAAGCCATCGTTCTCACGATAATACAAATCTAAATATATTTTAAAACAAATCTTGTTTAAAATAAAAATCTGCCTAATGATGATGTCACTGGTGGACGTGTGTCCGAACTGCCCAAAGCCCTCCTATGAGAGACAGACTGAGTAGGAGAAAATTGTGGTGTTTTATCATGAACATTAGTGAGGACCAATTATATGAAGAGATGTTGAAAAGTGGTGAAGTGGTCCTTTAATGCAGATCATTAATCACCATATGAGAGCCACAGATTGTCTGATAAGAAGAAACAAAATCTCAACTTTGATAATGCTTTTAAAATTCTCCAAAAAAGCACAACTAGAAAACAATGGTTGAGAATTCATCAGAGAGCGGAAGTTTAAATTGACACCATGCACCTTGAGAATGACTTACTGCGAGCTACTAATAAACTCAAGCAAGTTTGGCATATTTGCCAAAATTCATTGAGCAGTAGGCCTACGGTCATATGGGAAAAGACTGAACAGCATTGACATGCAACTCATGCACACAGTCAAAGACTCTGTTCACACTGCAAGTCCAAATCAGATGTTTGGCCTATCCAGATTGGAATCACATTGGTTTTATCAAGTCTGGGGGAAAGAAGAAGAAGAAAAACACATGGAAACTGATTTTTGCTAATTAGATTTGAACCACATTCCTAGGTGGGTTTGAAATTCAATTCAAATCTGATTTATAAAGAAAGATGTGTCTCAGTCTGGACAATGAAGCCTGATTTATGCCTGTCGATCGGCTATCGTCTGCAAGCAACACTGTCCTTATTGGTAATATAACATGAACAAAATCACTGTGATCCTGCTACAGGAACTTAACGTATACTACGTCAGGTCAGTTCCATTGATCCGCGCCGGAACACAATCAATTGATTGATCATGAAAATAAACATTCTCTGAAAATGGACAGCAAATGCTTTTGAGATTTTCAAGCGGGCTCTGATCCAGAAAAGGTTAATGTTGTAGTAGTGCATGCTGCACACATAGCCTGTACGTGTGATTCAGCCCCATTAGAGTCGGGTCTGACATATCTGTGTTTCATTGGCTGTTGGCAGATTGAATTTTCTTCTTTGCAATGATTCTGTTTTTGGGTGCATCTTTTGGAACTCTACAGCGATCTCCAGGGCAGTCCGATTCTTGGTCTCTGGAACATTGAACCACACAAATAACCCAGAGAGGAAGCAGAAACACAGGAATATGAGAAAGCAAAAGTAGTCCAGGTGCTCCTGAAAAACAAGGCAGACATGGAATAAATTCAGTATAATGAGGAAACATAAGCAGCACAATGTGTGGGTAATGACAACTTGATGAATTGATTGTGACCTGATTATAGTTTAGCATTTTTCATAGTCCTAATCCAAGATTTCTTTAGCTTTAAAAATATATATGTTGGGGTTTACAGCCAGGAAACAGAGAGAGAGAACTTATAGGAAACAGACTAGAGAGAGAGAGAGTCTGGGAGTGAGGGTGACATGTAGAAAAATCATTGGGCTTGGGAATTAAACCTGCAACTCGCTAGAGTCTACAGTTGGGTGCCACCGATATTGTCCCTTATCATTTGACCCATTTAGGCCTGACCTCAAAATCCTTCTAAATCCTCCAGTTTTCTGAAATAAATATTTTCACGATTTTTCAAAAATAGCAGATCTACAAGCTCATAGCGCGAGTGGCGCGCTACGAGCTTGTAGATCTGCTATTTTTCAATAGCTAAATTATAACATAATGTTTAAAACACCAAAAGGGGTTTTGCGCAGATCACGCAAACCTCGATGGCCTCCAACTGTATATGTGAGTCTAATTAAGTCAACGTAGATTCTCCATATCGTTGCTGTCGGGCAGAAACCATATTGTATCTCAATCTTTCAACTTTCCTTTCATAAATTAATGCCCTTCTTCACTCTTCTTACAAGAGTGTCACAACCTGTCGAGGTGGCGTATTGTGAGCTTCTATAACGGCTATTTTCACTATTTTCAAATGTTTTTAAAATGGTAATAAACTAGAAAAGTGTGCACCTCGGAGCACATGGTCTCCGCCAGGCCAGGTTGCCAACCCAGGGCCAGCACATTTTGGAAGGCAAAGTACTTTTGGAATGGGATCTGAAAAATAGTAGCAAATGTGTGTTTTGAATAAAATGTAATCTATAGCCTCTATGGAGAGTGAGAATCCAAGGTGGGTGCAACGTTTCACAGCAATCGGGAAGCACCATAGATGACGGGGAAACACCCTAGGAAGCACCATAAGAGAGAGAGGGAAGCGCCTTAGGAAGCAAGCACCATAGTGGAGATTCTTCCTTGGCCTGCCCTACTGGGAGTGTGCGTTCAAGGTTTCTCATCTGTTGATTGCTCCAGCAGTGCTTGTGGCATTTTGTGCCACAAGCAGAGCCATTTGGAATGGAATATGAGATATCTGACAGATACATCTTGATGACATGAGTCATGACTACAGAGATATGGTACCATTTTGCGTGAGGTGTGGAGGAGAAAAAAAAGCAACATGGCGGAAAACTGGTCAAAATTGGTGTGGCTTATTTGGAGGTAATTTTGATTGTATGACATACTGTTAAAGACTAAAGAGTTATCGACCAAAACATGAATATGCCTGTTTATATATTTATATAAACAGGCATTATATTTTTGTGTGGCTTTTTTGCCTTTATTGATAGGTTACAGTAGCTTGACAGGAAAGGGTGAGAGAGACGGGGGAAAGACATGTAGCAAGGGTCGTCGGGCTCGGGACGCGAACCCGCGACGCGCTGTCAGGCTGGATTACCGGCCGAGGTGCCTGGACCGCTCAGCCCAGGCCTTTGAAGGCAATCTTAACCAATCAGGATGGAATACAGACACTTCAACCCTATATACATTTCGGCCATTTGAAAATAGCAGATCTACAAGCTCACACTGTGTCGCATTGTGAGCTTGTAGATCGGCTATTTTCAAAAGATTTTTTAACTTGTGAAATGGGACATTCTGCGATATGGGTACTTTTACTTTTAGTACTTTAAGTACATTTTGATGCAGATACTTTTGTACATTTACAGAGCGGCAGGCTTCTCTTCCGGGTTTTTAGACTACAGGTGGTGGATGGAAATTAAGCTCCACCCTCCGGCATTCTGCCGAGTGGGTTTTTGGCCGTGCATGGAATCCCAAGTGTGTTTACACCCAGAGCGTTTTCTCACCACTATCAGGGGGAAGAGCATCCCCAACAGAAACAGGCCTATCCAGTTCAGGGTGCAGGCAATGGTGTATCCTGCAGATTTGAACGACTGGGTGAAGATTTCCCCTGGAAGCGGGGCTGTCACCCCAGCTTAGAAGATCCAAGAGAAAAAGGCATGTCAATAGGTGATAAGATATTCACGAAATTCCCCCGTCAGGTGAAAAGAAGCAGCTTGGACTCCTCATGCATAGAAGGAGGCATGAGGTCAGTCTGCTACCCCCCCCCAGAGGAAGTGTAGCACCCAGCATTACATTAGATAATTGACACTGGGTGAAATAAATGGGTTGCAAAAATCATGGGATAAGAATTATTTAAATAAAATCACACCCGTGTGAACTGAGTGGTGTAAGGTCTGTCTGACGTAATGAAATCATGTCTGACGTAATGAAATCACACCCGGGTGTGATTTCATTACCTGGCTTTGAGCATGGTTGCTATGTTCACCCTGTTCACCCGGGTGTGATTTCATTACGTCATTACAACAGGGTGAACATAGCAACCATGCTCATTTTTTCTGCACAAAAAAGCCAGTTGTAGGAGTGGTTTACACCACTCAAAAAACAAGAAAATTGGTAAAGAATAAAGATATTTAAAATATTTCCCCAACATTTCAAATCATAAAAAAAATAAAAAGCGGATCTATTGTCACTATTTGTCATGTACAACAATATGTACGTAGTAGGGATGTGCCGATGTGACATTTTGGCCGATATCGATGTCCGTTATAATTAATTGCTGTTATGGCCGATAACCGATATTATCAATGTCGATGTGATCTCATTCTGTATCATTTCAAAAAAGAAAAATTTGTCCAGTCTGAAAAATACAGGTAACAGGGTATCTGCACTGCAGGCTTAGGCAAGTCAGATTTAACTTTAATACCTTATATTTAATATTGTGAGCTTGTAGATCTGTTCAAGCTGTTACTTTGGGCTTGTTTATCTGTAAAGACAATCGGACCGATTAATCCAAAAACAACTAGGATCGGCCGATACCGATGTGTTTGCAGATTAAATCTCCCATCAATAGTACGTAGGACTTGAGTGGTTGATAAAATGTGAAAGTTTCACAATATGTAGTGAGTATAGTAGGTATAGAGTATAGTGATTATAGTAGGTCACAAACGTACCAGGTCCACTGGAGAAGAAGAAGATAAAGATGAAGATGAGAGCCAGGCTACAGTATGGCATCCATGTGACCTGACCCTGGAGCAAACATTGAACATGATAATAAGACAACATTTGATTCTGTCAATATGACAAAGTCAGTTACTTAATACAGTGGTTCCCAAAGTGGGGTCCGGGGACCCCCAGGGGTCCTTGAAGGAGTTCCAGGGGGGTCCCCAGCTAAATGATAGTTTGGAATCAAATGGACCCTTATATGGGTCTGTAACTCTGAGAGTGTACACATGTGTACATTTGTACACTCTCATAGTTAAAGGAGCATTCAGTGATTTGGGTGATATGGAAAACCCCCCGGTCCGCCCCGGTAACAAGATGTGCACATGCACGCACTACAGTGGGGGACACACACGACAGGCCAACAGCATGCACACAAAGGCCCGCACCCGCTCGATCATGATTGGCGGAAGGCCCCTCTCTATCCTGATTGGATGAAGGCTGGGCCACCTATAGCCAAAAACGAAACCTAAGGTTTTTTTGGGGATGGTCAGATCGGATCGAATCGATAGCTCTCTCTCGTTAGCATCATAGTGTGAAGTGGGACAGTGGCCATTTTGAAGATGGGCGTGCATCCACTTGCACTCTATATGTGCTGCTTTCAATGGCCTGTATCTCCAAATCGGCGCAATGAATGCCGTTTCTGGTGAAAACAAGGTTTTTCAACGGCCGACAGCAGGCGCTGTGATACTCACTGTCGGGTTTTTTCTGCACCGAGTGAGAGAACAACAACTGGTCAAGACACCACACACAGCATTACGTCATCGTAACAGGATATTTGGCTCTTCAAAATAAGGGTTGAAAGGGGAAAAACCTTGGCAATGCGCGATAAATGGATTAATTAATCCTGGCGGTCATATGCAGATCATGCGGTGTGGTGGGAGTTTACCTGCAGGTAGAGTGTGATGGTGAGGAGGCCGAGGGCGATAGCCATGCATATGTATCCCCTGAAAAGGAGCACCTTCTTCCCAGTGCTCTCAATAACTATGAACTGCAAGAAGGACAAAAGAAAGAAGACATGTAACCAGTTCCAGTGGGTGCATGAAAAAGCTTACGCAATTGTTTTACTTAAGTAAAAGTATATAAATACTGCAATGTAGATGTACTCCGTTACAAGTAGAAGTCCCTTATTCAAAATGTACTCAAGTAAAAGTACAAAAGTATCGGCGTCAAAATGTACTTAAAGTACATATAGTAAAATATTTCACTTTCAAAAAAACTTTTGGTCATCTCATCATCTACTCAGTCTTATGTGAACACCACAGACAGTTTTTAAGTTGCTCGATTCAGTATTTAGATATTTGATATTCATTTTAGCTGCCCCGCCCCCTTCCTATAACCCATTATAACTACAATTTTTGATTGAGACTACACATTTTGGCTGTAGTGGAGTAGAAGTAAAAGTACTGAAAATTGCATATACTCAAGTAAAGTACAAATACTTCAAAACTGTAGCCTACAGTACAGTAAGTACAGTACTTAAATACATGTACTTTAGTTACTTTCCACCACTGCAGTTCTCAAACATGTCACCGAAAATGTTAATGGGTAATGAAGTCAGTGAACCACATGGGGGTGCTGCTAGCATAATGTAGGCTATATAGGTTCACCAGGAATTTATTTAGGAGAATATAATTCCCCATAGATTAAACTCCAAATGTAGGATAATTTATAGACAGTTATGCCTTTAGGATTGATTTTAAAATTATTTTACTTGTTTATAAAGCTCTCAATGGTCTCTCACCTTCCTACCTACATGACCTACCTAAATATTTCCCAAACCCCCTCAGGTCTTCCACTGCTGGCCTGCTCGCTGTGCCTAAAAAATGGCAACTAAAAAACACGGTGAAGCAGCTTTCTGCTTCTACGGGCCGACGGCCTGGAACAAACTCCCACTGTACCTTCGACAGGCAGCCTCTGTAGACAAGACCAAGACCTACTTCTACACTCTTGCTTTTAATTGATCTTTTAAATTCCTTGTTATTCATGTCCTCACTGTATTGCATTACTGCTATTATTTTAATGTTTTATGCCTTGCTTTTATTTTTTATTTTTTATCAATTGCTCTGTAAAGCACTTTGAGCTGCATTTCATGTCATGAAAGGTGTATATGTGTTTCAAATAAAGTTTTATTATTATTATTATTGATAAAGTGTTATGAGAATGTGGTAGAATTGGGACTTACACAGGCTATAGAGGTAGTGAGCTCACATAGCCCCATTCCTAATGCAGCATAACGCAGCTGGTGAGTTTGGATTCCAGCAGCACGGAACACCTCAAATGAATAAAAGTACACCTGAAGAGGACATTCAATAAATGGTAAATGGTGCATTTATATAGCGCCTTTATCCAAGGCACTTTACATAGATTGTGCATTACATTCACCCATTCACACACACATTCACACACTGATGGCAGCAGACACCATGCAAGGCACCAACCAGCACATCAGGAGCAATTAGGGGTTCAGTGTCTTGCTCAAGGACACTTCGACACTAACTCTGGGGGAGCCCGGGTTTGAACTGGCAACCTTGCGGTTTCCATCTGGTCACTCTACCCCTGAGCCACCGCCGCCCCATGTAATACATTAAGTTACATGGTTACATATTACATTCTATAATATTACATGACACACATATCGCATCACACAATATGTTCTTTTATTAGACTAAATGCAACTGCAACCACCGCACCACCACCCCTCAAAATAATGGTCCATTTCACTTGAAGACTTTATAATTACGTTGTGTTCTTTTTTTTATCATATCATTTATTTTATATGGTAGTGTGAATAGTGAATTGGTTTGTGAGCAGCTGTGTTGGTCAAGGGGCTTTAATGTCTAATAATTCTTAATTGAATAAGTATGATTAAGCATTAAACAGCTTAAATTACTCCATTATCCCCATACATTCCCTTCCATTAATACTGAGGATTAAGGCATTAAGGCTCTAAATTATTTGAATGAAAAGTGCATGTTAATTAATTTCTTTGGCTCTGCTCTTTGGCTCTGTTCCATTTAGTGTGCAGTGGTTCTCAAAGGTTTTTTAATTTCAAGGACCTCATAACTCTGAGAGTGTACAAATGGAACCAAATGGACCCATATAGGTCCATTTGGTTCCATTTGTACACTCTCAGAGTTACACACCCGTACGGGGACATTTGGAACACACTCAAGGACACTTTGAGACCCACTGGTGTAGCAGTGTTTCCAGTGAGCCAAACAGGCACAATAGCAGCACCCTGAGGCCTCACTCAGACCTTTACTGCATTGCTGTATGCTTGTTGGATGAATGTTGTGTAGTGTCATGGCCGCCCAAATGCATTTCCAATGGGAGTCACATGGTTTGACACAACATTTGTGTTGTATGAGGGGGAGGGGCGCAGTCGAAACACAGCCGAAAGCCATACAACAGCTTGTAGTCCAAAATGTGGACTACAAACCATGTGACTTCCATTGGAAATGCATTGGGGCGGCCATGACACTACACAACATTCATCCAACAAGCATACAGCAATGCAGTAAAGGTCTGAGTGAGGCCTGACTCTGTTTGACCAGTCTGGAGCAACAGAGCCTTCATTAGTATCATCTGTAACACCTGTGGAAGGAAGTAGGGAAGCAGCCCAGAAGTAGGAAGAGTTAATCTGTGTGCATATTTATAGCCCATTGAATTTGCTTTGTAGGCCACCATGACTGACTGACTCACAGCGTTGATGCCACAGAGCTGAAGTGTGGTGAAGCACACCAGGATGGTAAGCAGCTGCCAGCGTATGGATGGGTTACAGATCAGCTCCATCACCGTGTGGTTGCGAACCCCCTGCAACGCCACATGCTCCTCAAACATCTCCTCCACCTCCACGCTGTAGTCCTTGTTGCCCCATAGCCTCCTAAGAGCTGGGGGGGGGGAGTAGACCAGTGGTCACCAACATGTCCGTACATGGACAAATGTGTCCGTGGCAAAGACTTGGTCATGTCTGTGGGAAATTCTAGATTTTTACACACCATTATAATGTTCTTATTTTGATCATAACACCCACTTTACTGAATGTCAAGTCTCCAAGGTTTATGGCACATTAGGAGTCCACTCGTACTAGCGGTTCTCAAATGTTTTATTTAAGTAAGCTAGGGTCCATTTGGTTCCATTTGAACATTCTCAGAGTTACAGACCTCTAATGGTCATTCAGGGCTATCTATTTATGTGTTTCTGGTCGTGTCCACTCATTTTGTATGTCCGTGGCAAAAATGGAATTTTTACAAAAATGTCCACCACAAGCCAACATGGCGATGACCCCTGGGGGCTACAAATGACATTGCATTTTTGCAGTGGTGCAAAATGTACTCCCTTTTGGTTTTTAACTGACATAAAAGTATCAATACACTGCAATGTTACAATGTACACTGTTACAAGTAAAAGTTCGGAATTCTAAATTTACTTGAGTGAAAGTACAAAAGTATTGGTATCAAAATGTACTTAAAGTACCAAAAGTGAAAGTAGCCTATACATTATTATGCAGAATAATGTCCCATTTCACAAGTTTTCAAATGTCTAACATGTCTAAACATCTTTGGAAAATACGAGCTCACAACGCGTCGCAAGCTTGTAGATCCGCTATGTTCAAATGGCTGAATCGGGTTGAAGTGGTTCATGTATGCTTCGTAATAGTATTAAAATTTTAAAGTAACTATTAATTACTTTTCAAATAATTGTAGTGGAGTAAATAGTACAATATTTGCCTCTGAGATGTAATGGACTAGAATGTACAAGTATTGAAAATTGGAAATAGTAAAGTAAAAGTACCTCAAAGTTGTACTTTTAAGTACAGTACTTGTACTTGTGTAGTTACTTTACACCACTGCATTTCTGGGCATAGAGGAGGAAGGACAAGGAACACAGACCTCTGGTTGAATCAAACTGTGTTTGCTTTGTCAACATAAGTGCACTGTGGTTCTCATAGTGTGATCCTGCGATGCGTGCGTGCGTGCGTGCGTGCGTGCGTGCGTGCGCGTGCGTGCGTGCGTGCGTGCGTGCGTGCGTGCGTGCGTGCGTGCGTGCGCGTGCGTGCGCAGCACTCTTGAAAACAAAGTATTGCATTGTAGGTTTGAGCTGACAGGACGTTTTTGATGCCAATCAATCAAGTAACCTTAATTCCAAGTGGCAGCCAGATACCCCTGGTCATCCGGTCAGCTATTATACTGGCATTACATGGTGCAGAGAGAGACTGACTTGTATTTGAATAACAAGTTCTCTTTACAAAATAGGTCAAACCTTTCTCACAACCCTGGCGGTCTCCCCTGCCCAGCAGCAGGTATTTGGGGGACTCTGGCAGGAAGGGCAGGGTGAGGAGCTGGAGCACCGCGGTGAAGCCACCGAAACCGAGCAGCCACGGCCACCTGTCCTGTGTCCCCAGCAGCTCACTGCAAGAACACCATGCAGCGTCATCACTTATTATCATCTTAATCATCATAGAACAGGTACAGGTGTGCTGCCCCAGTGCTACAATGTGGCCACCTACAGTATACAGTGCACGCACACACGCACACACGCACGCACGCACGCACGTGACACACACACACACACACACACACACACACACACACACACACACACACACACACACACACACATTTGAATACTTTTATTTGGATCTACAACAAACATAGCAAACAGTAGCATAACAGATCTCGAGACCACACCATATGCAGTATGATCACCGATTAACTCACAGTAATATGAAATGCACACACACACACACACACACACACACACACACACACACACACACACACACAGAGAGAGAGAGAGAGCCTTTCTTGGGTGTCGTTCAGGAATTTTGCAGTTCTAAACTAGTGTCAGAAATTAAGATGATTATTTTGTTGACTTTTCCATTTACTCAATGCTTTTGACCACATAATGTAGGCTTTGCGGTATGATGATGAAACATTTCCTATCTGTGGGAGACAACATTAGCTATCTGTTTTAAAGAAGAAAAAAAACTTTAGGTAAAATAAAAAAGATCATATTTCAACTGGGACTGAATCCATCACACATTCTGGGGTCACATGTCAGCTGACACTTGAACCCAATGCCACCTGACTCATTCAAAGACACTGGACGGTATCTATGACGCCGGAAGCCTCACCTGATCCCTAACAGCTGTCCACAGAACTTCCCCATGGAGACAAAGGTAGCAATACTGACACCCACCATGCCTCGCAGCCTCTTGGGGGCGCATTCCACCAGGTACAGGCTGTGCATAGTCAGACTCACTCCTAGGGGAGACAACATAGTGTCATACATTATGGGACCCATCCATAATCAATAACCAGTTGACTAATGACCTATATGGAGACTAAGCAATATAATAGCCACATGTTTAAATGGAAATCGATTGTCTGTAAAGGCGGCCGGGCCTAGGAGTGATGGAGCAGCAGCCATCCATGTGGACATAAAGGAAAACATAAGCAGTAATGAGTTTTCCCTTGGGTCTACCTACCTGCATTGATGCCACAGAGGAAGCGACCAACCATGATCATCTCAAAGGACGTGGCTGCTTTGCTCAGCATTAACAAAACGGCTCCGCTAATGGCCACAAGATTGTTCAGCAACATGCATTGCTTTCTGGCAGGTGCAAAGGAGTGTAAAGGACAAACTGGTGATGAGAGGCAAAACATACGTTTCTAAATGTATTAGAAAATAATTAATAACTAAAAGTGATGCGCAGGTTTCCCTAAGCAGTTGAGACGAATAACAGTCTAAGTCCAACATTTATACTGACACCTCCACGGAAAGGCCTATAGCTGTCTTGACCCCTAATCCATCATTTATACATTATGGATAATTAGTGTGGACTTAGACTGTTATTCGTCTCAACTGCTCTGCTGACGACCATACCATAGTCCTTCAAAGAAATACACTACTAAATGTACTCACCTGCCATAGTTTGCTGACAGTGAACCAGCACACAGGGACCCCACTAGTCCCCCAATGCAGTAGATTGAGACAAGGAAGGACCAAATGATAGAGATATGCCACGTCTCTAAGGCGAGCCCATATCGCTGCATGCATGTTATGTTCACCAGCTCCTTTATAAACTACAAAAGAAGTCTTGCCATCAATTACATAATCATTGGTGGATTCTTTGAAACCGTAGGTCGCAGATTACTATGAAAACCTGCAAAACATGTCAGTCTGTCCGTCAGTCCGTCCGTCCGTCACGCCTCCATCCATATATGGTTGTCAGTCTGTCACGCCTCGTGACACTTCACGCTGCCATATATGGCCGTCAGTCCATCACGCCTCGTGACACACTCCATATATGAAGATCACGAAACTGACCTCATCAAACCCTGGATAGCCATACATGGAGAAGACTGTATCATCACATGCATATGTGGAGCCGGCCAGCAACTCTACCTCTGACCTCAAACCCTTAACTAAAACTTCTAAAAGTAATCAAATTATGTGTTTTAACTTGAATGTTGTACTTACAGAAGAAGGTGAAGTCATTACAGATATATGAAAGCCATACTGGAATGTCCCTCCGATGCCACAGATGAAAATGGCAGCAATTATGACAGGGCACTGTAACTGTGAAAATGAACCATAAGTGCAAAATATGTATATATATTCGTTGCTGTCCGGAGGAAACCGCATAACTCCATTTTGAGGTTTTAGATTTTTTTCCCATAAATCAGTGCTATTGAACACTCTTTACGTCTGTGTGTTGTTTCGAAAATATTGAACCAATGGAGTAAAGTAGTAAAAAGCGCTTGGGACAAAACTTCTTAACTCTATTGGACCCCCAAACTGTCTGCTAAACTCCACCACCTCCAGGGCCGGATCTACCATATGGGCACTTTGGGCACGTGCCCAGGGGCCCATGGGCACCAGGGGCCCCTTAAAAAATGTTTTTATTTTATTTTTTTTAGCTCCACTGGAATTTTCCCTGCTAATCCAAATGAAATAAATGGTGTCTAAAAAGATTAGTGTTTTATTGTTAGTGAGAAGGCAGCTGAAAAGTGCAAGTTTGTGTAAAACAGCAACAATGCGCTAGATTGGCTGTTGTTCAAGGTGGGTGGGCCCACTGGGCTGTGTGAGGTCAGGTTATTGGCTGTTGTTCAAGGTGGGTGGGCCCACTGGGCTGTGTGAGGGTGGAGTTAGGAGGTTGTTGGCCTTCTGATGACGTCACTCTGATCAGTTTGCCATATTAGGGACTGCAACAGCCACCGGCCCTTTGATTGGCCACAATGTTTATGATGTTTCCACCACTGAACCAATATAAGTGCCAGTGCACACAATAGGATGCCATTAATTCACAGAGAAGCATTTGAGGAATTGTCTTTGATCCCCGGAGGAGCTGTTTGTGAGAAATGTTCTGCTGGACGCTGCATCTGAACAGAGGACCTAATGAACACAGACAGGCTGCTGTTGCCGTGGGAGACAAAGTCTACTCATTTCGAGGGTGCTGTGATGTCAACAAGGATCAGATTGGTGTTCACGTCTTCAACACAGTGGCTTTATGCTGGACGGAGTTGACCCCAGAGACTACTGGAAGAGGAGAATGTCAACTTGAAGTTCCATCCAATCGGTGGGGACACACAGCTGTGATGATAGATTATATCGTCTACATCTGGGGGGGTTATAATTGCGACACAGAAAGGCACTGTAATGTTCTTTATGCATTTGATGTGGACACCCACAGATGGTTCAAGACCAAGGTTTCTGGAACTGTTCCAGAGGCGAGGAGCAACCACTCAGCCTGTGTCTTGGGGACGGTCATGTTTATCCATGGAGGATGGACTTGGGATGGACTTGGGACTGGAGAGTATAATTACATGTACAAGATGGACACTACCACAATGGTCTGGTCTTTAATTAACAGCAGAGGCACTACACCTCCACTCCACTCTGCCACCATCATTGGGACAAGGATGTTTGTATTTGGGGGAGGATCCACCAACGGGCTCAGAGTGTTTGACACAGAGACCAACCTCTGGCTGAGAACACCTTCTGCACAGCTTCTTCCTGAAGAACGCAGGTGTCATTCAGCCTTTACCTACAATGGAGATCTGTACATATTTGGTGGTCACAATGGGAACCAGAACTTCACTGATCTGTGGAAATTCAGTCCAGAGACCCTCTGGAAGAAAGTTGAGCCCAGAGGGAATGGCCCATGTTCAACATATAAGATGTGCTGTTGCATGGTGGGAGATCGCATCATCCTCTTTGGATCATTGGACAGACCTGATGAACTGCATGTCTTGGACTTAAATCCTAGTCTTAAGACGTTGTGCAAACTAGCGGTTATTCAGCACAATCTGAAGCAGTCTGGACTCCCACACAACATCAGGTGGGAACTGGCAGCCATGACTAACAGCAGCAAAAGGAAGTAGGAAATACTGTTCCTGAAGAAACAGGGTGGGCTCGAGGAGCTATAAGAACAGCAGACAATGGATATCCAAGCTAATTCATGCCTCTGGACTTTAATTAACACCAGAGGCACTCCACCTCCTGCTTCATCACACCACTCTGCCAACAACATCCTCAGAGTGTTTGACACAGAGACCAACCTCTGGCTGAGAACACCTTCTGCACAGCTTCTTCCAGAAGAACGCTGGGAGCATTCAGCCTTTACCTACAATGGAGAGCTGTACATATTTGGTGGTCGCAAAGGGTACCAGAACTTTACTGATCTGGAAATTCAGTCCAGAGACCCTCTGGAAGAAAGTTGAGCCCAGAGGGAAAGGCCCATGTTCAACACATAGGTTGGTTAGCCGATTTGCTTGTCTACATATAAGGGCCGTATCTACCATATGGGCACTTTGGGCACGTGCCCAGGGGCCCATGGGCACCAGGGGCCCCTCAACATTTTTTAATTTTGTTTTAGCTCCACTGGAATTTTCCCTGCTAATTCAAATGAAATAAATTGTGTCTAAAAAGACGCGTCAGGTGGTTAGACAAAATTTTTTAAAAACACTGAAATACACACTGGAACTGGCAAATTCTCTTACCCATTTGCCTACTATGTGGGTCAAATTAAAATAATGTGTTTGTTACTGCCTGGCTGTCACTCTGGGGAAATACGCGCACGCACAAAGATTTACGCATGCATGTGAAGGGGGGCCCTTCAAGCTTCAGTGCCCAGGGGCCCTCAGAGGTGTTAATCCGGCCCTGACCACCTCTCTCCTTCTCAAACTGTCTGCTAAAGCAGCTAACTCCACCACCTCTCTCCTTCTCAAACTGTCTGCTAAAACAGCTAACTCCACCGCACCTCTCTCCTTCTCATGCAAGTAATTGACAATATCTAAAGTCACAACACCAACTTTGATCGTTTAAAAAATATAAGGTTTTCTTCATTTCCTTAAAAATGTATATTTCTCATTTCCTGAACAATGAACATTTTGAGAGTTATGAGGTTTCCTCCAGACAGCAGAGATGTACAGTATGAATCACATTTTATATCTCATCCAAATAGGTTCTTCTGTTTACTGATTAACAGCTCAGATAATTGTAGACTATAGGGCAAGTAGGACATTTTTGGGGATTTTAAAGTAATAACATGTTAAACCGTGTAAAATTGACCTAAACTACACAGTTTATTTAAAACATGCCGATTAGCATTACATTTCTAAATGCTTCTGGTGATGTTTCTTACGTTTCATAGACCTATAAAACACACATTTCAAATTCTAGGAGATTATCAGACACTCACACATTAATCACTAATACGAATAACAGTATAGCTCCATTAACTAACCATTTAAATGATGTCTTACCAGAAGTGCCAGGGCCTGTGACATTGCGATGTGGTGATGTTGGTCCACACTCAGCTCCAGAAAAGATAATTCAAATGTCTAACTAGTTCGGTTGAAAAATAACTCTGTACTGAAATTATTTACTTTGTGCCAAGGCTCAAGCAGGGGTGTAGTGGAGTAAACGCCATTTACCCACCTTTTAAATGTTGTATTATTAACTTTTAGGTTTGGATTCAGGGACAAACCTGAAAGGGGAGCAATGGAACTAAAACATGACTTTATAGCAGCTGGTCTCAGCAGCCGTCATCTTGCAGGCGCCTTCTTTGTCTCCATATAGGACTGTTCCCTGTTCCCTGTTCCTGCTTTTTGTTATAGTTATTCTATTTATGTGACTCATAGGAATAGACTATGTGACAACCCAGGTATAGTCACCGGAGAGACGGGTGACAGCCGGAATGTAGACGGCACCCGGGTGAGCACAAGGTGTCCTCCGTGAGGAGGAAGCCCAAAAACCCTCGGTGAGGCCTTTAGGAGGGCTACTCAAGCCTCAAGCGGAGCCTGCAGCACCACCTTGCTCCTCAGGTGGAGTCCGCGGAACCATTGCGGCTTAGGAATCCACCCCTCCTGAATGAAGTGTCTGGTGCTGGGACTCTGGTGCAACGCACAGGTCCTGGCTGCACCTGGTAAGAGCAGGAGTGGACCTGGTGAGACGTAAGATGGGCCTGGACAGGAGTCAACCCACAGAGCCTATAGTCCTTCCATGCGCCAGAAGCGTACCTCCCAGCCCTGGCAGAGTAGTTCTGGAGTAGTTCCAACGGATTGTGTGGCCAACTCCCAGGTAAAAACAGGTAAAAACACTGAATTTTGGCATATCAAACATTTAATACTTTCCAGTAATTAGATAGGTGGGGAGTGGAATTGTGACAGTTGCCATTGCCATAAAGTCAATCCCAGGTTAAAAAATCACACCCGTGTGAACTGAGTGGTGTAAGGTCTTATATAGCCTGTCTGACGTAATGAAATCATGTCTGACGTAATGAAATCACACCCGGGTGAACAGGGTGAACATAGCAACCATGCAAATTTTTTCTGCACTAACAAAGCCAGTTGTAGGAGTGGTTTACACCACTCAAAAACAACAACAAACAGAAAAAAAGATTTAGATAGGCCCTTAAAGATGAACTCATGTAGCACTGCCCCTTTAAGGGTATTGCATAAAAGGGGTGACCAGGTTTGAGGCCTCATTGGAAAGAAGACATGTAAAAATTCTATTAGAGTTCTTAAGGGAAACAGGAGTGTTTGACAGGATATAGTTTAGTTAAGGGTGTGTGAGAGAAAGGATGTGTGTGTGTGTGTGTGTGTGTGTGTGTGTGTGTGTGTGTGTGTGTGTGTGTGTGTGTGTGTGTGTGTGTGTGTGTGTAATGCACCATAAACTGGTTGCCAACTGCCGTAAAACAAAAAGAAGAAGAAGAAGAGGCCTCGTCTTTGGCCAGAAGCCTGATTTGAGTGTTTGTTGGGGACCTGGAGGCACGAGGTGTACTAGCCTGGCTAATAAGCCAGACTCAAATCACATTGTCGTGTGGTATTTGAGTCTGGAGATGCTGTGTATGGATCTTGTTTCCCGGGGGGCGGGTTCAAACATTTTCTCTTTGACGCAATTGGTTAGAGCTACTGTCAGTCAAAGGTCTCAAGCATTGAACGTCACTGTACCAAAGCCCGCCCATATTGCATACCGTGTCCCGATTGGCCACACCAGTTCTCTGGTGTAAGAAATGGGCGTACAATTGAGCCTCTCCAGACCGTAATCCGCCGGCAGGCAATTTTTTTTTGCCAACGGCTGATTCGGTCTGGCTTATTAGCCAGGCTAGAGGTGTACAGCCTACTTGGTAAGAAAACCTCAAACAAATGTTGATCAGGGCAGCACCTACTATAGTGACATGGTAGCTATTTGTAGTGTATTTGACACTGGGCTTTATCAGAGTGTTTGTTGGGCCATTATGCCATAGTGGACATAAGCATATACTGGGTCATTAACTAATATCACATATACTTTATTTGCTTGCCTATTTAGTATTTATATTGTTTTGATTTGTTTTATTTGCTGTGTATAGTTTTTGAGGGTCCAGTAGGCCCTGAACTTCACCCTATATCACCTGCCCTTGGGCTCAGTCCTCCTTTTCTGTATTTCAATCAATCAATCAATCAATCAATCAATCAATCAATCAATCAGATTTTATTGTCACTTCGACAATATACACAGGGCATACAGGGGAGCAAAATGCTGTTCTCCACAACTCATGATGTTAAAAACAATTGACACATTAAAAAGAGGCAAAGCCTTTTAAAAAAATCTTTAAAATAAAGTTCTTGAACCAGCAAGTGGCGGTGTGCAGGTCTCTCCTCCTTCCTCACAATAGGGGACAGTGGAATTGTGACAGTTTATCCTGTTATAAAGTCACTACCAGGTCAAAAACACTGCTTGAAATAGACACACATGCTTTTCTGGGGTATAAATAATCACTTCATGACCATAGGTGAGACTAGGAACGAAGAGACAGAGAGCTTTGCCTTCTGGCGACTGCATACCGCACCTGCCACAGTACATCCCCTGGACATTATACACTAGTCTTTGGTATGATCCAGCCGGGGGATTTAACCACAAACTCCCAGCCTAGGGCGGACATTCTAATCACAAATCTACTGAGCTTTCGAAGGTTGCAGTTCATACTCCAGTTTGAGGTGCAGCTTATCACCGCGGTGTAGTTTTTTAAGGGTTAGAAAACTACATTACGTCATTCGCCGCGGTGATCAGCTATCACAGTGGTTTTTAATGTCAGACCTTTCACTCTGGAGCTATCACCCTGTTCACTGATTGGTCTAGAAGTTGGGTAGGCGGTTTTGCAGGCACGGGGGTTTCGCATCTAAACCAGAGGGAGACGGGGTCAATGCTTAAGGACATCAACGCGAGTATGATGGCCTCGGCTCGTTATGAAGGTGACGGTGATAGGTGAAGGTGATAACTTATCACCTATAACTGGAGTATGTATGAGCCTTTAGGGTCACCTGTGGGAATTATAGCAACAAAAAATAAACGACGGACAAATAGTCAATACTTATCTTGAAACAAAATCATTACTGTGGCTGTTATCACCCTAATTTAGCTTAAAGCTGAGAAAAATAAACAAGAATGACTCATCAGTCATGACTGCCAGCTGCAGCAAGCTCTCGTTTATTTATGAACATCTATGTTCAATTTGTGTGCTGGCTCATGTTGCAGCGTTCATCTGCTGCGTTCAGAGTATATCCAGGGTTTTATGGGTAAGTCTTCAAAGGCAGCCAATCATGAAAAGTCTCCACTATACGGTCGCTACTAGAGGTACTAGCAAATGTAGTCCAGGTGCTTTTTAAGCACCTGGAAAAAAGAAAAAGGTTCCTCTCACTTCCCTGCCTCTTGGTCATGCCTTCATCAGAAACACTAACCTGACTCCGCCAGATGGGGCAGCAGAGAGTACACTGGGTTCCCCCCTCCTGCTCCCATCTGGGAACTCTCAGGCAGTCTTGATGCCCGGCCACTAAACGGCCTGGCCAATCAGCAGCAGCTTCTAGCAGCTTCTTGCAGCAGCTTCTAGCTTCTAGCTGCTGCTGATTGGCCAGGCCGTTTTGTGGCCTGCAATGCACTGAGAATCTTGGCCATGTGGTGGCGGCAGTGCAGTGAATTCACATTCTTCTTTAGCATGTGTCCCTTCTTTGACCAACACAGCATACAAGCTTGCAGAACAGGCTTGAATCCCGGTTGCCAGTGGTCAGAACATTCCTGGCATTGGATCCTGGGAAGTTTGAGTCATGCCAAGTACATAAGGTCCTCTAGTCGACTGTGAGGCATGGCAACACTTGATTACCATGAATAATGGATGACTCACAGGTTCACTTTACAAGGACCTTTTCAGGCTGAGTCAAACACAGAATATCTTGTTATTGGAGTGTGAATTGGAGGCTGGGCACAGTGGGCAGTGTAATTTAAAAGGCTGAGAGACTTTTACAAGTTCCCCTTTATTTCTGTCGGAAGCACTTAGCTCACTGCTCATGTTTACAGCATATAGCAATGAATGCAGGTGGGTGATATCTGAAACCGTGTAAACTATTGCAGTGGTCCTCAAACATTTTCATGTCAAGGACCCTAATATTATTATGTATTGCATTATTTGGCTGCGTTTTGAAAGAAAAAAATATATTTTTTTTGTGCCACGGAACACCAGAAGAGAATAAAATAAAAGAATTGTGTTCTCAGTTTTGTTTATTCAGGATTTCAGGGCATATACATTAAATAATGACATACTTACATTTTATGTGAAACACCCATATACAGTAGGACATAACAAAAGACAATAATGTATCGACATATACTATACTATGTCTGTAGTTACAGGACAAGAGGTACATACAAAAATATGCAGATTAGTATGCCAGCATCAAAATTAAGAACTTGTATAATTCTACTCCAGCAAGGAGGGAACTGCATACCCTGAATCAAGTTATGAAACAAACAAACATGAATAATAGTAGGCTCAATATCCCACATAATACTCATCCCACAAAGCAAAACATATAATGAAAATAAATTATACACAAATACTGTAGTTTCTCATAATAAACATACTAAAAACAACCCAGCTGCGTCAGATCATGTCTTGATACGCTCAAATTCAGGCTTATACTCAATCAATCTGGAACAGCATGGAAATGTTAAGTTATTGTTTTCCAGTGCAAATCTCCAACTCTTGTAGCCACTTGGGTACCTAGATGATGCCACTGGGGCATCTAGGTACATTGGGGGGAAAGTTTGACAGTCCAAAGCTTGATGAAAATACTACTTCAGCAGGTCTGTAAACCATCTGCTGGCCCTTCAAACTAGGCATTGGTATGCTCATCGTCAGAATCATGAGTCTGATAGACTAGGAAAGCATGCATGAAATACAAACCCAGAATAGAGCGTGAACTCCTCCCATACAAGCCTTTTCAGTATTACAAATGACAAGTAACAAATGAACCAGCAGAACAGCAGTATATATCATTCTGGTCAGGGAAATAAACTGGTAACCTGGAGGTCAAACTCACAGGTGGGGGAGTGCTGTCATGCCCTTGAGCGAGGTTCTTAAACAAGATTGCTTCAGTAAATCTCCATCTCTGCACAAATGGCTCACATGTCAAGAGTGAGGCAGCTATAAACACCCTCTGGATTGGGGTATATCAGGGATACAGGATTACAGGATTTGGATCGGGATCTATCAAACGATCTCGCCTTTTCTTAAAGTATTTTCATTTGCTGTATGTCTTATGATATGTATGTACTGTATCATACAGTGACCGGGAAAAAAAATACTTAATAATAGTTACTCCACTGCGCCCTCTACCGATATTGCCAAGAGAAAACCCTCATACAGAATGTTTTTCCTCCGGTGAAATAAAATCCATTTCTGGCCAAAAAGTACCTTTTATACGTGTGGTGGGGGGCTCAGAGTGCTTCCACTAAGGAAAGTAGGCTTTCTAATGACACAACCCGCCTTTGTTTTGGTAAGAAACAAAAACGTTATTTTCATTTACGCTAAAGACTGGTAAATAACTGGTCTGCATTTATGCGAGCCCTGGAAGTCATCGGTAACATAGCTCTAAATGCAACTGCATTAGAGCTATGGACCAGAGCTACTCGTGGCTTTGGGATAAATGTTTGGTGTGGTAATACCACAGAGACACACAATAGTAACATTAACTAGTTATTTACTTTATTCACCTTTATTCATTGATCAACATCTTTTATGATTTATCATTGATGGAGAGCGATTAATTTAGGCCCTTTTCATTTTATATGTGCATGATTTATATGGAATAGAAGGCAGCATGCACGACTCCATCTCGTCTCACTCACTTTAATCATTTTACCAGGTGCACGGTCAGAAACGACATTTTAAACAGAAGAAATGATTTATATGGCACATACACTCAAGGAACATCATGGGAGCAGTACGTGTCACAAGAGGGATGACTGCCTGTCCCAACAACACTGCAAAGTCACCTTGGTTGTCAAGTCACAGTACAGGATAAATCTTGTATTTTAGGAAGCATTGTGGAGGGCAAGATGCATCTGCTGTAAATGTTGTTCACTGAATGCTAACTGGGCACCTCATTATTCATGACTGATTACACATTGGTAATTGTAAACCGGGGGATGGTTTCTGTTCATGTTCTGGTTACAATTCTACAAGGAAGTAAACCGGTGTGCATTTTCACATGACCTGAAGGAGACAACAGGTCGAAACGCTGTCTGTACCTTATACATGCTTTGGTGTGCGGGCTCTACCGTTTTGAACTGAAGCCTCTTTATAGCCAAGCACCCACCGGTCGACATGCGTTACCTAAGTTCCTTTTTTGGTTACAATTCTCCCCAGAAATGACGTGCAGTTCTCCCCAAAAATAACAAAACAGGACCAGTATACTCTCAAGTTCCAACAATTTACAATTTACAATTTAGGCATTTAGCAGACGCTCTTAATCCAGAGCGATTTACATTAAGCAATAACAAAAGCATGGCATACATCACATATATAAAAAGTAGTTATCATGAATCATGCGTAAACTAAGAACGTAACAGTGGAGTATCTGAAACTATGCATACTATACTATATAATATATTATACATGTGTACTATAAAGTGCTATGACTACATGAAGTGCAATTCTAGAGCTGTCTACGTAACAAGCTATAAGTCTGTTTAAAATACTATCTAAGTCTACATAATGTGCTATCTAAGGGGCTAGGCTAGGGCAAGTGCTACGGGCCATGGTGGAGTCTGAAGAGGTGGGTTTTCAGACTACGGCGGAAGATTGGGAGTGAGGCTGCAGTTCTGACTGTGATGGGAAGTGCATTCCATAGTTTTGGAGCCAGAAGGGAGAAGAGTTTGGGACGTGTGAAGCGTTGTCCCGGCGTTTTTAGTGAAGGTACCTCCAGCTTCCCTGCGTTGGCTGATCTGAGTTCCCTGCAGTTACCTGGTTGACACTATACAGGCAAGACAATCAGTCGAAATCGTAATGGAAGTCACTCAGTCAGGATGCTGTGACACCATCCTCAACATTTTCTGCTTCCCACCCCACATTCTGCCCACAACAGACTGTGCTCTTTCACCTGTCCTCCACCCTCCTGACAGTCATCAAACAATGCGGTGACCAGCATTTGCCCCCAGACCTCTTGTCAGTGGAGAAGAGAAGGTACTGTATGATTATATATTCAGCTGCACGTGGAAGCCTTATGGCTACTTTTTTAGTAATTTATACTTCATCATACCATACCATATCATACATCTGAGTCATTCACAAAAATCTGATTTTCACCTGAAAAACATTATTTTCAGTGAGCGACACAGTTCTACAGTATAAATTAATTCATCATTTGTTGCCAACTTGCCCTGGTGCTCACTTTAAAACAACCAAAGTAGCCAACTTTTACTGTTGCAAAACGTCAACCATCACTCCTCATTCCAGGAAGGATAAGGTCACATTCACAGAAGATGTCAATGAAGTCAAGCCCCGTCATTCACAATAACACTCTTTGAGTGTAAGGCACTATAGTAGAGTGCACTTAAAGGTCACCTACAGTTTGTCCACAGAGCAAATCACTTAGTGGATGATGCATTCATCTTGAATAATCTTAGACTGTCCTGGAATTACTCCCGACTGCTACATTTTTCTTTTAAACATATGTTTATTGATTTTTCTTTACAATATAGTATTTTCAAAGACATTTTTTGTTTTCTCCATACACCCACATGGCAGCACAAACAAGAAACATCAGGATATGTCCATGAATACAAAGCAAGCAAAAAAAAAAACATTACATTACATTACATTACATACAGTTAAACAAACACACATGCACAATGTCCCCATCCCAGTTCCTTACCCCCACCCTACAGCTGACTACTCCAATTAACCACATCCAAAGGCTCTTCAATATCACCTCGCTTCCTGACTGCTACATTATGTGAGAACGC
Organism: Electrona antarctica; assembly: GCF_951216825.1. Classification (NCBI taxonomy): domain Eukaryota; kingdom Metazoa; phylum Chordata; class Actinopteri; order Myctophiformes; family Myctophidae; genus Electrona; species Electrona antarctica. The sequence continues at coordinate 16,029,385 of NC_136797.1, forward strand.
TGCAGGTAGACTTAAGTTGAAAGTTCTGCATTCATCACCATCATGCCATAATTCCTCCGAAATAAAATGTGCTGCTAGCTTGACATCAACCTCTCATGCTGCTAATTGTAGTCAGAGTTCCTGACACATAGAAGACGTACTTGTGAGAGAATGTATCCTCAGTAGGAAAAGTTGGCAGACATGCCTTAGAAGGTATAGCTCTGGTGCAAAGAGATGTGTACTGCCTTATAGATACGTATGTGTGCTTCCGTGTGTATTTAAAGCTGACTCATTTCACCCTCAAGAATGACAACAAACTGCTTTATTTATAGTATCATAAATGGCCCAAAATAGGGACACCAGGTTTAAAGTAGTAGTAGTAGTAGTAGTTATATATATTTTGTGTGTATATAAATTGCCCCTGTATTGGTAAATGAGTGTGCACTGTGCAGAGTCCTGATATAGCAAATTAATTAAATGGAATGTGTGGTTGTCACGAAATCCCATAAAGCACATTTTAAGGCACACCGTTTGGAAACCACTGGTCTACAGTACAAACTAAGGGCGCGTTCGGAAATACCGCACCGGAGCGCACTCCCCTATTAGTTTGCATTGCACAGTGCGCTCAGTGCGCTATTTACGAACGCACCCTAGAAGACATGGTCCATACAGTTTACTCAGCAAAATCCATAGGTAATTTAACTCAGTGGAACATTGACCTGTCAGGTGTCAATAGAGTAGGTCCTCATATGCAAAGCCACCGTTTAAGACATAGTATCGACCGACAGTATGTACTTTACATGTATTGCTTATTATCTGTTGAAGGCTATCTTGTTTAAATATTTGCAATTTGGCAAATTGTCAGACAGCACATGGAGAAGGACAAGTATTTCCATTGCTACAGTGTACAATTATGCTGATGATGTTATACTGACTGAAATAAGATTGAGGACATATAGCCTACTAGGGCAGCAACTATCGATGCTTTTCTTTTTTTTCTTATATTTTGGAAAATTAATTATTTGTCATAATTGATTAAATCGATCGGTTTGATTAAGTGTTACCAGCCAGTACATCGTGGGACGGCCTATATTACTGTATATATATATATATAATATGTTATGTAATGTAAGACTTTGCAAAAAAATCATGTATAATCAATAGTGACTGTAGCATGGTTTATAGACCGTGCTCTCTTTAAAGTGGTAATTGTGGGGAGGCTCTGAATTAGGAGGAATGATGAAGTACTGTGAACTCTCAGGAAGAGGTTGCTGAGGTCAAGGATGGTCCCGACTCCTGACCTTAAGGGGATCGTTCATCCCCAAAATTACTTTTTTTCCTATTGATTATTTCTCACCCCAATGGAGACTTCATGAATATTCATGGATATTTTTTTTGTTTCTGTACTTTTAGCCAAAAATGTGACGACCAGCAGCGGTTCCGGTAGGAGACAAAAAAAGGTCTCCTTAATTGTGTCTCCTACTGGAAACACCAGTCATCAAATTATTGGCTTAGGAATGCAACAAAAATATCCATGAATTCAAGTCTCCATGGGGTAAAAATCTCAACATTGTCGTGTCAAGCACCCAACAAATCTGAAAATATTTAGTGTCATAAGAGAATATAATAATGTGTTGTTCACATTTTTTCTAAATTGTTCAAATCTTTCTTTCATGGATAATATTACCATCTGGTCAGGGTGAAGTGTTGACAATGTGTTGAGGAATATTACCATCTGGTCAGGGTGAAGTGTTGACAATGTGTTGAGGAATATTCGAGCAGAGAAACAGAATTACAGCATCAGCATCAGACATCCTGGCAGCCCGTTCGCAGCAGACCTCTCAACGAGGTGTTAATTGTCTTCAACACCTCTTTATACCCAGAGATGCTATAGTCGGACCAGCTCAGTGGCCTTGTGGTTAGTGTCCACCCTGAGACTGCATGGAAGGTCGGGCTTCGTTCCCCGGCTGGGTCATACAGTACCAAAGACTCCAAAACGTTGGCCCAGTGCCTCCCTGCTTGGCACTCAACATCAAGGGTTGTATTAGGGTAAGTCATATTAGGCCATATCCGGGGGGTGTATGTGTACATCATGTCCAGGGGGTGTACTTGTACATCAAGCTGCCTCACGCTACAGAAACAGGAGATAGGCTCCTGCCCTATGGGCCTCGTCATGGCTCGGCATGGCTTACTTATGCTATTCTAAATCAGTGGTTCTCAACCTTTTCAGGCCGCGACCCTCCCCCCAAAATAATCATATTTGAACTGGATGCATGCACCCCCCAAATCATGAGGCAGGTTGAGAACCACTATTCTAAATGGTCATAAATAATGCTAAAGATAATAGACTCCACAAGAAAGATTATGCTGACTGGTCAAGTTGAGAATGTCCATGTACGTAAACACTAAAACAGATTGTGCTGACATAGTGTATATAGGAGTCCAGGCCATGGGGGGAGGAGTCAGTCGTTGGATTGACAGCTGCAGTCAAAGAGCTATGGCTCAAGCCTCCAAGAACAGGAAGCGTTTTCAAAAGATTGGCATTCTAAATTTTCTGTTACACTTTTCAAGGTTTTTTTGAAAATGGCTGTACTGCAAGCTCACGTCACATTGCAACACGTTGTTGTGAGCGAAAAGCCAAAGAATAAAAAAAGGGTAAAAGTGCATGGTTAAACAGTTTTGGGACCTCCTTAAGGGCCTCTAGTTCTCTCAGTTTGAGAACTATACTGTGTTATATGACTGGTGGTTAATGCACATACATTTGCCCTATATATATATTGTGCTATTCCTACCTGGGTAAAATTAAGGATGTGGGTAGTTTAGCAAGTGTGGACAATGGATAGAGGAGAAGAAGAGGACGGTATTTGGGGCAGTGGGAAATAGATAAAACAATATTATGCAGAAGCTCAAAATATGCCAGGTTCATTTTTAGCCTCTAGAGGGAGCAATACGCTGTGACGTTCACAAGGTTAGAATAGCCTACAGCTCCATCTCAACGAATTAGAATATTGTGTAAAAGTTCATTTTCTTCCGAAATATAAGTAAAAAAGTGAAACTTTCATATATTCTCAATTCATTGTGCATAATGTGAAGCATTTAACACTTTTTTTTGTTTTAATCTTGATTAACGCGTAGGCCTATGGCGTGAAAATCAAAAAATCCTATCTCAAAATATTAGAATATTTTACGACTCGAGACCGTGTTGAACCTTTTTCCCGTCTCTTCGCCTGTTGTTGGCCCCCAGAATAGGGTTCACGTGGTGGTTAATTTAAGGCTATACTAAAAGATTACTTTTAAGTTGAAAATGTAAAAAGTGGATGATTATGTCATATTATTGCATTTATTGGTAGCTTTGAGTTGTAAGTACAAGTTGTATCAACCTCGCTCATAGGCCTACTATCTTTAATGGGAAATTGAATGCATGCACTCACACATGGGTAAGGCTATATGCTTTTTTTATGTAGGCCTATAATGCATTCTATTTCTACTGGTTTGACACGAGTCATTTTCAATTTGAGCTTTTGTGTCATTTCACTGGACGTAATTTATGTGAGTGGATTGAATTCTACTACCACAGGACAACACGTTTTCTAGAGGGTTTAAATTATCCCTTTTCCCTAGCATACTAAATCCGTCTCGCAATGTAAGGAAGGAAACATGATTTCGACTGCGTTTCTCGTGCTCGGAGCAAAGCGTGCATTTAACTGCTTGGGGCTGGGCTGGCGTTATTAGAACAGTAATAAATAATAATAATTAAACGCAGAAACTTCCGCTTACAAATGTTGGAGGCACCACGTGGTGAGCGGCTTTCGCCTATCAGAGGCAAGTGCGCATTGCGATCCTGTGCAGATTTTCTTTTTTTTAAAAGGGGAGGTAGTGATGAATGAAGTAACTTTCAGCACCATGGATAGCTCCGCTCGCATATAGTATATGAACCTCGCCGCGGCAAAGGCATGTGTTTTCTATTTCATAATACATTTACTTGGTGGATTAACATTCCCAGATATAGTTGAGATTAAAATAATAACAAAAGGGGCTATATAGTCTGTCAAGCCATGAAGTGTTATATGTTAATAGCGCTGATTAAATATGTTGTTGCTGCAATGCATGCAGGACTATATAGTGGATGATTGCGTTCGGGGCTGTTTTATGGCTCCCCAGATGCTCAATTTCGAGCAGTTGCCCAGTCCAGTCACCAGTCCAGCATTCACATCAATCTGTGGCTGCAGAGCAGACCGCGTATATATGTGCACTATAGGCATATAGTCACATGGTCAGTGGCCAATGAATGTTGCCCTGGCCTGAGCCAGCGCATATGAATGAAATAACCATCTTGTAAATCAGTAATGACAGCCAGCTACGTGTGTTTCCTATATTCAATCAATAAGCAGCAAAACTGTAAAGAACTCACGAATTGCTTATATGCAGCCCTATAGTCAAAAACTAAATTGTAGGCTAGTAAAGGAATGTCTCAGGGGGGTTTTTTCAATGAAAATTGAAAACTATAGTTTTAAAGAAGCTTTATTAAATTGTATAACTTACTTCCAACGTTCATTTTCTGTTTGTGTTTTATGGCAAATTGTTGATTATCATTTCTGTTTGGGAATTCGGGGTGATATAAGTTTGCATTTGTGTCCGAAATGTGCATGCTTTGGCCTATATAGTTGCCTAGGCAGTGATTTGGTTTCATTTATTTTTTAAAAGGAGGGCTTGGCGTCACATTCTGTGGTTGCAACCTGCTCGTCGTGACGTCAAGCCAGTTGTTTTGGACCCCGCTTGGCCCAATCGCGGAGGTATCACTTTACATTCCCTACCGGAGCCGAAATGGGTCTATTCGTGCACCGTGTCTATCCTCCCGTAACTACCATAACGCCCTTCGGTGGGTGCTCTGTGGTACCCGACCGCTGCTGCTTTCTGCACTGACATGGAAACCCCATTGCAGTTGCAGAACGATTTCTTCCAAGAGCAGCAGTTCCAGCAGCACTGTAAGTACCAGCACTACTGCGGGCAGGAGGAACGCTTCGCCAGTAAGCAGCAACACGACCAATGCTGCACCTGCAATAACTCCACCTGCGATGCCAGAAAAAGCCTCGTCTTCCGCGGGACGTCGCCGACCACCGTCGGAACTTTGAGGACCCCGTCCGTAACGTCTTCCAGGCAAGGTTGTCAGTATAGCGTGTACGAGTTCACGCCTTCCAGTCATGGTAGCTCAACCAGGCAACATCAGCAGCATCCTCAGCAGCAGCAGCAGTGCCACAACAATCGGCAGCAGCGGGGCAGCCTGGGCAGCAGCAGCCACAAGGAGAGTAACTCCTACAATGAAATAGCCATGAGCAGCTGCAGATACAACGGCGGCGTAATGCGGCCGCTGAGCAACTTGAGCTCGTCCCGCAGAAACATACACGAGTTTGATTCTGAGTCCCAGCCGCTGCAGCCCGCCTCAGCCGCAGACGCATCGGACACCCTAGTGTCTAAGCCTGAGAATAATTCCACTACACTGATGCCTTACGCATCGGGAGACGGAGGGGGTGGCCACGGCCACAGCAGTGAGAAAAAGGCAAAGAAAAAGAACCAGAACATTGGTGAGAAGCTCGGACACAGAAGGGCCTTGTTTGAGAAAAGGAAGAGGCTCAGCGACTACGCTTTGATCTTTGGAATGTTTGGGATCGTTGTTATGGTTATAGAGACCGAACTCTCCTGGGGAGCCTATGGAAAGGTGCGTAACTCAATCTATGAGAGCCGTGCCGTGCGGCTCCATCTAGGTCAGAATTAATTTACTGGCATGCATGTGACGAGAGCGAATAGCCACAACTTCTCGTAAAAGTGGTTGATAATAGTGCAAATGTTCCATTTACGTTTATAGGCCTAATAACTGTATTATAGCCTACTTCTGATAGATTAGAAATGAAGTCTGAGGCGCATGCAACATATTCTCTGTGTGAGAGTGCGTTTGAAGAGCGTGCTGTCATGGAAGTCGGGCTGACGGAGTTATAAGTGTCCCACCATGTAAGTGAAATCGCCCCCACACGTGCAGGCCCAGCAGGCCCAAATAGGAATAGGGAACCTATGCCACCAGAATGTGGAACGCCCTACCAACTGTCATTAAGACATGTGAATCCCTTGACTCCTTCAAAACCGCTCTCAAAGGGCATCTACGGACGGCAGCAATTTGAAACTGCATGGCCCCCGTAAAATCTGAATCCCCCCCCCCCTTTTCCCCCTCACTGTATATGTTTTTCCCCCTTTTTACCATGATGATTTCCTGTTTTTGGATATAGAAGTCAAGTGTATATTTGTACACTTGACTTGTACTCTAAATGTTATGATGAATTGAACAAGGTGGACCCTCTTGTAAACAAGTGTAATGCTTTATGGTGTCGTACTGTCGTCCACTGACCACTCACGCAGTTAACAGTTTTTGTATTGAGTTGTGCTTGAAATTGTACTGTAATTCTGCAAAACTGCAATACAATCAACCCTATACAGAAAATGTGTCGAATTGCAGAATTCGTCTAAATAGAAATGGATATCCACATTGAGTCATCATACAAACAATATTTGAATTGCCTGCAGGCGCATATGGATTTGTGTTATGATCTGTGTCTTGTATATGGCTATAGTGTGTTTATTCTTTCCCCAGGAGTCCTTGTATTCTTTAGCTCTCAAATGCCTGATCAGCCTCTCAACAATCATTCTGCTTGGGCTGATCATCATATACCATGCAAGAGAGATACAGGTAATGGGTCATTTTATTTGTTTTTCTTATTTACGCAGAGTCTGTCTGCCTTATACTGTACATATACTGTATAACAGAAAAAAAAACCGATGTGTCTATTTATGTATGATAGGCCTTACTGCACATTTCACCAGACCTGCAGATTTATACTCTCTGTATTATATTGTGGGTTTAAGCAGTGGTGGAAAGTAACATTTACTTAAGTATACTGTACTTAAGTAAAGTTTACATGTGTAGTTTATACGTGAGTATTTCCAATTTCCAATACTTTCACTTCTACTCCACATCTCAGATTCAAATATTGTACTTTTACTCCACTACATTTATTTGAAAACTTTAGTCACTAGTTTGCAGATTTTGATCACACCACTTCAGCCCTATATGTTTTGGCCATTTTAAAATAGCCAATCTACAAGTAGATCTGCTATTTTCAAAAGATTATTATACATTTAAAAACTTGAAATGGGACATTTTCCACAATGAGTAGCCTACTTTTACTTTTGTTACATTTTACTTCTATACATGTTTGAAGCCAGTACTTTTACGCAAGTAAATGTTGAATTCCGGACTTTTACTTGTAAAATCTGAGTACTTTTCCCAACACTGCATGGGTTTCAGTTCAGGAATACTTGTTGGTTAGACCTGTTCTACTATTGTCTTGCTGGCCTTACTATATAATTGACTTAACAAAGTTAATTATTGTGTTCTGTTTTGCAGTTTAATACAATATAGGCTATGGCTATTTCTTAAGCAGATTCATTGCAAATTGACATAAAATGAAGAAATATAATGCATTTTATTTTGTAGGCTACTCTTCCTGTGGTTTAATGACAACCTCTTGTCATTATATGAATATCATATGCCTATACATTCAAACACCCTGCACAGTATGGCATCCCATAATCTATGTGATATGTTTGTCCATTGTTGTATAGTGAGACTTTATGTATAGTTGTGGTGTTCACATCATCATTTGAACCACATTTGCACAGTTTACTTTTCATAAAACTTTATGTCAAGAATGTTTCCAGAATTGTCTACAGTGTTTCACGGGATTGATTGATTGTAGACTGTCAGCTAACTTGAACTAGTCCAGCACAAAACTCATGTTAATATGACCTTGCGTCACAGCATTGTTGCATTACTTTTTAACAGTAAATGTTGTCAAAATTAGCAATATTCTGAATTGAATTAAATGGAAGGGAACTACAGTTCCCCCAAATAATCTAGGTTCTGAAGCTTGAATAAAGTTATGGTTGATCTTTGTAATTGAAATAGTAATTCAAGTGTTGTAAATTATATTTAATTTTCTGAGCCAGCTAGCTGTCGGACAGAGACCGTTATATTCCTTTTATTCAGTTGATTGTAAAGTATTAGGAAAGTTTGTGGCATATAGACTTGGCCTCTGTTGTAAAGTGCGGAAAATATAATGTTGACATATATCAAGATATCCTTATCTTTTGTACTGTTAGCAGTGATATTCATTAGCATTACTGTTATATTTAGACTCAAAGGTTTGTCATTAAAATATCTATTCAGATGGCATACAACTTTTAAAGAAAAACCTTAATTGAATTCCATGCGTTGAATCACTAGGGTCAACGTGGGTCAACGTGGGTCAACGTGCAACAAGACATATCACACCGCAGGGACAACGCTAAAACCGTCTTGACCCTTTGGTGTGGTTAGGGCCCAAACCACACCAAAGCAACTAGTCACAACTCCTTGCAACAAAACAGTTTTAAGGACATGTCACACCAATGCAACTCCTTGCAACTGCCATTGGGGATAATGGTTTCATGCAATTACATACAACTACTCGCAAAGAGTTGCATGGCGAATCATTGGTGTGGTTTGGGCCTTATAGTTAGCGCATACATCTCTTCGCCAAAACTAACGTATCTACAAGCATGATTTACTATTATTACAGAATGTTCACTCCAGAATATACAGTATAAGGACGTTAGGGTTCATGTGGTTACGACATGCTAGAAAGGCACCAAGGGTCATTTTGAACCATAACCAAGGTATTTTCAGGCCCTTAGCCAATGGCATAGCTGCTTATATGATATAGAATGTGTAGCATACATGCTGAGTGCATATCCATCTTTTCATCTGTCATCCTTTAGAGCCTATATTTGAATTCTATACTAATTGTAAACAGCACTATTCACAGATAGTGCTACTACGCAATTACCTTGACAGTTCAACAGAAATATAATATAATACATTATTGATTATTGTAATGTGTTCCATCCATTCATATTTCAACGGTCCATCCGTTCTTTCGAAACATTCTCCTGTGCAGTGTTAGTTCTCGAATAAGAGATTGCCAAACGTATTTGCTGTGCATTCAGTTTCTGTGGGCTAGTTGAAATGTATGCAGTAAATCAATCTTTTCAATATCAATCAATAGCTTAACCACTTAAAACCCTAGTTGATCGCCAACCGGATTCCAGAGGGCTCGATACTATAGGCTGCCTCCTGTTCTCACTCTATACTTTATATCTTCGCTGAAATAGCCGATCAACAGGCTCACATGTGTCCTAATGCTACGCGTTGTGATCTTGTAATTCTGCTATTTTTGCCAAATGTTAGCCCCATAGAGATGCTATGTCTATGGACCAACATACGTGTAGTTTTATCATGTAGTTTTATCCTGTAGTTTTATCACACTTTTTGGTCATACTCTTTTGGTCACGCTTTTTGGTCACACTTTTTCGTTTTGGAGGATTTCAACATTTCAACATTTTCAACGTTTTATCATGTAGTTTTATCCTGTAGTTTTATCCTGTAGTTTTATCATGTAGTTTTATCCCATGTAGTTTTATCCTGTAGTTTTATCATGTAGTTTTATCCTGTAGTTTTATCCTGTAGTTTTATCCTGTAGTTTTATCATGTAGTTTTATCATGTAGTTTTATCCTGTAGTTTTATCATGTAGTTTTATCCTGTAGTTTTATCCTGTAGTTTTATCATGTAGTTTTATCATGTAGTTTTATCCTGTAGTGTAGCATAAACATTTTAATTAAAAAAAAACATTTATACTAGATGGTAATTGACTCGGATTGCTCAAGTTTTAACCCATTTAGGCCTGACGTCGAAATGAAAAAAATGTCTTTTAAATCCTGACAGTTTTCTGGAAAACCCTATGTTTATATGTCAGTGGTGGTCAATATTTCATGTCAAGGACCCCAAAAATTATCTGTAATTGGCCGCCGACCCCCATCTGAAAATATGTTGTTCCAGAAAGCCCCATAGAGATACTATGTCTATGGACCAACATACGTGTAGTTTTACCATGTAGTTTTATCCTGTAGTTTTATGACACTTTTTTGTCATACTTTTTTGGTCATGCTTTTTCGTCACGCTTTTTGGTCACACTTTTTGGTCACACTTTTTCGTTTTGGAGGATTTCAACATTTCAACATTTTCAACGTTTTATCATGTAGTTTTATCCTGTAGTTTTATCCTGTAGTTTTATCATGTAGTTTTATCCCATGTAGTTTTATCCCATGTAGTTTTATCCTGTAGTTTTATCATGTAGTTTTATCCTGTCGTTTTATCATGTAGTTTTATCCTGTAGTTTTATCCTGTAGTTTTATCCTGTAGTTTTATCATGTAGTTTTATCCCATGTAGTTTTATCATGTAGTTTTATCCTGTAGTTTTATCATGTAGTTTTATCCTGTAGTTTTATCATGTAGTTTTATCATGTAGTTTTATCCTGTAGTTTTATCATGCAGTTTTATCATGTAGTTTTATCCTGTAGTTTTATCATGTAGTTTTATCCTGTAGTGTAGCATAAACATTTTAATTAAAAAAAAACATTTATACTAGATGGTAATTGACTCGGATTGGTCAAGTTTTAACCCATTTAGGCCTGACGTCGAAATGAAAAAAATGTCTTTTAAATCCTGACAGTTTTCTGGAAAACCCTATGTTATATGTCAGTGGTGGTCAATATTTCATGTCAAGGACCCCAAAAATTATCTGTAATTGGCCGCCGACCCCCATCTGAAAATATGTTGTTCCAGAGACCCCCCCAGAAGCAAAGATTTTAGTTAAAACCGTTAGCAGATCTAGATCTGCTATTTTTCAATAGCTAAAGTATAACATAATGCTTAAAACACCAAAATGGGTTAACAATCGAATAAAGCGTTAAAAAATCAGACCCGTCTGAAGTGAGTGGTACTGTACTGTACTGTACTGTACTGTACTGTACTGTACTGTACTGTACTGTACTGTACTGTACTGTACTGTACAAGCCCTCCCTGGCATGTGTGTGTCTGTGTGTTAGGCTGTGCAACAGTGACACTTGGTGGTGAACAAAGGCTATAAAGCTATTTTCGTGCTTGGACACAGCCAGGGACACAGGGACAGGCCCAGGGACACAGCCACACACACACAGCTGTCTATAGGAGTGGTTGCACCACTCACAAACTGGGGGCCTGGAACTAGCCTACTATGGTAGAAAGGTTAGGAGGTTAGCCTCACTCAGGGCTGTATTTTGCGTGTCTTAAGTACCAGGTCTTATTACTTAACTTAAGACCTGGAGGCGTGGTCAATGCTCTTTGGCCACTCAGAATAGCCAAATGGCATTGATACGCCTCCAGGTCTTAAGTTAAGTAATAAGACCTAGTACTTAAGACACGCAAAATACAGCCCTCAGTCTCTCTATCTACAGTATGGTGGATACTTTTTGGAATTAGGCAAACAAATAGTTTCTATCTCTGTGCAGTTACAGTATGATACAAATAACATTAACACATTTTCAATAATCAAAATGAAAAAAAAAAATCACGTAGCCGATTCGGCTTGTTCGTTGTGTCGTCCGCGTATTTTATGATGGTGTTGGAGTCATGTGTGGCTGTGCAGTCATACGTGTACTGTACAGGGAGTAGAGGAGAGGGCTCAGCACACATCCCTGGGGTGCTCCAGTGTTGAGAGTCAGGGGGTCAGATATGATGCTGCCCATTCTCACCACCTGGTGTCGGCTTGACAGGAAGTCTTGTATCTTACCACATCTTACCACATGCTTTATTCATGTAGTGATAGTGATACAACATTGCATTCTGAATTGGTCAAACAAAACACATTTGAATTCCACTTGGAGAATGCTTCTACAAGCTGGTCTTTTATTTAACAATCCTGGTGCCTTTTAGAGGAGCCTGCCCATTGGTCCAACAGCCCATTCAGAAAACTAATACTAGAGTTGGGCTTAGTGACAATGCATGGTGTTTAGGATTAGCGTTATGGTTAGAATAAAAGAGTGTTTCAGAATAAAGAGTTATCGGACGAATGCCCTGGCACCCTTTTAGACCCCAACCCCTCTAAACTGTTGAAATAATTGATCCTTGCCATGTTCCAGGCCTTACCTAGTTAAAACCTTCTATCATTGTTCAGAATTAATCAACGTTATTCTCATATCACAGGTGTAAAACACTGGGTGAAAATTGTTTTTGTGCCAGGTCCATTGTTTTTGTTATTTCCATAAGCTAAAGAAGGGAAGAAGAAGACAGGGGGGGAAGAGAGATCAATACAAGAGAAATTAATGATCTACACATTTACACATACCTGAGGTAAGACATACATTGCTCCTGACTTATTCAACACTTTCAAAACACTAAGAAGAAGTCCAAACTCAACCCTGAAGATCTGAAAGTTTACCAACTAATATTCAACCTTTTCTTTCTCTCACCTGCTGTAATGGAAAACTGTCATAGTCATAAGATGAGTTACTTGATGAGTTACTAGGGTGACTGTGGCTCAAGAGGTAGAGCAGGTCGTCCAATGATCCATGGGTCGGCGGTTCGAATCCCGGCTCCTCCTGGCTACATGTCGAAGTGTCCTTGGGCAAGACACTGAACCCCAAATTGCTCCCGATGTGCTGGTTGGTACCTTGCATGGCTTCCGCCGCAATCGGTGTATCAATGTGTGTATCAATGTGTGTATGAATGGGTGAATGTAATGCACAATCTATGTAAAGCGCCTTGGATAAAGGCGCTATATAAATGCACCATTTACCATTTACTTTCTTAGGTCAAATCATCTGCGATTAGCTGTCAAACAAGAGTACAAGACTCTATCAATTCTTGTTTGCCTTCGATTTGTGCACCCTCCATTGCAGCTGATGACATCTTACTGAGCATTTATAACATCTATTTGATTTGTCATAGTCTTACTTGTAGGTAATGAATTGGACAATTTGATCTATAAATGGTAAATGGTGCATTTATATAGCACCTTTATCCAAGGCGCTTTACATAGATTGTGCATTACATTCACCCATTCACACACACATTCATACACCGATGGCGGAAGAAACCATGCAAGGCACCAGCCAGCACATCAGGAGCAAATTGTCTTGCTCAAGGACACTTCGACACTAACTCTGGGGGAGCCCGGGTTCGGGACAGGCAACCTTGCGGTTACCATCCAGCCACTCTACCCCTGAGCCACCGCCGCCCAATTCTATAGAATACTTACCTCTGCACAGGGATCAATTCGTGGTCCACATTATTTTCACTTTCCCGTACCTTTCACTTTACCCTAGAATATTATCCATAAATGCAGTGTTCCCTTTCACTCCTCTGCAGATGCTAACTTTGTTGTTTAGATCAGTAGGGAAATTCTATTATTTCACTATATTGAAATGCCAGTCATGCTTTTGTTTATTCCAGACATTATGGTAAGCAATCTGGTGATGATGGCAATATTAAACAATCTCTGCACCAAAAATGACTCCACACAAGTATTAAACTTATACAAACTCAGCACTCTGAATATTCATGTAAAGGAGATGATATGATCATAATACCCATACCATAGTCGCTCACTGTTTCTCCCTCTAAACACTACACATCTCCCTACATATTGATTTCAAAATCCTACCTTTAACCCATAAAGCAGGTTTGCAACGTCCTTTCCTTTCCTTTCCTTTCCTTTCCTTTCCTTTCCTTTCCTTTCCTTTTCCTTTCCTTTCCTTTCCTTTCCTTTCCTTTCCTCTCATAAGGGTGCTTTCAGCTGCCCCTGCTATATAGATTGTAATTGACCATGTTCCTAAAGATTGCCCTGTACTCTCATGAACACGCACGCACACAAGGAGGCCCCAAAAACCCACAAGCATGAATATCGAATAACTTTTTCCTAAATTAATGCCCTACTCTACTGTGTCATTCTACAGCATCGCACAGAAGTATAGCAGATATAGAGCGTCGCAGTCCCGCCTCCTACCCTGGACCAGGAAATGAAACCCAATGCATTTTTCCCATAGACATTTCTTAAAGTATTTATTTAAAGACGGTTACGCCGCGGACAAAGCCAACTCGAGTCGTGACAACTCATGACAACACAAACAATATTTTGGACCAAACAAATAATTACAAAGAAGAAAAACAACAAAAAAAGTGTTGTAACCTGCCGTTTTTTTCTTCTTTCTAATTATTTGTTTGGTCCAAAATATTGTTTGTGTTGTCATGAGTTGTCACGACTCGAGTTGGCTTTGTCCGCGGCGTAACCGTCTTTAAATAAATACTTTAAGAAATGTCTATGAGGAAAATGCATTGGGTTTAATTTCCTGGTCCAGGGTAGGAGGCGGGACTGCGACGCTCTATAGGCTACACCTTTTATTACCTTTATTACATCTAATGTTTTCTGGTTGGTTGATCTGGTCAAGTTATTGACTTCACACTGAGTCATATATTGACTTATATTTATTAAGTCAGCATCCCTGTTCTGGGGGAACATTCACCAAACATGCTGATCTACAAGCTCACATCACATTGTGATGCGATGTGAGCTTGTGGCACCTACATTTTGATATAGGGTAAATAAATTGAGCGGACCAAGTATAGAGCCAGCTCAGGTCAGGTTTACTAAGTATAGATGGTGGTTAAATGAGCATGGAACCTCCCATAACTGGCAATCTGGGAACCCATCTGCAAAAAAATAAAAAAACAGCACCCTCTGCTGTTTGTTAATCTGTTATTGAGAGATTCGCAGTGGTGTAAAGTAACTAAGTAAATTTACTTAAGTACTGTATTTAAGTACACTTTTGAGGTATTTGTATTTTACTTGAGTATTTCCAATTTACATCTCAGAGCCAATTGTTTTTACTTTTACACCACTGCAATTATTTGAAAACTTTAGTTACTACAGTAGTTAATCTACTTTGTAGATTTAAATAGAAAACATACATTAACCACTTCAGTCCTACAGTATATACATTTCGGCCATTTGAAAATAGCCGATCTACAAGCTCACAATGAGATCGTCTATTTTCAAAATATTTTGTTCACATTTTGAACTTGTGAAATGGGACATTCTGCAATCTGAGTACTTTTACTTTTAGTACTTTAATTACATTTTGATGCCGATACCTTTGTACTTTTACTTGAGTATATTTTGAATACGGGACTTCTACTTGTAACGGCGTACATGTACATTGCAGTATTTACACTTTTACTTAAGTAAAACATTTGTTTTTTGCTTTATTACTGCATCATGATAATTGACCAAATTTGACGCATGCACATGAAAGCTGATTATTGCCTGCATGGGTCCCTCCAGGACATGGAACCCACCCACTTCATTCAGTCTGATATCGCGCTAAGCTTCTTAAGCTTCCTAGCTCAGTTATTTATGGTAAAAAAAAAAGTCCCATCGGACAAAAAACAAATGTATGGTTTTGCACAGTAATTGTGGAGCAGCAAAGCTGTTGCGCATACTTTTTTCCTTTGATGATGTAACTCATTTTGCCCTGCACCAAAAATTGATCATGTGCATAACATTTTGGTGTGAACTAGTAAAAGATCAATCCCATACCTAATATTAGCTATGGCAATGCAACTAATCATACCGTCTTATTCAGAAGGAGTGACACTATATGAAGCTGTTTTTACCTTGTGGATAAAAATCGGTTCCCTATTTAGTGACTCTATACTATTGGGACTTATTTCATCCATAATGCCCCCAGTTTATTATGAGCCTATTGAAGTTATATTATCACATTTGTTGACGGTATATTAGTTACGATACTGTCAGAGGATAACGTCCTAAGTGCACTATACCGTTTTGTGTGTAAGGGCAAGTTTGCATCTGCAGTGAAATAGATTATGCATGCACATGATCCATATGTACGCACAGATGCCTGTCAAATGTAGATGTGTGATGAAATATTTCACCACACATCTCCCTCACAATCCCTTAATATGTATTTTCTTGTCAAATTATACGGTGAAGATTGCCCCCTCACGTTTTGACAGTGTGCAATGCAACGTGCACGTTTCTCTCCCAAAGTTTCATATTAAAGTCACACGGGCCTGAATACACCAGCTGTGATATGATTACTGCAGGGATATAAATTCATTAACATGGCACTGGTACTGTAGGTCAGTGGTTCCCAAACGTTTTCATGTCCAGGACCCCCAAATTGACAGTAATTGGCCCGCGGACCCCCATTTGAAAAGATTTGCCAGGAACAGGGACCCCCATAAGAGAATATTTTTTACGGCTGTAGCAGTGATTCTCAACCCGTTTAATTTCAAGGACCCCCAGTTTGACATGCATTAGTCTACGGACCCCCATTTTATGACATTTCTATCTCTGGGACCCCCAATTTATATTGTAAAATCAATGTTAATTGGTTCCATTTGTACACTCTCAAAATTACAGACCCATATACGGGTGCATTTGGTTCCAAACTATCATTTAGCTGGGGCCCCGTTGGAACTCCCTCAAGGACCCCTGGGGGTCCCCGAAACCCCACTTTGGGAAACCCTGCTGTAGGTGACCTACCGTGTCAACTAAATGGTAAATGGTGCATTTATATAGCGCCTTTATCCAAGGCGCTTTACATAGATTGTGCATTACATTCACCCATTCACACACACATTCATACACCGATGGCAGCAGAAACCATGCAAGGCACCAACCAGCACATCAGGAGCAATTTGGGGTTCAGTGTCTTGCTCAAGGACACTTCGACACTAACTCTGGGGGAGCCTGGGTTCGAACTGGCAACCTTGCCTTACCATCCAGCCACTCTACCCCTGAGCCACCGCCGCCCACTAAGCCCATTGGATATATACTGTATATACCATTTATCAAAAGATTTGTCCAGACTGCGCTATACATTCTGTCTCTAGATTCCCTCTCTTTTCCCCAGATTATTATCTAATTGGTAATGTTCTTCTGTATGTACTGTACACCCTGCTGTAACCCAGAAAGCTTCAAAGAATGTCTAGTGCAAACTAAGTACAATACTCCATACTCTATGATACTGATACTATAGTTATGTCTCAGACATCTGTTGTTCACAGTGGGTGGGAGATCCATCAGAAGGAGGGTGCCATGCAGTGTTGTCAGGCAGCATTACACCCATTGTCATACCCATTGATGTCAAGAACAACTCGAGTCAGCTGTTTCTTTATACTGGTGGCTTTATTTCGTGCAAACTCCCTCTCCAAAGCCAACGTAAAAACGGACAAATAGAAACGACAGTGATCAGATTCAGAACAACAATAAATGAAGCATAAGGCACATAAACGTAACGAAAATAATACACAAACAAATATTCACCTCACTGGCTGCACATATAGGGATCAAAAGGGCATGAAGGAAGGAACCCATATTTATGAACATCAAAAACACCAAAACTGAAAAGAAACACAATCGATAAATTAGACTCATAAATAAATAAAATACAATACAAGGAGTACAACTTAAATCTTAACAAACAACCCAAAATATTGACACAGAACAAACAAAACGAACCTTAACTGGTGACACGCTGCCTTCACAACTCCCCGTCTGCATACTGCACAGGCGGAAGCATACAATGCTTGTCAGCCATAATGACTTGAAACCATATACTGTATGGTCATGAGACCAGAAATGACGTAATTAAATTCTGCAACAAATTAATAGGCTACCTTTTAACAAATGTCCAAATAGCAAAGTAGAAAATAAGAAATAACAAATACTGACAAAAACATAATTATGGCAGCCAAACCCATGTCTTCAGCAGTTCTCTTGGCTGGTTGAGGTGCTCACCGCTGCCATATACAAATATCCAGTTTAAGCCCCCAGTGATTCTCAAGCTTTTTAGTTTCAAGGACCCCCATAAGAGACCAGACCTCCCTTTGGACCCCTCAAAGAACCTGTGCCCCTGGACTGCATGCTTTAGAGGTCCTCTGATTCTTCACCTTAGTTTAGTAAAAAAAAGGAAAACAAACAAAAATAAGGTGGTTATTAAAATGAAACAAGAATGACATGCGTAATTGCGTATAATTAACTGCCAGGTGAAACAAGCGCTCTCCGTTGTGCATCTGTCCCCTCGTTTTTCTTTTCTTTTTTTCCTATTATTTTTGGTTATTTTTTTAACGTGTATGTTTCTCTGTGACAACCTCGCGGCCGTTGTTTGCGCTAGTTTCCGACGTGCTTTTGTTGGTTCAATCACTGTGTTTAGTTCTGTAGCTCCAGTTAGCTCATAATATTAGCCGCTGAGTTATATATACTGCGGCGTTGCAGAGTCTGGGTGAACACTTCATAGAGTATATAAAAGGATAGAGACTGAACCGGAGCGACAGCCCCGTCCCCCTGCTATTCATTTCAGTGGAAGTTGCTCAGTGGAGTTTTGAAGCACCCGGAAGAACCGTCTAAAGTGCAAACGGGCGCTCAATGTTAAATCCCAGCTGCACAGGGTTTCCTAGTCTTAGATATATATTGAAAGCTAGATGGCTCACCCACGCTCTGGCCAATGGAGAGCGACGTTGCTACGTGGCGGCCATCTTACTGAGGGGCAGCATAACATTGTGTCTATATGGGGCATGTACTTTTAAATAACCATAACTTGCTTAATTTTCAACCGATTTTCAAACGGTTTGGTTTGTTATAAACGTCAGAGATGTCCGCATACATAAATATGCTTTTATATGACATTTTTATAAAAAATACAATTAAGCAGATAAGCGTCCTGAATCATAGCCACGTTGATAACGTTTGTATTAAACCAACCCGTTTGTAAATCTGTCAAGATTTGAGCGAGTTATGACTATTTTAGTTTGAGCTGCCATTGAACATATTGTACTGTATAGCCCCTCAGCAGCAAGATGGCCACCGGGTGAACTACGTCAGAGACTCCGTCTTGAGCCATATAGCCTTTATATATATCTATGTTCCTATAGTCATAAATAACTCCACGGGTCCGCCTGCAGTCCCACCTCTTACCACTAGGGTAACTAGAGTGTGTGTGTGTGTGTGTGTGTGTGTGTGTGTGTGTGTGTGTGTGTGTGTGTGTGTGTGTGTGTGTGTGTGCGTGCGTGCGTGCGTGCGTGCGCGCGCGCCTTGCATTGTTTCCGTGCGTGCGTGCGAATGGGTGAATGTAATTCACATTTTAAAGCACTTTGGATGAAGGTGAAGCTTTTGAAATGCACCATTTACCATGAATGCACCATTCATCTGATGGATCTATAGCATCTATCATTTGACAACTACAGCATCTTCAAGGTGTGTGCTATCCAAAAGAGTTTAGCTTGTGATTATGAGCCAAAGAACTACTTACGGTGCTACTTAGCAGCATTTAGTGTGCATATTGAGCAGAGATAAAACATTTTGAAGCAGTGAGTGCGGCTTTGATTTGATATTTGTACTGATATGAGTTCAGAGAAATGCTTTAAGCATGTTACTGCCCTCCCTAAGATGGTTTGTGTTCATCTGTTCATCGTATCCCCAAGACAGTCAAGACATTTACAAAGCTTTCTTTAGGCCTACTTTTTCAGATTTTGTTTTTGTTTTTTTATTTTTTTTTATTTTCGGTTTTTTTATTGCAAAATGGGGTATTTATTAGGGATGAGATTCAATAAGTGAAAATATAACTAGATAGCTCTGAGTTTGCAGATCTGCTATTTTCACAATTTCTAAAGAAAAAAAATGTTGCTAAATGTTTGTTTATTAGGCTATTATGTGAAATATTGACAAAGACTAAAACTAAGGGCATTTTCTCTATGATTATAGTTAGAAACAATATTTTTTACTAGTTAACTGCAATAACCTTGCATCTGATCTGATATCAGAATTACTCTGCTGTCGGGCATTTGCATGAAGGCCATTGCTATCTCTTCTTCTTGCCGCGCGGTGACAGCTTTGCTGAGTTTTCAAAACTGACAACATTCTTTGAAAAATGTTCCGTCTCTTTTGTGATAAATGCTTGCACTGATGTTCTTCTCATTCAAAGAGCATCATAGATTCTTTTCCCACCTTGAACTGTGTGAAACTGAGTTGAACTGTTTGATGGAAACCTTTTTTTTCTTTCGTTTTAGCAATTTTAGCTATTTTCTAAATATGTATTTTTTCACAAAAAATGATGGTGATTTCTTTTTTTATTATTTACTATAGCCCTACTAGACCCCAGGAAATTACATCTGGCCATGAAATATCACGGGATCTATTGAATGTGAAGGGGGAGGTGATTGAGCCTATCACACACAGTATTGGAGCCCCCTAGTACCTCCCCCTTCACATTCAGTAGATCCTGTGACCTTTTGTGGCCAGATGTAATTTCCTGGGGTCTAGTAGGACTATAGTAAATAATAATAAACAAATTGCCGTGACATTTTGTTAAAAATAAATACGTATTTAGCCCCATATTCGAATGCCCCCGCCTCCTCTCAAAAATGAACTAAAATCATTCAAACTAAAGTATGCCGCAAATGAGAAAAGTTTAACCCTCAACCTTTTACTTTCTCTAATCACACCCGTGTGAACTGAGTGGTGCAAATCCCCCCCCCCCCCCCCCCCTCTCTCTCTCTCTCTCTCTCTCTCTCATTAGCAGGCAACATGCAGCACTATCTCTCTCTCTCCGTTTCTGGCACAACAGCGCCACTTTTGGTACTCATTGGTACTGGTCACACACATAGTCACACACAAACGGACATTGCTGTTTGTTGGAGTGGTTGCACCACTCAAAAACCCCATATACCCACTTCATTTTGAATTCCGGGACGTCTACTTGTAACACGAGTAGTTCTATATTGCAGTATTTATATGTACGTTTACTTAGGTAAAACATTTGGGTACTTTTTCCACCACTGTGGTAAACGCATCTGGTTATATCCACCTTTGCCCACTGTCACCAACCTGCCCCTGGGTGCTGTGTGCTGCACGGACACACAGGCAGGTACAAGCCTCATCAGTGTTCATTCACCCATGCAGTTGCAACTCTTGGGACAGAGTGTATACACATGACATGCAACCAAATGCGGGTACATTTTGGTCGCACTCTCAGTGCTGTTAAATGGACACTGAGGATTTGACTGTGCAGTTGTCAATAGATACGGTGTAACTGCAAGGAGATGCTCTGGCATTTCTTCTCACAGTGAATCTGTACCTCCACCCGAGATGCCAGACAGGAGTCGGATAACCCACCACATGGCTGCTGACCTCAATGTTTTCACTCAACAAACATGCTTTCAAAGGCAGAGATACTCGGCCCCCGAACACGTCGAGAATCCCAATGATCATTAATTGATAGGGTTTGCTATAGGCCTACACCATGTGCACGTGACTCGAATATGTATAGAGGTTTATGAGGGCTCTATTTTCGTCCACGCTAAACCCCTTATGCCTAAACTACTTTTTTGTTTAAAAAAATAGTAAAAAAGGCAAAGTAGTTTAGGGATAAGGGGTTTAGCATGGACGAAAGTAGAGCCCTATAGTAGTAAGAGTATCTTCTTTCGAAGAACCGTTCCGTGTGAATAAGGAAGATGTTACTGTCGTTTGAATCGGGACTGAAGAGTTTATGTCATTATGTGCTAATCTGGTTGTGCTGAAGAAAGAAAACGAAAACTACCCCAAAATGTGAAACCTCATTTCAGGTGCAACGGCCAACGGAACCTTTTCCAACTTACCATTTCCAGAGCAAAGTGGCCTCTTAGTGGTTCACTTTGATATAATAAATAAACCATTGCATTAATTTCTACTTGAGCTGAACCTCTCAACCTAATTCACTAATGAGATTGATCTCCACGTCCCCACATTACACAGATTAAATATTGAGCTGGACTCCATTAGTAGTATTGAGCAGACTGGAACGAGCTAGCATCACAGGTGAGCTTCTTCATTCTGTACAGTATGAGGGATGCTGTTAGATACAGTACTCTAGTCAATTGTTTAATCTGGGGAATAATGTCAGCACGGTGACACTGTAACCCCCGACATGTACGGTGCAACTTCAGAGTGCTCTCAGTGATGACGTTTTTTGTCAGGCAAAAACGTTGTAGCTCCATATTTCTTTTTATAGATTAATGCCCTGTTACAGTGTTTGTGTCACGCTAATAATGCATGGCAAAAATAGACGTGAATTTGTATATCTGCAATTCTCACTATTTTAGAACATTTTTCAAAAACGTTAAAACATTTTTGAAAATGTTCTCCTCTACCGCATTCCCAAAAATAGGGATGCCAGGTTGAAAGTGGATAAGAGTTTCTTTGGATTTTTATAAATATTAGCCAATGAAAAGTATTACTACATTGGCTCTATAGCTCTGGGCAATAGCGTTAGAAGGAGATCTCCTTCTAACCCTATGGAGCAGAGCAACATTGATTGGATCCATTGGAACACATCAGGCTCTTTCTTTCATTTCCTGAATTGTAACACGTTGTGAGCTTATGTAGGTCCTTTCTACGTGCGACACCATCACACGACGGAGCATACATTATAGGCTTAACAATGCGATGACAAGCCAACTCTCTGGGAGTGTTAATTCAACTCTGAAGGCCTGTAAGGGGCCATTTGTATTTTACTGTGTAGTTTGGCCTTGGTTAGAATTGGTCACCCAATACGCTCTTTATGTTCAGACATCTATTGTGCAATGCTAGTGCTTGGTTTGTGTGGGACGTCAAGTGCATGTATCAGCTAGTCTCTCATAGAGGAACTTGATGCCTATCTGTCTGTCTGTCTGTCTGTCTGTCTGTCTGTCTGTCTGTCTGTCTGTCTGTCTGTCTGTCTGTCTGTCTGTCTGTCTGTCTGTCTGTCTGTCTGTCTGTCTGTCTGTCTGTCTGTCCGCCTATCCGCCAGTCCATCGGTGTGTACATGTGTGAATACATGTTGTCAAAATGCCTACAGTACTTAAGAATAAGATACAGTTATAGAAATGTACCAGTTCATTAACTCCATGCTGTGATATTAAATATGAGCATCAGTGGGCCCACTCTTTTTGAGGCTTGAGTCTCTAATAACGTAGTCATCAGACATCACAATCCTCCACACAAGTTACATTTCTAATTATTATTCCCAGCATATGCCCCCCATTATAAGTATTGGTTCTGCCTCTGGCATGGAATATATGCTTAACGGTAAAGAGCCCTTCAGTATTGTATTTCAGGTCAGCCATTAACATAATTGCTTTTACCCACCAAGTAGGCTTTTCTTTCGCAGCCCAGGTTTAAATGTTTAATTACATTGTTTTAAGGCATCAAACTTTTGTACATGCCTTTGTGACAGGACAGCGCTGTTCGCTCAAATACAAAATGAAAGCCTTTCACGGTGTGTGCAAACAATAGATGTGTTTTGCTGTTTTCACAGCGTCGTTCTGGGGAGTTAGAGAGCGTTTGTCACAGTGCAGCTTCTGTTTCCATGTCTAAATTACACTCGCTTGGAAAGCTTAACAAGAAGGGCCCTGGTTAGAGTTACACACATCTCTGACAGATGTCAGTGTCTTCGAGGAGCGTGAGGCCTGATCTATACTTTGTCGTGCGGCCGTGTCCCGCGCTTAAAATGGCACGCTCACCTGCAAGCTCACAGTGCTCGCGTCTATTTCTGGCACTATATAATTAAGCACTAGTGAACGTGTGTGAAAAGAGCAACTACTTATGAAACCTTTAAACAATTTAATTTAAAAGAGCAACTACTTATGAAACCTTTAAACAATTTAATTAAAAAAAAAACACATCTTCATAGAAACATTTATTGTGGCTTTATGGTGCTTTTCAGGAGCTGTTCTGTTTTCGCAGGAATATGGTTTATTTGTAGAAAATGCTGCATTGCTCGCATGTCTGTCCACACTGTTACCGTCATGCTCGATTTGTTTGTGTTGAGCTGCCAGTTCTCTCTGAACAGCGAGCTACCCGTTTTGAGTGGTTCTTGTTTGGCTTGAAAATGGCATTGAAATTAGCATTGCCATGAATAATCAAAGGTCTTTGTGTTAACACCACATCCTGATTCATATTTAATCTGCTTGACAATCTACTTCACGCGTTGTGAGCTTGTATAGCTTGTATAGCTGTTTTCATTGAATGTTGATGGTTGTATGGGGGCGCTATAGTATCAAGGTGCTTGTGAAATCATAAGGCTGTGATGTGCGGGTGGCGCTGACATCATTTTCTGTGGGTGTACATACTGTATGTCATTTCCTCATGGCTTTGATCCCCAACATGATGAATGAAAGCCTTCTATGGCAGCAGGAGATATACTGTAATTCCATTTCAGTCATTCAAGATTTTTTGTAATGTATATAACCTCCACATATACAATCTGGGTCACTCATCCCATTATACTTAAAGCAATTGGACTTTTTTCCCTCAGAAATTCAGAGTTAAAGGGGCATTCCACTCATTTTCAACATGTCATTAATATACCTTAGAGCTGTGTGGAAATAATAAAAAGTCCCCCCACTCTGTGTTTCCTAGAACTAGAGGTCTGAAAAAAATCATTAACATGGTGAAACACATCTTGATGATGTCATCAAGATGTGTTTCACCATGTTAATGATTTTTTTCATACTTGCAGTTCTAGGAAACAGCTCTAAGTGAAATGTTGAAAATGGGTGGTTTTCCCCCTTTAAACTAAATAGGGGCTTGTCGGCAGGATGTCAAGTAAAAATGTGTGACTTCTTTGTTTATTTATTACCCTTTTTTGCTCAGAGACAGCTGAAATATTAAAACGTGTGCAGTCAAATATGGTCTGTGAAGGCATACTTTGTTTTTCCACTTTTGATCAATAGTTTATGCATTGCTGGATCAGTGGTTCTCAGAGTGGGGTTTGCGATGCGACTTTGTGAGTTGTGTGCTTGTTGATCTGCTATTTTATAAATAACCGTGGACATTCTTGCAAAAGTTTGATATTTCAACAACACACATCTTGTATGTGGGTCCAAAACATTTTTTTTGATGGGGGTCCTGGACATGAAAACGTTAGAGAACCACTGCTGTAGATTCTGCTACCAAGAAAAGCCTTCTTGAATTTGCTGAGAGCAACATTTTGTGAAATATCTGCTGCCAATTGTGAAGGCCTGGATACAGGCAGATAGGACCTTGGAGTGAGGCAGGAGACGCTTCAGCATTGCTTGTCATAAAGAGGAGTTATTTGGAAAAATGCAGTGGAAGCTAACATAGCCTGATAGTGACGAATGTGCACTGGTGGAAAATAACTAAGTGCATTTACTTAAGTATTGTATAAGTATGGTGTAGAGGTGCCCTTTACTTTACTTGAGTATTTAAAATGTTCAATACTTATACTTCATACTCAGAGGCAAACATACGTATGACTCCACTTTATTGTAGTTGACCATGGAGGTCTTACACTGCAAAGTCCTGAGTGTGCATTCGCTGTAACTCTCAAGGTTAAACGGACACTCTAGATTTTGCAGTGCACTGAGCAATGAATCCTGGACCTGATATAAAGTGCTAGATTGGATTGAAAATGATTGAGGGAGGGGGAGGAAAAGGGGAAAAAAGAGCAAGGGAATGCGGCAGAAGACGCAGAACAGAGTGATAAAAGCCTGATTTATAATTCGTCATGCAATGGAGTCACGTGCCGAAAATAGACGGTCAACAAGCTCACAACGCGTCACATCCGCAGCACGTTGTGAGCTTGTAGATCGGCTATATTCGACACAATGGTGTTGCATGCAGGAGTATCATGGTATATGAGAGAGGGTGGAAGAGAGTGATGAAGATGAGTGAATCTCCCCAGTGAAATGGCCAACCTTCTGGTCTGTGAGAAGAAGCTATGTTAATGTAGTGATGGCAGATGTTCTCATCAGTATAACGCTTTGAAGCTGAAAATGTTTGCGACATATGCTCCCTTACCCTTGCAGTTTGGCTGAAAGGTTCGCTGCTAATATAACACTTGCTAACTAACAAAACATGTTAATTGACACTTTAGACTCCTTGTGACTTATTGTAATTAAGGTTTAAATATTTATACTAATATATTTTTTAAATAGGGACAGGAAAAGACCAACACTTTCTTGAACTGTCACGTGCGAGCATTTCTATATGACCTGATTATGCACCCCAATTATTTGGGCTATTTAACAAGAGCACAAACTATTTCTCTCAATTCTGTTATTAATATTTTCACCAATAATTATCCGCTTAAAAGTTGACTGGAGTCCCCAGGGCTCTCTAGTCTATACCGTAATAGTCCCCTTACTGTTTTTTGCTACAATTAAGCTCACAATGCGTTGCAACACGTCACATTGTGAGTTTCTATTTGCATGGATGTTTGCCCCCAGAATAGGGATGCCATGGATTCCAGTTTGCAACCTAACCCATTCTGGACGGGAACACTTTTTTGTGTTTCAAGGATTTATTATATTTTAGCTATTGAAAAATAGCAGATCTACAAGCTCGTATAGCTTGTATAGGTCTGCTATTTTTTGAAAAATCGTGAAAATGTGGCGCAAATCTTTGAATATTTATTCTTCCAGAGCGAACGTTTTTACCTCAAATCTTTGCTTCTGAGGGGCGTCCCTGGAACAACATATTTTCAGATGGGGGTCGGCCAATTACATATAGTTTTTGGGGTCCTTGACATGAGAAATCTTGAGAACCACTGACATAGAAACATAGGTTTTAGAAGGCAATGATTTAGAAGCCCTTTTTTTTCTTTTTTTCCCGAATCGTCTTCAGGTCTAAATGGGGCTATAAACACCAACTTAATTTCACTTTTTTTCCGCAGTTATTCATGGTGGACAACGCGGCCGACGACTGGAGGATAGCCATGACCTACGAGCGCATCTTCTTCATCTGCCTGGAGATCCTGGTGTGCGCCATCCACCCCATCCCGGGGAACTACACGTTCACGTGGACGGCGCGCCTGGCCTTCACCTACACTCCGTCCAAGACGGACGCCGACGTGGACATCATCCTGTCCATCCCCATGTTCCTGCGGCTGTACCTCATCGCGCGCGTCATGCTGCTGCACAGCAAGCTCTTCACGGACGCCTCGTCGCGCAGCATCGGTGCGCTCAACAAGATCAACTTCAACACGCGCTTCGTGATGAAGACCCTCATGACCATCTGCCCCGGCACCGTGCTCCTGGTCTTCACCATCTCGCTGTGGATCATCGCGGCGTGGACTGTCAGGGCGTGCGAGAGGTGCTTATTATAGAGCCCCGGCCCCTTCTCACACTATGCTTTTTGAAAATATGAATAGGACCCCAGACACAGATACGGACACAGCTCTATATGGTCCCTCGGCCCTACGTTTCCCCAGCTTTAGGGTTGTGGTCGTTGGGGTTAAGGGCCCTTTTATACTTGGTTGTCAAGTACAGAAAATAGCGGATCTACAAGTTCAGATCTGGCTCGCAGACATGCATTGGGAGCTTGTAGATCGGCTATGTTTGGTTGGGTGAGCATAGGGCTGATCGGGGGAACATATAGTCACGCTCGACGAACACATGCATGGATCAACAAAGAGATCTTAATTAGCTCATGTTGCATAGTGATGAAGTTAGATAACCAACCCTTCACAAACAGAAAGGTATCACTACCATTTTATTTCCTCAGATGTCGTTTATAAGATCATGTGCTGACGGAAGTCTTTTAACTTCTGAATTAATCATGAATGGATAGGGGAGTTGGAGGATGGGTGGTTGATTTGTTCCCATGTGCCTATATAGGTTTTGCAAGCTAATGCATTTTTTATTACAGATATCATGACAGCCAGGACATAACCAGCAACTTTCTAGGAGCCATGTGGTTGATCTCAATCACTTTTCTAACCATTGGATACGGGGACATGGTCCCCAACACATACTGTGGAAAAGGAGTCTGCCTCCTGACTGGCATTATGGTGAGAAGACAAATGTAGTTCTAGTGATGATGATACAATTTATAGAATTCAATTCAGTAATGTATTGTGTCCCCTGAGAGAGTATACTTAGCCTAAGATTTAGACTCTATGTATTTATCGATTCTGACATTTTCAATCTACGAGAGTCTAGGTCCGGGGGGGACAGTTCAGGAATCAACGTTTCGACCCCTCCGGGTCTTCATCAGGAATCATTCCTGATGAAGACCTGGAGGGGTCGAAACGTTGATTGCTGAACTATGTACCAATAAAACTACTGGGAGCTTAACATCGGTGTGCGGACATCCAACATTCTTCCTGTAATGAAGGCTTAGACTCTCGTTAATTGAAAATGTCAGAATCGATAAATAGGCTACATCTACGAGAGACTCTAAATCTTAGGCTAAGAGTATACTTATGGCGGCCATTTATGAGTGGGTATATATGAGGCCATCTGGGAATCAGAAGGTCACCATGTCCCTCAGTGTATGTGTCAAAGTGTCCCAGAGCAAGACACTTAAGCCTAAACTGCTCCCCCCTCCCATGCCCTCATCAGTGCTATCTGAGCAGCCATCAGCTGGGTGAAGCAATAAAAATCAATTTCCCCTCGCACAGGGACCAGAAAGTGCTACCGTTTTCCTTATACTTGTAAATGTGGATCCTGTTGAGGGAGGGACGCTAGACAGGGAGGGTGATCTTTGTCACTGCATGTGGTCTAATCCTACGAGCTGGGTTGGGAGGAGTAGGACGGAGGTCATACATCCTCCTCGTTGGTAGGTGAGCCAGTAAGGTACACTATCGGAATGAATTCGCAAAGCCCGGACGGTTAGCTCAACCGTCCGGGCACCTAGGCTGCTGAACCAGCCTGACGGCGTGCCGCGGTTTCGACTCCCGATCCTGTCAGTCTACTTTCAACCTATCAATAAAGGCAGAAAAAGCCAAAAAGAAAAAAAGGAATCAATTGGCAAGATGACTAAATTGGGAGAAAGAAAGTTTGTGATTGATGGTTCCATATGCAGATTTCATAGTGCTCTTTGTTTCTGCTTATCGTAACTTTACAGCATTATTCTACCAAAACAGCGTTTGACAAACAAATGAAACGTATACAGTACGAATGCCATGCTTATAGGTCTATCATTTTACAGGGTGCTGGCTGCACGGCCTTGGTGGTGGCTGTGGTGGCAAAGAAACTGGAATTAACCAAAGCTGAAAAACATGTCCATAATTTTATGATGGACACCCAGCTAACAAAAAGGGTAAGTAAAATCCATCCAGCTCGTCAACTTCATAACATCACAGGCATTGTTTTATAATTGAGCTAAGAGTTACTTGAGGTAAAACGTTAAAGCTTAAGTTAAAAAAGATTTTATTTAATTTCATTTAATTTCATTTAATTTCATTTAATTTCATTTAATTTCATTTAATTTCATTTCATTTTGGCATGCTCGAAATAAGGATGCCAGATTGATTGATTGTTGTTTTTCTTTTTCCTCCCTGGTGGTTTAGGTGAAAAATACAGCTGCGAATGTTCTCAGGGAGACTTGGCTCATCTACAAGAACACCAAACTAGTGAGGAAAATGGACCATGCCAGAGTCAGAAAACACCAGAGGAAATTCCTCCAGGCCATTCACCAGTAGGTACCACCCGTCCCTCTCATCTTTGATGCCAGTCATGTTGGTATACAATGGCTCTATGCACACAGAATAACTCTTCCTTCTTCCGAGCAGCTTCCCTACTTCCTTCACAGGTGTTACCGATGATACTAATTAAGGCGCTCTGTTCCATTTAGTGTACAGTGGTTCTCAAACTTTTTAATTTCAAGGAATCCCATATATCTGAGAGTGTACAAATGGAACTAAATGGACCCGTAACTCAGAGTTATACACACCATTTGGAGGATACTTTGAGACCCACTGGTGTAGCAGAAGTGTCTCCAGTGAGCCAACATGCACAATAGCAGCACTGGAGCACCCTGACAGTGCATTTTAACAGCGGGCGACAGCCAGACAAATTTTCCGGAAGTGCATTATTTGTCTAGGGCACCCCGGCAACTACCGCCGATAGCAGGCGAACGGCTGATAGTGTCGCCCGATGCTCACCGCTGTTAAAACGCACTGTGACTCTGTAACACCTGTGAAGGAAGTAGGGAAGCGGCCCAAGTTCTTTCCAAAATGGTGTGTGTGCATATAGCCTATTCCAACCTTTTGTCCAGCAGAACGTTCCTTTGGCAAACCATGGTGGAGTACAAACCTGAAATCTGAATTGTTTGACACCTGTAGCAAAACAGATACTGTTGACATTGAATGATTTTTGTATTCATATGCTTCTTTCACCTGACTGACACCTGATTTACTTTATATTAATGAATCTAATATAAAGACAATTAGCTGACATGAAGATATATTCTTCAAGGGTAAACGGTGTAAACATTTACAAACATTTTCTTGGGAAATCTATCTATCTATCTATCTATCTATCTATCTATCTATCTATCTATCTATCTATCTATCTATCTATCTATCTATCTATCTATCTATCTATCTATCTATCTATCTATCTATCTATCTATCTATCTATCTATCTATCTATCTATCTATCTATCTCCTGCTGTCAGGTTGGTGAGTGTCTGTCCTTGTGCACTTTAGCTGTGGGTCAGATATCAGGCTGACACATCTTCTACTGGTTGCTCAGACATTTACCTGTCAGCGAGGCTCTTAGTGGGTCTCCTGGGACCTCCCGATGTCTAATTTATGCGCCATGCACAATGGCATCGTGCGCTGAAAATAGCCGACCTGCAAGCTCAACATGTTTCAGATGCGATGTGATGTGAAGTTGAACTTGTAGGTCGGCTATTTCCGCTGTGCAACACCAAGTATGAATCAGGCTTGAGACTTACCCATCTCCAAAACTCATTCAGTATTGACACATCTTCATTTTGGTCAGTTTTCTTTTTCAAGTATGAGCTATCTTCAACCTTATTTCAGTAAGTTGTTGTAACCAAGATACTCAATGCTAAAGAAAAATCTGCAAATCATAGACTTACACCAGGATCATGGCTGGTTATTACACACATAGGGGAGATTAGTCTTGAGCACAATTCTCCCTGTTTGTTTGGTTTCTTGTTTTCTTTTTTAGTTTGTGATTTTATGTATGTAACTGGGTCTGTGTGGTTTCCTGTGTGCAACTTTGATTTGCTCATGTATCTTTTGAATGTACATTGTTTGTTTTCAAAAGGCATTAAGAGTTTCAATTATAATATGGAAGAGAATATTGCCTGCTGCTGCAACCCCCATCCGAGATATTGCCATTTGTTATGGTTGCTTTGTCAAGTTATTATGTCCTTAGTGTTGTATTCAGGCTATTTGTGGTGCTGATGATGACAACATCTTATGTCCACCCCCTGTTCTCTAGGACAACCTAATAATGGAAATCCCTTGAAGCTAAAGCCAAGTCTACAAAAGAACCAGCTTCAGTGGTTTAAAAAAAAAAGTCCCTGCTGTGTACGCAAGGGGAAATACTCAGCATTTTGCCTTTCCGATATCTTTTGATACAGGGCAGATGTATATGTTTTGATTGAGATTCAGATACAGACTGAACGAGGAGGGAGTGTGTGCATATTTGATTATTAATTAAGTAGGCCGGCCTACTTAATAATCTTGTAGAGGCAAGTCTTAACTTTTAAGGCTAATTCATATGTGTGAACAACTGTGTTGGCCCAAAGGCTTCTAAGTGCATCATCGCCTAAAGTTTAGGGTACAGTCCGTGGTAGCCATGGTTCACAATCACATGATGCTCGTACTTCACGTTCTTTTGCCATTGGCTTTCAACTACGTGCCCCTATCGGCCGGGAGGAGTGTGGCACTCGGTGTGTTCGATATAGGCACGCTGACCGCACTGCCAATACAAACTAATAGGCGAGTGCGCTCCCGGTGTGCAACTGTGAATTTCCCAAACAAAACCCGTTTGAGAAAAGTAGCCGGGGCACTCGGAAGAAAATGCTTTTTATTAAACAACGCGCGATGCAGAAATGCTAATCGCTGTACCAGCAAATTTCTAACACCCGTGGCACATGTGGCGAGGACTTTATATTTGAAATCGAAATGTTTATATACACGTTTGGACTGTAAATGTAGCGATTGCGTAAAACAGGCTGCAGTTGCGCCATGACTGTCATGATAATCATGACAGTCATGTTTCAGGGCTAAGTCTGTGGTACAGTGTCTGTGTTTAGATACAGTCTCTGTACAGTCTCTGTGTGTACATACTAGTAGTCTCTGTTTAGATGACTCCATCTAGAGAAAAACAACAAGCCAAGTGAAGGGTTCACGAAGGGACAGTTTAGAGTTCATTGGCAACTTGTTGTGATCGAGGCTACTGTAAATGTCAAGTCAATTATCATTATATCTTTCTTCTTGATCAAAGCTTGATCAATGTGAACGGAAGTCCACTACAGCCAGGCGCATGGATGTGGATCAAAACCTTCATCAAATCATGCTTTTAGTGTGGTTGATTCTCTGCAGCTCTCTTTGGGGTACCCGCAGTATGAAGGACAGCTGTCTGCTCTGTAGATTTTCAAGCTTTCTACATGCTCATAAAACGTAAACGTTGACGGCAGATTGCTGGCCGAGCGCTGGCGCTTTGGCATGGGGGGTCAGATCAACATGGAATGAATTCTGTACTGGCAATATAAGGAGCATGTCTTGAGTGTACAGGGTTTGATGAGGTCAGATCAACATATGGAATGTCAGAACAGGTCAGCTCCATACATAAGGATGGTAGCGGGGTCATTCTCTTGAGTGTACACTACAGGGTTTGATGAGGGCCCAGGTAGGACCGGGCCTTCATTTTCGGGCCTGTTGAGAACACTAGTTTTCGCCGGCTGCCGGGCACGGCTGCACTAATAACTTTGGGGCAGGCCGTCCAGAGTTGGAATGGACAGGTGGGCCTGTTGAGAATTCTAGTTTTCGCCGGCTGCCGGGCGCGGCTGCACTAATAACTTTGGGGCAGGCCCGTCTAGAGTTTGAAATTTGAATGGACAGGTATAAGTCAAAAGGGAGACATTTGGCGAAAATAACAGATCTTACATGCTCACAATGTGTCAAGTTGCAACATGTTGTGAGCTTGTGGATCCGCTAGATTTAGATGATTAGGTATAGGTCTGACTCTGCCTGAATTCTAAGGAGTAGAATAGGAACTGATGGAACGTATTGATGGAATGAATGTACTATAGATGAAGGCATCTACCTGTAGATCCAGTCCAACAGTTAAATAAGAGCAAAGGGCCACATTCAAGATGAAAGGACCTTCCGAGCTGATCATTTATGCCATGCATTCTGGCAGCTTGTGTTCCACGTTAGTATAATAAAGTACTCAGCGCTGGAATTATGAGTGCGCTGCGTCTCCCTTAAAGACCTCGCCGTTATTTCTGATAGCCAGCAGCTCACCACTATATTGGGTGTGCGTGCGTTTCCACATGTCTCTAATACCGTATAGCCTATACTGCATGTTTTTATGTATGCACAACTGAAAATCATATTGTCGTTGCTGTTCAGAAGTGAGAAGACAGCAGAGCGATGGGGGTTGCAACAGCCGGACCTTAACAGATTTTGCCATCTGAATATGTCTATCTGATGTTGTAATAATTCATTTGTCTACTTTATGTTTCCTTTTTTTCCTGTTTGTGTCAACACTATGCAATAGAGCTCGAAAGTAAGTCTTCGCCTCACGTGTAGCTGCAGAGCTGTTGTGTGTGCATGCTAACAAGAAGCTTGTCTTTGAAATCAATGAGATAAAATGTGACTAAAAATTACACTCCCTCAATCGATAAGTGAAATTCATAGCTCACAAATATGCTTTGGGCTTGCAAAGGCTGCATTTCACGCGACACAATCATCAATTTGTCAAGGATCTTTCATTTTATCAACTGGTATTTTTAAATAGTTGGCATGTCATGCCAATTTGACAAAAACACTCAAAGCTTGCTTTCTTTAACACTTACGAAGAACACATTTTACAACACATTATAAACAACTTACACCCTGTTACTAAGATGCAATACTGCACACTGTAAAAAAAGAGGAAAAAAAAAAGAAAAAAAAAGAACTACTATAGATGCTACTAACGTGAATTTCAATTATCTGTGATGGAGGGTGTTTTTCATTCATTGTTGCATGAATGTGATGAAAAACCTGATCTTTAATCAGAAAAACCACTGATTAAAACGCCAAACAACTGTGCTTTCACGTACCGAATGATGACGGTTAGAGCTTGTTAGCGGACAAAGACCTGCTATAGCAAGCATATTCTACGTATATATCTCTCAGTCTCAGAGGTCATGTTACGCCCCCACTTGCCAGTCATGGAGTCACACAGTTCTGGGCTCGGGTCATCTTTCGGATTGTGGAACCATTGTTGACGCCTGTGACTACATTTGCAGCAACGCCCACGCCATTTCTCTCTTGGATGACTTGTAGTAGACAGAGCAACAGCACTTGTTCAGTCCAAAACCACAGGAACGTACAGTTGGGTGCCACTGATATTGTCCCTTATCATTTGACCCATTTAGGCCTGACCTCAAAATTTAAAAAAATCCTTCTAAATCCTCCAGTTTTCTGAAATAAATATTTTCACGATTTTTCAAAAATAGCAGATCTACAAGCTCGTAGCGCGCCACTCGGTGGCGCGCTATGAGCTTGTAGATCTGCTATTTTTCAATAGCTAAATTATAACAATGTTTAAAACACCAAAAGGGGTTCCCGCCCAAAATGGGTTAACTGTCCTTTTGCGCAGATCACGCAAACCTCAGCAAAAAGAAAAGGACAATATCGATGGCCTCCAACTGTACAGTTTACAGTATATTTGATTCTCAATTCTTTTTTATTGTAAGTCCCCCTGCAGTTTGATATGCATTGGTACGATTCGATACAATTTTATTTTAGTTATATAGTATTTGTTTTTCTTTATTTTTTTAACTCTCTGGGAGCCGAATCTACACTGTAAAATCCTCAGTGTTATTTTAATTCTGAGATTGTACAATGGAACCAAACGGTCCAAAATAGGACAAAATTAGGAACATTTTAGTTCCATTTGTACACTTACAGAACCACAACTATCAATCTTTTAGCTGGGAATACCCTGGACCCCCCCCCCCTCCCCACAGGACAAAATGTTGAGAACCTGTTATTGCATCAATAGGCACAATAGCAGTACTGTATGTAGGCAATGGCATTACTATGCATTTTGATTGATTGATTGATTGAAATATTTATTAACAGTTTGCAGAATTACAGTACATTTCAAGCACAAACTCAATACAAAGACTGTTAACTGTGAGTGGACGACCCAATAAAGCATTACACTTTACAAGAGGGTCCACCTTGTTCAATTAATCAAAACATTTAGAGACGTACTACAAATAGACACTTCTATATATTATGTTGCATATATTATGTTGCATTTATGCAACAATATGTCTTTCAATATGCTGTAGGGAAATATGGCTGTTTTGCCAATAATGAAGCAAACAGCCTTGACACACTACTAGGCCTACTATTCCTTGGGTCTGCTGTCCTGATCCCTTTACAAGGTCCAAAGAGCAATATGAAGGGAGCAATAACACTCCGGCAGCATGTTCCTGTTAGCTCACGATCTGAGAGGATGTGTCAAACGTGAGTCCCAAGAGAAGGTTGTCCTGATTTTCCCCAAGAGGCAGCAAATATGACAGTGTTAGTCTCTCTCAGCACTATTCAGTAGCTACTCGGGGACAGCGTGTCTTGGACAGGAACCAGCCTTGGAATGTGCATCCTGTCCATTAGTCTAACGGGGAAAAAAATAGCATTAGTCTTCCCACAATGAGGTAAACGGGGGTCATGTCAAAGAAAACAACCCAGGAAAAATATAGGATGCAGCACTATTCAGATTCAAAGGGGTATTGAAAAGCTTAGCATAGCTGTTTTTTTTTTTGTTTTCTTTTCATCTGATGAATAGCAAAGCGAAGGTTTAGAGCATCCATCGAAAGGGATAACTGGCCAGGAATAGTGAATCACATGGCAAGTAGGCCTATGCTTCCCCAGTCTGAGCCTAACTTCCACTTCTCAACGCCACCATCTCTGACAGCTAATGGTCATCCAACCGTGAAATGCACAATTCTAACAAATCTTACATCAACCGCAAAGAAAAGGCATTCAACACAATGAAAATCACCATTTTAGACGGCCTCATGTTCCCTTTCATTTCAACAGACTACTTGAATAATAAAATACTATTTTGCAAGAGTATTCTCTAGTTGTGTTAGCATCTGCTCTGTGTGAAGCATTTTGCCCCCCTTTCAGTTGTGAGGATATTCGCCTGTATTATCCTTGGTTGCTGTGGCGCCCTCTGTTGGCCTAACATTTTGTCATTTTTGCTCCACTTCTGACTGTCTTCAAGACACTTACAAAAATGAGCCTGCACTGCATGAGATTGGTGAATCTGCTCTAATAATCTGAGATCCCCTATGGCCATTCTTTCTTTCTTTCTTTCTTTCTTTGATTTATGCTACTGTTATCAGTTTCACACAGTCTATATACTTTAAGAGAATTCAGGTTTTAGAGAAATATCTAGACGGTTTTATCAAAAGACAAACCGCTGTTCTCTCGATGTATACTTGGTTGCACGGTTACAAAAAATAAGTGATCTTGAAGATCGACTATTTTCGGTGTGTGACACCCACGTGAAAGTAAGTATAACTCGGGCATAAAGAGCTGGCTACTCATTGAAGTAATAGTGCCTGCTACAGCTGGCTTGGCCTTTTATTGTCCCCAGTGCATGCATGGGTGTGGGCAGGGAAGCAAAAGAATCCACCCTGACATCTTAAAACATAAAATCCACTGCAAAATACAAAGTGAAAGCGTATAAATGGACCCAGTGGTGAATTTTTACACTCTCTGTGCGTTCATCAGCACTCTGGATTTTCCAGTGCGTGGTCCAGACTCCAGAATATACTGCACAGTTGCAGTTTCCAAACCCCCCCAGAGACCCTGTCTTTAGAAGCCTAATTAAACAAGGAACGTGAATTATTTAAGCCTGGTATATGGATTAGGTGAGACTTTGGAAATAGGATATTTGGGTTATTGGATGTGTTCCATATCACCAGTGTATTTATCCCACAAATCAATATAATTGATGAGATCACAATCTCATATAATATTTGTATCATACCAGCAATGTGTTTGTTTTGTTTGTTTGTTTTCTATCCAGAATACAAGATTACTATAGGCTGCTAAACTGATTAAAATGTTAAAATGCAAACTTTGACTTTAGTAATTTAATCCAAATGAATGCACTTCTTAGCGTCATTTTAGTGTCAGGGATTAAAAAGATAGTGTTCTTTCTGCGCTTTATATGTGGCCTATTGGATGTATTAATCAAATTAAAAAAGAAAGCTTGACCCCCAGAAGAAACCTTTAGAGTGCGTGCGTGCGTGCGTGCGTGCGTGCGTGCGTGCGTGCGTGCGTGTGCACACGCACATCACAGAGATTGTTTTATAAACTGGTATGTCAAGAAATCAGGACTGTATACAGTCCTGATTTCTACAGTGCATTTAAATATACAGGTTATGATGAGAATACACAGGCCCTTATACGGGTCCATTTGGTTACATTTGCACCCTGTCGGAGTTCAGTTAACACTCAGGATTTTACTGTGTAGATCTTCCCCGTTCCTTCATTAGATATTCCTACACTACAGGCATGTAGGGATGTTCAGATTATCCTCTAACCAGTAACCACTTGAGCCCCAGTATCAATATTCTGGTTTGAACATTAGCAACAAACAAATAAACAGACAATCTACAAGTCATGCATTAGTGAGCTTGTAAATCGGCTGTATTTTGTGTTGAGGGCAGGAAAAAGCGGTGGAAGTACAGAGCCAAGCCAACTCCGGTCCAGTTTATTAAGTCTAGACTAGGGTTTAAGTGGCTACGGCAGATTTCTCTTTTTGTGACCTTCTTTCCACTTGCATGCAGCTGAACCAAACGGACTGACCCCCCCCCCCCCCCCCCCCCTATCAACCCTTGCATTCTCTGACACACATTCTATATGCATGTCCCTCATAGGAGTGTCCTCCGTGTGTATGCCTTGTGTGCACAAATCGATTCATTAACTCTGATAGCATTATTTATTGGGTTCTGAATGGTCTTGTGTTCAGATTGAGAAGTGTTAAAATGGAGCAACGCAAGCTGAATGACCAAGCAAACTCACTAGTGGACCTTGCTAAGGTAAGCTAGACTAACAGTTTACTGTTGGTTATGGACATTTGCATTGTACATTAAGGATGGGGCATCTAACTTGAAGCGTTGCATTGGTTCGTGACTGTGTGATGGTATTATAAATGCATGCTAATTCGTTAGATTAATTTGTTTTGTGTAATGCAATCAAAGTCTACAGGTGTCAAATAAACAGACAGGCTTTTATATGATCATAAACAAAAGGTCAAGCCGTGTGATTTAAGTTGTTTTTTTTGCAGTGCACTGACATGTGGATCTATGAGGTTTGCCACGAGTTTCTTTTACAGTTTTACAGTGTCAATGACATTATTCATGACAGGTAGGCTATCCCTAAAAGAATTCACGGGAATCAGAGAGAGAGAGAGAGGTTCAGTAATCCTCCGTTTTGTTTCACTTAATGTAGTGTTTGATGATTGTCTCTGGATGCAATTTAACAGAAGTTGACAAACCATAGGGTGTGATCAGGCAGTGTGCCAGCCTCACAGCCTGACACAGCAGAAGGCAGGGAGACACACCGTGATCTGATGATTCAGCCAGAAGTAGACAAGAGAATGAAAGGCTGAGTGCAGTTTGGACAGTATATTCTCAAGTCAAGTAAATACTCAAGTATTCAAAAATACAAATTGCAAAGTACATTTTAATTTGAAAGTACATGAAATTTAGAACATTTCCCCCAAAAGGTAAGAGAGAAAGAAATCAGACATTTATTTATTTTTAACGATTTTGCAACCCATTTTTTCACCCAGTGTCAATTATCTAATGTAATCCTGGGCGCTACACTTCCTCTGCCAACCTGGGGGGGGGGGGGGGGGGGGTCATGCGTCCTTCTATGCATGAGGAGTCCAAGCTGCTTCTTTTCACCTGACAGGGGAGAGTTTCCCTGGCCGGACGTAGTGCGTGGAAGGAACACGTTATTCCAACCAGTTCCTTTCCCCTCAATCAGGTGCTCCGGCTGGCCAGGGGGAGGTAGTTTTGAGACCAGGATTACTGCATGTTTTTTGTGAGGGTACCTACCCTAGGGGACACTGGGAGAACATGCAAACTCCACACAGAAAGGCCCTTTCGCCAACCCCGCCTCGGGTATGGGCATTGATGACATGGAGGAGAGAACACGTCCCCAGTGCCCACTGCGTCCCCTGCAGTGGGAATTGAACCCAGGACCTTGTAGCTGTGAGGCGACAGCACTACCGACTGTGCCATCGTGGCCCCATTTACAAAAATTGTACTTATCTACAAACGCCTTGCACTGCGACCTTTGTGAGCTTGTAGATCAGCTATGATCACTACATTTGTAATAGTAGTTAATTCAAGATATTTTTTTAAAGTTTGGGTCCCAAGAGTCCCTTTCCTATAAATGTAGTGGAGTCAAAAGTACAATATTTATATTTGAAATGTGAGTAAATGTAGCCTAAAGTATGTTACTGTCCACCGCTGGCTAAGTGCTTTGACATTCAGGCTATATATACTTCCACCACGGCCAAATTGGTTTGAGGCCAACAAGCCATGAAACGTATTAGTTAATATCGCCTAATCCTCCGGTGTTGTAAAACAGCGGCTCTAGTATAGGGCTGTGACATTGGATAAAATGACTCACAGCCAGAACGAAGCATCATCATCTGGCCCTTGAATCATTGTCATAATGGCTTTTCACCGTCAGGGGGCAGTATAGCATTAAATCATAATCTGAATGAATGCTCCCAGTGGATGAATGAAACCATATAATGGGGCTTAAAATATCTTTGGTAGCCGCATAGCCACTGCAGAGCCCTGTGCAATTGTTCAGGTCGCATTGTGTCTCACTAGTTCTCACATTCTGAAGTGTAACTTGACATGAGGTGTTTGTTTGGCTCTTCATTTAGCCTACCAAAACAATATTGTATTTTCTTAGCAGCATTTTATTTCACACTTGTTAATGCTAATGAGGCCCGACCTATACTCTAAGGGCCCGACGCACGCACGCACGCACGCACGCACGCACGCACGCACGCACGCACGCACGCACGCACACACACACAGTCACACACACACACAAACACACACACAAACACACACACACACAGCCCACGAATAGCCCACATAACTCTGATTCAGTTTGTCATTTTGGTCCGTCTCTGTTGCCTCGATACTTTACCCATTTCCTTTAATTTCGTCATCCAGAAAGAGTTTGATCGTTCCAGGCAGTGGCTTTGTTGTATGGCTGTAGTCACAGTGGATCAATATATGGTCCTGATATGCTTGCAGCAGCATTTTCATCCTGTGCTCATTATAGCCTATGTTCTTTCATGCTTTACTACCAACAGTAGTGACCTGTTCCCTGGGTTGCCTCTATGTTATGGCATTTATATTTAATATATTCCAACTTCATTCAATAACTGTTTACAGACCAGGCCCAGACTTGAGTTTAAGCAGCTGCATGTCAGTGTCCATTTCATTTTGCAATATAATTCTCTATGTCAAAGTAGGAGACCGGACAGACGTTGACCATGTAGTGTTAGGTTACATGGTTCCGAATATTTATCTATTACAATTACAATGAATCTTTGGTGAATCATTAAATCTACTGTAGGTAAGGTCATGGCTAAGCCTGATTAGGTGTTGGGTGCCAAAGAAAGCATGCTTCCTATTGTGGAGTATGATGGAGCATTGGAGTATAAATGAACCATAAGTTGCCTGAATGGCTGTCAGCAGCCCGTTGGTCCTCAATGGATCACTAATATCACTATGATCCAGAAAAGCAACCCGTCCCATTACTGCTGCCTCAAATGAGAAGAGGACAAGGGAAGTGATGGATGCCATCGCCCCCAAGGCTACGTCAGTGATTACTCATAGTGAATGATACCTCGGTCACTACCCACCCAGCAGCCTCCCATACTCCAATCTGCCATCTCCTCCTCCTCTTGAGTCAGCAGTCTACAATGTGTGGTCTGGAAATCTTAAATATACAATACATAATCAAATATTGCACTACATAGAATCCCCACTCTGCTTTGAGTAGGGTAGAGGTGAGCAGACCAGTTGATGTCAAATTGCAGGTATACCAGCATGGAATCCTCCTACCTCCGAACTATGTATAATGGCAGAAAGGGTTCTTGAGGGCTGTGCTTACAGTATATATTTGACTTTCTTTCCTCTTGTTTTCTGTAGGTGTACATTCTGAATACATTCATTATTTGTTGATAAAGTGTTTCATCTTTGGGAATGGAATTAATTTCATGCCCTCTTCATTTTTCAAACACTAATAACCAAGAGTGTTCTGATGACTCAGAGCAATTTCATCCCTTTGGGATTAGTCTAATGAAGTAGTGAAGTACCAGCAAGTACCATATTCCTACATTTGTCTTTTTGTCTTGAGTAATTGACATAATGCCGTAGAGACCTCCGTCACAGTTTGAAGGCGACAATGCTGAGTGCGTTTCCTTTTCCCCCCCGTCCCAGACTCAGAACGTCATGTACGACATGATATCAGACCTGAATGACAGAGGAGAGGACATGGAGAAGAGGATCGCCCTCTTGGAGACCAAACTGGAGACCTTGCTGGGGAACTTGCAGGCCTTGCCGGGCCTGATCAGCCAGGTGATCAGCCAGCAGCACAGGGACTTCCTGGAGGTGCAACTCCAGCCGTATGACAAACACAGCCCTGAGCGCTCACAGTCAGTGTCCAGACGGAGATCGTCCTCCACAGCTCCCCCCACCTCCTCAGAGAGCAGCTAGAGTCCAAGGGGAAGGCCTCCACTGAAGACTTTTGCCATCATATGGCTAAGTTGCATTTATCGTAAAGCCTTATGGTTTCAATATGTATTATCCAAATTCTGATGACAGAATCCAAGGTACCGGAGGACAATGCATTTTAAAAGGATAACTTCATGCTGTTATTTGTTTTTTATTACCTCAAACTATGTTGTTATCCTTGCTCTGGTGACATGACCATGAATGATGGCGCTTCCCTCAGTAAAAACTAAAAGGCCGGTTGATGGTGGC
The DNA here is from genome assembly GCF_951216825.1 of Electrona antarctica. Taxonomy (NCBI): domain Eukaryota; kingdom Metazoa; phylum Chordata; class Actinopteri; order Myctophiformes; family Myctophidae; genus Electrona; species Electrona antarctica. The sequence continues at coordinate 16,071,415 of NC_136797.1, forward strand.
TATGTCAAAGAACTGATCCATCTCTATGCAGAGGTAGCCTGTTTTAGGTGACGAGGTTACCAAGTGTGAAAATATTGCACTAAAATAGTGCTTCTCACAGACTTTGTGCTTCTGCTGGCTTGATTCAGATACCGTGTTCCTCAAAGCAAACCGGAAAACCATGCAACCTGTCAGTCAGGGAGAATAACAGCTATTATTTTATTGAGGAGAAGTGCTGTGTTTGATGGACTAAACTGAACTGACAACAGGGGGCAGAAGAAGGTCGCTCCTACACACTGTCACTCAGAGATAACTTATAAAGCTTGAAATATGGAGGAAAATAGCATATATCTTTTAGGTTAGAAACAGCATCAAATATAGTGGTTTTCCTTTGCAGAGTACCCCTGTAGAATGACTATTTTTGGGGCGACATTGCAAATAAATTAATCCTCTAGTCAAAATGAATGCATCAAAATCTGTACTTGCACTTACTTTTTAATCAATGCACTTCAATACTGACTGACGTATGATATAACAATACGTTTCTCATTAAAAGAAGAACATTTTAGATGTTTGGGCATGGGTTTATTAAGCCTAATTCACCCTTTGCTGTGTGACCATGTAGCTTGTCAAAAATAAGTGATTTCAACAGAAGAATTTGAGGCATTATGTCAGTTGAAAAGTTCTGGCCGATATATCCTTATTATTATTTTACTTTTTTCAGTATTCTTTCTGCAATTATATAGCTGATGTGTCTTGATTTTTAACCACTTTCATCTTTGCGTCCCTATTTTGAAAAGTTTCAAAATTAAGCTCACAAGTCTCGAGTTGACTCGTGAGCTTGTAGATTGGCAAGTTTTAAAGGTTTTTAACAGGGCTACAGTGATAAAATAAAGAACAATTTATGTGTGTATTTTACTTCAACAATCTGTCAAAACATCAATCATTGGTTGTCTAGGCCAGTGGTTCCCAAAGTGGGGTCCGGGGACCCCCAGGGGTCCTTGAGAGAGTTCCAGGGGGTCCCCAGCTAAATGATAGTTAGGAACCAAATTGACCCTTATGGGACTGTAACTCAGAGAGTGTACAAATGGACCTGTTAAATTAACATTGATTTTACAATATAAATTGGGGGTCCCAGAGATAGAAATGCCATTAAATGGGGGTCCGTAGACTAATGCATGTCAAACTGGGGGTCATTGAAATGTAACGGGTTGAGAATCATTGCTAGAGCCGTACAAATCTTTTCTCATAGGGGGGTCCTTGGCATATCTTTTCAAAGGGGGTCCGCGGGCTAATTAGTGTCAATTTGGGGGTCCTTGACATGAAAAGGTTTGGGAACCCCTGGTCTAGGCCTCACCAAAATTGGGTTCAGCAAATATGGCATCGGTCAGACTAGTTCTTTTTGACAAGTCACACGGCTGTACGACACAGTATGAATTAGCCATTATTGTCAATTCTCAAGTTGTGTGGATGAATCAAGTCAAAGCATCACCTTATACCGCTGTTCACTGAAAGCTACTGAATGATCATAGACATCGAGTCCCCTCTTTTCTCTCTGTGTCCTACCTCTTGTCCTTCTTGCCTGCATGTGCTATTTATGCTCGCTGTCACCCCAGCCGGGCAACATTAGATGAATGCTGATCAGTTATTACTCACTGAAACCATATCTACCTTTTAAAAAGAAAATGCCTATTTTTATATTCCAATGGGGACAAGCACACCTCCTACACCTAAGTACGCAGATAACAATTGGGAGTTGTGAATGAACAGATTCAGTATTTCTAGCACATGGCTCATGTGTTGGACAGGAGTTAAGACACACAACATGTTAGCCTATTAAGTTCTCATGTCATGTCAACCTGACTAACCCTATCTAACAATCACATTGTACTTACATTCAGATTATTATTTTTCAAGCACTTGCATCGAATAACACTGTTGATTGAGTTGGAATGTAAAGAAGTGTGGAGTTTGAAACCTAAAGGTTGTGTGTGGCCTTTATTAGGTTGTGCATTTTAAGTCAAAAGTCTCAAAACCCAAACAGCAAAAAAGTATCGTAGGCCTACTCGTATTTATTCAAATACTCTCCTGGGTCTCCCTCTCTCTCTCACACACACACACACACACACACACACACACACACACACACACACACACACACACACACACACACACACACACACACACACACACACACACACACACACACTACTGTGTCTTCTTGTCACTGGGATAAATTGTACAGATCAGTGAAAAGCCCGTATGTGGTCAACATATGGGTTAGTTGTTAAACATTTAACATACGCTTATATATATTTGTTATCACACCCATTGCAAGTTTCTTACGCCCGAGTTATACATAGTTGCCACACAGAGGGTGTCACACAGAAATAACCACTCTATAAGCTCACATTGTGTTGCAGTGAGCTTGTAGATCTGCTATTTTCGGTGTGACACCGATGCGCAACCAAGTATGAATCAGGCAATAGTGCAGTGAATAGGTGAGTGGGCCAGTTGTGTGATGGCTACTTATCTAACCAGCTGTACTAATCTTATTCAACCAATAAACCCCACTAACCAACCAACAAGAAGAATGATGGATGTTCAGTCCAGGAATTTCTGCAACATAGAAACCAATGAGAGATTATACTGTATGCGAACAAAATATTAAACAATAAAATTACAATATTTAACAACCTGTGTGCCTCTTTTTGTTGGAACAAGATATATTCACCTGTCAGTTGCTGTATTTTGGTGTCTGTGTGTGTGTGAAAGATAGATACATATACAACATTGACTATAAACTGTCAATGGTGTGTATTAAACTGTCAATGTCAGTTTAATACACACCATTGACAGTTTATAGTCAATGTTGTATATGTATCTATCTTTCTCTTCCTGTCTATGTATTATTGTGGTCCGGAGGTCGTTGTTAACTATGAAACCTTGCGTTTTTGACACCTAACCCACAATTCCTAACTCAAATCCATGTCGCTCACCCCAGGCAAGCCCCCAGGTCACCGTGACGTCACGTGACATCAGCCCCCTGGTCACCCCAAGCAAGCCCCCAGGTGCCCAGGTCATCGTGACATCACGTGACATCAGCCCCATATATGGTGCCCAGGTCATTGTTATTTATTGGTCAAAGTTCATCCCATGCCAAAGCGACCGCACTTGCCCAGCAGTCTGACGTCGCATGGGTGAGGTCGTACTGCTGGGGCAGATCGGCGTGTGTACCGATCTGCCCCAGCAGTATGACCTCCACACTCGCGGCGCCGTCTTCTGGCCCGAAAATTAAGGCCCGGCCCTACCTGGGCCAGGCCCAGTACAAACTAAATACAAAATACACTGCCCCCGCTGCCACCCTTAGATATCCATATATGGAGCTGACCTGACATTCCATAACTTGATCTGACCTCATCACACCCTGTACACTCAAGATGCGCTCCATATATGGCCAGTGCATACGACCGCTTCTCGCCCTCAGGCGTCTTACTGGTATAGTTATATGTGTTGTTCTTTCTTACTGTAAATCGCTCTGGATTAAGAGCGTCTGCTAAATTGTAAATTGTCTCTTGTGGGTCAGTGCAAATTAAATGAAGCAGAGGTGTTTACCGTGTTTTGCTGAACTTTATACACTACCATCTTATGATCTTTTTATTTTTGCATGTGGTACAACTGGAATGGAAAGTTGTAAAATTATAACAAATGTTCTATTACACAGAGAAAACCTGTAGATGGAGGCAAAACAGAGAAATGGCTACCTTTCAATGTAGATACACATTATCATGTTTTTATGTATGGATAAAGCTAATTATAATTTACAAGGAGGGCCAGTTATTAGATATATTCTTTATTGACTTTATTTGGACACTTGACTTTATTTATTTCATACTCAGTTTAATCATTGTTCTTAACCATTAAGTTAAATTAATTATTTAAAATCAACATTTAACGTCAACAGCTTTATTGTCACATGATCATCACATGAAAATAAGGAAAGAAGGAATCAAGTACAGTAACAGCATGTCATGGGGTGCACATATAAACGATGTGGGGCTAGTTCACACTGTAAAGCTCAATTCCTATAATTATCTCTTTCTAGTGGAGACTGATTGATTGATTGATTGATTGATTGATGCAGAATTACAGTAGGCTACATTTCAAGTACAACTCAATACAAAAACTGTTAACAGTGAGTGGACGACACCATAAAGCATTACACTTGTTTACAATAGGGCCCACCATTTTCAATTCATCAAAATTCATCAAAGACCAACAGTCGAAAATGTAGGCTATTGATTTGCTTTAATATCAAATATTGAATTAATAGTAGACTAAATTTCAATTGCAACCACTGGAGGGCGACAAAACGACTTGCCAGTGAGCAATAGGTGGTACACTTAGAGGTGGTACATTGGGACTGATCTTGGATCAGATTTACAATGACATAAAAAGATGGATTCATAACGTACAGTACAGTACAGGGGGGCGTGTGAAGTGTGAACAGGGCAGGCAAACTTGCTACTATGCGTGCGTGTAGATCAATTCCAAGACAGGCTCCCAAAAGCACCAATGAAATTGGTCGTTGAATGACATTCATCCAATGAACGAACTGGTTGTAAAAATGAAGGCGGGCGTATCAGCTGAGTGGCGTCACGTGTGTTCATGGGACAGTGGGATTGAGGAGGTCAAACGCCACTGCCAGTGTTTGACAAACGCGAGGCTAGCTGTTGGAAAGCTACAACGAATACATGCCATATCCGAATGCAGGTCGATAATAAGATGCAATTAATTGCCATAATATAGTTGGAAAGGTAATTGGGACGTCGTATATCGCACGCGTTGGTGGTTGTCAGCTAACGCTAGCTACATGTAGCCACAATATGCTGTAGAACGTGTGCTTGTACAAACTAAGAAAGGCAGCTAAAACTACGGAAGTTGTTTTTTTGTGGTTACATTTGTGACAGTTGACAGTTTGTAAACCGTTCTCTCATATCATCATATGTCTTGTGGATATACAGTGTGGCAGTGGCGTATCTCTGCAGCATATCGTTTTTTAGTTATAGCACTTGGCTTGTTTCGTGCCCCTTTATCTATTGACACTGCGTAAAGTAAACAGATCAACATGTTCCAGTCAATGCCCATGAGGCGTCCGATTTGCGACATCGGTGCGAAGGCGGTGAGATACCACAACAGCGGTGCCTTTGGGAGGAATATCGGCAACGGGGAGCCCGAAAGGGCCACATGGCTGGGCAAAAGCATGGGCCTGTTGTTGTCATGGCTCCAGAGAGCAGGTGTGGGCGAGGCGGCGGCGAGGGCGTCCGGTAAGAAGAAGAAGCCAGGCTTGCTGTCCATACTCGCCAACCACTGCAGCTTCGTGACCGGCCAAAGGCTCCGACGTGCCTATCAGATCGGGGAGCTCTACTCCAACTTGTACTCTGAGCGAACGAGGTGGACCCTGGTGGGCAGCATATGGCGCAGGCTGCACAGAGAGCACGCCCGCTCGGGCAAACTAGTTGCAGCCCTGGCCGGTGTCTTTATGTGGGAGAGTGAAAAGATCCAGGATGAAGAAATTCGGAGGTATATACCGTATATGTTCAAAAGTTGATTTTTGTGTTGTTGTGATTGTTGTGTGTGTGTGTGAGGGTGAAAAAAAAGATCTCAAATATTGTTCTGTGATGAAATAATAACAATAATGCATTGTATTAATTTGTTTCCGCATTTTAATTTGATTTTAAGATGTGGACTTGAGCTTCAAGCTTTGGAGGCTGTGAAAAAATTAAGCAAGTCCTCGGTGGCAGTAGCAGCAGAACCTGGCTGGGAAATTGTGATGGAGAAAAAAGACTTCAAAGTGTGGAAGCGGCCTATTCTTAACAGCCACTTGTATGAATACAGAGGTCAGCCAACAACCCAGCAGTCTAGTAGTGGCATGTGAAACCTGAGTCTTGACATGTGTGCACTGTGCATTCATGCAGCTAATGCTATCTGAGTTATTCACGTTCTGTTGTTTTGGCTAGTCAGACTCATCTTCATGTTATGTATTGACATGAATGTCAACTGAATGTCAAACAGTAGTTTTATGCTTCTCTTTCCATTTTGCCACAGTTTTGGGCTCCTACACTGATGTCACACCAAGACAGTTCTTCAATGTTCAGGTACAGCGCTTTGAAATCTTCATGTGAATGTCAGAAAAGCAATGAATTACGGAAAGAACCTCAAAACTGATGACTCCTCAACCCAAAAACTATTTGGGAGGGAATCTAATACGTACAATATTCAAGCTCCTCTTACTCCACAAATAATGTTGTGGAGTAAGTTGTTGACAGACTTAAAATGGGGGTTTTGTTTCTGTACATTGCCCCACCACGCTACTCAATTCAGACCCTCACTTAATAATGTTGGCTAATGTCAATCTGTCCTTGATGTTTGTGTGTGACTGTGTTACCCTCCTCCCCACCTCGGGCGTTCTAAGAGCCTTACCTCTTGCCAGGCCGCCCTGTGTAAATAGTAATTTGTTGTGACCTGCTTGGTTAAATAAAGGTTAAAACCTGAGGCATGTCTTTGATTATGTTAGGCATGTTTTGTGAGTGAGTGTTGCCTTGATTTTAATGTAGCCTAATAGTGTATGCGCTTACTATGAAAAACCTGTCCGTTTGTCCTGTCTGTCCGGCATGCCTCGTGAGTCGTGACACGCTCTATATATGGCCCCTGCTGCCACCCTTAGATCTCCATATATGGAGCTGACATGTTCTGATATTCCATATGTTGCTCTGACCTCATCCAACCCTGTACACTCTAGACACGCTCCATATATGGCCAGACCTCATCAGACCCTGTACACTCAAGACACTGCCCCCGCTGCCACCCTTAGAGCTCCAGACACCCTCCATATATGGCCAGTACAGAATTCATTCCATATGTTGATCTGACCCCCCCCCCCCCATGCGAAAGCGCCAGCGCTCGCCCATTACTTACCCGTTACTTCTCGCCCTCAGGGCGTCTTACTGGTTGTAAAGAAAAAATCACACCCGTGTGAACTGAGTGGTGCAAGGTCTTATATAGCCTGATCAGCTGTGGTCTGACGTAATGTCAGTGACCATGGTAACCATGCTCAACTGTGCACGGACACGTACACAAACACATACAGACAAAGCTGGTTGTTGGAGTGGTTTGCACCACTCAATAATACGCAATTTCTACAAAGATAAATATGGAAATGAATCAGTCAGCAACGTATTCTTTGCTCCCAGGTTGAATGAGATTTTCGTGTTTACATTTACAACAACTTTGATTGATAGGTCGACATCCCAATGTTAACTTAGAATCTGGATAAATTAGAGCAATCTTGCTTCAATTTGCTTATCAATAAAGGACATGCTCACCTACTGTATACAGACTAAGTCCTGTACAGTACTGGTTGTCACTGGAATTAGATTACATTATGCAATGCTTAATAGCTTGTTTCAAATTTGGAAAACACCATGTTTGTTTTGTCCTCGATGTTGTAAGATAAGAGCGCCCCTCACTTCACACAGGTGTGATTTTTCAGACAAGTTATGACATGTATTCATGGCAAGGAAGGGTGGGACAAAATAATACTGCCAATAAAAAACAATTATTCTTGATGTAAAGAATTACATTTGATTGACATTCCAAGCCTTAATACAGCAAAGCAGCAGAAGCTGAGTTTGTGAAATGATTAGCTAACTGCCTTTTTTGTAATCACATGTCAATACACTGGCCAAATATTACATAACTAACTACATTCAAAACTAAAGTCACATTTGCTAATGGACATGATGCCACTTGTGCTGAAAGACTTTGACCTGTCTTGAATGACTTGAGATTTGATAAACTCTGAACTAACTGTAGAAGTGTAGAATGTAACACTCTAGGTCTGTGCACAAACTGAGTACTATAATAAGCTGCTGTTGTCACGTTTCCCTCCTCCCCTCCCCCAGTTGGATACAGAGTACAGGAAGAAGTGGGATGCTCTGGTCATCAAGCTTGAGGTGGTAGACCGAGAGGTCAACACGGGCACCGAAGTTGTACACTGGGCCACACACTTCCCTGTAAGTTTCTGTTGCTTGCGATTACATTTCACTCAGAGATAAGAGTCCGACTTAATCAAAGCACCCATATGAATATAAAAGTATAGAAAGGTTATTTCCATTCATAGCGCCACTGCTTCCATGCCAAACAGAAGAATTTCTCAATCCATGGGGGGAATTAAAGATGCATTTAGTCCATATAAGTGGTGTTTATTATGATGTCTGTAGAAATAAGTGTCAGACAGGTACCCTAGCAAAGTAGGTGGTTGTCTACAAACAGAAGTATGGTGCTTATTACCTATGTAATCTATATTATTTAATCTATATTATTTTATATCTATTAGAGCCTTAGATCTGCTAAATGCAATTTGTCCACACTCTTTTTACAAGTGATGTCTCAATTTTATGTCTACCCCTGACAGTATCCCTTGTACTCGAGGGACTATGTCTATGTCCGCCGCTATGATGTTGACCTAGAGAACAACCTGATGACCTTGGTATCAAGGTGGGTATTTTATTATATATATTTTGTCCTTAGCTTTTAGTGGGGGTTTTCTTTACTAATAAAGTTTTTTATTTTTGTTGCATCATGTACATCAAGTGTCTTTGGGTACTCTGAAAAGCACTATATACACTTTGAGATATTATTATTATTATAAAGAGACAAGTATGTTGGAATTGGATCCATTTATAAATAATTACTCACACGCATTGTGTATTTGTATCTTTGACATGTGGTATATATATTCTGTTTTTGTTAAAGAGCTGTGCAGCATCCTCGGGTCCCAGAATCTCAGAACTTTGTCAGAGTCAATTCATACCAGTCAAAGATGGTAATCCGTCCTCACAAGTCCTTTGATGAGGTGGGTGTCTGGGTGATAAATGTTTTAAGATTTTGGTTTGCTTTAGGTTTGTGTTCTTCGGCTATTGGTGACCTTGTGGTGTTGTGTTTTTGCTTTTCTACACAGAATGGCTTTGATTATCTGCTTACCTACAGCGATGACCCTCAAACTGTCTTTCCTCGTTACTGTGTGAGCTGGATGGTGTCTAGTGGTAAGTTCTTTACCCTGGTCTAGTTGTCATATAGGATTCATGCTGTGCGTCTTATGTTAAAAGGACTACTTATTTTTTTCTAAGGAATAACATGAACAGAATTAGTGTTCATGGTTTCCTTTAACAAATTGTAAATAGTACACACAAACATGTACAACCCCTCGTCAAAACAAAAAAAAAAGTCGTGTTTCACTTGCACTAGATGTAGTTCAGGTGATGGTGTATTTGAGGTTTATGTCCTCTCTCCCTCTTATGAATACACATACAATTAAAGGAGAATTCCATGCTAGAAGGCTTTCTTATCTTTCTTACCTTTCTTTGTAGTTGTTACGTCCCCACCAAAGAGGTCCAGGAGATTTTTTGTGCAAAAACTCCTTATTGGCTATTTCCCCTACCATAAGCCCTCAATGAATTGCATTGCATTGAATTGAATGGGGCTATGGGGTGTTGTGCTAATTCGCTTATTATAAACATCGAAATAAGTAGTAAAGTGTGCCGCTTGGGATATTATTTACATTATGAAGAGATGATACAAAAAAATTATAATTTGAGAGATGGAAATAAGCAAATTAGCACAACATCCCATAGCTCCGTTCAATTCAATGCAATTAATTTAGGTCTTATGGTAGGGGAAATGGCCAATAAGGAGCTTTTGCACAAAATAACACCTGGACCTCTTTGGTGGGGACGTAACAACTACAAATAAAGGTAAGAAAGCCTTCTAGCATGGAATTCTCCTTTAAACCTAGAAGTACATAAAGAGTTTCACAGTAGTCCCCTTTCATCTCATTTGGACTGATGCATGTTACACACCACTTTCAACCTGCTCAACTTTGTTCTAGTTTTACGTTATATAATGTTAATTAACTACTAGCCAGGTAGCAGCAGGTGTAACATCGGTGCAGGAAATGGACCATGCTGCTCTGCTTCCGTCTGGCAGAAATGCTTTTTTCCCATTCCTCTGGACAAAAGCAGTTGCACAATAATTCAGTTCTAATGGGCCTACGTTTCAAGTTACCCATAATCAAGGTTTTTCTCCATTTGACTATATTTTTAGCACTAGTATTCAAACATGTATACCTTTATCTGGTAGGTATGCCTGACTTTTTGGACAAACTACATGCTGCTGCCTTGAGAGCCAAGAACTTGGAAGTTGGAATCCATGACTATACAGGTGTTATAAAGCCCATCGATGCTACCCGCCAGGAACGTCTCACTGGGGACAACACACACACAGGAGATTCTGGCCAGATCTATGCTTGAGAGACTAAAAAGCTCATGGGTTAGTTGTGGTTATGGGGAACATTAAATCAAGTCATAACCTGCTTGGAAGATACAAAGACCTGTATCCTGGATAAGTGGTCATAAGAACAGTGGAACCTATTTGTGACAATATGTGCACCCTTTGTGGGGAAAAAGAAAAGAGACTACTACAAAGAAGTTATTTCACACTGCCCGTCTTGCCACTGTTTTTGCTTTGCCAACTGATATCATCCCTTCTGCCTCCTTTTACCTAATACTGTAATGACTGGCACCAACCAGCAAGACTGAGCCAAAACACCTTGTTGTTGTAAAGTTGCTTTTGCCAAAGCACTTCTGAATTCTCACATTATATACTAGATGTTTCTCACAGTACCTTCTGTTACTCATATTGAATTGGCACCGTAATGTCTGATGGCAATGTCTTTACTTTTCAAAGGCCAACTCTGCATTTCCCACTAGCAACCTCTGTTGTACTGTCGGTACTGTCTACATTCTGATTGGAGCTAGATGAATGTAAAGGTAGTGTCTACTGTGTGATTGGAGCTAGCTGAATGCTCAAAGTAATGCAAGTGGCAGTGGAAGTAGCATATATGATGAGTTTAGTGGATTTCTGGACATCGCAAATACATACTTTATCGTTCCCAAATGCCTAGTCTTGTGTGCTTTAGACATCCCTCCAGGGTTCCTACAAAAGTATGAAATTAGATTTTTGTCATTGTTTCCAGACTATTGACTTCACCATTGCATGGCTAAGGCGGTGGTTAAGTCGTTAATTGATTTCTATGAGCGACAGCACTTGGTTACAATCTATTTGGCAAAACCTAATATATAGATGGAAGATAATTAGCCCTTCACTAAGTTCCTCCCCAACCCATCTTTGTCCAATAGGCACGTTAGCAGCGAAGAAAGCTTGACCTGCATAGCAACCTTTGCTAAACTATTTGGATTGGCATTGGACAATCGCTTTTTGGGGTGGGATTTAGTGAAGGGTTAATTGAACGGTTGGATTTTAAAACCATTTAGTAACAAACATCTAGCTATTTGTACTCTGATGTCAAATATGGTGTGACATATCAACAGAGAATTCTGGAAATTGTCTGGAAAAGCCATTTTAAACTAATTTTAAAATGTAAAATGTGTAAGAACCATGTCCCTCACACAAGCATTACACACTGTCAATGTACTGTAACCTGGGAACGGATACCATACAGAACTTCTTTAAACCTCTCCATAAGATTATAGCCGACCAATTATGGCATAATTAGTGGTACTTTTTAATGACAATGTAGAACAAAATGGGAATAATGGGGCAACACTGGTATTTATAAATTATTTATTGCAATGATTAGCAGGCAGCCATTTCTATAATGTGACCTGTCCAGTCCAAAGTAGATTTATGTAAACTAGTTGTAACCTTTTTTTTTTTTTTTGCCACAGTTATCTCTTCACATCAGAGCAATGGGATTTAAGTTCAAAATGTTTTCCCTGTAACTAAGTTTTTAAATTGAGTTTGTCTACAAGATTGAACCTTAATACCTGGCATAAATCAGTTGAATTAAGATCCTCTCATGGGTTCCTTCTCTTACAGTATGCGGATGGAACAGTTTTTCTTGTTGGCACATCCCAGATTTCGTGCTGTCCGTCCCAACATATTTGTGGTTTAATTTGCCAGGGTTCATTGACGTAAAGCCTTCCGATAACCAGATAGATAACCAGTCCCTCACCATTAGGGGCATAGTGTCTTGTGGCAACCAAATAAACCTCAAATAACAATAAAATGGTACTAATGTGCTTGGCTTTAGATTTTTCCAGAAATGGAATCTGACCTTGTTTGCTGAATGCCCTTTCATAAAAACGTATAGCACTTGAGCAATCAAATAAAACCTTTTGTGATTAAAAATTGTCCTACCTCAGCACAGTCAGACACACACACACACAGTCACACACAGTCACACAAACACACACACACACACACACACACACACACACACACACACACAAACACACTTCAGAACTCACCAGTGATTGGTTGATGGATACCCTGATGTTCACAAACAGGCCACAGTCTAATGTAGGCATGGCTTTAAGACGGCTAAATTAATTAGCAGTTATCTGGCTAACTAGCTTGAATCCCCATATAATAGCCTACATCCTAGAATGTCATTGCTTCACGCAGTTCACTGTAGTGATGTAATTGCTTTGTTTCATCCTTTCACATTGGGCTACAATGTTATGCATTAATAAATTATGTCTTGAATGCCTACATATCACCAATGATGTGCTAACATGCTAATGAGAGCTTTGTGTGTTGATGTTGCGAGGTGTATTTGGCATAGTTGTGTCAGCTGAGCTGTGTGGTTCGCTGTATGCACGTGGCAGCATGTGATTGGTCTACTTTTTTACAGGTGGACACATAAAGTGATCTACATCTATACGTAACGTTTGTGACGATATACAGGAGTAGACCAACCGTGCTGTAGACACCTGGCCCCTTAAGTGCCATGCCGTTAAAATAATACATTCAAAGTTTAATGTATAACTGTATGTTTATTCCAACTACAGTTATGCTTATTTGTAACTTTTCCCCATCTGCAACGTTTTTTTTTTTTTTTTTTTGTAAGTGTAGGTCCTAGAAGTACATGTAACTCACTTGTTGCTGTTCTAAATAAGAGTTGGCTCTGTATTAATGAATGTTATGAAAACTTGTGATACCACACATGGGATATCATGTAACATAGTCTAATGGACTACACTGTTTACAGCCTGACAATCTGACAAAGTGTCATGACATTCTTTTTTGTTTGTAGGAAACATTGTCTCCATTGCATGGACTTCGATTTAATGTCCTTCAAAAATATATAATTGCGACTCTTGCGAGTCATTAGAAGGATCCTACACAAGTGTTAAATATTTAATATAGCCCTGTAATGTCTAAAATGTTAGACCTGAGGCCGATAACAAATTGGTGATCCAGGTCTAAATCAGTTAATAGTACCTTCAGTGAATAAAGTGTTCCTACGTTTGTAAAGAAAAGGCCATTCTTCACTATGGAGTGTTTGAGACGGGTTCGATTTCTCTTGTGTTTCCGGCTTGGCTGGACATTCAGTGAACACGATTGTTGTTCAGCGAGGTGCAGAACTGGGAGGAGGGATAGTGTGTTCCTCCTCTTGTGACTGGTGACTACCGTACATCGGTACATGGGCATTGGAGGAGATATGGTTGTCCACACCTTCCCCAGACCAACATAAGGGGTTGACCGTGAAGAGGACTATATAAATATGGGGGAATTGGCAATGACTAAATTCAGCAGAAGAAAAGGAAAACATCTTTGTAACAGTGTAAAGTGTGGTTATGGTGGAACGGTATGCTATATTTGAGAATTTTCTGCTTCAGGCAGTGCATTCTGGTGTGCCCTTCTTTGTCACTTACTGACACAGTTTGCCTCCTCCAGTAGTCACGTTTTTGTCCATATACTTTTGAGCTAGCAGTATAATGTGATTACCAAAACTAATGTTGATTGCATCACAAATAGCATTATTATTGTATTATATATATTATATATTACTGATTAACTATGAGTTGGAGCACTTCTATGTGATTTACAGAAATGTTGAAATGGAACTAACTTAATTTCAATAAACCATTTTCAATTGTATCTTGCTATTTCTGTTTATACTTAAGGCTTTCAGTGACTACTGTGTAGTTTCACCTTGTAGTTGTACGGTACCCATACACACACTCCCACAGTGATACATGGGATTATACCAGTGCAAAACGGTAGCTACATTCCAGTCTAAATGGCTAATCTGTAAAACCTCCAATGTTGAGGTGCATGGAGAAGTGATCCATCTGCTTGGAACCCTACCAGGTCTTTGCCTAGCTCTGGTCCATAGCCTTCTACTGCTTCTACGATTCTGCCCTGCAGTATAAGGCTATGGGACTTTCGGTTTTAAATCTCAAATCGAAATCAGACCAGCCTCTCCTCTTTAGTGGAAATCTCACGAACGTTTGACCTACTCACCAATACAAAGACGGGTTGTGTCAATAGAAAGCCTACTTTCCTTAGTGGACGCACTCTGAGCCCCCCACCACATGTATAAAAGGATTTTGTTTCCACCGGGAAAAAAATACTTTTAGTTACTCCAATGCGCCCTGGGCCTCTACCGATAACCGATATTGCCCAGAGAACTGCCTCATAGAGAATATTTTTCCTCCGGTGAAAAAAAACTCCCTTTCTGGCCAAAAAGTACCGTTTATACGTGTGGTGGGGGCCCCAGAGTGCGTCCACTAAGGAAAGTAGGCTTTCTAATGACACAACCCACCTTTGTTTTGGTGAGTAGCAAAAACGTTCTTTTCAAATACGCTAAAGAGGAGAGGCTGGTCTGATTTCGATTTAAGATTTAAAACCGAAAGTCCCATAGCCTTATACTGCAGGGCAGAATCGTAGAAGCAGTAGAAGGCTATGGACCAGAGCTAGTCTTTGCCTAACTGGCTAGCAATACATTTGTAGCTGCTATAGTATATTTCATTATTTTCACTTTTTGCCTCACGAATACAGTTTCAGTTCGGGATACCAATTCGATCCAATCAGGAGATGGACAAGTACTCTCCTGATTGGCTGAAATTTGGCCACCCACCCGAAAATGTATTTTATGTTTATTAAAGAGCTGGAGAAATGGGGATACCTCCGACCCTCCGTTACTGAACGCTCTGGTTGCTATCAGACTATAGTGGTTAAACTTTTTTAACAAAAAACCTTTTATTTTAAGTTAACCAAAAAAAATCACTTACCCTACCTAAGTAGCCTACTTTTGCAAATACTTTGAGATCAATGCAAGTCTTTGCCAACATTCAATGAATATTAGACTTTTTGCATGGATAACTGCTTGACTTGAATGTACCCATGCTGGCACTATATAATTTGCATTAATGATGTTCTGTCTAGCTCCAATCTAGAAAGCATAGGCAACACCCAAGTCTAGGGCTAATGATATCTGATTGGAATGGGATGTTTTCAATACCTCCATTATCATTTTCATGTGTAGTAGGTTACACCTGCATTTCTCAACCTATAAAGCTTAGATAATTATCATGGTTGCTGTAGATAGTGTATTATGGCTTAATAAAAACCTACTTTTTTTAGTAGAATATACCGTAGAAAGATGAATAAAGACTGTCAGAGTTGTCAGTACTCCAGACGTTTTGTGAAAAGACAGTTCATCACTACGCTCGTTCATCAGCCCATCCGTTAAACTATGATGGACTGTTCATAATCGTTTTAAGAGAACTGATTACTAAAGCTATACTGTATGTCAACAACACTAGTTGTATATGTAGCCTCTTTATTTCTTAATAATTCTTAAGAGACTAAACAAATGTGATCTCATTAATGATTATTCGTACATGGGTATTCATGCAGTCTAGTAGAACCAAGATAACTATAAAATAATTTGATCACATCTAGAACACAGACCATCAGTTTATAATTCTTGGGCATTGTCCAGTGTCGTTATGATTGAGATTACAAAGCATGTCCAGTCCACCTTCTTAACCCATTCTGGGCGGGAACCCCTTTTGGTGTTTTAATCATTATGTTATGCTTTAGCTATTGAAAAATAGCAGATCTACAAGCTCATAGCGTGGCACAGAGTGCCACGCTATGAGCTAGGTCTGCTATTTTTGAAAAATCTTGAAAATGTGGTGCAAATCTTTCAATAGGCCTATATATTCTTTCAGAGCTTTTTAACTCAAATCTTTCCTTCTGGAAAGAGTCCCTGGAACGACATATTTTCAGATGGGCCAATTACATATATTTTTGGGGGTCCTTGACATGAAAATGTTTGAGAACCACTGACACAGGTTTTTCAGAAAACTTGTCAGGATTTAGAAGACATTTGTAGAATCGTCCTCAGGTCTAAATGGGTTTATTGAGTCACATTGTTGTAGCATGTGACCTATCTATACAGGCTGAAATGAAACGCCATAGTTAAAAGCCACTGAACACTTAGTATAATTGATCATATCCACAAATCTGCCATTTTGAAACTAGCCAGCTTGCAGTAGATAACACGGCTTAATTTGTATGAAACTCATAAACCCCTCAAGTCTCATCAATCTCCCTGACTTGTTTTGTTTAATTCTTGCCCTTAATTAAACAGAATATATTCATTGGTGCTAGACATCCACACAGGATATTCAGATCATATTTATTAGGGCCCAGAACCAATACAATGGTCATATGTTATGTCGTAAGACAAATTTATTTATTTATAACATCAGTAAAAAAGAAAATAATAATTTAAAACAAATACACAGGCATCAAAAATACATCAGTCACAAATACTGAACAAGAACATGATTCTGTCTTAAATTAGACATCTTAAGAGAATAAAGATTACATTTTTGTCAAAAAAATAAAATAAAAACGAAAGTGTATAGCAAAAAAGAAAATTAGAACCCACAACTTATTAGTCATGCTCCCTTGTTTAATTAAATAAACATTTTGATAATTTGATCATACAAGGGATGTTTCTCCGGTGCGTTGCAAGTCTTATATACATTTAATAAGATAATTATATAACGAGCCAAAAAAAATAAAATAACCTTTCCACAAACATTTACAATATTTCCAAACAAAGTCATGAATCCATCGATATATCATGGTCCACTATCTGTTTTAGAGCTTGACTACTTCAGACTATGATGACATTCACATTTCGGGGAATGTGTCTATCCTTCATTTAGACCAGTTGGTGGTTCCCAATATAACCCACTCCTCAAAAGGAGATTTTCAACGTACATTTCAAATGGTCAGTTGTGACCTTCAGTACTACAACTGCATCCACAATCTCTACAATCCTTTCTCTAAAGACTGTAAGACTGCTTCATTTATTTGGTACATATTGCTCTTGTGCTCTGATTAGATGAATAAACAATTGGCCTAGGATAAAGGTCATCTGAGTTTTCTACAGCAAAACAGCATTGGCATTGGGTTGATAACATCAAAAGGCAGATAACATCAATAAGCAGAGTAGGTAAATTAGTCAGAAGAAGAATGCTCACAAGCCTCCAAGGTGCCTGGCACAACCATGAACAGAAGATGCACTGCATGGTTAGATCAAGCACAATGGCGTCCTGGGCAAAGCAGTCAGGCAGCTCGTCCATTTTTCTTTCTTTTTTTTGCATAAACAAGTATGAAGAAACTTGCTTTAAGGCTGTAAAACAAAACAATAATGTCTTCTTTCGTGGTTATGTTTGACACAAATGTAACGAGTATGGTCAAAAAAGGATCAAAAATCACATACGAGTCATATGACAATACTTCCAAAAGACATACACCATATCTGGTATATTATAAGATTACTTTGTTCTCCAGAGTTTGCCCAGTATTCTAAATATCCTCATAACTTTCATTAGTAGCCCAATATGAGAGTTGGTCCAAGTCCATAGGTGTGAAGGAGGAGTTATCGCAGTGCGGTCGAGCAAAAAGATACCGCCACCTTACACTGGGGAAGTGTTCGCAGTACAGTGCGTCTAGGACCATTTGCGAAATAAAAAAAGGATTAGTCATAGGTCACTCTCACTGCGGAAAAATAGGCACCACCCTTCCTGCGCACAAACTGCGTCAAACCACGCCCTCTCGTCTTTCGCACCCTATTTTGCCAGATGTTTTTGTATGAAAAAAATCAAGAGTTGGTCAGTTTTATCATGCAAATAATATAGAATATTCAAAATTCTGATGGAATGGTTTAACTCGAGCCATAAGGATGGACTTCTTGATCAAATTAGTACACCATCAGTGCATTGGGCATTTCTTCCCAGGCAATCGATGGAAATAGAATTTCGGTGAAATATAATGGTCGTCTTATTGAAAACCCAGAGATTCTTAGGGAATACAGTTGCCCACTGCCCAGTATAATTCTTCTGATAGCCTTGCAAAAAGAGTCTTTGTGTCTAATCACTCAAATGGACTAAATAATAACAGTTAAATCTATATCACTGTAGTCCATCTTTTGAGATTTGAGATCTAATCTGAACACAGACAAAACCACTCCTGACATCCTTCTCCTAACCATGTTAACGGTCACTGGACTCAATGTCAAGAGTCAGACCCAGGATGCTATCAGTTGAAAGAGCTATAAGGGAAGTCCCTTGAAAAGGTTTGGCAATCTTGTTACTGCCATTCATTTCTAGATCCCTAGGGACATCTTGTTAAAATGAGAAGGCATGGTGTGATAATCAACTTAAATCTTTGGCAACTGAGCCACTTTGTGGGATGAATTAGATAAATATGCATATACCACACAAAGGAAGTCTAGATTTGTTGTGGCACAAAGGGATTCATGGATCATTAGTGGAAAGAAGTACAAAAATGGAATGTGTTGGTGAAAATGGACAGTTTCCTTTTTTGGAGTAATGGGGATGTTTCAGGATGATGCGTGAACTAATAGAATGGTATTATGGGGTTTTACACATGGACACACGGTTATGTTCTCTTACCTCAGTTTCTTTCCTTTTTTGATGGATCTCCAACATTTGAAGTTTGTATTTTTAGCTCATGCTCAAACTTGTAAATCTTACCATTTATTACACCCTCCAGATCATGCAGTCAGAATCCTTCAGATCGCTGGGATACTTTGTCCATTGGTCTAAAAAGTGCCTGACTGAAAAAAACTCAAATACATTCAACCAAAATTTGGTTGACAGATATTGGAGGATTTTGTACATGTTCCTGTGACTAAAAATCACACATACCATCCCAAGAAAGCATTAATGTAAGGCAAAACACATTTGAACCATACCTTAATTCAGTCTATGACACACTCCAACTGGTGTCTTTGGAAAGTCACTTCCACACACCTAGTCTCTCCAGACAGAAACTAGACTTGGTGCGAAGTGTGCACCATGGTGGAGCAGATTCAAAAGCGGTGAAAAAGTGTGGATGCTCTGAGCTTCTTCTCGGGGATCCACCAGCTTCCTCTATTTGAGACAGACTGTCCTGACTGCGTCTTCTCCGGAACCCTCAAAGTCTCTACCCTCCGCCCCTCTTTGAAGTTAGGAGGGGGTTGGTCATTTTCTCTTGGGATAGGTGGACAGGCAAGAAGTACTTTGACTGGGTGGGATTGGCCTCAGGTTTGGGGCGGGGGGGTTCTGGTTCCGCATTTCATAAATATTAATACAGAGTCCTCCCTCTCCAAAGCGGCAGATTCTTTAATTTCGTTAGAGGGGGAAGTGCTTTATTCACTTAATGGCTTTTATTAGTGTGCGGTCTTCAACTCTTTCATTAGCTAAAGTGCTGCTATAATTTACAGGGGGAAAGGAGGTGGGGGAGAGGCGGGGTCTGAGCAGTGTTGGTCATGTTGCCACTGGACAGACGTACAGTACACTACTCTCAACCACTGCAGCTTTTCCTGAAATCAGGCATTCTGTCTCAAAGATAAATGCAGACTATTGCATCAAATGCATTGTAGATAGCATCCTCTTACCATTATAGTGTTGAGGTAAGTGCTGACAGTGTGTCGTCTTTCTTCCACTCTTAGGATTAACTCAAATGATTGCAAATGTAAATCAAAATGTCCATATGTGAATTAGATACATTTGTATATACATAGAAATGCATGGTATAAATATTATCAACTATTAACTGCATACAATGAGGAGCCAATGAGCATAAATGTTCATCGGATGTTTGCAGAAAATAAAATCACTACATGATGTGAAGTTATTTAAAAAAAAAGTGAAAAACGTATTTTTTGTTATATCTGCTGGAAATGCAGATATAATATCCCCTGCATAATTTTACGCATAACATCTTATAGTCCATGGGGAAAAAATAAAATTGTCAGTATCATCACTGATCAATTTAACCATTGTGGCTGATATTCTAGAAACATACATTTTCTTTTGCCCATGGGTCACTCTGATCATGTCCATTGACTATATTATATGGGTTAGGGTTAATATGACTAGGAGTGTCAGCATAAAAAGTGCCACATGAGCACCCTATTAATTGCAATGCTGTTTAAATCCTTTCGACCTTCAGATGGTGTTAAATGGCTAGCACAAGTGTACCTATTGGTATGCTATGTATTCTGTATAATATTCTATTTTGTATACTTGTTCTGTTTTGGATTGATTAAACACATTGCAGTGAAATTCCCAGCCTGACCATGTAACATTTCTCTCCTTCATGTATGGCGGTGCCCTCTGGAATGACTGACACAGATAACACAGCCATCCTCATTCAGACCAGCGATTCACGACGAGACGAAACCGTTATAAGACCGATTTACACTTTGACGCATGACGGTGTCGTGGGGCCAAAAATAGCTTATCTACCTGTTCACGCCTTGAATCCAAGCACGTAGATCTTATATTTTTGGCGCTCAACTTTGTCATACGACGGAATACATAAGCATTACAATGTTGCAGAGAAAAGTCGCAGTGGTCTGAATTACCCTTAAAGCCCACAGTGGCTTCCGATGAAATGCTATTCATTTTGCACCATGGGTCCTGGCTAGTTGTGAACAGCTGGACTCGGATGTCCCCAGACTGTGTCTGAGTGAATGAACTGATTAACCTGAGTGACCGTCCCCCACTAGAGAGAGGGGCTGGGCTGGGCTACCACTCTACAGCCTGAGTGACTGCCTCCATCATCAATGTCATATAAATCACTATGGCAGACCATGGAGGCTGGTAGTAGTAGTAGACAGGCGTTTCAAATGAAGCCTTGTCTCTGAGCCAGTGAGATGACCAGACTCTTGCCCAGTATTCGGGCATTTCTGGGCCAGAGGCAAGACTAGTATCTACTCACCTGATGAAAAAGGTGACTTATCTCTTCCGCATACTATACTGTCAAACCATACTTTTCATTAACCACTTAAACCCTATATTCCATTGACGAGGGTCAATTCAATATATTGTCTTTATCCCCACCTAAAAAAGCACATCTACAAAATCAATGCACATTGGGACGTTGAGCTTGTAGATATGTGAGATTTTATGCCCAGATTAGGGATGCTTGGGTCCAAGCTCATATTTAAATCATCTTCAGAAATGGAAAATGACAAGATCTTGCCTGGCTATGCTTGGGTTAAAGGGCTAGATCACTTTTGTAAAGGTTTGGGTTGTGTAGTTAGTTACCTTGCCATGAACTCCAAAAGTCTGCAAGAAATCTAAAATAATTGCTGCATTGATTAGAAATTGATTGAACAAGAAGTTGACCGTTTTTTCAAAAATAGTACTGGATTTGGTGATGTTACTTCTATATTGTCAGAATCAAGTTCGTTTGCATTCATTTATCAACTGAAAGAACTCCTCTTGAGGCTCTTTACTGTAGGCTACAATATAAGTCCATAGGGAGCATTTTGAATTATTATTTCTAATCACTTTTTGATTTCTTGCCCACCTTTGGAGTTACATCATGGCAAGGACACAACCCAAAGTCCCAAACCTAATGGTTTACATATTTGGGCTGTATTCTTGTCAACAAACTGAAGGCATGGCAACAAAGGTCAGGTGATCAAAAAAGTCAATCAAAGAACAAGATTCCTGGGCAGAATTTCCTCTTGCGGTTGCTCTAATACGGTAATTCAGCTCTCCTTTGACTATGCTTCCACCTCTTGGTTCTACAGCATCCTAATGTCACTTAAGAATAAGCTTCAAACCTCCCAAAACAAACTAATTTGAGTACTTCTCGGCCTGGGGCCCATGACCCATGTCTTTCCGACCCATTTTGCTAGTCTAAACTGGCTCTGGGTTGAAGACCCATTGCCCACAATGCCCTCAGTGTAGGCCTGAGGGCATTGTCAAACTTGACTATTGTAACTCCCTCCTTACTGGCCTACCGGCATGTGCACTTAAGCCCCTCCAACTGATCCAAAATGCTGCAGCCCGCTTGGTCTTCAACCAGCCAAAATTCTCACACGTCACCCCCCTTCTCCGCTCCCTCCATTGGCTCCCGGTCGCTGCCCGCACAGAATACAAAACTCTGATGCTGGCATTCAAAGCAACCAAAGGCATGCCCCCCCCATATCTCACAAGTATGATCGTACCCTACAAACCCTCCCGCGCACTCAGATCAGCCAACGCAGGGAAGCTGGAGGTACCTTCACTAAAAACGCCGGGACAACGCTCCACACGTCCCAAACTCTTCTCCCTTCTGGCTCCAAAACTATGGAATGCACTTCCCATCACAGTCAGAACTGCAGCCTCACTCCCAATCTTCCGCCGTAGTCTGAAAACCCACCTCTTCAGACTCCACCATGGCCCGTAGCACTTGCCCTAGCCTAGCCCCTTAGATAGCACATTATGTAGACTTAGATAGTATTTTAAACAGACTTATAGCTTGTTACGTAGACAGCTCTAGAATTGCACTTTATGTAGTCATAGCACTTTATAGTACACATGTATAATATATTATATAGTATAGTACAGTATGTATAGTTTACATAGATACTCCACTGTTACGTTCTTAGTCTACGCATGATTCATGATAACTACTTTTTATATATGTGATGTATGCCATGCTTTTGTTATTGCTTAATGTAAATCGCTCTGGACTAAGAGCGTCTGCTAAATGCCTAAATTGTAAATTGTCTATATGCCCGCATACCTGACTAACTACCTCAAAAAAAGTGAGCGATACCCACAGCCACAATAGAGGGAGCTAGAACAGTGATCTGGTACCACCCACTTTCAAAACAAATATGGGTAAACTATCCTTCTACAGCACCACCACCCAAGCGTGGAATGCCCTGACCCCCTCCCTCAAAAAATGCAGATTACTTGCTGTTATGATTCATGCCATATACAGCTAAGTAAGTCTGTGTACTGAACTTGAGATACAGTGTACTTCATAAGTTACAGTGCAGCTTGCATTGTGCTTGATAGCGAGATGTTTCTCTGTCTGCATTGTACTGTCTTGAGATGTGAGGCATCCTGTTAGGTGGCACCCATAAGGTCCGCCTGGTATGCCGACAGTAAGGCTAGCCCTTGTACATCGTGAGGTCAACCTTGCACATCATCATGCCACGTTCCTATGTCGCGCATCTTCATATCTTACTGTTTCGTTCCTATGATCCAGCACTATAAATATTCCGTCTGTCTAATAAACTTTGTGAATCTATGGTGTGATACTGCCTCTGTGTCTCATCATTGGTTCTCCCGGGCCCGTCTCCGTACCAACAGAGGTACTTCAACTGGATCATCACACACCACCCAGCCTACACACACTACCAGCCTGTTCAGAGCCAGACCGGCCGAGGGTCCATTTAGAGATCACAACACTTGCATCTTTTAAAACAGGCCTGAAACTCCAGGTGGGAGGGAGAGGAAATGATCAACCCCCCTTCCTTTTTCCCCTCCAGTGCTTTATGTTTTTCCTATGATATTGATTTTGAATTTTTGTTGTTATATTGTTCATGTCATGTCTATGAATTGATTGCATAGGGCCTAAAACTAAATGGAATGGACTTTTTTATGGTGCTATCCTTTTTGGAATGAGTGTTTGACTGTACTCTGTTGCACTTGCTGTTTATAATACATTCTGTCTAATGAACTATTCAATCAGTCAATCAAAATGGTCTAGCGAGCCCTACACCTGAGGTTGATTCTAAAAACACTGTCTACTCTAAACCCTAACTTAAGTTTTCTGAAAATCTTCAAATTCTAATTAAAACATTAAAACAAAAATCATGTTATACATTAACTGTTTTTCCTTTGTTTTGCCAATGGGTACCCAGATTGGTAGCAGAGTGACTCACAACCTCAGCCTGATAGCCTAAAAAGTCTAATGTGTAGGGAATTCCCTTTGGCTTAGTGGTTAAGATGTTGGATTTCCATGCGGGAGAACCGGTTCGATTTCCAGATGTTACATTGGTGCTGTGACACGGATCAGGTTTCCCCATGGGATTGATTGATTGAAAATTGTATTATTACTTGCGCAAGCAGAGCGTGCACGTACTGCGATCGGCTGGGTATGTATGTCGGTATATTCCACCGGCCAATGAGGGACCACTGTTCTTGATGACGCAACTAAAGTACGTTTCAAAATTGGTATAAGGTCAATAGGGTACATATCAGCTGGGTATGTATGTATGTTGGTGTCCTCCACCAATAATGGACCACCATTCTTGGTGACGTAACTAGGGTACGTTTCAAGGTTGGTATAAGGTCAATTACGGGTCTAAAGTATTTAGAATAGCAGAGAGCTCTAGGACTCAGAGCAGCAGTCATACCCAGACAGCAGAGAGCTAGAACTCAGAGCAGCAGCCGTACCAGCAGTGGTGAGCGCGCTCTGCTTGCGCTGCTGCGCACAAGTAGGCCATACATAGCCTACTTGTGTGCAAAGCGCAAGTTGGCAGCTCGACAGAGTGCATTTCTTGTTCAATTTGTATTCAGTTTGGGTACAGTTCAAAGTTTCAAACGAAAAGGGAGGAGGTCAAAAGGGGGTGAGTGTATAGCTGCAGCAACCTCAGACTGATGGCCAAAAAAGTCTAATCCATCTCCCCCAAGTCATAGGGAATTCCCTTTGGCTTAGTGGTTTCCATGCGGGAGACACAGCCACAGGTACTCCGGTACAGTAGGTGGCGGTGTGTACCTAAAAGTAATTGTTTGCAACCGGTTTGTGTGAACTGTGAACCCGCACCAAAAAAGAAGGATTGCGCTTGGTCAGTGTTGCCATGTCCGCATATTATAAGCCACTTTGGGCTTGTTTTTCTGTAAAGTGTCAAAGTCGCTTGTAAATATTCGTAGTTGCGGGTTGCGGTTTTTTTTGGCCTTGTTTCCTAATATGTTGTTTGTAATGGTTTGGTTTATTTCGATCTTATGCCGTTAGTACATTACAGGATGAATCATGTTTTAAACTCATTTGACATGATCGAAAAGGTATAGGCGGAAGCTGGGAGCTTATTAGTGCCTATCCTTAATACTTTGTACAGTTGTAACTAAGAGGAATTTAAAATGAAAACAAAAAACAAAGACAAACAAAAAAACAACAAAAACAAAAACAAAAAACAACAAAAAAAACAACTAACAAACAAACACGGGAAACGAAAGAACAGACAGGCAGAGAAGAAGAAGAAACACATTATTGAACACAGTAATCAAACAGTACAAAAATAAAACTCAAGCAATTCAATCAATAATGCTTCAGTCATTCACTTTTGTATTTGTCCAATATAGCATTTTTTAGCCTTTTTTTAAAATTGTATAATGTTTTTACTTTGTTTAATTGTATCCGGCAGGTCATTCCATAGTTTCACCCCGCGAACGGAGATACACATACTTTTCAGTGTGGTACAAACACTAGATTGTTTGAAGTTTAGTACCCCTCTCAGCTCGTACCTCCCATCCCTATCCCTGAACCGATTTTGGATGTTATCTGGAAGAAGTTTCTGTCTGGCTTTATATAATATTTGTGCTGTTTTGTGGTCTATTAAATCAAAGAATTTTAATGTGTGTGAGTTCAAGAAGAGTTGATTGGTGTGTTCATGAAATCCTACATTGTTGACTAATCTTATTGCTTTTTTCTGCATTATGTTTATTGGTTGAAGGTTACTTTTGTAGGTATTACCCCACACCTCCACACAATAGGTGAGATATGGTGTAATTAAGGTGCAGTACAGAGTGTTCATGGAGTCAAAGTTTAGGACTTGTCTTGTTTTGCCCAAGATACCAATACTTCTCGCTAGTTTAGAGCGGATGTAGGTTTCCAGGAAAACTTATGATCTATTATCACCCCTACATTTTTTTTGTCAAAGACTCTTTCTAATATAATACTATCGATCTTTAACTCAATATGCGTATTCACAAGGAAGCATACTAGGGCCTACTACTGTTCCTAATATATGTAAACGACATGACTTCAGCTTGTGACTGCAACTTGTTCCTGTTCGCAGATGACTCAGCACTGCTGGTCTCGGACAGGGACAAACTGCAGGTTGAAAATGCCCTCAGCTCTGAACTCGGTAGAATCTGCACCTGGCTCGCTGATAACAAACTATCTTTACACCTGGGAAAAACTGAATCCATTCTCTTTGGCTCTATTAGTAATCTCAGCAAGGCAAATGGCTTCTTGGTTAGAGTGGGTGACAATGTTATCACACGTAAAGATGAAATTACCTACCTAGGTTCCATCCTGGAGGCTAATCTTTCCGGTGATAAAATGGCCACCAACGTAATCAAAAAAGTCAACCATAGAACAAGATTCCTCTACAGGATCTCCTCACTTGTCAACAAAAACACCTTGAAGACCTTAACAGGAGCCCTTGTACAGGGTTTCTTTGACTATGCATGCACCTCCTGGTACCACAGCACCTCAAAGGCCCTTAAAACCAGGCTCCAGACTTCCCAAAACAAACTGGTCAGGCTCCTACTTGACCTAGCCCCCCGAACCCACCTCACCCCTGCCCACTTCGACAGGCTGGAATGGCTTAGGGTCGACGACAGAGTACAGCATCTTGCAATGGGTCTGGTCCACAAGATTCGATACACCACCAAGATACCCATGTACCTGTCTAGATACTTCCTTAATGTTAACGAAGTCCACACCCACAACACCAGAGGGAGTGCAACGAACCATGTACAACCCAGATTCGGCACAAACAAGGGACTAAATTCTTTTCGCTCCTATGCCACCAAAATGTGGAACGCCCTACCAACTGTCATTAAGACATTCGAATCCCTTGACTCCTTCAAAACCGCTCTCAAAGGGCACCTACGGATGGCTGCAATTCGAAACTGGCCCCCGTAAAATCTGAATCCCCCCCCACCGCCCCCCCCCCCCTTTTTTCCCTCACTGTATATATTTCTTTTCCCTTTTTACCTCCTTTATGATGAATTCCTGTTCTGTCTATAGAAGTGTCTATTTGTACGTCTCTAAATGTTTTGATGATTTGAACATGGTGGACCCTATTGGAAACAAGTGTAATGCTTAATTGGGTCGTCCACTCACAGTTAACAGCCTTTGTATTGAGTTTGTGCTTGAAATGTACTGTAATTCTGCAAACTGTTAATAAATTCTTCAATCAATCAATCAATTCATCAATGTTTTTTGTTTGCCGAAGACCATGTATTTGTTTTTTTTTAGATAAGTGAAAGTTTATTTTGATCAAACCATTTTTTTAATTTGTGTTTATACCAGGCTTACATTTTCATCTCACAAGTCAAGGACGAAGGACCCCCAAATTAATATATATTTGTCTGCGGCCCTCCATCTGAAAACATGTTATGCCAGGAACCCCCCTAACAAGATTTTTGTTGTTCATAGAATATTCCACATTTTTCAAAAATTCTTCAAGATTTTTTGGAAAATAGCCTACGTAATTTAAATGTTTATTAAAGGGCGAAGTGCTCGCTTCTTTTGGGCTTATAGACATGATGGTTGCTTATTTTTCTCACGCAATCTGGCAACACTGCTCTTGGTGCTGTGGCGGACCGGTGGCTGATGTGTGCATGCTGGTGGACAGCTGCCTTCCATGTGTACACTGTACATTAATATATTTCCATAGGTGAAGTCGGTCTTACGACTTACATTACAGTCTCAACATGAGTCTACTCGCCAAAATAGCAGAGATCGAAAGTGAGGTAAGTAAAGTTCCAAACTGTAAAACTTAAAACGAATCAGACACGTTAACTTTTTAGCCATGACTGCTAGCTAGGATTAGCCTAACCAACCACTGCCTGCTCGCGAGGCCTGGTACGTATTTCAGTAACATTACTGCTCTCTAACCCTGTCTGTTACATTAAATAAAGTAGACACACATTCTCTTATTGTGGTAATTTTGTCGTTGACAGTTACATTACACATTGTACTGTGTTGTCGTCTGAGTTAACCTCGCATCCTCACCGCTAGGCTTTCCGCAGTACCTGTGGAAAGCCTGCTTAGTGCTTTGCCTTTGAGTGCTTCATATCGGATCCGGTCCAAAGGCCCGCCTTGGCCTACCATATCCGGTCATTTACACTCACACACATTATTGCACCGTTTCCGTATCCGTTCTAGACCGGATCTTGAACCTGCTAAAGTGAATTTATCCCAGTCTACATCTGAGTCAACCAACCAAGCTTTTTCTGTCTCTGGTTAGATGTCTATATCTAAGGCTCTGACTAAAACCAAACTAGCTGATAATGCCCACCCATATTTTCGTTGACAGCTGTAGGAGAAAGACTACCTGTCATAGACTAACGTTGGTATGACTGACGTAGCTTTTAGCCATACCAATTTCCTCTCATTCAAACTGTCTTAATGATCATGCTAGCATATGTGACAGTTACATTTGGATTAATAACCTCTTAAACCCTATATACCCAGGCCTACTTTGTCAGTTGTCACACATCAAATCGTGAAAACAGACTATCTCAGAAAATAATACGAAAGTTCTTAATCAAAAATGTATTTGACCATTGACGATACAAGGCCAGGCAATGGCATCTTTGTATGTATGTTCGTTCCTCGGCCACAGACAGCGTTACATTCACAGAAAACCACCCATTGATAGAACCACAGACTTTTCAATTAATTACGATGAATTATTAACGGTTACGTTTAATTGACTAATTTCTTAACAGCATGTAATCGATAAACAATTAACTATTTACATCCCTAGTATCGGGTAAACATACATTTGATAGATAATATCAGCTCTTGTAATTTCCAAATGATTAAAAAACCGACTTGTTTTCCCTGTGGAACGATGATCAGAGAGCTAATCTATTTCATTCTCATTGGTAGATGGCCAGGACGCAAAAGAACAAGGCCACAGCCCATCACCTGGGTCTCCTCAAAGCACGTCTCGCTAAACTGAGAAGAGAACTCATCACACCAAAAGGAGGCAGTGGTGCCGGTGGACCTGGAGAGGGTGAGACCATTAACCGTTTTATTATTTTTTACATAGTGTATTGGGGCTTGTCCCTGTTCCCTAACATACGAGTGTTGAGCACTCAGTCGGTAGCATTGACTTCTTATTGTGAGTTATCTTTCCTTTCTATCTACATGTAGGTTTCGATGTGGCAAAAACAGGGGATGCCCGTATTGGGTTTGTCGGGTTCCCTTCAGTGGGCAAGTCCACCCTGTTGAGCAATCTGGCAGGTGTGTACTCTGAGGTTGCAGCTTACGAATTCACCACCCTTACAACTGTGCCTGGAGTTATTCGCTACAAAGGTGCCAAAATTCAGGTACAATCGTCTGTTGGCACATTTAAAACGATAAGCTATAAATTGCCCATGTTTTTGTGAGGATTTACTTCATTTCGTTAATCGTTCATTTGTTTTCTTAGCTCCTGGATCTCCCAGGAATCATTGAAGGGGCCAAGGATGGCAAGGGCAGAGGGCGA
Organism: Electrona antarctica; assembly: GCF_951216825.1. Taxonomy (NCBI): domain Eukaryota; kingdom Metazoa; phylum Chordata; class Actinopteri; order Myctophiformes; family Myctophidae; genus Electrona; species Electrona antarctica. Next base: position 16,101,095 of record NC_136797.1, read on the forward strand.
CAGGTCATTGCCGGTGAGTAACATCAACTGATACTCATTCGAACCTATCGAACTTCGAATGTAATAGAAAATATTGTAGTGTAATAGGCAGTAAAACTCTTTCTCTATATGCCGCGGTTGGTGCTGAGAGATGCGCTCTCTTGCGAGATCAAATGAATGATTCATACTTATCTTATAGCCTAATTTTTGTAATGGTTTAGTTTAGATACAAGCCCGGGACTTATTCTCTGGAACAGAGACTCATCGCTCCAACGCTGTGCTCATTGTCCTGTGATAGAAGTTGGAACAATCCTTACCTTGACATGAAACAGGAAATAACCAATGCTCTGATTTTTGTTTTAAATCAAATTATGGTAGGCTACAAGATAAATGTGTCACTGTAAGCTCTCTGCCTTCACTTAGTTCACTACCAAATTAATCACATTTCAACTTGACCTGTTAACATTTTTGTAATCAATTTAAGTAACATTGTGTGATTAAACGTGTGTACTTTCTAATACAGAGCAACTTAAAGACAAAAGTCTACAGACTCCGAGGCTTATATAACTCTGCTCAGAGGCATGTTTGTGACACGTGTCTGTGTTAACAGGCAAGGCAGGCAGCGAGGCATGCAGGCAGGCAGCTGATTTATTCTTCATTGTATGCCGGTGTCGCGTGGCAAACATAACTGATCTACAAGCTCACAACACGTTGCATCAACGATGCATTGTCCTAGTGGACTTTTAAGTCACTCGCGTTTACCCACGGCACCGTTGTACGATTAAGTAAAGCTTGAGGGGAGACTTCTGTTGCCTTCTGCCCCTGACTGATGATCTCGCAAGACCAGCCGCCGTTTAACGTTGCATGGCTCAGAGTCTCGCGAGAACTCGCACGCCATGTTTTATATTTTCTTTCCCGAACCTTTCCGAACCATTTTTCTAATAGTCGATTATTCTTACACTTTTTATATTTGAATATTCCTTCGAATATGGCATTTGTTTGCAGCAATAGAACGCCCACTAGGACATTTTTGTCGCCCGCTGTTAAAACGTAGGGTGAAAGTCAACTCTTGGATGTTGTCAGCACTATGGACTAAATCATTTTTAACAAGTGGTGTTACTGTCTCCCCTTCTCTCCCTCAGTGGCTCGAACCTGCAATTTAATCCTAATTGTGCTCGATGTCCTAAAGCCTCTTGGTCATAAGAAGCTAATAGAACATGAGTTGGAAGGCTTTGGCATCCGACTCAACAAGCATCCTCCCAACATTGGCTACAAGAAAAAGGACAAAGGAGGCATCAACTTCACGGCCACAGTACGCCTGACTCAGCACTACAGATCATAATTGAACTCATTCACATGTTTTCTCTTTGACACTCTTAAAGCCTGATTATTTTTTTTGCGTTGTTGTGCACCAGTGTCTCGTGCTGAAAATAGTAGATCTACGAGCTTACAACATCACTTCTTGTCTTCAATGTTTAGTGTGCACAGAGTGAGCTTGATGCTGAAACGGTGAAGTCCATCCTGGCAGAATACAAGATCCACAATGCTGATATCACTCTTCGCAGCGATTCTACAGCTGATGACCTCATTGATTGTGTGGAAGGGAACAGGTATGCAGCCTTCCCGGACCCAGACTAAGAATACATTATGAATGACCTATCCACTTGAGCCCCATTTAAAACTCATTCACCGCCACCAGGGGGTGCCAAAAGTCCCAGACCGCCACCATATTATATACATTTTTTTTGTTATATACTTTTTTTTTCCTTGGCGCTCCAGGACATCATGAAAAATAAGTCCTTGGCAACCATTGAGTTAAAAAATAGTTTTTTTAAATGGAGTTGCACCACTCAGTTCACACGGGTGTGATTTTTATTAATACTTTGAAATTTGTTTGACTTACTTTAACTCATTACAACCGGGATAGCATGTGCCATTATTTGGGAACCCTGCTGTATGTCACCTGAGCTCTGCCTATTGTTTATTTCATTCAGCACATGTGGTGTGTGAGTTACTGTCATAGCTGGCTCATGCTATGGCAACGATTGGGAGACAGGAGACAGCGCAACAGTATAAGAAACTGTATTTATTAACAAGTAGGCCTATACATACAACTTGGAGTACAACATAACCAGGCAACGGATCCTATGAGGTGTGGAGTCAGCAATCAGTGGTGTGGTGGTGATGGATGTGTGGCACATGGTGTGGTGTGTGTGTGTGTGTGGATGGAAAGAATAAGGTAAACATAGTTCTATAAGGGCATGGAGGCAAGCAGGCAGTGGAGGCACAGACAGCAGGTCTGCCTCTTCTGGATCTCTCTGTGGGAATGGCAGGGGGATTGCTTTTATAGAGGCACCGGGCCCAGGTGCTCTCCAATGAGCAATCCAGATGGAATGGAATGCCCCACCCAGGCTCACCTATAGGGAGATAATTAGGCAGGTACTCCCTGACCACTTCACAGTCTGTGTATCTATGTGTGGGGCATCACACCCCCCCCCCCTTAAAGTCGTGGTCCCACTAGGACCCACGGCTCCCCACTTAACATGGAATTAATTAACTACAAGTTAATCAAACATATAAACAAAACATAATCAATGAAGTGCACTTTATATCAATTAAATGTACATAATGTTAACATTAGCTTTTACCATGGTTTTCCTACATTTTAAAATACTTTAGATACTTTTAACCCTAGAGTGCAATAACACTCAGCACCCTGGCCCTGCAACACCCTGGACTCTCCTCCCCCCTCAATGGCTGGATCTGGTGTTTTAGCTATAGCAATACGGCCACCAGGGAGCAGGACAGGCCAGGGGTCACAACCCCAGGTGCACTAAAAAAAACAGAGGACATCAAGTATTAGAGAACCATCATACAGAAGCACCCAGACAAATCTCGACACCAAATAGTTTGTCCTCTACTCAGTCACTGCCATTGACTGAGCAGAAGGACACATGGTGACTGACTGACGACCATAGCAAGGCCTTAACAGGTTTACATGACACAACTGACTTGCTTTGCGTAGATTAGGAGTGGAAATTATGTAGCCGACTTTAGACACACGCTCGACAACAGTGTATGGCCCCATGAGCCTCGCTTGGAAAGGCAAAAGAGCCAACACATGTTCGCCGGGTCTGAACTCCCGACGTTCAGCCCGTCGACCAAATGAATGCTTAATTTTCACTTTAGAATTTACAATGACATCTTTGGTAGGCTCAGGAGAACCCGCCCGATTTAACAGTACTGGTGATGACACATTTCCCCACACGCTCCCCCCAGCATGCATGTTACCCAGGAGAACATCAACCCCAGCCACAGGTAACGCCGTGCGCAACGCCACTTCCACCTCGCCCTGAACCAGACCACACTCAAGATCTAGCTTGTGTATAGGAGAAGGGATTGTGGACATGCCCATACCACGGCTCAACATGACACGCCCTGTAGCCGACTGTGAAGAGAATGGTAGGACTGAGTCAAGAACATACGTGCCCTGCGCCGCCGTGTCTCTCAGAATTGTCACAGGCACTTTCTCCTGTGAGCCCACAAGAGATAAACCCCCTTTCCACAAACGGTCGATACGCCTCATCTACACCGCCGAGACTACTCCCGCTCTCATGTAAATTACTTACCGACCTCACATATGACACCGGCGCACAAGCCGCAGCTGACTTCACCTCTGTTGTTTCTCTTTGTTTCCATGCGTAACAGTATGGTTTAATGTGACCTCTCTTGCCACAATAGTGACATGTTTTGTCACCGTCACGAGCAGCCCAACTTTTCCCGTCCTCAGTGTTAACATTTCCCTTGAAGGGTGCGCTGCGACCACCGTCCCCATGGCTGGATTCAATGTTCCCCCGGTGCGTAATTTGGGCACCCCGTGGTTCCCAGTCTCGGTGCGTCAACACGTACTGATCAGCCAAAGCGGCAGCTTCTGCTACAGTTTTAACCTGCTGCTCCGTGAGATAAGTTGCTATCTGACTCGGAATTGCATTTATAAACTGCTCTAGCAGCAACAAATCACACAACCCCTCGCATGTGTCCCCCCCTGCAGTCATACGCCAGCGGTTAAAGTTAATCACAGATCCCCGCGAGAATTCCAAATATGACTGTTCGTCACCTTTTCTGTTATTCCTAAAGCGCTGACGATAACTTTCAGGTATCATCTCATACGCCTTAAGGATAGCAGACTTAACAGTTGCATAGCTTAAACAATCAGTTACTGATAACGCTGAATAAGCCTCCTGCGCCCTCCCCGTAAGAACACACTGCAGCATCACAGTCCGGTCTGCATCAGGCCAACCTCTCGAGTCTGCCAGTCTTTCAAACAGTGAAAAAAAAGTTTCAGGTTCCCTCTCATTGAATTTTGGCATCAACCTCAAATTACCCACCAAATCAAACTGCCTGTTTTCTGAATTAGAGGCTCTCCCTCCACTGTCCAAAAACGTCTGATCCATTTTCCCCTCTTTAACAAGCTCCAACTTCTCCCTCTGCAAGTCAACTCTCATTCTCTCAGTTTCAAGTCTCCCTTTTTCTTGCTCAGCTTTAGCTCTCTCCGTCTCCATTTGGATAAGCATAAGCTCCTTTTGCTGTTCAAATGAAAAACCCGGATTTGCCTTTAAACTTTGAATAGGCAGTAGCCCATGAGCAGCCGCACCACCTCCCTCTTTTTCCTCAGGCTCCGACGGCAAAACATCTGAGTCTTCTAAATTGGCCATTAATATTAACTTTAGAGTATGCAATTTGCGTCTCCTGTCCCCAATGTCAATGTGATAGTGATCAGCGATTTCGAATAACTGTTCCTTTGTACAGTCATTTAACAACTCAACTGACGGCGACGCCACAAATTCACCAATTTCAGCCATCATGTACAACGTTTGGATAAATAGACACAGATTAAATAACACAGCGATGTAACTTTACACAGAGTAACCCCAAACAAAAGGAGCGTCCCCTATCTGCCTAACCAAATCTTATCTACCTCAACCCTAGCTCTTCATGGGGTTCGGCAGGGGTACTGATGCACTGGTTATACGATGGGGACAAACGCAACTAATTAAAAATTGCGCCGTCAGCCACGTACTGTGCTCCCGAGACAACTGCTACTACTGCGTTCCCCCAACACTATAAGAAAAATAACAAACCCACGAAAGTTTAAAGAAACTACGTGGCTAAGCCTCACATGGGACAATGCAGTAGCTCCTATATTTGTTTGAATACTCAGTAACTTACCCTCGATGTGTCACAAAACGTATCCGATTTATCCAAATAACTCCATGCTCAACGTGAAACCAAACAACGGAAACAAAATAACAGCGGCCACGGAGAGTCAAACAAAAGACCGCACCCGCCTGCCCCAAACAATTTGAAATCCGTGTCACAAAAGACAAAAAAGGGAATCCTGAGCCAGGCTTCCCAACCCTCGGCTCTGATTGGCCCCAATCTCCCGTACGCCACGGGGGAAACCCCCAATTTACTTCAGAACGGCTGTCAAAACCGTGCGCGCACAACCAATAGGCTCTAGTAGCCGCTACTAGATAACCAAAACTCAAACTGAAAATCCAAGTTTGAAAGTTTAATACTCACTTCTGGACCGAGCCCCCATATGTCATAGCTGGCTCATGCTATGGCAACGATTGGGAGACAGGAGACAGCGCAACAGTATAAGAAACTGTATTTATTAACAAGTAGGCCTATACATAAAACTTGGAGTACAACATAACCAGGCAACGGATCCTATGAGGTGTGGAGTCAGCAATCAGTGGTGTGGTGGTGATGGATGTGTGGCACATGGTGTGGTGTGTGTGTGTGTGGATGGAAAGAATAAGGTAAACATAGTTCTATAAGGGCATGGAGGCAAGCAGGCAGTGGAGGCACAGACAGCAGGTCTGCCTCTTCTGGATCTCTCTGTGGGAATGGCAGGGGGATTGCTTTTATAGAGGCACCGGGCCCAGGTGCTCTCCAATGAGCAATCCAGATGGAATGGAATGCCCCACCCAGGCTCACCTATAGGGAGATAATTAGGCAGGTACTCCCTGACCACTTCACAGTCTGTGTATCTATGTGTGGGGCATCACAGTTACGTACATGCATTTGTGGTTAGTTTACTAATGGCTAATGCAAGCAACAGACATCTCACAATCTACACTACAAGTGACCTTTTTCGTAAATGGCATGCCTCTCTAATGGACTGAAGTCCAGCTGATATCAGAAAATGCATACTCTTGGGGCGACATGAGAGCTGAATGGTTAGGCTGCATACCACATGGGCTCTTATGCCTGACAGCGACTCCCCCGTTTTATTACCCGCTGGCCGGACCATTTGCTCCATGTCACTACCCTACTCTCTCGTCTAAAATAAAAGCTCATAAAAAAGCCCTAAAAATAAACTAAGAGTGCATACTTTACTCATTACTAAGCAAGCATTTAAACAAAGTGAACATCCAGCATGGCATGTGTTTGACTAATTACAAATGTACAATTACTGTAAGTCAATTTACGAAAAGGTGGTTGTTTCTAGTAAATAGCATAAGGGATAAAGGGAGTGTAGAATTTGATATGTATTAATTATTGTTTGGCGGTGTACCCATTTGTTTTCTTTGTTGAATGAATTGAATATGTTTAACGGGTATAGGATTTGAAATGCACTCATTGTGTGTAATCGCTTGGCTCACACACTTTGCCTTTTTGTCCAACAGGGTCTACATCCCATGCATTTATGTGCTCAACAAAATTGACCAGATTTCCATTGAGGAGCTTGACATCATCTACAAGGTTCCCCACTGTGTGCCCATCTCGGCCCACTCTCGCTGGAACTTTGATGATCTGCTGGAGAAGATGTGGGACTACCTAAAGCTAGTGCGCATGTAAGTATGGTGTAGCCAACAATCACAATTTAACAGATTGGTTAAATTAATGTTGTATTCATTGAAGTAAGTTCTGGATTGTAGCTTTAATTAAAGTGTTTGAGTCCTGTTAATTATGCAGAACAAGGAATTATTTTTGATGCACAATACACAATCCGAGACACTTTGGTTTGTTTTGTTTAGGATTAGGTAATCGGCACAGTAAAATAGTACAGTGATGTATGTGTGTTCTTTTCCAGTTACACCAAACCCAAAGGTCAGCTTCCGGACTACACATCTCCAGTTGTACTCCCTGATGAATATACAGCTGTGGAAGACTTTTGCAACAAGATTCACAAAAATCTCCTCAAAGAATTCAAATAGTGAGTGTCGTTGCTTTTCATACATTTTGTTTTTGTACTATTTAAAAGCTATTCCCTCGCGAGTCTTTATATATTGGATTCATATAAAATACCAGACCTAGATTCAATATTATTTTGTTTAAGTATATAATATAGTAAAGTGTGAAATACAACTAAACCATACTACTACTAGCAGATACCAATTAATATTCTTTCCTTTCCTTACAGTGCACTAGTGTGGGGTGCATCTGTGAAACACAACCCACAAAAAGTGGGCAAAGACCATGTCATGGAAGATGAGGATGTTATCCAGCTGGTGAAGAAATAAACGAAGAGCTGCTCTTTGCATGGCCTGCTTATTAAAAAGGTGTCATGTACAATTACCAAATCCACAACCATATCCCTGAGAATAGTACTGTCATGTGGTTCCCAGTTTGTTTGTTTTTTGTGGGAAGAAAAACGAATAAATAATGCGATTGGCATTTTAATAAATAAAAATCTACTTAAGTACTTAAAGCTGTGATCCGTAAGTTTCATGTCCTATGTGGCCGACCAAACCGCTAAAAGAAGAAATTCCCGTTTGGCCGGGGGAGATGTTGCTTATGAGCTTCATGCAGTACTACTTGTCAACCAGTAGGTGTTCTACCCACCAAAGAGTTGGGAGACCAACTACAACCATTGCAGATTGTACTAGTTATATTGTATAGTCTATCATACAGATTGATTTAAAGTTAAATTCCAGATTTCAGCTTTAACAGTACAATAAAAGAAAACTTGCAAAACGGTTTCATTTGTCTTTTAACACATGTACATTCATGTCCAAATGTGTTAACCCATATTCCTGGACGGTAATCTCCAGATGTAATGATAGAAATTGAGCTTTACAGTGTATTTAATAGCAACATTTGCAGATTATAAAAGGCTATTTAAAAGTGGTTGATATTAGATTTTTTAAAATATTTTTCCATGAATGAGTCATTGATGCTTGTCACTTGTCAATTTGAGTCTTAATATCTGACGACAGCCTGTGGGTGAATTAAAACCCTGATTAACATTCTGGCATCAGAATAAACATGTTTTTAGTGTCATTGACACGAACTTGAAATGCTATTAATATGCAGCACTAGATGGCGACCTTCACAAGTGGGTAATGCTGTTTCTCAGAGCTCTGCCTAGTGCTGGTTTTGTTTGGAATTCCTACCAGTTTATAACAAAAACGGCCTTACAAGATGAGAGGATATGTTTTATTTTGAACTGTGTAAGTAGCCTAACTATTGTATCCTTTTAGAATGAAATTGAACTATTTTGCGTACCAGACAAATTGACATAATTTGTATTTATGTCATATATCCTGGCTGCACCTAGTTTAGGTAGCAGGGCAGGAATTGTATGGAGGCCCCGCCGTTTTGCCTTCTGCCCCTCAGTTTTGCCTTCTGTCCCAGCTGACTACTTTTTTCTCTTCTGCCTCTTTCCTGTCAATACAGATTTTTACACTTCAGTATGTTGATATTCTGAATTCATAACGATTGTATGTTGTACAAAATAACTAGTAAATGTTTTCACTACATCTCTCTGAGATGTAGTGGAGTAGAATTAAAAGTAATAAACAAAAAAACTTGAGTAAATGTACTTTACACCACTGAACCCATGCTGTGATCTGAATAGCTGAGCACTGTAATTTCTAATTTGTACCAAATTCAATACATGATTTTGTTTAATAAGCAGCTTTTCAGTTATGGTTAGTTGTAGGGTTAATTATTTCATTGATAGTTGATAGAAAATGTATGAATTCAATTAAATTCAATATTTTTGTGGACATATAATTGTTTTATTTGATGGCTTTCCTGCCCTGGCATTTGGCTTTTGTGCCCTAAAAAAACATCATTGTGTGTGTGTGTGTGTGTGTGTGACAGATTAGACAGTACTGTATGATATATGTGGTATTCAGCATGGATGACAACGGAGGAGCCTTGCCACACCTTCAAGTGTGGCAAGAATTGTTGTTTTAGACACCCGATCCGACGTTCTCGTACTTTGTGCCCAATGAGGAAGTGCTGGGCTTTATCAACCAAGCATACACGTCTGGCAAGCTACCTACACTGTGTGGTGCTTGATCATTGATCCGGTATCAAAGTCAGGTGATCTCACCAAGATGGACAACTATCGGTGCATCAGCATGAGCTCACTAGTTGCCAAGACAGCTAACCAGAGGATCCTGAATCATCTTAGGGGGCAGAACCTGTCAGTGGACAACAAACCTCAGCTTCATTGACTTCAAAAAGCTTTTGATACCATATACCGGGGTATCATCATGAACATTATCCAGGACTATGGTGTTCCTGAGAACATTAGTGCAAATGATAGCGGCGAGGTATACGGTCCTACAAAGCCAAAGTAGTAACTACGCAAAGAATCAAACTGAAAAAAGTGTTTCAATTGGGCAGTCATTCAACGGGGTTATGATGGTTATCAGTATATAGGCCTGTCATTCAATGGGGTTATGATGGTTATCAGTATATAGGCCTAAGTGATATTATTGCACTAATTCTGTTCATACTAATAGAGGGTATGCGCATGCATATAGTGAATGGGAAATCGAGTGGCAAGTGACTTGGCAAAGTGAGTTTAATGTCCTTTAAAGGTATATTCAGTGATTTGACTTAATCTAAATATCACTTATTTTCTCTTTTTTCTGGATAATCCTCCCTACTATAGAGTGTGCTGACCATATAAGGAGTTCCTCCCTGTCCCCAGTGAGCCCGTGGGGTCAAAAAACCCTAGTTTCAGTTTTGGTGGCGGGTGGCAAAGCCTTCATCCAATTAGGATGAGAGGGGCCTTCCTCCAATCATGATCGAGTGGGGACGGCCCATGGTGCACATGCTGTTGGCCTGTTGCACTTCCCCCCACTGTAGAGCGTGCATGTGCACATTTTGTTACCGGGGCGGACTGGGTGGTTTTCCAAATCACTCAAATCACTGAATGCTCCTTTAACGTCGTTTAATGCAATCAGATAGGACTTTTCTGTTTGGATGTATGGGCTGTCAAGGTTTTTGCCACTCAGTAGGCGTTTCCACATAACTTCCGGGTATGATGATGATGTCATGCGCATACCCTCTATACTGTTCATGATTAGGTAATTAGTTTAACCCCAAAGTAAACCATGAAGGCTAGTTGACCTTTAAGTGAATATGCCCAAAAATGTAGTTACTGTACTTTGGCTTTGTAGAGCAGTATTTGACTAAAGCCAAGGTTCTGAGTTCGATGGCCAGACTAAAGAGTTCAGGGTGACCCTGGCCCCCTTTCTGTTTATTGTGGCCATGGACCATGCCCTGAGACTCGCAATCAGTGGTAGTGAAGAGACCCTGGGTTTCATGCTGGTCAGAGGAAAAGTCAGTGAGTACATCCCAGCACATTGCCCTAGTCTTGGACATAACAGAGAAAGGAAGGGAACTACCACTCTCTGTGCCTGGACTGCCTTGTTTGAATAGGATCTGAAGGTCTGGAGGGCACTTGCCTGGAATGCCTTAAATTGTACGCCTGTGCAGGATGAAGAGAGCGTGGAAATCTGAGATGAGATATGACCTCAAGAAGCGGCTGTTCGTGGCTACAGTATTAGAATCAATACTGCTGTATAGAGCCAAGACATGGACGGTCTCAGACAGTAAAGCAGGAAAAAGCCCTGGATGGCATTTAGACAAGAATGCTACGATTTGAATGGCATTTGATGTCACATAGGAGGACCACTGTAAAAGGGAACTGCTATGCACAGATGTATATCACTGCCTGCAGGCATAAAAGAAAATCAACATAATGTGAATATAGGCATTGAGATGTGCACACAATCTTCTCTGTAAGAAAATAATAAATCACACATTTGAGGAGTGTGCGATCTAACTAATAATAATAATAATAGCTTGAATTTATATAGCGCCTTTCATGAACCCAAGGACACTTTACAAAATGTACCAACAACAATCAACAATGCCATAAGCCTGAGAGAATAAGTGTCTTTTCAAGGCAGCCTTAAAAGAGTCCAGTGTTGGAGCATGGCAAATCTCTATTGGGACTCTGGGAGAGAGTTCCACAGGGTGGGGGCTGCCACACTGAACGCTCTGTCCCCGAAGGTTCGCTTGACTGCCTTGGGGACAGAGAAGAGGTCCAAGTTTGTGGACCGTAGGTTCCGTGTCACAGGAGGTTTATGGAGGAGGCCTGAGAGGTACTGTGGAGCCAGGGCGTTTTGACAGAGAAGGAGTTTATAATTGATACGGAACTTGACAGGAAGCCAGTGCAGTTGTTTAAGGGTGTGGGCGATGTGCTGCCAAGGCTTGGTGCAGGTGAGAACTCTGGCAGCTGAGTTTTGGACATACTGCAGCCTGTCCAGGTATTTACGTAACTGCCTGTATGTCCGTTGACAGTCTGTCTCCCATCTATTTGAATGTCTGCCTGCCTGTCTGCCTGATCTGCCTTTTCAAACCCCTCAGGGCATGGTGGGAATGCCATACAGTACATAGACAGCAAAATAATTCAGGACCAAAACTAATGACCATCTCTAACACGAAAAATGTTCTTTAGATTTGGGTCCAGAGATAAAAGTCGTGTCAAATGGGGCTCTGTCCTTTATATTAAAAAGGTTGAGAATCACTTCCATGGATGAATACCAGGAATACCACACACATAACAGAAGATGCTTTCATGAATGTTGTCATCGCAGGAGGCCTAAGGCAGAGACAAACAAAAAATACAACTAAAGGTCCTTACACACCAAATACCAATACATTATTTTATGAAATAAAGTTAAACAGATTTCTATTTATTTATTTCACTGATAATTCTATGTGAATAATAATAATAATTATTATTATTACAATTATTATTATTATTATTTCCGTAGTTTTAAAATGATTGGTTGGGTTATTGTTTCGGCTTTTCTGCCCTGGCATTTGTACCCTCAAAAGTTTTCAAAAAGGTAAAGTGGCCCTCCCACTAAAAGGATTAAATTACAGCAGGCTTGCTTGTTTGACAGGGTTCCAAAATGGATCCTTAACAGGTCTGTAACTCTGAGATTGTACAAATCTCAGAGTTATGCGGCGGTCCCTTGAAATTAAAACGTTTGAGAACCACTGTATAAGTTGGTAATCTTGCAGAGTGGTGGCTCTCAAACGTCTCTAGACAGGTACGTGGTACACCAGAATGTTGTGTGCAGTAGGCCTACTTAACATCAGCAAGAGTGTACATGTTACCAATAGGATTCTGTATGAGATAATACTGTACCAAGGGTGAGCCAGAAAAAAAGCAGCCAGGAGAATGTGACTAGCAGGACATTGCCAAAGACATCAAGAACTGCCAGCCAGCAAATTGGTGCTGTGGGAACCAACACATCGATCACAAGGACGTCCCACACTAACATAAGTGGAGGAGCGCAAAGTACTAACGAACTGGCCAGGTGGAGAACCCCGATGTAAGCAACGATGGAGGGCTCGTCTGAGGACGACCTAGAGAGAGGTGGACAAAGTACTCAGCCCTTGAGTCTAATAAATATAGATACACCTGGTCAAATAATCAACTACAAGTGAAAGTTGCTCAGTCAAATTTGTTCTTGAGTTAAAGTAGTGGAGTAATATCGTATTATGTATGATCTATCTGCAATTCTGCATAGTACCCATTCATTCTGGATAATGAATGCTTCTGTGGAAAACCGAATAACAAAGTAAAAACAAATACAAAAGTACATGCTTAAAAATACCTTTACAAAGTACATTTTATTGTTTGCATGATATCAATGTATTTCTGTAAATGTTTCAACAAATATCAATAATAGTGAAAATAGCAGATCTACATGTTCACAACAGTATTGCAATGTGCATTGAAGTATTGTGAGCTTGTAGATCTGCTATAGGAAATAGGGTCAGGGGGTGCTGTTTTTTCTATTTTTTGCCAATGGGTTCTCAGATGGGGGCTTGAGTGGTTAATTCGTAATGTACTTTTTCCATTCTAATTCCTAGAAATGTAAGTGGAGTGGAGTAAAAAAAAAAAGCACAAAAGTAAAAGGCTATATCTTGACATTTAAAGGTATTGGAGTGAAAGTCACAAGTATTACAATTAAATTACAAATACTACAGATACTCGATTAAGCCCATATATTGGAGATCCCTGATGTCTCTATCTGACCCAAACCTCAAACCCTTAGATCTCCATATATGGATATATGTCAGAACCTATTCTGACATTCCATATGTTGATCCTTCCCCATCCATCTTCCTCTTCGATGTCTCCCTTTTGACTGATACCTGTCCATTCAAACTCTAGACGGGCCTGCCCCAAAGTTATTAGTGAAGCCGTGCCCGGCAGCCGGCGAAAACTGGAGTTCTCAACAGTCCCGAAAATTCAGGCCCGGCCCTACCTGGGCCCTCATCAAACCCTTTACACTCAAGAGAATGTCCCCGCTACCACCCTTAGATCTCCATATAGGGAGCTGACCTGTTCTGATATTCCATATGTTGATCTGACCTCCTCAAACCATGTACACTCAAGACATGCTACTTATATGGCCAGTACAGAATTCATTCCATGTTGATCTGACCCCCCCATGCCAAAGCGCCAGCGCTCGCCCAGCAGTCTGATGCGTGCACGATGCGTGCAACCTCGTCCTTTAGGCCAGTGGTTCCCAAACTTTTTCATGTCAAGGAAGGACCCCCAAATTGACATTTATTAGCCCGCGGACCCCCATTTGAATATACATGCCAAGCCACGGAAGAGAAGATTTTTACAGTCCAAGCAGTGATTCTCAACCTGTATAATTTCAAGGACCCCCCCAGTTTGACATACATTAGTCTACGGACCCCCCATTTAATGGCATTTCTATCTCTGGGACGGTTGGACCCCAATTTGTATTGTAAAATCAATGTTAATTTAACTCTGAGAGTGTACAGAATGAAACCAAAACCAAAATTTAGCTGGGGACCCCCTGGAACTCCCTCAAGGACCCCCTGGGGGTCCCCGGACCCCACTTTGGGGACCACTGCTTTAGGCGAGGTCGCTTCTCGCCCTTAGGTGTCTTACTGGTAAGTAGGCCTACAGTGCACTGTTGTGACGAAAAGAGCTGTGCCAGAAGGCAAAGCTCTCTGTCTAACCGAGCAATCTTTGTTCCTTCCTACTCTCACCTATGGTCATGAAGTGTGGATCATGACCGAAAGAACATGGTTGCGGTCCGCGGTTACAAGCCGCCAAAAAGATGGGTGGCATGCTTTCGATGGGGTGGCCCCAAGGGCCAGGTACGTTTTCAATGGGGTGGCCCGAAGGTCCAGGTACGCTTCCAATGGGGTGGCTCGAAGGGCCGACATAAACTGTTCAAGCCTTCTTGATATGGTACAGATTTCCATGGGAAATCTGGGGGTGGCTGTTACAAAGGCTTTCACCTAGAGCTCCTGAAGTATCTGGACTAAACAGAGAGACTGGTTTTCTCTCTATAAAGCCCATAAACAAACTAAAATACTCAGAAGAAAGTCTGAAACAGACAGATGAATGAAGGTTTCGGAGTCCAGATTTATTGCAAAGACAAAGTACAGCTCAGCTTCATGGCCGGAGCCATGCATGCACCCAGCCTGACGGCTCAGGACACTGACACACAGATTGAACAACCTATAGCCCCATTTGTTGGATCATCAGGTGGGAATAACGACATATCGATACTGTCAGAGTCATCACTCTGACAGTATCTGTAATTCTGGATCTCCTTATATGGGGTTATGACATAATGATGTATGTGTCAGACACATACATCACTCTGACAGCAGATTGAATAGCATAAAGGAAGGACCCAAGCAAGACACAGGATACAGCACATATAGGACACAGGACTCAAGACACCACACTCGAGTCAAGACGGGCTGATGTCACGTGGTGTCACGATGCCCTGGTGGCTTACTACTTGGGTGAGTGACGGGGAGAGTGATGGGATTGATTGAATAATTTTTTAAGTTTTGGAAAATGACAGTAATTTCAAGCACAACTCAATACAATTAACACTGTTAACTGTGGACGACACCACACCATAAGCATTACACTTGTTTACAATAGGGTCCACCATGTGTGTTGGGAATTGTGGGTTAGGTCGGTGACGAAAAACGTCAGTTAACTTCCAAAGTATTGGAAATATACTAGTCTGATGACAGTAGACTAGTGAGTCAACACTAGTGTTGTGTGTGTGTGTGACTGTGACTGTGTGTGTGTGTGTGTGGGCGGGTGCTCAGCAGCAGGCAGGGCGTATTGTGGGGCGTGTTCGAGTTCCACGGCAATGTTACGTCACAGTGTTAAAAAGAGCACCGCCTGGCCTGGCTGGCTGCTAGTTAGCTACCGGCAAATTCTACGCACGCGGTGCTGCTGCTGAGTGACTGACTGTGAGGTGACGCTCGTGACTCATTCAAAACTAGATATTTCTGGATTTCGTACGGGATTTTCGCTCCGACAATATCAAGTTAACGGACAGTTGTTACCGCGGACTGGGGAAACGCAAGGGAAATTCAATTAGCAAACCAGATACGGTTATTACGTTTAACAAAGGTGGACTTTGTTTTTCTGGTTTTTGTTTTGTTTAAATGATAATTTAGTTTCCGTTATCCCGCGCGCGCTACCATCATAAACCCCTTCGTCTCGAGCGAACGCGGGCTGGGTGCGATTCGCTTTCTTTTGCTAGCAAAACTCAACCCCGTTCTTCAAAGAATTGACAACTGCAACGTGTGGTAAGTTTAAACGCAGTTTGTTTTATAATATCAACGTGCCATAGAGAGAGAGAGGGGACGTGGTGATGTTGCGCGTTACCGCGGTCCATACTACTACCCTGGGTTAAGCTAACGTTAGCATGGAGCCATCATCAGTGTCTGTCTCTGTTTACTGATACTGGCATCTTTCTTTACCCAAAATGTGTGACATACCGTTACGATGTCTTTGATCTAATGTTACTGTTGAGGCTATAAATGTAACATTCAAATATATCGTGATGTGGCGTTCATACTTATACTTAATTATGGACCACATCAGCTACTTGTGAATTACATGTTACATTGAGTGAAATTTCGCAGTTTTCAACTGCAAAGTGAAAACACAATTTTTTGTCTTGTCTAGTAAAAACAAAAAGGGGCTTCTGGGACGAAAATAAGACCACATAGTTTTGTATATAAGTCGATGCTAACATTAGCCTTCCCTTCCCGTCATTCAGGGTTGCTTCTTCGCCGATCTACAAGCCCACGACGCGCCGCGGATGCTCCGCGCGGTGAGCTTGTAGATCGGCTGCTTTCGGGCGGCGCGCGCGCGCGACCCAAGTATAAACCAGGCGTAACGATAAAGGTAACCTTGAGGCTAGAAGAATCGCCCATCTGTTCAGCGCGTGAACGACAATATGTATTATCAAACACATTGAGCTTTATAGATAAACGGGAGTATTGTTGTTGTTTTTATCGTGACGGAGCTGCGTTAACTTATCCTGACAGTACTCTGTGTTCTCTTTAAAAAAAAGCTGGTCACATCCGGTTTGGTTTTCTGTCTTTAATCGCTGTAAATTCATTGCACCCAAAGCAGGATATTCTCTAACGTCGTAACGGTTAAAAACAATAGCCCGCGTTTTTAAAAAATAGAGAAGTGACCGAGTTTTTCCCGGAAGATTTCGTGAAAATGATTATATTGTTGTTGCTGTTCAGGACGGCGCGTTTGGGATGATTCATAGTCAACATCATTTGAATGAATGACGACACGTGGGCATCTATGTGTATCGTTATTAAGATCAGCTGTATTTTTGGGTCTGTAGGTTATGTCGCTTCTTGGCTTCACTGATTTGTTAATCAGTCGGGGTTCGCCTTATTGACTGTCTATGCATCTGGAACTAAAAGCGACGTGTTTAGTTGCGTAAATAATGTAATATAATTGATTTCATCCTGCGACATTATCCATAAAATGGCTTCCCTCCGAGTTTTCTGGAAATAATTCAAGGGTGTTCACTTAAATTTCGGTCCAAGTATTTTACTTTGTGTAAAGTATTTTACTTTGTGTAATGTTCATTACATTTTTAGCCTACACTGTCTGTGTCTAATACAATTATTTAGCCTATTATTAATGTAAGTGATCTGGTCTGATGTTGAATTTATTTTCCTGCAGTATTCTCTCTGGTGCGTGTGTGCGCTTGTTATGTAACATAAGTTATGTTTATGAATACCAATATTGAATGTGTGTGTGTGTGTGTGTGTGTGTGTGTGTGTGCGCGCACACGCACGCGCGCTTGTTATGTAACAAGTTGTTTATGAATATCAATATTGAATGTGTACTTCTCAAGCAGCCCTAAGGGTGAAATGACTAAAAGCTGATTTTGTTTTTCTTCTCACTTTCTTTCAGGATGTACCTCCATTCATCTGCAGTTACAGTTGCATAATGGGTGTCCGCTCAGTCTGCTTGATAGCTCTCCTCCAAAGAATCAGCAACAGAACAAGTCTAATTACGGGATAGCAATACGCCCACACCATACCTCTAGTTTATTTATTTTTAGTCATTCCTAGACAAACCTTCCTTCTCACCAAATCTACACAGCTTCAGAAGTCCTGTTGGACAGTAGAGGTTGAGGAAAACGATTATTTATTACATGTATATACCCTCTATTTGATTAGCTGCTCTTTATAGATTGCAAATCTATTTTCACAGGCATTCATTCCCTTTAAGATTGTGAAGTTAGTCAAATTATAGTCACAATGGTTTCAACAACAACTGCTACGATGATACTGGTGAGCACAGTAGCTGTAGCTGCTACACAGGGCCCACTGACGGATTACATGTGGCTGCTGATAGTCGGCTTCATCATTGCCTTCATCCTAGCCTTTTCAGTGGGTGCCAATGATGTTGCCAACTCATTTGGCACAGCTGTAGGCTCTGGGGTGGTCACCTTGCGACAAGCCTGCATTCTGGCCACCGTGTTTGAGACTGTCGGATCTGTGCTTCTTGGGGCCAAAGTTAGTGAAACCATCCGGACGGGCATTATTGACGTTCACATGTACAATGGCTCTGAGCATGTGTTGATGGCTGGATCCGTCAGTGCAATGTTTGGTGAGTATCTGTCTGCAACTTATTTACTTTTTTATTGAAAATCAAACTTCCAAAACATTTTTGAAAGCAGAATGTTTTAACATATAGGTATTTGAGTCAAGCTTGCCTTTCTGTAGACTTCGACTTTTGGGCCAACAATGTATGAATCACATCAGTTTTGAGTGGCGCTAGCCCTTGACATCTTGTGGCAGCAAAGTCTTACTGTGACGTAGTGGATGCCACAGTACCCTGCCTGATGTAGTCTTACTATGACATAGTGGGTGCCACTGCTATGATGTAGTGGCAGCCAAGTCTATAGACTTTTTACAGAACTTTGATGCCACTTGATGACTTCATCATACATTATAAAAGGCGCCACTCACTTTACACAAGTGTTCTTTTTTTCCCCCTGAGTATGTGTAACTTTGGAACATTAAATTGAGCCATTGAGAAATATGATGTAACAATTGAAGACCAACAAGTAATACTGTCTGACCGTAATACCAGTAAGACTCCTGAGGGCGAGAAGCGACCTCGTCCCTTTTGGGTGACAGCAGACTGCTGGGCGAGCGCTGGCACTTTGTGAATGAATTCTGTACTGGCCATATATACGTGTCTTGAGTGTACAGGGTTTGATGAGGTCAGATCAACATATGGAATGTCAGAACAGGTCAGCTCCATATATGGAAATCTATGGGTGGCAGCGGGGGCAGTGTTGATTGATTGAAGTATTTATTAACAGTTTGGAGAATTACAGTACATTTCAAGCACAACTCTATAATTAACTGTGAACGGCACCATAAAGCATTACACTTGTTTACAGTAGGGTCTACCATGTTCAATTCATCATAACATTTAGAGACGTACATATACACTTCTATATAGCCAAAAAACAGGAAATCGTTATAGAGGAAGTAAAAAGGGGGAAAAACATATACAGTGAGGGGAAAGGGGTGGGTGGGGGATTCAGATGGAGTCAAGGGGATTCGGATGTCTTAATGACTGTTGGTAGGGCGTTCCACATTTTGGTGGCATAGGAGCGAAAATAATTTAGTCCCTTGTTTGTGCCGAATCTGGGTTGCACATGGTTAGTTGAACTCCCTCTGGTGTTGTGGGTGTGGACTTCGTTGACATTAAGGAAGTATTTAGACAGGTACATGGGTATCTTGGTGGTGTATCGAATCTTGAGTGTACAGGGTTTGATGAGTGCCCAGGTAGGGACGGGCCTGTTGAGAGGCCTGTTTTCGCCGGCTGCCAATAACTTTGGGGCAGGCCCGTCTAGAGTTTAAATGGACAGGTATCAGTCAAAAGGGAAACATCGAAGAGGAACAATGGATGGGGAAGGATCAACATATGGAATGTCAGAACAGGTCAGCTCCATATATGGAGATCTAAGGGTTTGAGGTCTGACTGTCTGACAGGAAATGCATTATTTTATAGTAAATGCGACCTGCGGTTGCAATTAACTTGATCCAAGAGCCTCTTCCTGCTACACATTGAACTTCTGAAGAGCGTACCACATTGGTTATTAATGCATTTCCCTCCTCTCTACTTCGACACATTTATGTTGGGATAATATAAGTCGTCTTTCTACATGGTTTATGCTGTATTGTCTTTACGCCTTAACATTTGCATGTACTAGGAATTTCACTCCGTGTACAGTATGAACAGAATTTCACAGAAGACAAACATAACATGGTGTACACAGTGTGACTGTGAAGTGTGAACAGCTCTTCACAGAAGACAAACGTAACATAACGTAACCATGAAATGCAGGCCAGATCGGACCTCGCAAGGTGGTAGTACTATTGCCAAGTTGTTGTCCAGAGCCGTGTACTGTGTACTAGTAATCATGACAGTAAGACATGTCTGCTGAACTAACTTAATTAACTTACTCATTCTCACCAGGTTCTGCTGTGTGGCAACTGGTTGCCTCCTTTCTTAAACTTCCCATTTCTGGAACCCACTGTATTGTTGGTGCTACTATTGGGTTCTCGCTGGTCGCCAGAGGCCAGCAAGGGGTCAAGTGGCTTGAACTCCTTCGTATTGGTGAGTCAGAAACCTTTTGCTACCCTAGAAACATTCAGTGTTGGAATTGGCATGATATTCTTAGGATTAGCGGTTGCATCCTATGTCATTGGCCGCTATACTGGTGGACTGTAGCCAAGAATGTAGTGTACATCGATCACTGCTTAATATGAAGTTCGGTATTGCTAATAGAAGAGTGATGCTCAAATGCAAATAACTATTCAGTGTATATCGCCAGAGTTGCCACCAGGGAAATGTTCTGCAGCAAACTCTGCATGTATAAACGTGTTATTCAGAAAATGTTATAGTCCTGGATATATGCCATATTTATTACGTGTGTAGGACTTATCTAAAGCAGATTTATCAGTGTTATAACTGACTTTTATGAGTTGTATTATCTTGAAACAAAGGGATAAAACAATCCCATGACATCTTGACTTCTACTTGTCTGTGATCAATGATTCACAGGCACATTACTCTAATGTCAACTCTGTTTACTACTACTTGTTGTAAACGATTTAGCAATGCCTGTCTTTCCTTTCTATGCAGTTATTTCCTGGTTCCTGAGCCCCCTGTTGTCTGGGATTATGTCAGCCATTGTTTTCTACATTGTACGCAAATTCATCTTGACCAAGGTAATGTGGCTGTTATCAAATTATTCTAGTTTTCGCTGAAGGTTTTTGTAATGTGTTTAATGACATTTGCGGAGAGAAATGTTTACATTTGAGCGCTGTGGCATTCCAAGCCTGATGTTCCAAAGAGGAAATTATGTCACAATTAATCTAGAAAGCATTTGATCTCTAAACCTAAAGCACCGTTTCTCAAAAAATGACAGAACCCATGTGTGGGTTGAGCCCCATTTTTATGGCTCGTGAGTGAATATGCCATTGTTGTATTTATTTAAAAAAAAAAGTGTATTAATTAAAAACAAATTCAAACACTTTTTAAAATAATGTAATGAAAAAATAAATTAGATGGGGAAAAAACCTGTGTAAATAGCAGATCTGTGAGCTAGTTTGAGACTTTGGGTCCCAGGAGACATCACATTTCTCTTTAGGTCTCGAGCTAAAAAGGTTTGAGAATCACTGCTCTAAAGTTTGTAGTGTCTTCCTGCTATTGCCATCCTAAAGTCGGGTTCATCTTACTCCCTCATCCTATTCTGACATCAAAACCTGACTATTACAACAAGGCAGAATTTCTCACAGCCTGTTTATGCTTCTGACTTTACCTTTCTTCTTCCAATATAGAAAGATCCTGTGCCCAATGGACTGAGGGCCCTGCCCGTCTTCTATGCTATCACCATGGGAATCAACTTGTTCTCCATCATGTTCACTGGAGCTCCGAGTGAGTATCATTCATTGTTCCACTCCTTTCTGCTCTGCATGCCTGCCCACAGCCACAGCTTAAAATAAACTGCTCCCTCATACAGCCGGATGACCATACTTATTCCTGACTGAACCAGACTGTGTTTACCACTTTCACAGAAAACCTGTTTATTTTAACAGGTTGTTTTGAGTGAGGCTCTCTTGCCTGTGGTTCTATGTGGGTCTTTCTTTCTTCTTTTTTTTTTTAAAGAGATGAGCACAACAGGGAAAGATGGAAATAAGTTTTCATTTATTCTTGACGTCAGTGTCTGTGCCTTTTGGAGACCGGGGAGGAAAAAAAACATGTGAAGAGGGTGTTTTTAAAATGGCCCATAATTTGCCACTACCAGTAGTTTTATTGCTGCCCTGCATTGCTAAGTATTGCTCTCTGAGTGCTTTGTTGTTGCCATTTTCCCTCATCAAGACACTCCATTAAATGAGCGACTTTTGCTCCTTTTGTTTTCTTCTCTCTACAGGACCTATCTGTTCAAGAAGTTAGCTGGCCTGGGCCATTAAATGAAGGCTACAGGCCAGAATATGACCAGATATGCACTGCTTGCTGCATGTGCACTTGCACATCAGCAGACATGCACAAGGAGATCACTCGCAGTACCCATAGTAGACCCATAGTACAGCCCAGTCAGTCACATTCTGACTGTATTCACACCTGTATTCAGGGTGCTCATTTAAAATTCATGGGAGATTGCATTCCAGCCACCTTTGCCAATCTAGCCCCTCCTGCAGTAAGTAATTAGGTAATTGGATTAAATGTGCACACTACAACATAATGCCCACATATGGTTGAGGAAGTTTGTCACTGTACACCCTACCCTAAGTGTAACTGAGCCAATTTAGCACTTGGATAATCCCGGTCATTGAGCTACAGTCAATTTCCCCTGTCAAGTACTAATATTTAGAATGACAATGCTAGGAATGCTAACCTTATTGTACCGTCCAGTCAGTATACATGGGGAGGTAAAAGTTGTAGTTTTATTTTTTTCCCCCCCAAAGTAAGTATGTTTATTACCGTTGGATCTTTAGTACACAAGAGGCCCTGGAGGATTGGACAACTGTTGTTGCTGAGCGGTGTGGGGTTATGGGGAGGGGAGTCATGGTGTTCTGTAATGACTCATGTAGCATGTTCCATGGCCTACGCCTTAACCGAGTGGTGCAAATGGACACCACAGACGGTACATTCCTATACTTTATACGCCAGTGCCAGAGACCTCACTTCAGCATGTGAGACATGAATGCGCCAAAGAATTTGGAGGTCAAAAGTAGATTGTTTACAGATGAGACTTTGTGGCACTTGAGGTTTTCACCTACTAAACTTTGTTTTTAAAATGCAGAATTTAAGAATATAAACAGTTGCACTGCTTTCAGAGGAGCTCTATGATCAGCAGGACTGCTCTCAGATACTATATATAAATATACATGAATGATTTAGCAGGCTTTTACATTCAAAGTTGAATTATATTTCCAGATATGTTATCTTATATATGTTGTCTTATATTACCAGGTGTTTCTAAAGCCCATGAATTCCCTCAGGATTATTCTGTCCAATATTGGTCTCAAAGTATTAGTCTGTCTTGTATCTAGTTTTAGGAAAGAGTTGTTAATTTTCATAAATGAGTATTGAGTTTTATCATTGCATGATGGAATATTAATGTTCCTCTATGGGCATATCAGAATGTCACTTTAAATGGTGGTTGGTTAGTTGCCACTTGGATATTACCAGGGTGGTTTATATATATTTGTTTAGCTATGTCAGATATTTATATTTAAGTAAAATTTCTACAATAAATAATTATAATGCAATATAGCTTTATTATGCATTATAATGCACTCATAAGACTTTATAGCACTTCATAACACTCCCAAAAATGTTTATGGAACAGCACATTAACTACCATAGCACAATTCTATACTTCTGTACTTTTAATACTTCATAATCCTTGTTATAAACGGTTGCATGAATAATTGTAAACATTTATAATGAGTGTTATGAAGCCATTAAAGTGCACTATAGTGCACTTTGTAGACCAATATGAACCTTTAACTGCAATGGTATATCTGTTCTTGTTTTGTTTTTTTGTTTTTAACTTGTACAGAGCTGGGTATTGTAGTGATAATACATATGGACCAGCGCACACCATTCTCCATTGATGAACATCAATACGCTTCAACTGGAATGTTAATTTTCTGCCTGGGTTCCCCTCTGAAAAACAAATGCCTAGTGGTATCGGTTGCTTAGGTAACGCTAAACAATCGCATGGAAACAGCGAATCGCACCAAAGCAGAGATGTATTACTTGTGTGATCAATCCAACAAAATACTTTCTCAAAGCCCCTCTTTTCCTTTCCCCCCCCCTTTTTTTTAATTAAAGTTCAATTAAGTAGGGCAGTACATGTAATTTTGACCTTCAGAATTGTCTATGGCCAGTAGACAACCTGGTATGGTTTAGGCACATTGCCTAGTACAACATTAAGACTATTGTCCTTGGGTTAAATGCCAATAATTGTGTTTCAAACTCTCATGTTAACCGTCTATGTAATCAATGTCTATGGTGAGCAGAACTATACATGGTGGATGGGGGAGAAGAGGAAAAAACCCACGGCATGTTATTGTGTAATGTAGGCCATGGGAGGGGTTTGGAACGCAACTCTGGTTAAATTTCCACTTCCTGAGCAATCCCATTCATCCCACTGACTGCATGGCTGTGGTATAGACTCACCCTTTTGTGTAGGAGTGCTTGTCATATGATGAGCAAGTGCCCTTTTTCCCAGCTGAAGAGTATAAAGACAGGAAATGGGGAGAGAATGAAGAGGTCATTCTGACATAATGTGTCAGCTCACAGATATCCCACAGATATGGTTTGACTATTCCAACACAGACACCATTTTTCTTCCCTTTTTGAGCGTTGCTTATTTTTATCACCACCCTTATTCTTTTTGCAACCCCAAGGCTAACTACAACCCAATGGTGGCAGTCTTATCCACATCTGTTTTTGGCTGTCTTGTACTATTTGTACTATTTCTTAAACATTCTAGTCAAAGGCATGTGCCTCAGCTGGTTTCTGGGACTGGGACATATCGGCACCTTCCGTTTTTTTCCGTCCAGGAGGGGATGAGTTTGCATTGCGTAACTAAATACACATCACTTATGTGCTTTGCTGTGCGCCGCAGTCTCCTACTGCAGCATGTGAGAATGAGTCAGTGGGGAGAGTGTGCGGTGGACTCTGCCCTCAAAATGAACACGGCGACCGGGACACTTATCTCTAAGCCCTCAGTTCCCGTTATTTATTTTTTGCATCCCAAACTGCCTCCAAAAGTTAGTGGCTTTTTAATTACATATGACCAAGGTCACCTCACCAGAGACGGAGACTAACTGGAATTTTCAACAGCTCTTGTTTTCGCATTTTCTAACCACACTGCTGACTTGCAGCGCGTCTGTATGATAACAGTGGCTCTTTCTCTGGGGAAATCTGTAATGATCTGCCAGCATGCACTGCACTGCGTTTGCAACCACCACTATATTCACACGCTTTACTGCAGTCTTGGCAAGAAGGAGCATTTTATGCAACACTCTTCAGTGGATGGCTGCCCCTTTTTTATTTTCTTGTCTTACTTTCTCCCCCAATAGCCTTTTATGGAGTTCATTGTTAGCTGGGCACTCAGAGGTCACAGTGCCATCTCTTTCACCTTAAATTGTTACATAACAACTACATATTGATTGTATACACGTGCTCACCATATTTGACTATGCCACTGCACAATGAATTAACAACTAAATGATATGCATATTATATCAGTGATATTAAAACCTGTCCCTCTAGTCTAATCAAATGTAGATAAGAATGCATGTATATTTTGTCAGTATTCTTAAATTTTGTCACTAGGCTCCATGAGTCCATGTTCTGTCTTGTGTACAAGAAAACTAATGTTAGGTGTCAATTATATGAATGAATGCTCATTGTCCTTACTAAGGTAGGCTTTCCTTCTATTTCTCCCATGTGTATCTTGTGTATCTCCAGTGCTGGGATTCGACAAGATTCCATGGTGGGGTACTCTGCTCATCTCTCTGGGATTCGCTGTACTGACCGCTCTTGTGGTCTGGTTTGTTGTCTGCCCACACCTGAAGAAGAAGATTGAACGTAAGTTGACATTTACAGTTTAACTGACTATGACTTAATGCATTGTCTAATCATACTCAACAGGTTATGCTGGTCACAGTGAAATAAAGGGTTGTTTTTTTAAGCCCAGAACAAATCAGGGATTTAGCATGCATGGTGTATGGTCAAAATGTTAATGACATGGGCTTAATATAAAACTGCAAGGATGAGTGCAGGATTATTTAGTCATAAGAGTAGTGTGGTTCTAAAAGGAATACTACTCAATTTCAACACTTGTGAATGAATGTCATTTGAATGTTCATTGTTGTCTCTTAAGCCTCCACTTGGTTGTGCATCGTGTCTTGCGCTGAAAATAGCAGATGAAGCTGACAATGCATTACATGATGTGCTGTGAAGTACATTGGCTATTTTCATTGCGAGGCACTGGTGTGCAACCAGGTATAGATCAGGCTTTACCCAAGCCAGAAACTAGTTGAGAGCAAAGCTGTCAACACTGGTATCAAATGGCTGGATGACTTAATCAGTACTTGTTTAACTTGATTCATTTAAAAAATCTGCTTGTGTGTTCTCATATATATTTCTCAATATATTTAGCTGTAAAGAATTAATTAAACTCTGGAAGAGGAAGCTAAGCCAATAAGGCTTATGCACACTCGGAACAGAAAAGTTGATAAAAAGCCCTTTATTATTGTAGTGGTGTTTTGTTTTTTGTTTTTTTTACCCACAAAATACTGGTTTCAACCACAGTCTTGTTTAGTGTGTGGTTGGAAGAGTTCAAAATTACATTTTTCAAACATTCAAGATTTTTATCCAAAATGTTCAAAAATAGCAGGCAATAATTATCTGTCTGGGTCCACCCCTGTCCAGCAGACAAGCATCTAATTCTGGGTCATAGTGATCCACTAATTGGGCTTTACCCTCTTAACTGAAATAGCCCCTAGGTTGACTTAAGTTGTTGCAACGTAGTTTGAACTCTAGGGGCAGGATGAAGGCTGAGGTTAACTGAAGCTAGTATGGCCCCAGTCAAAAAGAACCACTTCAACTCCAGATTTGACCAGTTCGTGTCAACTGATCATGAGAACAAAAAGTCCCTGGGAAAGAAAATATTTGCATTTAGTATCTGATTCACTTTTAAACCACAGACAAATGTAATTTGAGGAGTCTGCTCTGTTGAATCTTGATGACTTGGATAACATAAGCGGCCTGCTAGTGCTAGTGTCAATATGATCTTTTTACGGTCATAAATAATCCATGTATCTGATCCTGTGAACGGATTCAGTTTTGAACACGGCTAACACAGGCTTCACTAGGACAAAAGTGTTCTTGTCTGACTAGTTATGCAACTCTTGGATGTTCCCCAGAGCTGGGGTTGAAAGGAAACACATGTACCTTCTCATATTCCACTACTGTACTGCATGCATGTTTGAACACAACCCAAGCCGGCTCTCACCTGACCCTCTGCTCTGCTAGGGGATATCAAGTCGTCCAGCCCCTCGGAGAGCCCCCTGATGGAAAAGAGGGAGTTGAGAGAAGCCCAGTGTCCAATCCTGAAGCCAGCATCTACCCCCACACTCGCCTCCACCGCAGTGTCCAATCAGGACTCCCCTGCCCAGCCCCAGCCGGCCCTCGAGGAGCGCAGAGTGGCATTTGATATAGGAGATTCTGACGATTCCGACAACAGAGAGCGCAAAGTGGCTTTTGACATTGGAGATCCTGATGACACAGAGTACAGCGTTTCTAATGGTGGTAAGTGTAGTCAGAGACAAGATTAGGACGGCCAATTGCAGTACAAGACGAGAGAAACTACATTGACCCCACGACACAAAAATATAATGGGTCATGTGTAGCCCCTTTCGGGACCCTCTGTTACCTTTTCTTTATTTTGGACGGCGGTATCCAAGGGTCCCTTGAAAGTGAATCCACTCTCTAGTAGACACAGCTGTACTGTACCACTGTCTGTTCACGGATAGGGTTGGGATTCGTTAGGATTTTAACGGATCCGGATCCTTACCGGACCCCTCTTAACGGTTCCGGTTCCTAACGGTTCCCTTAACGGTTCCTAATATTATTTTTTTCCCCATACATTATGCTTATATTACCTAACCAAGTACATAATAAACACAAATTAAATTATTGGAATTGCACTTTACAATTATGAGGTGGCACTAATTTAAACGTCATCACCACCACCAGCTAGCCAACACAACAATATCATTGTTGCAATTTGTACTGTATATTGCAATTTGTACTGTATATTTAATATACAGTACACATTGCAATAATGATGTTGTGGTGACAAATGTTGTGTCTTTAATGTTCAGATGAATTTAATATGAAGGACCCCAGTTACCCTAATGGAAACAAGCCATAGTGCTTTCTTGGGTTATGAAATCCTCTTAGCAGACCTTGTATTGAACTGTAGGCTACGTTCCTGTGCTTTTTTCTGCAAACTGTTTATAAAGTAATCAATCTATGGAGGTATATATGCACCTAAAGGCTGGGCTCAACAGTCTCGTGATTTATTTAGAGCCAATTCAAAAGCAGTTGAGTTGCTTATAAGTTGTAAAAAATAAGTGCAGACAAATTGATTTTTATAAAATATCAGACAGAGACGTCGAGTCATTGGCCTTCTAAATTAACACCATTAACAACGGTTGTACAATAAGCCTAATAAAAAGCTCTGTAGAGGGTTAGTTTTAATTTTCTAACGTTACTAGCCTTTGGAAAGTGAACCAGTCTTGCATCATCCTCGTCCCCCGCCGGCTGTGGTGGAACTGCAGGGAGTGCGGGCACGGCTTTACGCAGGCTCTCGAACACGATGTGCCTAGCCCTAGATTAATCTCGCGAGTCGTGGACTCGTGTAGGCATATTGATTTTGAGATGTTTCCTCAATGTGGACGTGCACCTGGTACAAGTTGCAACAACCTTTGCAGGAAACTGTGGCATCACATTTATTGCACTTTGCGTGCTCGGCCTGAGTCATTTCCCTCTGTTAACCAGACTTTGGAGATCTCTTCGAGATACTGTCCCTGCTCGCTCCGGTGACCGGTCGCTGAATGCACAGAACAGTGGGCGTATCCTCCCCGACCCCACTCACTCATTTAGGTGGGGTGACGTCACCCCAGTAACTTGGCTCTGCTTGCATGCATGCACAGACACAGCGGAGCTAAATGACGACTGATGAGAACCGTTTCGAGAACCGTTAATAAAAAAGCTGATGGAACCGGATCCGCAATGTCGGAACCGGTTCTGAAACGGACCCGGTTCCGAATCCCAACCCTATTCACGGACACCCGCGGGGTCGGTTGAGTGTTGATGAGATGTTTCAAAGATGCATAAAGTAGCAGTAGGAGACAGTGGAAACGTTTGCGAAGCTCCGTTAATCGGTGTTACCGTTAAGTATTTTTAATCTATTTTAGAAATTTTGGCTTCTCTGAAATTCTTCCTCACTTCCATTGTCCCGCCTCCTGCACCGCGATTGGCTAGCTGCATGTTGCTGTATCTGGGATCAGACATTTTAGAAACTGTTAAAAATGAAAAGTCCTTATTTTGAAATTAACAAAGCAAAAGAATCGAGGCATAACAGG
This sequence comes from Electrona antarctica, assembly GCF_951216825.1. Classification (NCBI taxonomy): domain Eukaryota; kingdom Metazoa; phylum Chordata; class Actinopteri; order Myctophiformes; family Myctophidae; genus Electrona; species Electrona antarctica. The sequence continues at coordinate 16,130,450 of NC_136797.1, forward strand.
AGTTATTAAATAGACACAATAGTATTAAAAACATCCAGCATGTATGCGGTCGGCCAATCAGAGGCAGTAACTCTTAATTGTAGCCATACATTTATTCAAGCTATTCACCAGTGCAGACTTCACGCAGCACATTGGAAGTAAAGGAACACCAGACTGCTTGTTAACAAACTTGCAGCAGACTATGCATTTCAAACTACGGTACTAGGACTTCTTCCTCGTTGCTGCCTGAGGAAGAAACTGCAATTCAAACGCTTCCTGTTTACAATTTCCTTATTGTTTTTGGACAGTTTCGAAGAAGCACAGTTTTCTTTTTTATTAGTCTTATTTGGCAAACTTTGACTGTAATAAATCTTTTCCATCTTATTTTATTCTTTGGCAAACTTTAACTGTAATAAATCTTTTCCGTTTTTTTATTTAATTTAATAGACCCCAAAGAATCTAACGATCAAGATGCGGTCAACAACGAAGTCCAGCAGAGCAATGGCCAAACCAACACGCCCAACCAGGTCCAGTTCAACAGCCAGGTCCAGTTCAACAACAGGCCGGCTCACATCCCCAGCAACGGCTACAGCACGTACCACACGGTCCATAAGGACTCTGGTCTCTACAAGGACCTGCTGCACAAGCTGCACCTGGCCAAGGTCGGCGACTGCATGGGTGAGGGTGGTGACAGACCCATCCGCCGCAACAACAGCTATACCTCCTACACCATGGCCATCATCGGCCTGCACGGCGAATACAGGCACAAGGAGGGGGAGTTCCGTTCCTGCGAGGAGGGCGACAAGGCCCCGAGTTCAGGCGGCCAGGAGAGGAAGCGCGTCCGCATGGACAGCTACACCAGCTACTGCAATGCCGTGGCAGAACACATGACTCCGGAGACTATCGCGGAGGGTGATGTAACACTGGAGATTGTGAAAGAGGATGCGGGCAGCCACAGCTCTCTGGATGAAGATAGGCTGGACAAAGACAGGCCTGAGGTCTCCACTCTCTTCCGGTTCCTCCAGATTCTCACCGCCTGCTTCGGATCCTTCGCCCACGGCGGCAATGATGTTAGGTATGCCGGTGTTAATGAATGCAGCGTTCTAATCGGTTACCTTTCACCTTCATTTAGACTAGGGCTATCTTTTTTTTCATATTTATTTCTATTTACAGGATCAAACTAGAGTTCTTTGGCAGCGATTGAAATTAATAACCTATCCTCTTCTCTGCAGTAATGCGATCGGCCCACTGGTTGCTCTGTGGCTGGTGTACACGAGCGGTAGTGTGGTTACAACTGCGCCCACTCCGATCTGGTTGCTTCTCTATGGAGGAGTGGGTATCTGTCTTGGGCTCTGGGTGTGGGGTCGCAGAGTGATCCAGACCATGGGCAAAGACCTGACTCCTATCACCCCCTCCAGGTAAAGATATTTGCAGACCCGTTTTATTCTCACTCAGAAAGCCATGCTGGCAAATCGCCACATCCTTCCCAGACATTACCAGCCGGCATCCATACACATCCAACTGATTAACTCATGTCTGGTTTCTTTCCCCTGCAGTGGTTTCAGCATTGAACTGGCCTCAGCCCTGACTGTGGTGGTTGCCTCTAACATTGGCCTGCCTGTCTCCACCACCCACTGCAAGGTAAGCTGGTCAGACATTGTGGTCTGAAAACTAGACAGAGACATGGAGGAGGAGGCTATTTAATGTGTGGAGCAGCTATAGTAAACAGGATCCTAAACTTGTGTCGGGCAACTTTCTTAATAAAAACCGGGCATGGGGCCCATGTCTTTCAGCAATGTTGGGTGTATGGAATTTGATTTGAGTAATTTCCAGGTCTGGATAAGTATAACTTCAGAATTTCAAAAATGACAATTGAGAATACAAGCAGTATTCTTTATGGTGTTTGGAGCAGGCAGGCCAGTACAGTAAAAAATCATTTGCACTGCGTGAGAGTGCAGGCCAAAGTGAGGCAGTGAACTTGATGTCATCGAAAGCAAGGCAAGAATTATTTCGTTTGACTGAACGCACACTCTTACACAGCTGCTTGTACATCACAGCCTGGAAAAGCGGCCGCATCCGCAACCAACTTAGTCTGAAAGGAAATTTGACAATAGCTTTGAATTTTGTATATATACATACATAGACAAGTTGGTTATTTGTGATGCTGAGTTATGCAGCAAAGTAGATATCAGAAACATAAACGTAACATAAACAAGGACTATTGTTTCTGCGTACGGAAACCTACATTCATGTTTGCGTTCATGGACCGATGCTCATAGATGACGTGAAAATGAAATTATTTCCTCTTTAGGCAGAGATGTTTTTTGGCAGTGGAAAATCCAACATTCTGCAGGAGTGATTACAGTCATTAAACCGTGTTTACAAGTATGTTTTACTCTAGCTAACAAGTAGTAACCAATAAACCAAAGTCATTGAACTTTAGAGCTCTTTTTTTAACCTTCTTTTACTGGGTTGAAGATATACAGTTATTGACCAAGTGCTGAACCTGGGCTAATGGGGCTGATTTATACTTGCATATAGTTGCATGCTGTGTCACTCACCTAACAAGCTCACAATCCCTACAGCACCCTTTTCAGAATGGCCTTCCCAACCTTATTCTGTTTCCGCTATTCCTATCTTTATTTTTAACCGTTGGATTTAAAAAAAGTATTTGCAAAATAAACATCTATAAACAGCCATTTGTATTCAGGTGTCAAATATGAGCTAACGTATATCTACTGACAGTCTGGAAAAGTTAAGAATTTTGAAATAGAAAATGTGGTTATGAACTGCTATTAAAAAAAACATCCATACTAATTTCCAGGTGGGCTCCGTGGTGGCAGTAGGCTGGCTGCGCTCCAAGAAGGCCGTGGACTGGCGTTTGTTCCGAAACATCTTCATGGCCTGGTTTGTGACCGTGCCAATCTCTGGCCTGATAAGTGCCGCCATCATGGCGCTCTTCACCTACGTTATCCTGTGAGTGTTGGGCTGAACCCCATTGGTGGGCAAGGAGAGAGAACGCGCACCGGCGCACAAGAGGAAAGAAGGGGGAAGAGAAAAGGCTGGATGTGAGGCCAAAATATATTGCTTACCTCAAAACGACTTAAGGAAGAAAAGGAAGGAAAAAAATAGAAAATGTTAAAAACGGACTTGTGGTATGGGCCTGTGGTTATTGGCTGCATCATTCTCACCATAGATTTGGTGGTTTGCTCTGTTTCGGCCAGACCTCTTCAAATTGGAAGATTGCATTTCTTTGCTCTGACTTTTTGCTTTTCAATGCTCATGGTTCTGTAAAGAGCTAATCAAAAACACATCAATTTTCATTTCTCTTTTTTTTTATACTCCACTACTTCCATTTTTTTACTCTGCAATTGTGTATATATACAACTTTGTTCCTTTTTTGTTAATCTTATTTTACAAGTTAGAAAGATGAGTGAACCATTAAAATGCAGTATTAGCCTTTTGCAAATGTATTTCTCCAGTCATAACACATGCTGAAATTAACCTAGAATCAAGAAGTATTTTAGGTGCAAAACGAGGTTATTGCTGTGTGGATTTTTATCTTTTATGACAATGTCTGATAACAGCCGTTTGTTATTGGAGAATGAATAGCCTGGATATGGTCACCTTGGTTTCCCGCGGTTATGCCACTTCCAGTATCCTGCTGAATTTATGACCATTTTACGGCCCATCAACTGAACCTTTGGCCTCATGATAGACAGTAAACAGTTGGTTCAAGGTAACAATGCGGCAGTGTTCCGCCATTACTATACCATAGGCAACAATATGGTACAATAATGGTTACCTACCGTATACTATCCTAATCCTATTGGTATCAAACATATACAATGATTGGCCCCATTTTGTTTGTTAGGATAAATTGTAATTGATTTACCTGATGTGGATATTTTCTAGTTGTGGGCCACTAGAGAATAACATGTTTTAGTAAGAAAGTTATAAAGCCACGATGGTTAAAGTTAATGGTTCATTTTAAAAAGTATATACACATATCTCACATTGGCAAATATTCATGTTCTACTTTTTTCATGATTGTAGAACCTCTGCCTGAAAAGACATACAGTAGCTACTTGAATCTGATTATGGTAAAATGTTTATTATAAAAATATGTTTTGAAACAAGACCTTAAAGTTCCTGTTAAACTTGATTGCAACAGACTAGATGGTTAAATGCTTTAGTTCTGCTCAAGCCTTGACTAGTCCTTTTTGCTTTGCGATTCAACTTGTAATGGCTGATTCCCAGTATTATTACTCTGTGGAATCAATGTACACCTGCCTGGACATCGGGTTGCTCTTACAATTTCCCCCTCTCCTACGGAGTTACACATTTGGTTCATGGGGTTGGCGAGTGAGGAACGGTGGGGTTCTACACTTGTAGTTTGCATTACCCTGGTTGGTGTGTTGTGGAGCTGGCCTGGATATTTCGGAGTGAGGGGGACAAATCACCGCTGGCATGCCACCAATGTGTGGTCATTGGGCTGCAGTACTGAATGCATTGTAGACCTATAGATGCTGTACAGTAGTTGCCTTAAACTTTTTTTTTTTTCTTTTTTTTTTAAGGTACCAAAGAAAGTACTGTTTTTTTTGTCATGCTGAGACGGAATACATTGTCCTGACTACACTGGCAGACAAAAATAAAATTGAAAAATAAAATAAAAATTGAAAACATTTACTTGTTGTGGTTGTCGTATGCTATTTATATATTGTGTCAGCAGCTCCTACAGATGGAAATGATAATTCATATGATTACTACAATGTATGTCCATTTTTAGTACCATAAAAACTATTGGAACAAAATAGTTGTGTAGATGTACAAATCCTTATGATGTGGCCAGAAATCTTAAATGATAAAATTAGAATGGAAACAAGTCTTATCTAATCACACAGGAAATCACACCGGCTGTATAGATGGGTGGAATAGTTCCCTTTTTATTGTCTTTAAAGCGTTTTAGTGCGTTGTGCACATCGGGCACTGGATACGTGCTGGGGTCTGCGTGCGGCGGCTCCTCGTGCTCTGGACTGCGGCATCACTCCACTACAGCTGTGACGCAGAGAGAGAGACAATAGATTCCTTTACGCTAGTTGTACTGTACCTCACAAGCCCTCACTTCAGTACTTTTCCATGGTTCTCTAACAAAAAGGTGTATGAATCATCTGTGTTGTGCCCTTCATGATCTTGTGATCTGACTCACTCATGATGAGCATAGTATGCATATACACACATTGTAAATCAGGGAGTTTCCTCTTAAATCTTTATCGTACTATAAAATATATAGCTTCCTCTTAAGAAGTTACATTGTTGCCTGGTTCTGTGAATCTGAGCTGTCAGAATGTGCAGTAGAACATGACAGTACCCTTGACTGCTACATTAAAAACCTTGTCTTAAAGAAAATTTCCCCTACATTTTTAATCCTTGATGCACAGAATGGGTTAAGAGGGGGACAGTGCATCTTGGATCCTGAAATAACGCAGCTTGAAGCAGATGACGCAGTATAAATCGAGCACAATGGGGACAAGTGTCTATGAGTGCCCTCGATTATTGTCCTAGATTCACAGGGAGACCACATTCAAATAAACAATCATAGGGCCATGTCCTTATAAACTCAGGAACAAATATTCATTATTTTTTGGTACTAGTCTATTGTGATTTCAAAATATTCTGGTCCAGAGCAAAGCTTTGCATATTATGAATTTAAGAACAAAATGATTTTTCAAAATTGATCTTCATCAGTGCATTCTTCTAATATTCAACATATTACACATCATGATTGCATTTACAATAAGTACTAAATCAAACTGTTCAATAATGTTAGTATATCATAAGACCAGCTTGAAATTTAGATTTTTTTATATAGTTGTTACCAAGGAATTGTCACCTCGTTACTTGGCTGCATCCTTTCTCTGTAGTTGTCATTATGAGAAAATGGAGGATTATAACAGCCAAGACAAATATAGGATCCACATTCACTTGCTTGACTCACCCAAACTGCTCATAGGCCTAACCATAGTTGCCTCTTGGTCCTCTGGAACAAAAACCAGACCTAAAAACAACAACCAACTCATTACATTACATCAGGTTCATGTTGCAAGCCTTTTCAGACCTAAATTAACCACATCAACCTTGGAATCCACATTTTGGACAAATGTAGCAACACTTTAAGGAATTCATTAATTTATTATCACAAATCCCCCTGATGGGATTGCAGATTGGCTATTTTCGCTATTTGTCGTAGGCCTACAACAAAATGTTGAATTATTACACTTGAATTATACACTGCAATATGTTGTAGTCTTTCATTTTAGCTTATTTTTAAGTTTAGAAAATACCAGATCTAAAAGCTCACAACAACACATCAACATTGCATTGTGGTACCATTTGTGCTTGTAGATCAGCTATTTTTGAATAAGCCTACGTATAAAAAAGGGTTAAAGTGGTTAAACTATAACGTTTTTATGCTATATTAGCTAATTATGCTGTTGACCCCCTGACCCCCCCCCCCCCCCCCCCCCTATAAGGCTCACCATCGGTGTCCTCAGTGGATTCAGAAGATTCTGTGAAAGACACATGCACGTGTGTTATTGAAATTCATTAATTTATTATCACAAATCCCCCTGATGGGATTGTAGATTGGCTATTTTCGCTATTTGTCGTAGGCCTACAACAAAATGTTGAATTATTACACTTGAATTATACACTGCAATATGTTGTAGTCTTTCATTTTAGCTTATTTTTAAGTTTAGAAAATACCAGATCTAAAAGCTCACAACAACACATCAACATTGCATTGTGGTACCATTTGTGCTTGTAGATCAGCTATTTTTGAATAGCCTAAGTATAAAAAAGGGTTAAAGTGGTTAAACTATAACGTTTTTATGCTATATTAGCTAATTATGCTGTTGACCCCCTGACCCAACAGGGTCAGGGGGCCTATACGGCCCTATAAGGCTCACCATCGGTGTCCTCAGTGGATTCAGAAGATTCTGTGAAAGACACATGTACGTGTGTTATCGAAACCGACAGTCTATAGACAATTGCAGCACTTCTACCAACGGAACTTTATTGCCATCTAAAGACATTCACATGAAGAGTGACCCGACCTACCCTCATTGGCAGCAACACCAACATTTCCGACTCCCTCTGCTGGAAGACAGCAGTAATACAGTTATGCAACACTGAATAATGATGTAGAGATCAAATGTGGTCTGTCTGAACTTTATATTCACTTTAAACTCTAAAGTGAATATTAATATCAATGCTTTGTGTTAGATATGGAAAATTACACACCTTGGGTGTCATCCACATTCTCGGCTCGTTTCTCCTCTGTTAAAGAAACAACGCCATTCATTTAAAGATAATGTTTAACGTAAAGCGGCAATATGTAACTTTTAATGAATACAAATGTATTTTGTCCAATCTGTATGGTAGAGTGTAGCCTATGTTAATACAATATAACTTTAGTCATCCTGCTCTTCTACTGAAACAGATCGTGTCAAAGGTCACGTCTCACCTAGAACACAGGATCTGACACACATTTTGACCTGATGGTCAATATTAAAATGTATCCCCAGAGCAAGCAAGCAGGCTCTAGCTCAATGGTAAATTTCAGGTCTAGGTAGAAGAGGACACATAGTGCTGCGTATATTGCAATAATGACACAAAATAGTTTACCAGATTCGTCTTGAGCAGCCTCTATAAAATAAATGAAACAGATGAAATTAGTAATGACTGGCCCTGTCCGTCATTACCATACATACATACACAATCATTATAAATGTTCTATGAAAATCGTTTGCTCACCCAAGTAACGGGAATCTGATTCCTCACTCTTTTCCTCACTCTTCTCATCTGTAAATTGAAAAGAGTGAGTAAGTAAATGTTATTATATAAATGCTGCTTTTAGCCTTTGGGTTTATGGTCCTATAGAGCGTCGCAGTCCCGCCTCCTACCCTGGACCAGGAAATGAAACCCAATGCATTTTCCTCATAGACATTTCTTAAAGTATTTATTTAAAAACGGTTACGCCGCGGACAAAGCCAACTCGAGTCGTGACAACTCATGACAACACAAACAATATTTTGGACCAAACAAATAATTAGAAAGAAGAAAAAAACGGCAGGTTACAACACTTTTTTTGTTGTTTTTCTTCTTTGTAATTATTTGTTTGGTCCAAAATATTGTTTGTGTTGTCATGAGTTGTCACGACTCGAGTTGGCTTTGTCCGCGGCGTAACCGTCTTTAAATAAATACTTTAAGAAATGTCTATGGGAAAAATGCATTGGGTTTCATTTCCTGGTCCAGGGTAGGAGGCGGGACTGCGACGCTCTATAGTAGACCATGTAGTCACTTCAAACTTACCCTTCACCTGGGTAGTTTCAATTTGATCTGAGGAGAGAAAATAATGGCATTTCTTCCCTTTATATAAAACAGCAATTCAAACCTTATCTGGTGTTGCCATTGAAAAACAAAAAGGTATTTCTGACAGGGAGAGGAGAGGTGACATTGAGACATTTCATGTCATTAGTTAACATACCGGTGTACATTTTTTAATGGTTTACTTATAATGCAGTTCTGGCTAAACTAACAATAGCTTACCAGATTTATCTTGAGCAGCCCCTATAAAATAAATGGCACAGATGTGAGTAGAATGTAAATGCACTGGCCTTGTCTGTCATCATTACCAAGTCAAGTCCTTCCATGATTCATTTTGTATGAACATCATCACTTTAGTTCACTCACCCAAGTAACGGGTATCTGCTTCCTCACTCGTTTCATCTGTAAATTAATGGAAGAATGTATTGACATATTCACTTTGAAGTTACTTTGAGCTTTTAATGGTTATGGTCCTGGACCTTAATTACATTACTGTCATTTAGCAGACGCTTTTATCCAAAGCGACTTACAATAAGTGTATTCAACATAGGTAGGGAACAAAAACTACTAATCACCAGAAGTCTTTAGTGCATTTTCTGCAAAAACAAGCAACCAAGAGTATACCTAGTGCTAAGGTAAAAGTGCAATATATCAGCTACCTATTTCCTTAAACAAAATAGCTAAATCAAATGAGCATGAGCTAAAACAATTAAGTGTATCGACTAAACAAGATCCAATAAACAATACAACAATAGAAAACAAGCGTTCGTACAACTAGTTAACAACAAGTAGGTCAGGCAGAGAGGAAGGGTAGTGTTTCCTGAAGAGGTGGGTTTTCAACCTGCGGCGAAATATGGGCAGTGACTGGGTAATGACTGGGCAGTGACTGGGTAATTCACTGCATTTCAAACTTACCATTCACCTGAGTTTCAGATTCAATTAGATCTGAGGAGAGAAAATGGACAAAAATGTCTTCCCTTGTGTAAAAAAGGGACGTACGTGTTAGCTTGTGTTACAACTGAAAAACAAAAAGGTATTCCAGGCCATGGGAGAGGTGACATTGAGACACATTTACATTTAGACATTTTTTGCATATCCTCATCTTACATAATGTATTATGCATGTATTTTGCATATGATCATTTGCATATTATGCAATCATTCCCCATATCTCTGCTGCCAGAAAGAAACCAGTACACCTAACTCCAAAATGTTCACTTTTCAGAAAATGAAAAATATATATATTTATAATATATAAGAAAACCTTATATTTTGAAAACAAAGCAATAATTTTGCCTCATCAAAGTCGGTGTTGTGACTATTGTCAATTACTTGCATGAGAGGGGGAGAGGTGGTGGAGTTAGCTGCTTTAGCTAGTTAGTTTGAAGGTCCAATGGAGTTAAGAGGTTTTGTCCGAAGCGGACTGACCTAATGCTACCTTCTATGCATGAGGAGTCCAAGCCGCTTCTTTTCACCTGACAGGGGGGAGCTTCCCCGGCCGGATTTAGCGCGTGAAAGGAACACGTTATTCGGACCAGTTCCTTTCCCCTCCATCAGGCGCCTGGGCTGACCAGGGGGTGGTAGTTTAGAGACTAGGATTACTGCATGTTATTTTTGAGGGTACCTACCCTAAGGGACACAGGAAGCGCTTTTTAATACTTTGCATATTTTTTTAACCAACACACAAACGTAAAGGGTGTTCAATACACTGATTTATGCAAACAAATAATTGAGTTAGGTGGTTTCCTCCCGACAGCAACGATTTCCTATATAAACACATAATGCATTCATTTTCATGATTTTTATGTATTTATTTTCCATATCATCATTTATATATCACACATTTCTAACTTAGATTCTCTGAAACATAGCACATTAACAGCATATTGCATGAGCATAACCGTTAAATCATGCTACTTGACATGTGCAGAGTTGACAAAATCTCAAACTCTGAAATGTTGTTTCTGAAATAATTGCTCTTCTTTTCTTTCAATTAGACCAATACACTAGTGCAGGGGTAGGCCTACCTGTTTTTTGCAGCTCAGTTAGCTCACTTGCTGGAGGCAGAAGATTAGATTTATTTCAGGGCTGCACTCAATACCATCATTATTATTTTCACATTTAATAATTTAACATGAATGGCCTTTCTTACCTTCTGCAACAGCTGTATCTACTTTCTGGGCAGATTCCAGTGATGCAGGGAAAACTAGTGGTGTCACAAGTACATAATGATAGGTCAACCTGTATTATACTTACACGGTTGTGAATGTATATTTCACTAAAAGCATGACTTACAGCAAGCAAATACAATAATACATGAGCAGAAAAATAATTATTTGTTTGTTTACAATATTTACAATATTTGTTTAAAATCTCCTTAGCTAAAGAGGAACACAATCATTCATTCTTACCCGTGTGGAATCCTGCCACAGCAAGGAAAAGGAATATAGCCACTAGAAACCTCATCTTTGCTCTGTGTTTGGTTATGGAAGGCGCAAGGTGTCAGGCCAAACTTTGTGTTGTGTTGTCTGTGTGAGACCTCTTATACCTTTGCTCACATCACATGCTTTGCATGGACAGGCAGCTGTGGTACCATTGTCACTCCCTACCTAGCTGGGTGGCACATCCCGGTTAGTCACCACACAGATGTGTCATTATTCAGTCTGTCAATGGCACCCATTGTCGGCTTTTCCATCACACGGCCCTTTATTTGAGATCCAACTGTTTGTGTTGGAAGGGAGGCGAGATGTACTCATGTACTCAAAACTAATTTAATTTCCTGTTTGCCACAATAATAATAAATCTTACAGCATAACCTAAGCATGCAATGTGGAAATGAAATGAAATGAAATCTATATTTACCCAGGGTATCTGGGCTAAGCTCAAGAACTTGTTTCCAGCCAGGCCCTGCTCATAGAACACATTTCATCGTAGTGGTTGATGCCTTGTTCAAGGGCATTTCAGCGGTGGTAATTTTAACGTGTCGGACGGCTGATTCGAACTGGGAACCTCCCGGTATCAAGACCGCGCCGCTATCCGTTCGGCCACTGCTGCCACTGGTGCCACATATGGGCACCATAGAATAATTTAACAAGACTATTCCTGAATCATGTAGCCTACTCAAAAAAGACTGGTGCTTTTTATAATGCAATGGAAGAAATACAAATGAAAAAGTGTAAATTAGCAATGAATTTGGACATTTAATGTTTAATGTTTATTTTCCTCAATACTGCAAATGTAATGATTCAAAGTGTATTTTATTGTCCACATTAACACTATACTTGGAAGTGTAATACACATTTCTGAAAAGTAATACCATTTTATAATAGTAGAGAAAAACTGTAATGACTAAATACTACATATGTCTAAGACAAATTTACTGTGAAGCACATTATAAGTAGCTGTTAGTTGGACAAGTTTACTTACAGTCACAAAAATGTACTGAAGAAAAGCAATACACCAATTTAAAGTGTTCGAGTACAACAGTATATCTTTTGACATTTTGAAGAATATACCTGTATATATTTTTTAATGTAGGAAAAGAAAATGGTATTTTTACTGCATTCTTGTTTGGCTCTTTATCTCGAGCAAGAATACGCAGCCTGCTTGATTTGCCCTGTCTGGCCCTGATACAAATTGACAGTCATGTCAGAAGTGATGTCAGCGGTATCCTTTATGCCCATATATGGAGTTCTTTTTCAGGCATGCCCAAATATGGAGTATATGCAGATGTCAGAATGATGGTAGAAGTCGGTGGGACAACCCGTATTTAGGCATGCCCAAACATGGAGTCCCAGTGGCCTGGGCAGAGGCCTTTTGTGGCGGTTCTGGACAACTGTGGGTCCGACCGACTCGACACTGAGCACGGCAGTCCCTGCGGGGGTGTGGAACACGTGTGTCAAATTTGAAGTCGGTGGGGCGAACGGTTCTCGAGTTACGTGGATTACAGACATACACACAGAGACTTGGTGCATTTATAAAGATTTAGGCTACTGTTGTGTTTGTGTTGTTGGCATGTCCAGAGTTACTTAGGCAGGCTACAGGTAATTGAGGTAAAAAGCCATCTAAAAACATTAATTTTCAATAAGAAATCCATCTTTCAACGTTGTACAAAGTTAATATGTATTTTCAACAGACCCTCTCTCCCCCCACTGGGCACAAAGAGACGTCCATGCAACGCTACCCACTGGGCACACAACGGACGTCCATACAACGTCCATACGACGTCGAAGTCACGGACGGACCCCGCAAACCACCAGGGCCGACCAGGGTACACAAGCACTGAACCAGGACGTCCATGCGACGTCCATACGACGTCAACCACCAGGGCACGGGTGCATGGCATGCGTGTGTGTTTAGGACGTCCATGCAACGTCCATACGACGAGACCTCTCTGCAACCGGGGGAGAGAGAGCGAGGTCTGACTTCGACGTCGTATGGACGTTGTATGGACGTCCTGGTTACTTGTGTGCCCCCTGGTGGTAGCTCATGCTCAATGGAACGTGAGACACGCAAATGCACTCACGTCACGCCACAGATTTCTCAATGGTTGGGAGTCGGGACCGTCACCAAACAATAAAAAGACGTCCACAACATGCTGATGCATGGGATTACTGAAATTACTACTATTAATACTGAATTAAGAAATGGTAGAATACATTCCTTCCCCTCCCTCTAAATCAATAAAGCAAGACATGATTGCTATATATTAGTCCTACATAATATAGCCTACCTAGAAACCCCATTCAAACTTTAAAATGTTCATATTGCGGTGGTGTTTGCCTGAAAATGATCAAATGTTTCATAGTTTTATAAATAGTGCTTTCAAATTTGAGAAATGTATAATGGGGTCAGGGGAGGATTATCCAGTGGGCCTGTTGGGCCCAGGCCCAGGGGCCCCTGAGCTAGGGGGCCCTTGAGCTTGAGCGTCTGCGTGACCGCGAAGAGGCTCAAGCTCAGGGGCTCAAGCTCAGGGGCCCCCCAAAAAAGGGGTAACAGTGAATAACAGTGACACAGTGCACGGTCCTTAATTGTCACTGTTATTAACAATGGGCTTATTCATTTGTGTCAATAAAATAACCCCAAAAGTCCTAAACCATCATGATACGGTACATTACTGCAAGTGTTTAAACCCTCAGTTTGCATTTATTTGGCTTAGTTTTTGGCAGTTTATTATTTTTAAGCAATCCCTTGCTGTAAATCTGAATATCGCAGGCCTATATGTCATAATTGTTATGCGTACACGTGTGCAGACAGTATGCGCCATGTCAGGAAGAAAAAAAAAAGCTCCGGGGGGGGGGGGCCCTTTTGCATGACGGTGGCCCAGGGGCCCATCATTTCTAAATCCACCTGTGTCAATGGTAGATTTTGGCACTCAAAGAAAAATCACTTATCACCTAAACTCCATTCACACTTTTTATAATCCAGCTTACTTACTTACTTTGAAATGTTATTTAACTTAAACGCCCAATGGCAATAGCACAATCTTTGGCATGCTACTAGTCCTACATACTTACACCTAGAAACCCCATTCAAACCTATTTAGGTTCATCTTACGGTGGACATGTTTGCCTGAAAAGGAATCTTTGAAATGTTTCTTAGTTTTAGAAATATAGTGCTGGCAATAGCACAAACTTTGGCATGCTACTAGTCCTACATACTTACACCTAGAAACCCCATTCAAACCTATTTAGGTTCATCTTATGTATGTCGGTGGCCCAGGGGCCCTTTATCTCTAGATCCGCCTATGCTCATTGTGCAGAATGTCCCATTTCAAGTTTTCAAATGTATAAAAACCTTTTTGAAAATAGCAGCTGTACAAGCTCAAACAATGCGTCGCATTGCGAGCTTGTAGATCAGCTATTTTCAATTATGGTCAAAATGTATGTGGGAATCCAGGTGAATGGTGCACCTACTGCACCTGACCTAGTCACATGACCAGCAGGAAGCACAAAAGTCTTGTTCCTCCTAGTTGAGAGCCATTTTGACTCTGCTGCAGGAAATGGGGCTCCCTCTCATGCAGGGTGAAGGAGAAAGTACATGGTAGGCCTTGTTTGTTGCGGCTAATGCTGCTAATGGCTTTTGTTTGGTTGAGCACATGCCACGTTGGCCATATTGTTCATTTTTGCACTTTAGTCTGTTTCCATGTTGTCTTATTTGACCTTATAATCAAATGTTCCCTAGGAGAGCTAATTATAAACTTTATTATGTGTGTGTGTGTGTGTGTGTGTGTGTGTGTGTGTGTGTGTGTGTGTGTGTGTGTGTGTGTGTGTGTGTGTGTGTGTGTGTGTGTGTGTGTGTGTGTGTGTGTGTGTGTGTGTGTGTGTGTGTGTGTGTGTGTGTGTGTGTGTCCAGTAGGCCCTAAAGCCTTCACTCCTTATCACCCTTTTGCCCCTTGTGGGCTTAGTCCCATTTTTTTTAAATTATTATAATAACCCCTCCTTCCCTTGGTATTTTAACACTACTTCCTTTTTATGCTTCAATAAACTTGACCTTTTAGTACATCACCCTCTGGTTCTGTTCATTCGAAAGGAAGTCTTCCATCGAAAGGAAGTCTTCCATGTATCATTTATTTTAGAACATGCCAGGCTTTGCCAGCGTTTACCTAATCAATTCTAACTTGCCAATCAAAAATGTTAGGACTCAACAGAAGAGTTCAAGGTGAATGCGTTATCAGTATCTTAACCTTTTATTTTACAGTTTTGTACGTGTGTAGGGAACAGTTTATGATCTTCGCCACTCCTGCACAAACAGAGAGCAACGACCCACTGCGCGAACAGGGCACCAAGGACCCACTGCGCAGACAGGATGGAAGACCCAGGATGGATGGAGAAACATCACAGTGAGTACAACTCTGTACCCCCTGCTCTCTCTCTAACCGTGCACAAACAGCCAGCATCATATTTTATATTCAGTGGTGGAAGAATTAAGTTCTCGGATGTTTTACTTAAGTAAAAGTAGCAGTTCAATTAGGGTCACGGCCTGAAAAGTTTGAACTGTTGACATGCATATAACCACTTCAGCCCTATACGTTGGCTATTTGAAAATAGCCCATCTACAAGCTCACAACATGTCACTTTGTGAGCTTGTATCTGTTATGTTCAAAGGATTAAAAAAAATTACATTTGAAAACCTCTTAAACTGGACTTTCTGCCCAATTGGTACTTTTAATTTAAGTATATTTTGGTGCCAAAAATGGTACCAATACTTTTACTTAAGTACAAACTGCCTTCCTTTTCTTGAAAATACATTGAACTGCGAGTACTACAAGATTTCAAAAGGCATAATAAACACAGTCGAAAGTCTGTGCGTGTGTACAGAATTCAAACTGTAGGATTGGTTGTCACGGACAGAAGTCATTATTTATTATTCTTTATTTCCCTTTGCAACTGCATCGGAGTTCAGCCTTAATTAACAACCGATCTGTCAGCTGTGTGTGCACGTTCTCTGCGCTCTCAGCTGTGTCCCACTAATTGACTGGCTGAAGTTGAATTGCGCTGTCAGAGAAGACGGAAGCGCGCAAACTTTATCCCTAAACTTTATCCCCACCCCACCGTGCTGACAGTGACTGTCCTGTTTCTAGTTTAGCTTTACGTGCGGGACACATGAATCTCTCCTTCTCCGGTCAGTGTGGGTTGTTTATGTAGTACATGGCTCAGAAAAGAAAAGGACATTATCGAGTTGTTGTCGGAGGAGAAGGAAGTCATGTTGTTCACATCGTGAATGTGGAAGGTAATAGCAGATTGTATTATTTTTTCCTTTTTAAAAAAAATGTAATTAACGATTTTGTAACCCATTTCTCACCCCTGTGTCAATTATCTAAAGTGATCCTGGGCTCTACACACCCTCCGCCAACCTGGGGAGAGCAACGGACTTGAACTCATGCTTCCTTCATGCATGAGTGTCCAAGTCGCTCCTTTACACCTGACAGGGGGGAGTTTCCCTGGTTGGACGTAGCGCGTGGAAGGAACACGTTATTCCAACCAGTTCCTTTCCCTTCCATCAGGCTGGCCAGGGGGAGGCAGTTTAGAGACCAGGATTACTGCATGTTTTTTGTGAGGGTACCTACCCAGATTGTATTCTGAGGATGTGCCAACTGTTGCTGGCTGCTTGACCCATGTCTTCTATTGTGTTCTGAAGGTCGCTGCTGTGCCACTAGTGTTAATGTTATATTTTGTATTGTGTTCTTATGGCTGGCCGCTGCTGCGCTCTGCCAATTATGCCCCATATCTGTTGCATTCTCTTTTCTGGTCTCTGCCAGTGTGCGTGTGCCTGCACTTTTTAGTGTTTACTATTACATTCTTATGTTTTGATAATCAGCGCCTTGCCATAGATACATACACTGTGTTGCCTAGCTAGGGTATGTCTTCTCTAATGTGTTTCTGTGCCATATTGGAGTGGCCCCGTTTGACAAGCTCCGTATTTGAGCACGCTTGCACACCCCCACCCGCCCCCTGTTAAAGTCTTCCCAACCTAAAAGGAACCACCCCCGTCCGTCCGTCTGTCCGTCATAAAACAACGCATCAACTCAGCTTCGACTTTAGTGTCTGACAAGTCGACAGGGAAAAATCTCAATTATTTTAATGCCCTACTGCAGATCAGCTTCCACCAACTTCTTCTAATACCACTTCCTTCTAGCATGTCCTTCTAACACCACCTCCTAACACCACCTCCTTCCATGTTGGTGCAAGCTGATCTGCAGAAGACATATGATGATTCACTCACTCCCACTGGTACCAGTGCCTGCCTTCTATGCAGGAGACTTCAATTCCCAATACAAGGATTGGAGTTACAGCCAAACATCATCAAATGGAGTGACACAGAGCCAATGGGCCTCTAACGGCAACACACTACTGTTGTCTGACCCAAAAGAAGCTTCCTCTCTGCACAATGAAACGCCCATAGCAACCCAGACCTGGCCTTTGCAGTGTGTCAGCAATTGAAATGCGTCAGTACCTCAGTCAAGTGCAGTATCTTGACTTGTTTTGAAAGTCTTGAGGCATTTGATATCGCTACAACATTGTCTTGCTATTTTCCATTTTTAACTGCTCCGGTTGCTGTGCACCGTTGCTAGGGCCCCACCCACACCGTGTCTGTATGACCAACCACATTAGCTTCTGTTTTAGTTGCAGCCTTTGCACTTTTTTTTTTTTTTTTTTTTTAACTATCCAAGATGGAAGCCAAAAGCAGACGTATGTCATAGTGGAATAGCCTGAAATCACCAGCTCCCAAACGCCATACCACTTTTGTCCAGCAGTCCTGTCCTTTTTCGGCGATAAGTCCGTTCTCTCACACACTCAGTATATTGAACCATCTAGTGGCCTAACATTATGGTAATTGTTATGGTCGGGCCGAGCCTCTGGCTGGCCCGGGTAGGGTAGGGCCGGGCCTTTATTATCAGGCCCGTTGAGAGCTCTACGTCTCACCCTTCCCCTCCTCATCCCCTCCTCCCTTTTCCCTTTTCCCTTTTCTCCTCCCCTCTCCTCTTCTTGGTTGTGTGGGTTCGTTTCCCATCAGTGTGATTGTTATTAACACTGTACAGACTCACGGTCCAGTAAGGCCTGCCACTAACTCATCATCCGGGGAGCCACTCCCCGGAGTTTATTTCTGTCTCCCACTCTGCAGTTCCATGGACTTGTATTATGGACCCCTGCTGCCTATCAAGAGTGTGACCGTGGACCAGGCATCTTCATGGAGCCTTCACTGAGCCTATCAAGAGTGATTGGACCCGGCCTCCTCACAGAGCACGACCATGGTCTGCTACCATATCATAGTACACCACTACACTGTATTTTATCTTAACATTATTATACCACTTTATATGATCTGACATCACTGTGGCGACATGCTGGTGAAGGTCCTCATGTATAGCAGGCATTATGTATGTAGCGACACATGGGTGGGAATGTCATTGCTCGTAACGGCTTAGGTATGTGTGTGTAATGGCGTGCACTGGCATAGGTTTATGGCGACACTTGGGTGAACTTGAATGTTTTGCATGTAGCAGGCATATGTATGTAGCGACACGTGGGTGAAACTTTATCATGAAAACAATAAATGTAAGTGTACGTCTCAGATGAGGCATAGCTTGTCCACAGGTCTTTCCTGCACACATCTGACAAGTCCTTAAATCAAGTATCATATGTGACTCTTCTCTTTGCATCAGTTATCATCTGCTTGACTCTTCCCGTCACCCACAAGCTCTGTGGCACTGAATCGTCCATCATAATAACGTCTGCTGTTGCCAAGTTCTACTAAAAGGTATATTCAGTGATTTCACTTAACACATCCCGTGCTGGAAAGGGATTTCTACGTGGTTCGAATCCCAACGGTCCGGTGCGGGACACGTAGATGTCCGTTTACCGCATGTTTTTATTGATTACTTTCAATCGCCTTTCTACACACCCGGGCACTTTACCAACTAGCCCTGGATGATAGCACAACACTCCGATCACGTGATCCCAAAAAAAAAGAAAAAAATGCCTCTCCCCCTCCCTTCCTGAAAACAGGACGGGAGGGGGTTGGCGTATTGTCACGTAATGGCGGCTCGGAGACTCCCATGCAACTCAGGTCAACGGAATCGCTGCATACCAAGCCGATCGTCTCGGTGCAGTGGGGTGCACCTCATCTTGTTTCTCTCTCTTTGTTTCAGGGAGGGGAGGGCTTCCTCCTGTGTGTTTCAGCGGAGGGGTCTTGTGTGTAATATGACCCGAGTGTGACTGAGTGTCTGTCGGTCAGATTTCTATCTCCTTTTTTCTTCATATTCAAACAAAAAAAACTCACGGATTGTATTGTCCCTCGGCGAGCGGTTATTTCTTTATCATGATGATCAACGCCGGTCAGATGGAACATTGCAAATGCGCTGTGTTGTGTTACGAGATTTTGGCAGGCTCGGCAGCAACACTAACCGCCTCACAACAGTCTTTCCACCTCGGAAGAAAAAACAGCAGGCGAACTCGGCTAGCCGAGTTGGAACGATACACATCATCTGACATAAAACCGCTCCTAATTAGGCTTTCTGTTCAAGAAGAGTACGTTACTACAAAAGCAGGTGTTACATAAAGGTACATATCTCCAGAATGGAAGATGGTAAAATCAAAAAAAATAAATAAATTTGGAGTGGACAAGTTACGCTTTCTTTTGAGGTATGCTGTGTGATTCTCGCTATAAGAGAACATTTACTGTCAGCCTAAGAAAAGGTTGGTCGTCCAATGCTATCATCATAGCAGTGAGGGGCATGCAGTTAGAATCAGAATCGTTAGCACGCTTTGTGTTAATTCAAATGTATCATTTTTTTGTGATAATCCTCCCTAATATAGAGTGCACTGACCATAATAAGGAGTTCCTCCCCAGTTAACCCCTGGGGTCAAAACACCTTAGGTTTAGTTTTTGGCTATATATAGGGCCCAGCCTTCATCCAATCAGGATGAGAGGGGCCTTCCTCCAATCATGATCGAGTGGGGGAGCACCTTGGTGCACATGCTGTTGGCCTGTTGCACAGAGTGTGTGCATGTGCACATCTTGTTACCGGGGCGGACCGGCAGGTTTTCTAAATCACCGAATGCTCCTTTAATCTGAGTGAATTTTTGTGGCTCTTGAAGCAGAGACAGGTACTCGCCCATCTCTTCCAAAACAAGTCAACAAGATACTTCACTTTCACCCTTCAGCATGTATAAGAGTATTTTGTGAACAGCTCTAGAGGCATGACTGAGGTGCTGACATATTTCCAATGCTGACCCACGGCAAAGGCCAGGTCTGGGTTGGTATGGGTGTTCCATCGTGCAGAGAAGAAGCTTGGGGGCTCTTTTGGGTCAAACAGTACTGTGTTGGTGCTAGTGGCCCATTGGCTCTGTCTCTCCATTTGATGATTGGTTGTAACCCCAAACCTTGTGTTGGGAATTGAAGTCCCCTGTATATAGCCTATGGCAGGTGCAAATACCAGCAGGAGTGAATGAATATCTTTTTTTTTAAATTATTATTATGCCACTATTTTGTAACCTATTTTTCACCCCTGTGTCAATTATCCAATGTGATCCTGGGCTCTACACACCCTCCGCCAACCTGGGGAGAGCAACGGACTTGAACTCATGCTTCCTTCATGCATGAGTGTCCAAGTCGCTCTTTTACACCTGACAGGGGGGAGTTTCCCTGGTTGGACGTAGCGTGTGGAAGGAACACGTTATTCCAACCAGTTCCTTTCCCCTCCATCAGGTGCCCCTGCTGGTCAGGGGGAGGCAGTTTAGAGACCAGGATTACTGCATGTTTTTTGTGAGGGTACCTACCCTAGGGGACATGGGGAGAACATGCAAACTCCACACAACCATGAAATTACAATATCATGTCTTCTGCAGATCAGCTTCCACCAACTTCTTCTAATACCACCTCCTAACACGTCCTCCTAACACCACCTCCTT
Organism: Electrona antarctica; assembly: GCF_951216825.1. Lineage (NCBI taxonomy): Eukaryota > Metazoa > Chordata > Actinopteri > Myctophiformes > Myctophidae > Electrona > Electrona antarctica. The sequence goes on from NC_136797.1 coordinate 16,151,229, forward strand.
CCATGTTGGTCCGCACGTAATTCCGACGTAGCATTAGTCCGACATGCGGGAACAGCGGTCGGACTACCGCTCAAACTGCGCTGCTCCTGGCTGCGCTTGTGGTTATGTTTAGGTTGGGGTAGAGAATGGTTGTCGATGGATTGGGGTTACAGCCAAACATCATCAAATGGAGTGACACAGAGCCAATGGGCCTCCAACGCCAACACACTACTGTTTGACACAAAAGAAGCTTCCTCTCTGCACAATACCAAACCTGGCCAACACACTACTGTTTGACACAAAAGAAGCTTCCTCTCTGCACAATACCAAACCTGGCCTTTGCCGTGGGTCAGCAATGGAAATGCCACTTGAACTGTTCACAAAAGACTCGAATACACACTGAAGGGTGAAAAAGTGCAATATCTTGTTCACTTGTTTTGAAAATCTTGAGGCATTTGATATCGCTATAAGATTGTCTTGCTATTTTCCTTTTTTTTCTTTTTTTAACGCTCCGGTTGCTGTGCACCGTTGCTAGTGCCCCACCCGCACTGTCTGTATGACCTACCACATTTTAGTTGCGGCCTTTGCATGCTTTTTTCTCTGAAACTAATGCGCTGTCCGTCGTTTTGAACTGATTGGTGATGTTCGGAGGTCTCTTCTGATTATTCGGTGAGCGCGATTGCAACATTGGCGTTTTCTAGAGCAAGGATGGATCTCATTTTGGCTTGCTAGCATTGATGCTATGCTTTAGCATGCATGATGGAAGCCAGAAGCGGACACGCGTCATAGTGGAATAGCCTGAAATCACCAGCACCAAAGCGCCATACCACTTTAGTCCAGCAGGCGGCTGTGTTATCATTGTGTTATCACCGAAATAAAGGATTTATGTAACTTATGTTGGCTGTTAAGTCTGTTCTAGCTCTCACACACTCACTCAGTATATTGAACCATCTAGTGGCCTAACATTATGGTAAATGATATGGTCGGGCTGGCCCAGTTGGGGTAGGGCCGGGCCTTAATTTTCAAGCCCGTTGAGAACTCTACGTCTTCCCCTCTCCATTCCCATCCCCTCCTGCCTTTTCGCTTCCCCTCTCCTCTTCTCCTCCTCCCCTTGGTTGTGTGGGTTCGTTTCCCATCAGTGTGATTGTTAACACTGTAAAGACTCACGGTCCAGTAAGGCCTGCCACTAACTCATCATCGGGGAGCCACTCCCCGGATGATTTTTGTCTCCCACTCTGCAGTTCCATGCACTTGTATGATGGACCCCCAGCTGCCTATCAAGAGTGTGACCATGGACCAGGCTTCTTCACAGAGCCTTCACTGAGCCTATCAAGAGTGTGACTGTGGACCCGGCCTCCTCACAGAACATGACCATGGAATGCTACCATATCATAGTACACCACTGTATTTTATCTTAACATTATTATACCACTTCATATGATCTGACATCATTGTGGCAACATGTTGGTGAATGTCCTCGCTTGTAGCAGGCATTATGTATGTGGGTGAATGTCATTGCTCGTAATGGCTTAGGTATGTGACTCTTCCCTTTGCGTCAGGTATCATCTGCTTGACTCTTCCCGACACCCACAAGCTATCTGGCACTGAATCGTCCATAATCATAACGTCTGCCGTTGCCAGGTTCTTCTTAATCCGAGTGCATTTTTGTGGCTCTTGAAGCAGAGACAGGTACTCACCCATCTCTTCCAAAACAAGTCAACAAGATACTGCACGTTTTCACCCTTCAGCATGTATACGAGACTTCTTTTGTGAACACCTCAAGTGGCATGACTGAGGTGCTGATATATTTCCATTGCTGACCCACAGCAAAGGCCAGGTCTGGGTTGGTATTGGTGTTCTGTCGTGCAGAGAAGAAGCTTGGGGGCTCTTTTGGGTCAAACAGTAGTGTGTTGGAGCTAGAGGCCCATTGGCTCTGTCTCTTCATTTGATGATGTTTGGCTGTAACCCCAAACCTTGTGTTGGGAATTGAAGTCCCCTGTATATATGGCAGGTGCAAGTAGATCAGCAAATCAGCTTCCACCAACTTCTTCTAATACCACCTCCTAATACCACCTCCTTCTAACATGTCCTAACACCACCTCCTAACACCACCTCTTTCCATTTGGTGGAAGCTGATCTGCAGAAGATATACCGTATGATGATATGAATTCACTCACTCCGACTGGTACCAGCGCCTGCCTTCTATGCAGGGGACTTCAATTCCCAATACAAGGATTGGAATGACACAGAGCCAATGGGCCTCTAACGGCAACAGACTACTGTTTGACCCAAACGAAGCTTCCTCTCTGCACAATGGAATACCCATAGCAACCCAGACCTCGCCTTTGCCGTGTGTCAGCAATGGAAATGCATCGGTACCTCAGTCATGCCACTTGAACTGATCACAAAAGACTTGTATACACCCTGAAGGGTGAAAAAGTTAAGTAGCTCGTTGACTTGTTTTGGAAGAGATGGGTGAGTACCTCTCTGCTTCAAGTGCCACAAAAGTGGACTCGGATAAAGAAGCCCTGTTTGTGTTGTCCCCATCCTGTTATGCCTATTTTCAGGGCCTATCACTTATGATATTTATGTCGCCAGATGAACCCCCTGGTCTCTGTCCCTAATAGATTAAGTTGTGAAACTGTGGAATAATGTTGTGATTCAGTCATGGAATAACGCTATGTCAAGCCTGGATCTGTAAAATCTTTTCACTGAGAATCAATTTATATAAAGTTCCCTAAACTTTATAATTCGGTGTGGTCTGAATTCCTGCGTCTTCCAATTACTTTTTAAGGGTCTTTTACCAAGGTGTTTTATCCATTGCCTGGATTGTGTTCAAAGGGTTTTTCTAGGATTGGCTAAGGTTCACTCATTTGCAGATGTAATGTATACCGATTCATTTGGTTCCATTCAAAGTTCTCTCAAAGGTTTATCCATTGTGCTATCTTAAATTGACAGTGCACTATATTTGACAACTAGGCCTAAGGTTTTTGAAAATGTTTCTTACGATCTTAAACGGACAGTCCTATATTTCTATAACTATTAGGATCATTTCTTTGGGGTTTTTCCATTACATTTTTCTGGTGGTCTGGACATATTTTAATTTAAGGTCCTGGTTCAGACTTACATTATTCACTTATAAATATAAAATAAAAACATTCAATGGTAAAATTAGAATCATCACCGTCAAACTCAATTTGATTTGCTGTAACCCTCTTCACAGAGCCTATCAAGAGTGACTATGCACTGCTACCATATTATATTACACCACTACACAGCATGACCATGGACTGCTACCATATTATATTACACCAGTACACAGAGCATGACCATGGACTGCTATCATCTTATATTACACCACTAGACTGTATTTTGTACTTAACATTCTTATTCCACTATATATTATCTGACATTGTTATACTATATATTATATTACACTTAAGTTTATTATTTCTATTGCTACTAGTATTTGCCTGTATTTCCTCTGTCTCTCCTTGTCCCATTTTTCTCTCTTTCTCTACCCCGACACGGTCGAGGCAGATGGCCGCCCACCCTAGAGTCGGGTTCTGCTTGAAGTTTCTTCCTAAGGCCAAATTCCAATACCCCAAATCTCGGCCACTTGCTCACTCACACTCAGTCACTCCAGCATGGTGGTGTAACGGTGAAATTGGTGACCTGCTGAAATATGTCACCATCGATCTTGTGGACTTCACACAACTTTATGGAGATCTTTAAATATTTCAGCAGGTCACCAATTTCATCGTAACACCACCATGCTGGATATTTTGGGGTATTGGAATTTGGCTACAGGTGTTTTTTATGTGAAATCTGGACTATTGTGTGAGGGGATTGGACTATGTTCAAAAGGACATTTGAGGTTTTGGTGGTATGGGATACACCATGTATTGGATGAGTGAGAGTGCGCATGCAAAAAGAGTAAAAAGAAAAGCATGGTGCCAGGAATGTGATTGGGCCTAACGTGCATATAGGCACCTGAGCTCCAGGTGACCGGAATCCTATGTACTGTCTTCCCTTGCTGAACACTCAGTAAATGTTTGCATTACATTTTACCTTTCATGTCTGACTTATGCCGAAACTGGTGTTTAGTGTTCCTCCCCCCTAATAAAGTTGTTTTTATTTGTGTTGCTTCCTCTTGCCTCTCGTAAAGCATCTTTGGGTACTCTGAAAGGCCCTATAAGTGTGAGATATTGTTGCGACAGTAGGTCGCATTTACTATGAAAACCTGCATCTCCTGTCCCTCCGTCACCCACGCCTCCATACTGTATATGGTCGAATTGCATTGAATCGATTATCGACATGTTATGTTAATTTGGCATGGATATCACGGGTGCATGTGTTTGGTCCAACGTACCCAAAACCCAACCCTAAACCTGACCTCACAGGATGTCATGAGTTAGTTTTAACCTGCCACGCATGTCAGGAGCCACGGGTTAGTTGTAACCGGCAGTGCATGTCAGGAGCGACGGTGTTGTCGGACTAATGCTTGTCGGACTGATAGTATGTCTAACAAATGTATGCACCCCAGATATCACAATCACATTGCACAATTTGTAGATGTTTTGCTTACAGTGTAAGCACCTGTCCACAGGAGACTTTTCTAAACACTATAGTCTAAAAAGAAATACTAGTAATATTTTACATCAAAATCACACAAAAAACAGGCAGACATAATCATTCAGGTAACAGTCGTTGATTCAAGTTTTATTTATTCTCGTAATTAAACTAAAATGTTCAGTGTCGAGTAATACAATATAATAGAAAAAAACATCAGAAGATCAGGGAAAGAAAAAACAGGTATACATGTGAATTACATAGGTTTACAAATAAAAAGTTAAGACAAATTTCAAAACTATCTAAAAACACTCAAGGGCCTACCAATGTCAATTTTAATATCGTTTGCAGGTCATACCATGTATTAGGGCCACAGAAGCTAAAAGCAGATCTACCAAGTGCTTTTGGTACCTTGAATTTGGGGAAATGTTCAACATCAATCTGAGACCAATCAGGGCATCCTGGAGGACGTTAAAATAAAGTTGTAGGTTTTCTATTGCGACTTGAAGTCATTTAGAGGGATAAAGCTCCAGGATGAGTGTCCCATTGAGGAGCAGACAGGTGGGTGTGAGGCCTAATGAGCATGTACATTGTGGTGGATTAGCCTGCAGTCACGGCCGGGTGCAGCATCACAGTGAGGTGTGGGTGTGTCCCCACACCCTCGGTCACGAATGCTCCATCATCACATGCATGTCACACACACACACACACACACATGCAGCCCCGCGCATGTACTATACGCTGCTGACAGGTAACCCTCTCATCTGCCCGCCACCTCCAGCCATCAGGACACCAATTAGAAGACTTTCAGAAGACTATCCCCTCTGTGTCAAGTCACTCACGCAGCCGCCGGTCTCCTCCTCCTACGCCTCCCAGCAGCCGCCGGCCTCCTCCTCCTACACCTCCCAGCAGCCGCCGGCCTCCTCCTCCTACGCCTCCCAGCAGCCACCGGCCTCCTCCTCCTACGCCTCCCAACAGCCGCCGGTCTCCTCCTCCTACGCCTCCCAGCAGCCGCCGGTCTCCTCCTCCTACACCTCCCAGCAGCCGCCGGCCTCCTCCTCCTACGCCTCCCAGCAGCCACCGGCCTCCTCCTCCTACGCCTCCCAACAGCCGCCGGTCTCCTCCTCCTATGCCTCCCAGCAGCCTCCAGTCCAGCGGGGAAAAAACAACGCAATGAATAAACAAAAACATCCTTATTGTTTTAACTATCTAAATGGACCAAATGGACCATCACCTAACCAATTTTGTTGAGGGGTGCTATTCCCTCCTATGTCCAGCTTTTAGGGTCTATGTAAACACAAACATTGAAGACAAAAGTGAGGGCACAAATTGTGATTGGCCAGAATCACAATTTGATGATGTATGATGTATTATAATAAGAGATTGCCTTGTTTGCCTTGTTTGGTGGTGGGTGGAGCTAATACTAATTTGTCACACCTGGGGCTATATAAGCCTAGTAGGAGCCACACATACATTTGCTTTTCTCACTGAGGAGGTGCTGGGGGACACCACAGCTATCCTGTGTTTGATGTTGATGCATTATTCGTAAGTTTGCTTGTTTACCAGAATGTCCAGCAGTACTACACCTCCCAGCCTCCGGCCCCCCAGCAGTATGCCTCACCCCAGCCGGTCTCCTCCTCCTTTGCCTCGCCCCAGCAGCCGGCCTCCTACGCCTCCCAGCAGCCGGCCTCCTACAGTTCGCTTCAGCAGCCAGCCTCCTACAGTTCGCTTCAGCAGCCGGCCTCCTACGCTTTGCTTCAGCAGCCGGCCTCCTATGCTTTGCTTCAGCAGCCGGCCTCCCCCTCCTACGCTTCGCTTCAGCAGCCGCCGGCCTCCTCCTCCTACACCTCCCAGCAGCCGCCAGTCTCCTCCTCCTACACCTCGCCCCAGCAGCTGGCCTCCTCCCAGACAACAGCCCATCAGCCTCCAGTCCAGCGCTACCCGGCCCAGCCCCCAGCACGACTTAAAGCCAAGCCGTACCCAGTGCATCCTCCGTCACCTCTACCCAGCGGTTAGTCTCCAGGCATTCCCATGCCTCCACTTCAAGTGCCCCCTATGCCTCCCCTCCAAGTAGTGCCCGCTCAACCAGAGCCCTGTCCAGCACCAGCTCCTTTCCAGGCTCCTACCACGCCTCCCCTCTTAGTGGTGCCTCCAGAGACCTCCCCAGACAGAGCGCGCCCTGCACCACCCCCATCGCTGCTGCACGTCCAGACGCACCCAGTGCCATCCCCATCGCTGCAGCACATCCAGCTACACCCAGCACCTCCTCTGCAGCAGCCGTGGTCCTTAACTCCCCACCAACAGCAGCTGGCCTCCTACGCTTCGCTTCAGCAGCCGTCCTCGTAGGCTTCGCTTCATCAGCCGGCCTCCCAAATCGACATGGGACAGTGGCAATTTGTTTTTGGTTTGTTTTCTGTGTCTTGTTATCAAATACAGTAGATATTTGATGGGGCGGCTGTAGAAAACCCCACCACTCTTTAGCTGAGAGTGGTGGTGTGAGTCTGTGAGAACAGATTGCCTTGTTTGGTGGTGGGTGGAGCTAATACTAATTTGGCACACCTGACAGCTATCCTGTGTTTGATGTTGATGCATTATTCGTAAGTTTGCTCCTTGTTTACCAGAATGTCCTTTTTTAGTATTTGATTTGTTCATGTTTAAGTTTTATAGTTTGAATTGTTAGTTTGTACCTTCGTTTTGCTTATAAGTCTGCCTTTGGTTTTTTTGTACTACTGATTGTTACCCGTTTCCTTTCTTGTCAGTTAAAATCATCATTCATCATCACTTCCATCTTGTCCATCACCTAACCCTAACCAAACCCTCATCATCACTTCAAGCCGGTCTGGTCCTGGTGCTCCAATAGGCACACTGGTGTAGGGGTGTATGTACAACCAGCAAACTTCCTTTATTACATCAAGATATTTTTCAGTAGGCCTACATTGTGAAACTTTGACAGATGCCTGTTAATTATTTTTGTGCCGGACCCACCGCTAGGGGAAGCTAGCCTAGGTACCAGTGGCTCAGTGTGTTAGGAGGCTGGCCACATGATCGGGAGATGGTGGGTTCAAACCCCACTCAAGTCTTTACTTTCAGCCTTTAGCTACTATCCCCCTGTGCTGTGGAACAGCCTGCCAAGGGATGTACGGTTCTCTGAATCTGTGGACATTTTTAAACTAAATCTTAAGACACACCTCTTTAGTATTGCTTTTACGTCACGCTTTTTCGTCACGCTTTCCCCCACACACCCCTATACAGTTTTTTTCAGGCTGCTGCCCTCGGGGAAGAGGTACCAGAGTATCAAAGCCAACACAAGCAGACTGAAGAACAGTTTTCTCCCCCAGGCTGTAAGACTGCTTAACAAGCCTAAATGAACATTGAACATTATCATGGTATTACGGCCTTGTATACTGATCTGAGTTCTTTTAAACTTTTTAAAACTTTTAGTCTTAGTATCGTTATTTATTTACTGTTTTACTTATGTGTATTACTAGTTCCGTTGCAGCGCAATGGGAAGAAGGAAATTGCGAGATTTGACAGACTCCACTTCATGTTTCAGCTGTGTTTTTAAACCCAGTATTGTGCCCTTCACATGTAGTAACGGATGGGTATTATTATTATTTGTTGTATTTTATTTTCACATCAAAGCAAATTAAAATAAATTAAAATAAGCACACATGAAACTGCTTTTTACTGTTTTTGTTTACTTACAATAAGTGACTGTTTTTGGAAACCAAAAGATGTTGAGAATGGAGCAGAACATACTGTAGTATATTTTTGTGGGGACCTTGACTGCATTATAGTAGGCCTACAATCTTTTGGATTGCAGTGACCCCACATTGTTTCTTCGGGAACAATATTTGTAGTTACAATGAGGGCTACATGAGCCGAAGGGAGAGAAACACGTCGCCTCTCTCCAGGCCGTGCGTATGGTGCTGCTGGTGGCTGAATAACAACGGATCGCATCGCTGACTGACATAAACGCACAGTTACAATTCAGAGGCACTTCAATAAGAAAACTCAACTAATAACGCTTGTGTGTGTTAATCTGCCCGATGCTGACGTTAGTATATAATGTTTAGATTGTTTTCCTCTTGTACATGCGTTTGTGGGCACAGTGGCAGGGGGTGAAAAGCCGATTTGTCCCATGGTGTGCACTGCGCAGCTGTGCAGTGTAAAACATGCTGAAATCAAACTACACACACACACACACACACACACACACACACACACACAGTCACTCAGTCACAAATCCTCCACAGTGTGATTACGTGTCTGCAGTGACACTGATGCGAGGTTACAATGAGTCCGTGGTGTGGTGAGACTGGGAAAGGAATAATGCGCGGAAGAGCTTGGCATCCGACTGCGCGCGTTGTGGCGATGAGATGGGCGCGTTCGGAAATACCGCACCGAAGCACACTCGCCTATTAGTTTGCATTGCATTTGCACAGTGCGCTCAGTGCGATATTTCCGAACGTGGCCGTTGTGTGTGTGTGGGTGTGTGTGTGTGGCTGGCTGGCCTGTGTTTTGCTGCGTGGGGATCGCCATGTGAGGGGGCTAGCCAATAAGGGCCCTGTGTTGCATGTGGAGAATTGTGTAGGTTAGTGTGTGTGGTGTAGCCGAACGGGGTGGTGAGAACATGAGGGGGATGTAGCACAGCAATCGGTGACCCCTACATTAAGCTGTGTTGCTCCCGACATGCAGTGCAAATGCGTGTTGTAGCAACCGTAGCCAATGGGAAAACAGGATGCAGTGTTGCCAGGTCCGCGAATTGTAAGCGAGTTGTAAGTAGCGTGTTGAATGGCATTTTTTCTGGGCTTGTTTTCATAGACCTGGCAACAAATTAGGCGGGGGTGTCGGTGCTTGTGGCGTGTTTGTGTTTATTATTGATATTGATATTGTTTGTGAGTCTGGACGGGAGGCGGCTTTAGTGGCAGTGCAATGACAATTTTTACGCGGCTGGTGTTGAGTGTGGGCGTGCTGCGCGACATGAGGAGATAGCGGAGGATCGACGCGGAGGGTAAGTCTGTGACGTGTTAGTGTGTTTAGTGGGTTGTTGCAGTGTGTGTTGCAGTGTGTCAGTGACGTAGTAGCTGGTGCCTTTTGTTCCTGGCTGGCGCACAGCTTTTTGGGCACACCTTTTCAATTGTATAATAGATGATGACCATGGTCACTCTGAGACCATGGTCTCGGAGTGATTTTCGTCATTTTTTTCAAATCCTCAAAAATGATGAAAAACAGCATGCTATAGTATGCCGTCCGAGACCATGGGCCATCAAAAATGATGAAAAACGAGGATTTGAAAAAAAGACGAAAATCACTCCGAGACCATGGGCTATAGTCCATTGTCTCGAGTGATTTTCGTCTTGTTTACAAATCCTCAAAAATGATGAAAAACGACGTGCTATAGTATGCCGTCTGAGATGGGCTACAGCCCATGGTCAAAAATGATGAAAAACTATTTCTCCTTTTTTTTTCAAATCCTCAGAAATGATGAAAAACTGCATGCTATAGTATGCCGTCTGAGATGGGCTACAGCCCATGGTCAAAAATGATGAAAAACGAGGATTTGAAAAAAAGACGAAAATCACTCCGAGACCATGGGCTATAGTCCATTGTCTCGAGTGATTTTCGCCTTTTTTTTCAAATCCTCAAAAATGATGAAAAGCGTCGTGCTATAGCATGCAGTCTGAGATGGGCTACAGCCCATGGTCAAAAATGATGAAAAACGAGGAATTGAAAAAAAGACGAAAATCACTCCGAGACCATGGGCTATAGTCCATTGTCTCGAGTGATTTTCGTCTTTTTTTTTTTAAATCCTCAAAAATGATAAAAAACGACGTGCTATAGTATGCCGTCTGAGATGGGCTACAGCCCATGGTCAAAGATGATGAAAAACTATTTCTCCTTTTTTTTTCAAATCCTCAAATGATGAAAAACTGCATGCTATAATATGCCGTCTGAGATGGGCTACAGCCCATGGTCAAAAATGATGAAAAACGAGGATTTGAAAAAAAGACGAAAATCACTCCGAGACCATGGGCTATAGTCCATTGTCTCGAGTGATTTTTGTCTTTTTTTCAAATCCTCAAAAATGATGAAAAACGACGTGCTATAGTATGCCGTCTGAGATGGGCTACAGCCCATGGTCAAAAATGATGAAAAACGAGGATTTGAAAAAAAGACGAAAATCACTCGAGACAATGGACTATAGCCCATTGTCTCGAGTGATTTTCGCCTTTTTTTTCAAATCCTCAAAAATGATGAAAAACGACGTGCTATAGTATGCCGTCTGAGATGGGCTACAGCCCATGGTCAAAAATGATGAAAAACGAGGATTTGAAAAAAAGACGAAAATCACTCCGAGACCATGGGCTATAGTCCATTGTCTCGAGTGATTTTCGCCTTTTTTTTCAAATCCTCAAAAATGATGAAAAGCGTCGTGCTATAGCATGCAGTCTGAGATGGGCTACAGCCCATGGTCAAAAAAGATGAAAAACGAGGAATTGAAAAAAAGACGAAAATCACTCCGAGACCATGGGCTATAGTCCATTGTCTCGAGTGATTTTCGTCTTTTTTTTTTAAATCCTCAAAAATGATAAAAAACGACGTGCTATAGTATGCCGTCTGAGATGGGCTACAGCCCATGGTCAAAGATGATGAAAAACTATTTCTCCTTTTTTTTTCAAATCCTCAAATGATGAAAAACTGCATGCTATAGTATGCCGTCTGAGATGGGCTACAGCCCATGGTCAAAAATGATGAAAAACGAGGATTTGAAAAAAAGACGAAAATCACTCGAGACAATGGACTATAGCCCATTGTCTCGAGTGATTTTCGCCTTTTTTTTCAAATCCTCAAAAATGATGAAAAACGGCGTGCTATAGTATGCCGTCTGAGATGGGCTATAGCCCATGGTCAAAAATGATGAAAAACAAGGGTTTGAGAAAAAGACGAAAATCACTCTGAGACCATGGGCTATAGTCCATTGTCTCGAGTGATTTTCGCCTTTTCTTTCAAATCTTCAAAAATGATGAAAAGCGTCGTGCTATAGTATGCAGTCTGAGATGGGCTACAGCCCATGGTCAAAAATGATGAAAAACGAGGATTTGAAAAAAGACGAAAATCACTCGAGACAAAGGACTATAGCCCATTGTCTCGAGTGATTTTCGCCTTTTTTTCAAATCCTCAAAAATGATGAAAAACGGCGTGCTATAGTATGCCGTCTGAGATGTGCTATAGCCCATGGTCAAAAATGATGAAAAACGAGGGTTTGAGAAAAAGACGAAAATCACTCCGAGACCATGGGCTATATATAGTCCATGGTCTCGAGTGATTTTCGCCTTTTTTTTAAAATCCTCAAAAATGATGAAAAACGGCGTGCTATAGTATGCCGTCTGAGATGGGTTATAGCCCATGGTCAAAAATGATGAAAAACGAGGGTTTGAGAAAAAGACGAAAATCACTCCGAGACCATGGGCTATATATAGTCCATGGTCTCGAGTGATTTTCGCCTTTTTTTTTTAAATCCTCAAAAATGATGAAAAACGGCGTGCTATAGTATGCCGTCTGAGATCCTCCTGTGCCTCCCAGCAGCCGCCAGTCTCCTCCTCCTACACCTCGCCCCAGCAGCCGGCCTCCTCCCAGACAACAGCCCATCAGCCTCCAGTCCAGCGCTACCCGGCCCCCCGGCCCCCAGCCCGGTCGGCCCCCAGACCTTCATCCGAGGTGGCTCTGCCACCAGACCTGGGTTGTGAGCTCTCATGGGGCGGCTAAGGATAGACATTGCCAGTATAGCCAGCCCCAAATCGACATGGGGCAGTGGCAATTTGTTTTTGGTTTTTTTTCTGTGTCTTGTTATCAAATACAGTAGATATTTGATGGAGCGGCTGTAGAAAGCTAACCTGACTCCGCCAGATGGGGCCAGATTTGTTTGCCTTGTTTGGTGGTGGGTGGAGCTAATACTAATTTGGCACACCTGGGGCTATATAAGCCTAGTAGGAGCCACACAAACATTTGCTTTTCTCACTGGAGAGGTGCTGGGGGACACCACAGCTATCCTGTGTTTGATGTTGATGCATTATTCGTAAGTTTGCTCCTTGTTTACCAGAACGTCCTTTTTAGTATTTGATTTGTTTAAGTTTGTTTATAGTTTGAATTGTTATGCCTAAGTTTGTTTGTACCTTCGTTTGGCTTATAAGTCTGATTATGCCTTTGTTTTGTTTTTTTTGCACTATACTGATTGTTACCCATTGCCTTTCTTGTCAGTTAAAATTATCATTCATCATCACTTCCATCTTGTCCATCATCATTCTCACCATGTTCAAATCACCTGTATAAACTACATGAATAAACTGCTGTGAAACTTCAAGCCAGTCTGGTCCTGGTACTCTAATAGGCACACTAGTGTAGATATTTTTCAGTAGGCATACATTGTCAAGGATTTTCCGAAACCATAGCATGTCGTTTTTTCATGATTTTCTATTTTTTTGAAATCCTCCAAATCATGAAAAACGACAGACTATAATCTGTCTTCCGGAACCATGAACTATAGCACTCGTTTTTTCATGATTTTAATTTTTTTTGAAATCCTCCCAAATCATGAAAAACGACAGACTATAATCTGTCTTCCGAAACCATGAACTATAGCATGTCGTTTTTTCATGAATTTCAATTTTTGAAATCAATTTTTTTGAAATCCTCAAATCATGAAAAACGATGGACTATAGTCTGTCTTCCGAAACCATGAACTATAGCATGTCGTTTTTTCATGATTTTAATTTTTTTTTGAAATCCTCAAATCATGAAAAACGACAGACTATAGTCTGTCTTCCGAAACCATGAACCATAGCATGTTGTTTTTTCATGAATATCATTTTTTTGAAATCCTCCAAAATCATGAAAAAGGACAGACTCATGTCTTTACTTGAACCAGTGGACCAGTGTGTTAGAACACTGGCCACATGATCGGGACATGGTGTGTTCAAACTCCACTCAAATCTTTACTTTCAAGACTCATTTCAGGAGAAGAAAACAAACAAAACATTGCCAAAGTCCGACCATTTCTGTCCCAAAATGATACTGAAAAACTCATTCACTGTTTATCACCAGCAGGCTTGATTATTGTAATGCTCTCCCCGCGTGCTGACAAAGACCAAACGTAGAGCACACATTACACCAATTTTAAAGTCCCTGCATTGGTTGCCTATACATTCTAGAATAGATTTTAAAAATCTTTTCCTTGTTTTTAAAACATTGAATGGAAATGCACCTGCCTATTTCTCAGAAATTCCTTCCTAAGTATGTGCCCGGCAGACCCCTTAGATCCTCTAGTGCTGGTCTCCTAGAGATTCCAGAGACAAACAAATATGGAGAAGCCGCCTTTAGCTACTATCCCCCTGTGCTGTGGAACAGCCAGCCAAGGGATCTACGGTTCTCTGAATCTGTGGACATTTTTAAACGAAATCTTTAGCATTGCTTTTACTTAGATCATTGCATGTCCGTTTCCTGTTTTAGTCGCTCCTTTTGTTTTTGCTATTACTATGTAGTTGATGCTCTCTTGTTATGTTTTTGCTCTTTCTTGTTATATTTTTGCTCTTTCTGTAAAGCACTTTGAACTGCACTCGTTGTCTGAAATGTGCTATAAAAATAATGATTGATTGATTGATTGATTGATTGATTGATTGATTAAAGGTGGGTTCAAACCCCACTGAAGTCTTCACTTTCTTTCAAGACCAATTTACAGTAGAACAAAACAAACAAAAAAGCAGTGTGAATTGTTTGGAACCAGTGGCTCGGTTGCACTACTGATTGTTACCCGTTTTCTTTCTTGTCAGTTAAAATCATCATTCATCATCACTTCCATCTTGTCCATCACCTAACCCTAACCCTAACCCTAACCCTAACCCCAACCCTAGTTGTCTGGTACCAGATTAGTTACCAGATGGTACCAGAACAAAACAAACAAAAAAGCAATGTGGATTGTCTGGAACCAGTGGGACAGTGTGTTAGAACGCTGCCACATGATCGGGAGATGGTGAGTTCAAACCCCACTCAAGTCTTTACTTTCAAGACCGATTTCAGGAGAAGAAAACAAACAAAAAAGCAGTGTGAATTGTCTGGACCCAGTGGGACAGTGTGTTAGGACGTTGCCACATGATCGGGAGATGGTGAGTTCAAATCCCACTCAGGTCTTTACTTTCATGACCGATTTCAGAAGAAGAAAACCAACAAAAAAGCAGTGTGAATTGTCTGGACCCGGTGGCTCAGTGTGTTAGGACGCTGCCACATGATCGGGAGATGGTGAGTTCAAACCCCACTCAAGTCTTTACTTTCAAGACCGATTTCAGAAGAAGAAAACCAACAAAAAAGCAGTGTGAATTGTCTGGACCCGGTGGCTCAGTGTGTTAGGACGCTGCCACATGATCGGGAGATGGTGAGTTCAAACCCCACTCAAGTTCAAATCAAAAAATAAAGTTCCAGGGTGCAATCCCACCCCAGTCTTTACTGTGACACTTTGCTTTCCACCCTGACATCAAGTAGCACAGAAAAGCTGTGTTGAAGTAACCAGCAGTTAGCTCAGTGAGATAAGAGGCTGTCCTTGGGAGCCACAGGTCCAGGGTTCAAATCCCACATTAGTCATAACTCTGACACTTTGCTTTGCACACTGATTTCCAGAAGGACAACTTTAAAGCAGCCCAGAAATTCACCATGATTGTGTGCCGGTAAGTGGCCCAACGGATAAGTCAGATGATATCCGTAGTATACCTAGTAGAAGTGTGCCGGTTCAAACCCGACATACTCCTAGTAGGCGGTGATGGTTCAAATCACCGACACCTAGAGTAGGAGTGGCCCAGTGGATAAATCAAATGATATCCGTAGAATACCTAGTAGAAGTATGCCGGCCGACATACTCCTAGTAGGATGGTGCTAGTTCAAATCACCAACACCTACAGTAGTTAGGAGTGTGTGCAGTTAAGTGGCCTGGTGGATAAATCAGATAATATCCATAGAATACCTAGTAGAAGTCTGCCGGTTCAAACCCGACATAGGATGGTGCTGGTTCAAATCACCATCACCTAGAGTAGGTAGGACCGTGTGCCGTTAATTGGCCCGGTGGATAAATCAGATAATATCTGTAGAATACCTAGTGGGATGGTCCCGGTTCAAATCACCATCACCTAGAGTAGGTAGGACCGTGTGCCGTTAATTGGCCCGGTGGATAAATCAGATAATATCTGTAGAATACCTAGTGGGATGGTGCTTGTTCAAATCACCATCACCTAGAGTAGGTAGGACCGTGTGCTGTTAATTGGCCCGGTGGATAAGGGGGTCAGGTAAGAGAATGTAGGGGCAGAGTAGTTTGAGATGTAGATAGGGGGAGAGTAGGGGGAGGAGTATGTGAGGGGGGTCAGGTAGGGGGAGATTAGCCGAGGGGGTGGCAGGCAGGGGGAGAGTAGGTGAGGGCGGGGGCAGGCAGGGGGAGAGTAGGCAAGCGGGGCCAGGCAGGGGGAGCGTAGGAGAGGAGGGCCAGGCAGGTGGAGAGTAGGAGAGGAGGGAGGCCAGCCAGGGGGAGAGTAGGAGAGGAGGGCCAGGCAGGGGGAGAGTAGGAGAGGAGGGAGGCCAGCCAGGGGGAGAGTAGGAGAGGAGGGAGGCCAGGCAGGGGGAGAGTAGGAGAGGAGGGAGGCCAGGCAGGGGGAGAGTAGGAGAGGAGGGAGGCCAGGCAGGGGGAGAGTAGGAGAGGAGGTCCAGGCAGGGGGAGAGTAGGAGAGGAGGGAGGCCAGGCAGGGGGAGAGTAGGACAGGGGGGAGGCCAGGCAGGGGGAGAGTAGGAAAGGGGGTAGGCCGGACAGGGGGGAGGCCAGGCAGGGGGAGAGTAGGAGAGGGGGAGGCCAGGCAGGGGGAGAGTAGGAGAGAGGGGAGGCCAGGCAGGGGGAGAGTAGGAGAGAGGGGAGGCCAGGCAGGGGGAGAGTAGGAGAGGGGGGAGGCCAGGCAGGGGGAGAGTGGGGGAGGCCAGGCAGGGGGAGAGTAGGAGAGGGGGGAGGCCAGGCAGGGGGAGAGTAGGAGAGGGGGGAGGCCAGGCAGGGGGAGAGTAGGAGAGAGGGGAGGCCAGGCAGGGGGAGAGTAGGAGAGGGGGGAGGCCAGGCAGGGGGAGAGTAGGAGAGGGGGGAGGCCAGGCAGGGGGAGAGTAGGTAGGGGAGGGTCTTCCAGATTTACTGGATTTACAGAATTACTAAATAATAATAAAAAATTATAGATAATTATTTAAAAAAAATTAGGAATACCCCCCTCTCCTACTCTCCCCCTGCCTGGCCTCCCCCCTCACCTACTCTCCCCCTGCCTGGCCTCCCTCCTCTCCTACTCTCCCCCTGCCTGGCCCTCCTCTCCTACTCTCCCCCCTCACCTACTCTCCCCCTGCCTGGCCTCCCCCTCGCCTACTCTCCCCCTGCCTGGCCTCCCCCCTGTCCGGCCTACCCCCTGTCCTACTCTCCCCCTGCCTGGCCTCCCCCCTGTCCTACTCTCCCCCTGCCTGGCCTCCCTCCTCTCCTACTCTCCCCTGGCCTCCCTCCTCTCCTACTCTCCCCCTGCCTGGCCTCCCTCCTCTCCTACTCTCTCCCTGCCTGGCCCCGCTTGCCTACTCTCCCCCTGCCTGCCCCCGCCCTCACCTACTCTCCCCCTGCCTGCCACCCCCTCGCCTACTCTCCCCCTGCCTGGCCCCCCCCTCGCCTACTCTCCACCTCGCCTGCCCCCCCCCCTCGCCTAATCTCCCCCTACCTGACCCCCCTCACATACTCCTCCCCCTACTCTCCCCCTATCTACATCTCAACCTACTCTGCCCCTACATTCTCTTACCTGACCCCCTTATCCACCGGGCCAATGAACGGCACACGGTCCTACCTACTCTAGGTGATGGTGATTTGAACGAGCACCATCCCACTAGGTATTCTACGGATATTATCTGATTTATCCACCGGGCCAATTAACGGCACACGGTCCTACCTACTCTAGGTGATGGTGATTTGAACCGGGACCATCCCACTAGGTATTCTACAGATATTATCTGATTTATCCACCGGGCCAATTAACGGCACACGGTCCTACCTACTCTAGGTGATGGTATTTTGAACCAGCACCATCCTATGTCGGGTTTGAACCGGCAGACTTCTACTAGGTATTCTATGGATATTATCTGATTTATCCACCAGGCCACTTAACTGCACACACTCCTACCTACTGTAGGTGTTGGTGATTTGAACTAGCACCATCCTACTAGGAGTATGTCGGCCGGCATACTTCTACTAGGTATTCTACGGATATCATTTGATTTATCCACTGGGCCACTCCTACTCTAGGTGTCGGTGATTTGAACCATCACCGCCTACTAGGAGTATGTCGGGTTTGAACCGGCACACTTCTACTAGGTATACTACGGATATCATCTTACTTATCCGTTGGGCCACTTACCGGCACACAATCATGGTGAATTTCTGGGCTGCTTTAAAGTTGTCCTTCTGGAAATCAGTGTGCAAAGCAAAGTGTCAGAGTTATGACTAATGTGGAATTTGAACCCTGGACCTGTGGCTTCCAAGGACAGCCTCTCATCACACTGAGCTAACTGCTGGTTACTACAACACAGCTTTTCTGTGCTACTTGATGTCAGTGTGGAAGGTAAAGTGTCACAGTAAAGACTGGGGTGGGATTGCAGCCTGGAACTTTATTTTTTGGTTTGAACTTGAGTGGGGTTTGAACTCACCACCTCCCGATCATGTGGCAGCATCCTAACACACTGATCCACTGGGTCCAGACAATTCACACTGCTTTTTTGTTGGTTTTCTTCTGCTGAAATCGGTCTTGAAAGTAAAGACTTGAGTGGGGTTTGAACTCACCATCTCCCGATCATGTGGCAGCGTCCTAACACACTGTCCCACTGGGTCCAGAGAATTCACACTGCTTTTATGTTTGATTTCTTCTTCTGAAATCGGTCTTGAAAGTAAAGACTTGAGTGGGATTTGAACTCACCATCTCCCGATCATGTGGCAGCATCCTAACACACTGTCCCACTGGGTCCAGACAATTCACACTGCTTTTTTGTTTGTTTTCTTCTCCTGAAATCGGTCTTGAAAGTAAAGACTTGAGTGGGGTTTGCCGTCTGAGATGGGCTATAGCCCATGGTCAAATGTGATGAAAAACGAGGATTTGAAAAAAAGACGGAAATCACTCCGAGACCATGGGCTATAGTCCATTGTCTCGAGTGATTTTCGTCTTTTTTTTAAATCCTCAAAAATGATGAAAAACTGCGTGCTATAGTATGCCGTCTGAGATGGGCTATAGCCCATGGTCAAAAATGATGAAAAACGAGGATTTGAAAAAAAGACGAAAATCACTCCGAGACCATGGGATATAGTCCATTGTCTCGAGTGATATTCGCCTTTTTTTCAAATCCTCAAAAATGATGAAAAGCGTCATGCTATAGTATGCAGTCTGAGATGGGCTAAAGCCCATGGTCAAAAATGATGAAAAACGAGGGTTTGAGAAAAAGACGAAAATCACTCCGAGACCATGGGCTATAGTCCATTGTCTCGAGTGATTTTCGTCTTTTTTTCAAATCCTCAGAAATGATGAAAAACTGCATGCTATAGTATGCCGTTTGAGATGGGCTACAGTCCATGGTCAAAAATGATGAAAAACGAGGGTTTGAAAAAAAGACGAAAATCACCCCGAGACCATGGGCTATAGTCCATTGTCTCGAGTGATTTTCGCCTTTTTTTCAAATCCTCAAAAATGATGAAAAACGGCGTGCTATAGTATGCCGTCTGAGATGGGCTACAGCCCATGGTCAAAAATGATGAAAAACGAGGATTTGAAAAAAAGACGGAAATCACTCCGAGACCATGGGCTATAGTCCATTGTCTCGAGTGATTTTCGTCTTTTTTTCAAATCCTCAGAAATGATGAAAAACTGCATGCTATAGTATGCCGTCTGAGATGGGCTACAGCCCATGGTCAAAAATGATGAAAAACTAGGATTTGAAAAAAAGACGGAAATCACTCCGAGACCATGGGCTATAGTCCATTGTCTCGAGTGATTTTCGTCTTTTTTTCTCAAACCTTCAAAAATGATTCCGCCTACTAGGAGTATGTCGGGTTTGAACCGGCACACTTCTACTAGGTATACTACGGATATCATCTGACTTATCCGTTGGGCCACTTACCGGCACACAATCATGGTGAATTTCTGGGCTGCTTTAAAGTTGTCCTTCTGGAAATCAGTGTGCAAAGCAAAGTGTCAGAGTTATGACTAATGTGGGATTTGAACCCTGGACCTGTGGCTCCCAAGGACAGCCTCTCATCACACTGAGCTAACTGCTGGTTACTACAAAACAGCTTTTCTGTGCTACTTGATGTCAGTGTGGAAAGTAAAGTGTCACAGTAAAGACTGGGGTGGGATTGCAGCCTGGAACTTTATTTTTTGGTTTGAACTTGAGTGGGGTTTGAACTCACCACCTCCCGATCATGTGGCAGCATCCTAACACACTGATCCACTGGGTCCAGACAATTCACACTGCTTTTTTGTTGGTTTTCTTCTGCTGAAATCGGTCTTGAAAGTAAAGACTTGAGTGGGGTTTGAACTCACCATCGCCCGATCATGTGGCAGCGTCCTAAC
This sequence comes from Electrona antarctica, assembly GCF_951216825.1. Classification (NCBI taxonomy): domain Eukaryota; kingdom Metazoa; phylum Chordata; class Actinopteri; order Myctophiformes; family Myctophidae; genus Electrona; species Electrona antarctica. The sequence goes on from NC_136797.1 coordinate 16,171,436, forward strand.
ACACTGTCCCACTGGGTCCAGAGAATTCAAACTGCTTTTATGTTTGATTTCTTCTTCTGAAATCGGTCTTGAAAGTAAAGACTTGAGTGGGATTTGAACTCACCATCTCCCGATCATGTGGCAGCGTCCTAACACACTGTCCCACTGGGTCCAGACAATTCACACTGCTTTTTTGTTTGTTTTCTTCTCCTGAAATCGGTCTTGAAAGTAAAGACTTGAGTGGGGTTTGCCGTCTGAGATGGGCTATAGCCCATGGTCAAATGTGATGAAAAACGAGGATTTGAAAAAAAGACGACAATCACTCCGAGACCATGGGCTATAGTCCATTGTCTCGAGTGATTTTCGTCTTTTTTTTAAATCCTCAAAAATGATGAAAAACGGCGTGCTATAGTATGCCGTCTGAGATGGGCTATAGCCCATGGTCAAAAATGATGAAAAACGAGGATTTGAAAAAAAGACGAAAATCACTCCGAGACCATGGGCTATAGTCCATTGTCTCGAGTGATTTTCGCCTTTTTTTCAAATCCTCAAAAATGATGAAAAACGGCGTGCTATAGTATGCCGTCTGAGATGGGCTACAGCCCATGGTCAAAAATGATGAAAGACGAGGATTTGAAAAAAAGACGGAAATCACTCCGAGACCATGGGCTATAGTCCATTGTCTCGAGTGATTTTCGTCTTTTTTTCAAATCCTCAGAAATGATGAAAAACTGCATGCTATAGTATGCCGTTTGAGATGGGCTACAGTCCATGGTCAAAAATGATGAAAAACGAGGATTTGAAAAAAAGACGAAAATCACTCCGAGACCATGGGCTATAGTCCATTGTCTTGAGTGATTTTCGTCTTTTTTTCAAACCTTCAAAAATGATTCCACCTACTAGGAGTATGTCGGGTTTGAACCGGCACACTTCTACTAGGTATACTACGGATATCATCTGACTTATCCGTTGGGCCACTTACCGGCACACAATCATGGTGAATTTCTGGGCTGCTTTAAAGTTGTCCTTCTGGAAATCAGTGTGCAAAGCAAAGTGTCAGAGTTATGACTAATGTGGAATTTGAACCCTGGACCTGTGGCTCCCAAGGACATCCTCTCATCACACTGAGCTAACTGCTGGTTACTACTACACAGCTTTTCTGTGCTACTTGATGTCAGTGTGGAAGGTAAAGTGTCACAGTAAAGACTGGGGTGGGATTGCAGCCTGGAACTTTATTTTTTGGTTTGAACTTGAGTGGGGTTTGAACTCACCACCTCCCGATCATGTGGCAGCATCCTAACACACTGATCCACTGGGTCCAGACAATTCACACTGCTTTTTTGTTGGTTTTCTTCTGCTGAAATCGGTCTTGAAAGTAAAGACTTGAGTGGGGTTTGAACTCACCATCTCCCGATCATGTGGCAGCGTCCTAACACACTGTCCCACTGGGTCCAGAGAATTCACACTGCTTTTATGTTTGATTTCTTCTTCTGAAATCGGTCTTGAAAGTAAAGACTTGAGTGGGATTTGAACTCACCATCTCCCGATCATGTGGCAGCATCCTAACACACTGTCCCACTGGGTCCAGACAATTCACACTGCTTTTTTGTTTGTTTTCTTCTCCTGAAATCGGTCTTGAAAGTAAAGACTTGAGTGGGGTTTGCCGTCTGAGATGGGCTATAGCCCATGGTCAAATGTGATGAAAAACGAGGATTTGAAAAAAAGACGGAAATCACTCCGAGACCATGGGCTATAGTCCATTGTCTCGAGTGATTTTCGTCTTTTTTTTAAATCCTCAAAAATGATGAAAAACGGCGTGCTATAGTATGCCGTCTGAGATGGGCTACAGCCCATGGTCAAAAATGATGAAAGACGAGGATTTAAAAAAAAGACGGAAATCACTCCGAGACCATGGGCTATAGTCCATTGTCTCGAGTGATTTTCGTCTTTTTTTCAAATCCTCAGAAATGATGAAAAACTGCATGCTATAGTATGCCGTTTGAGATGGGCTACAGTCCATGGTCAAAAATGATGAAAAACGAGGATTTGAAAAAAAGACGAAAATCACTCCGAGACCATGGGCTATAGTCCATTGTCTCGAGTGATTTTCGCCTTTTTTTCAAATCCTCAAAAATGATGAAAAACGGTGTGCTATAGTATGCCGTCTGAGATGGGCTATAGCCCATGGTCAAATGTGATGAAAAACGAGGATTTGAAAAAAAGACGAAAATCACTCAGAGACCATGGGCTATAGTCCATTGTCTCGAGTGATTTTCGCCTTTTTTTCAAATCCTCAGAAATGATGAAAAACTGCATGCTATAGTATGCCGTTTGAGATGGGCTACAGTCCATGGTCAAAAATGATGAAAAACGAGGATTTGAAAAAAAGACGAAAATCACTCCGAGACCATGGGCTATAGTCCATTGTCTTGAGTGATTTTCGTCTTTTTTTCAAACCTTCAAAAATGATTCCGCCTACTAGGAGTATGTCGGGTTTGAACCGGCACACTTCTACTAGGTATACTACGGATATCATCTGACTTATCCGTTGGGCCACTTACCGGCACACAATCATGGTGAATTTCTGGGCTGCTTTAAAGTTGTCCTTCTGGAAATCAGTGTGCAAAGCAAAGTGTCAGAGTTATGACTAATGTGGAATTTGAACCCTGGACCTGTGGCTCCCAAGGACAGCCTCTCATCACACTGAGCTAACTGCTGGTTACTACAACACAGCTTTTCTGTGCTACTTGATGTCAGTGTGGAAGGTAAAGTGTCACAGTAAAGACTGGGGTGGGATTGCAGCCTGGAACTTTATTTTTTGGTTTGAACTTGAGTGGGGTTTGAACTCACCACCTCCCGATCATGTGGCAGCATCCTAACACACTGATCCACTGGGTCCAGACAATTCACACTGCTTTTTTGTTGGTTTTCTTCTGCTGAAATCGGTCTTGAAAGTAAATACTTGAGTGGGGTTTGAACTCACCATCTCCCGATCATGTGGCAGCGTCCTAACACACTGTCCCACTGGGTCCAGAGAATTCACACTGCTTTTATGTTTGATTTCTTCTTCTGAAATCGGTCTTGAAAGTAAAGACTTGAGTGGGATTTGAACTCACCATCTCCCGATCATGTGGCAGCATCCTAACACACTGTCCCACTGGGTCCAGACAATTCACACTGCTTTTTTGTTTGTTTTCTTCTCCTGAAATCGGTCTTGAAAGTAAAGACTTGAGTGGGGTTTGCCGTCTGAGATGGGCTATAGCCCATGGTCAAATGTGATGAAAAACGAGGATTTGAAAAAAAGACGGAAATCACTCCGAGACCATGGGCTATAGTCCATTGTCTCGAGTGATTTTCGTCTTTTTTTTAAATCCTCAAAAATGATGAAAAACGGCGTGCTATAGTATGCCGTCTGAGATGGGCTATAGCCCATGGTCAAAAATGATGAAAAACGAGGATTTGAAAAAAAGACGAAAATAACTCGAGACCATGGGCTATAGTCCATTGTCTCGAGTGATTTTCGCCTTTTTTTTTCAAATCCTCAAAAAGGATGAAAAACGGTGTGCTATAGTATGCCGTTTGAGATGGGCTACAGTCCATGGTCAAAAATGATGAAAAACGAGGGTTTGAGAAAAAGACGAAAATCACTCCGAGACCATGGGCTATAGTCCATTGTCTCGAGTGATTTTCGTCTTTTTTTCAAATCCTCAGAAATGATGAAAAAATGCATGCTATAGTATGCCGTTTGAGATGGGCTACAGTCCATGGTCAAAAATGATGAAAAACGAGGATTTGAAAAAAAGACGAAAATCACTCCGAGACCATGGGCTATAGTCCATTGTCTTGAGTGATTTTCGTCTTTTTTTCAAATCCTCAAAAATGTTGAAAAACGGCGTGCTATAGTATGCCGTCTGAGATGGGCTACAGCCCATGGTCAAAAATGATGAAAAACGAGGATTTGAAAAAAAGACGGAAATCACTCCGAGACCATGGGCTATAGTCCATTGTCTCGAGTGATTTTCGTCTTTTTTTCAAATCCTCAGAAATGATGAAAAACTGCATGCTATAGTATGCCGTTTGAGATGGGCTACAGTCCATGGTCAAAAATGATGAAAAACGAGGATTTGAAAAAAAGACGAAAATCACTCCGAGACCATGGGCTATAGTCCATTGTCTTGAGTGATTTTCGTCTTTTTTTCAAACCTTCAAAAATGATTCCGCCTACTAGGAGTATGTCGGGTTTGAACCGGCACACTTCTACTAGGTATACTACAGATATCATCTGATCCGTTGGGCCACTTACCGGCACACAATCATGGTGAATTTCTGGGCTGCTTTAAAGTTGTCCTTCTGGAAATCAGTGTGCAAAGCAAAGTGTCAGAGTTATGACTAACGTGGAATTTGAACCCTGGACCTGTGGCTCCCAAGGACAGCCTCTCATCACACTGAGCTAACTGCTGGTTACTACAACACAGCTTTTCTGTGCTACTTGATGTCAGTGTGGAAGGTAAAGTGTCACAGTAAAGACTGGGGTGGGATTGCAGCCTGGAACTTTATTTTTTGGTTTGAACTTGAGTGGGGTTTGAACTCACCACCTCCCGATCATGTGGCAGCATCCTAACACACTGATCCACTGGGTCCAGACAATTCACACTGCTTTTTTGTTGGTTTTCTTCTGCTGAAATCGGTCTTGAAAGTAAAGACTTGAGTGGGGTTTGAACTCACCATCTCCCGATCATGTGGCAGCGTCCTAACACACTGTCCCACTGGGTCCAGAGAATTCACACTGCTTTTATGTTTGATTTCTTCTTCTGAAATCGGTCTTGAAAGTAAAGACTTGAGTGGGATTTGAACTCACCATCTCCCGATCATGTGGCAGCATCCTAACACACTGTCCCACTGGGTCCAGACAATTCACACTGCTTTTTTGTTTGTTTTCTTCTCCTGAAATCGGTCTTGAAAGTAAAGACTTGAGTGGGGTTTGCCGTCTGAGATGGGCTATAGCCCATGGTCAAATGTGATGAAAAACGAGGATTTGAAAAAAAGACGGAAATCACTCCGAGACCATGGGCTATAGTCCATTGTCTCGAGTGATTTTCGTCTTTTTTTTAAATCCTCAAAAATGATGAAAAACGGCGTGCTATAGTATGCCGTCTGAGATGGGCTATAGCCCATGGTCAAAAATGATGAAAAACGAGGATTTGAAAAAAAGACGAAAATCACTCCGAGACCATGGGATATAGTCCATTGTCTCGAGTGATTTTCGCCTTTTTTTCAAATCCTCAAAAATGATGAAAAGCGTCATGCTATAGTATGCAGTCTGAGATGGGCTAAAGCCCATGGTCAAAAATGATGAAAAACGAGGGTTTGAGAAAAAGACGAAAATCACTCCGAGACCATGGGCTATAGTCCATTGTCTCGAGTGATTTTCGTCTTTTTTTAAAATCCTCAGAAATGATGAAAAACTGCATGCTATAGTATGCCGTCTGAGATGGGCTACAGCCCATGGTCAAAAATGATGAAAAACTAGGATTTGAAAAAAAGACGGAAATCACTCCGAGACCATGGGCTATAGTCCATTGTCTTGAGTGATTTTCGTCTTTTTTTCTCAAACCTTCAAAAATGATTCCGCCTACTAGGAGTATGTCGGGTTTGAACCGGCACACTTCTACTAGGTATACTACGGATATCATCTGACTTATCCGTTGGGCCACTTACCGGCACACAATCATGGTGAATTTCTGGGCTGCTTTAAAGTTGTCCTTCTGGAAATCAGTGTGCAAAGCAAAGTGTCAGAGTTATGACTAATGTGGGATTTGAACCCTGGACCTGTGGCTCCCAAGGACAGCCTCTCATCACACTGAGCTAACTGCTGGTTACTACAAAACAGCTTTTCTGTGCTACTTGATGTCAGTGTGGAAAGTAAAGTGTCACAGTAAAGACTGGGGTGGGATTGCAGCCTGGAACTTTATTTTTTGGTTTGAACTTGAGTGTGGTTTGAACTCACCACCTCCCGATCATGTGGCAGCATCCTAACACACTGATCCACTGGGTCCAGACAATTCACACTGCTTTTTTGTTGGTTTTCTTCTGCTGAAATCGGTCTTGAAAGTAAAGACTTGAGTGGGGTTTGAACTCACCATCGCCCGATCATGTGGCAGCGTCCTAACACACTGTCCCACTGGGTCCAGAGAATTCAAACTGCTTTTATGTTTGATTTCTTCTTCTGAAATCGGTCTTGAAAGTAAAGACTTGAGTGGGATTTGAACTCACCATCTCCCGATCATGTGGCAGCGTCCTAACACACTGTCCCACTGGGTCCAGACAATTCACACTGCTTTTTTGTTTGTTTTCTTCTCCTGAAATCGGTCTTGAAAGTAAAGACTTGAGTGGGGTTTGCCGTCTGAGATGGGCTATAGCCCATGGTCAAATGTGATGAAAAACGAGGATTTGAAAAAAAGACGGAAATCACTCCGAGACCATGGGCTATAGTCCATTGTCTCGAGTGATTTTCGTCTTTTTTTTAAATCCTCAAAAATGATGAAAAACGGCGTGCTATAGTATGCCGTCTGAGATGGGCTATAGCCCATGGTCAAAAATGATGAAAAACGAGGATTTGAAAAAAAGACGAAAATCACTCCGAGACCATGGGCTATAGTCCATTGTCTCGAGTGATTTTCGCCTTTTTTTCAAATCCTCAAAAATGATGAAAAACGGCGTGCTATAGTATGCCGTCTGAGATGGGCTACAGCCCATGGTCAAAAATGATGAAAGACGAGGATTTGAAAAAAAGACGGAAATCACTCCGAGACCATGGGCTATAGTCCATTGTCTCGAGTGATTTTCGTCTTTTTTTCAAATCCTCAGAAATGATGAAAAACTGCATGCTATAGTATGCCGTTTGAGATGGGCTACAGCCCATGGTCAAAAATGATGAAAAACGAGGATTTGAAAAAAAGACGGAAATCACTCCGAGACCATGGGCTATAGTCCATTGTCTCGAGTGATTTTCGCCTTTTTTTTTCAAATCCTCAAAAATGATGAAAAACGGTGTGCTATAGTATGCCGTTTGAGATGGGCTACAGTCCATGGTCAAAAATGATGAAAAACGAGGGTTTGAGAAAAAGACGAAAATCACTCCGAGACCATGGGCTATAGTCCATTGTCTTGAGTGATTTTCGTCTTTTTTTCTCAAACCTTCAAAAATGATTCCGCCTACTAGGAGTATGTCGGGTTTGAACCGGCACACTTCTACTAGGTATACTACCGATATCATCTGACTTATCCGTTGGGCCACTTACCGGCACACAATCATGGTGAATTTCTGGGCTGCTTTAAAGTTGTCCTTCTGGAAATCAGTGTGCAAAGCAAAGTGTCAGAGTTATGACTAATGTGGGATTTGAACCCTGGACCTGTGGCTCCCAAGGACAGCCTCTCATCACACTGAGCTAACTGCTGGTTACTACAACACAGCTTTTCTGTGCTACTTGATGTTAGTGTGGAAAGTAAAGTGTCACAGTAAAGACTGGGGTGGGATTGCAGCCTGGAACTTTATTTTTTGGTTTGAACTTGAGTGGGGTTTGAACTCACCACCTCCCGATCATGTGGCAGCATCCTAACACACTGATCCACTGGGTCCAGACAATTCACACTGCTTTTTTGTTGGTTTTCTTCTGCTGAAATCGGTCTTGAAAGTAAAGACTTGAGTGGGGTTTGCCGTCTGAGATGGGCTATAGCCCATGGTCAAATGTGATGAAAAACGAGGATTTGAAAAAAAGACGGAAATAACTCCGAGACCATGGGCTATAGTCCATTGTCTCGAGTGATTTTCGTCTTTTTTTTAAATCCTCAAAAATGATGAAAAACGGCGTGCTATAGTATGCCGTCTGAGATGGGCTATAGCCCATGGTCAAAAATGATGAAAAACGAGGATTTGAAAAAAAGACGAAAATCACTCCGAGACCATGGGATATAGTCCATTGTCTCGAGTGATATTCGCCTTTTTTTCAAATCCTCAAAAATGATGAAAAGCGTCATGCTATAGTATGCAGTCTGAGATGGGCTAAAGCCCATGGTCAAAAATGATGAAAAACGAGGGTTTGAGAAAAAGACGAAAATCACTCCGAGACCATGGGCTATAGTCCATTGTCTCGAGTGATTTTCGTCTTTTTTTCAAATCCTCAGAAATGATGAAAAACTGCATGCTATAGTATGCCGTTTGAGATGGGCTACAGTCCATGGTCAAAAATGATGAAAAACGAGGGTTTGAAAAAAAGACGAAAATCACCCCGAGACCATGGGCTATAGTCCATTGTCTCGAGTGATTTTCGCCTTTTTTTCAAATCCTCAAAAATGATGAAAAACGGCGTGCTATAGTATGCCGTCTGAGATGGGCTACAGCCCATGGTCAAAAATGATGAAAAACGAGGATTTGAAAAAAAGACGGAAATCACTCCGAGACCATGGGCTATAGTCCATTGTCTCGAGTGATTTTCGTCTTTTTTTCAAATCCTCAGAAATGATGAAAAACTGCATGCTATAGTATGCCGTCTGAGATGGGCTACAGCCCATGGTAAAAAATGATGAAAAACTAGGATTTGAAAAAAAGACGGAAATCACTCCGAGACCATGGGCTATAGTCCATTGTCTTGAGTGATTTTCGTCTTTTTTTCTCAAACCTTCAAAAATGATTCCGCCTACTAGGAGTATGTCGGGTTTGAACCGGCACACTTCTACTAGGTATACTACGGATATCATCTGACTTATCCGTTGGGCCACTTACCGGCACACAATCATGGTGAATTTCTGGGCTGCTTTAAAGTTGTCCTTCTGGAAATCAGTGTGCAAAGCAAAGTGTCAGAGTTATGACTAATGTGGGATTTGAACCCTGGACCTGTGGCTCCCAAGGACAGCCTCTCATCACACTGAGCTAACTGCTGGTTACTACAAAACAGCTTTTCTGTGCTACTTGATGTCAGTGTGGAAAGTAAAGTGTCACAGTAAAGACTGGGGTGGGATTGCAGCCTGGAACTTTATTTTTTGGTTTGAACTTGAGTGGGGTTTGAACTCACCACCTCCCGATCATGTGGCAGCATCCTAACACACTGATCCACTGGGTCCAGACAATTCACACTGCTTTTTTGTTGGTTTTCTTCTGCTGAAATCGGTCTTGAAAGTAAAGACTTGAGTGGGGTTTGAACTCACCATCGCCCGATCATGTGGCAGCGTCCTAACACACTGTCCCACTGGGTCCAGAGAATTCACACTGCTTTTATGTTTGATTTCTTCTTCTGAAATCGGTCTTGAAAGTAAAGACTTGAGTGGGATTTGAACTCACCATCTCCCGATCATGTGGCAGCATCCTAACACACTGTCCCACTGGGTCCAGACAATTCACACTGCTTTTTTGTTTGTTTTCTTCTCCTGAAATCGGTCTTGAAAGTAAAGACTTGAGTGGGGTTTGCCGTCTGAGATGGGCTATAGCCCATGGTCAAATGTGATGAAAAACGAGGATTTGAAAAAAAGACGGAAATCACTCCGAGACCATGGGCTATAGTCCATTGTCTCGAGTGATTTTCGTCTTTTTTTTAAATCCTCAAAAATGATGAAAAACGGCGTGCTATAGTATGCCGTCTGAGATGGGCTACAGCCCATGGTCAAAAATGATGAAAGACGAGGATTTGAAAAAAAGACGGAAATCACTCCGAGACCATGGGCTATAATCCATTGTCTCGAGTGATTTTCGTCTTTTTTTCAAATCCTCAGAAATGATGAAAAACTGCATGCTATAGTATGCCGTTTGAGATGGGCTACAGTCCATGGTCAAAAATGATGAAAAACGAGGATTTGAAAAAAAGACGAAAATCACTCCGAGACCATGGGCTATAGTCCATTGTCTCGAGTGATTTTCGCCTTTTTTTCAAATCCTCAAAAATGATGAAAAACGGTGTGCTATAGTATGCCGTCTGAGATGGGCTACAGTAGCCTGGCTCCAGCCCCTGAATCGCTAGCCACGCCCATTAAAAAAATATATTCAGGCGATTCAGGGTCTGGTGACGCTCTCGAAGGAGGTCTGAGACTCGGTTGGAAATCTGACCGACGAATCAGCGTCGTTTCAACTCGATGACGTCAAAACAACAGCGCCGTCCAGACGTAGCATAGCAACTTATGCTACTCTTTTGGTGTCACATTTAGCTTCATACTGGGTGAAAGTCTCATTCAAAAAATTATTTTTTCGCTCGAAAATGTTAGTTACAATGACATTGAGTTGACGTGTTTTTTTTTTTTGGTAACTGTTGCATAATCGCAATTTCGCACTCGAGTCCCATGCCCCGGCCATTTAGCTCTGTCCCCCCCCGCTGACATGCCCTCAACCACGGCTAAGTTCAGCCTGCTGCGGTCGGAGCCTTGTCATCTGCTTTGCTACTATTGTGATTGGTTAAGGGTGAACCAATCGCCGAAGACTGCCTCTTTGTCAACGCCCATCTCAGAAACGGCTGTAGTAGGGAGGGCGTTCAGACTGAATAATGGAGTGAAACGAAATGAAAATTCAGGCTGAGTGTCAGGCTAGGGCTACAGCCCATGGTCAAATGTGATGAAAAACGAGGATTTGAAAAAAAGACGAAAATCACTCAGAGACCATGGGCTATAGTCCATTGTCTCGAGTGATTTTCGCCTTTTTTTCAAATCCTCAGAAATGATGAAAAACTGCATGCTATAGTATGCCGTTTGAGATGGGCTACAGTCCATGGTCAAAAATGATGAAAAACGAGGATTTGAAAAAAAGACGAAAATCACTCCGAGACCATGGGCTATAGTCCATTGTCTTGAGTGATTTTCGTCTTTTTTTCAAACCTTCAAAAATGATTCCGCCTACTAGGAGTATGTCGGGTTTGAACCGGCACACTTCTACTAGGTATACTACGGATATCATCTGACTTATCCGTTGGGCCACTTACCGGCACACAATCATGGTGAATTTCTGGGCTGCTTTAAAGTTGTCCTTCTGGAAATCAGTGTGCAAAGCAAAGTGTCAGAGTTATGACTAATGTGGAATTTGAACCCTGGACCTGTGGCTCCCAAGGACAGCCTCTCATCACACTGAGCTAACTGCTGGTTACTACAACACAGCTTTTCTGTGCTACTTGATGTCAGTGTGGAAGGTAAAGTGTCACAGTAAAGACTGGGGTGGGATTGCAGCCTGGAACTTTATTTTTTGGTTTGAACTTGAGTGGGGTTTGAACTCACCACCTCCCGATCATGTGGCAGCATCCTAACACACTGATCCACTGGGTCCAGACAATTCACACTGCTTTTTTGTTGGTTTTCTTCTGCTGAAATCGGTCTTGAAAGTAAATACTTGAGTGGGGTTTGAACTCACCATCTCCCGATCATGTGGCAGCGTCCTAACACACTGTCCCACTGGGTCCAGAGAATTCACACTGCTTTTATGTTTGATTTCTTCTTCTGAAATCGGTCTTGAAAGTAAAGACTTGAGTGGGATTTGAACTCACCATCTCCCGATCATGTGGCAGCATCCTAACACACTGTCCCACTGGGTCCAGACAATTCACACTGCTTTTTTGTTTGTTTTCTTCTCCTGAAATCGGTCTTGAAAGTAAAGACTTGAGTGGGGTTTGCCGTCTGAGATGGGCTATAGCCCATGGTCAAATGTGATGAAAAACGAGGATTTGAAAAAAGACGGAAATCACTCCGAGACCATGGGCTATAGTCCATTGTCTCGAGTGATTTTCGTCTTTTTTTCAAATCCTCAGAAATGATGAAAAACTGCATGCTATAGTATGCCGTTTGAGATGGGCTACAGTCCATGGTCAAAAATGATGAAAAACGAGGATTTGAAAAAAAGACGAAAATCACTCCGAGACCATGGGCTATAGTCCATTGTCTTGAGTGATTTTCGTCTTTTTTTCAAACCTTCAAAAATGATTCCGCCTACTAGGAGTATGTCGGGTTTGAACCGGCACACTTCTACTAGGTATACTACAGATATCATCTGATCCGTTGGGCCACTTACCGGCACACAATCATGGTGAATTTCTGGGCTGCTTTAAAGTTGTCCTTCTGGAAATCAGTGTGCAAAGCAAAGTGTCAGAGTTATGACTAATGTGGAATTTGAACCCTGGACCTGTGGCTCCCAAGGACAGCCTCTCATCACACTGAGCTAACTGCTGGTTACTACAACACAGCTTTTCTGTGCTACTTGATGTCAGTGTGGAAGGTAAAGTGTCACAGTAAAGACTGGGGTGGGATTGCAGCCTGGAACTTTATTATTTGGTTTGAACTTGAGTGGGGTTTGAACTCACCACCTCCCGATCATGTGGCAGCATCCTAACACACTGATCCACTGGGTCCAGACAATTCACACTGCTTTTTTGTTGGTTTTCTTCTGCTGAAATCGGTCTTGAAAGTAAAGACTTGAGTGGGGTTTGAACTCACCATCTCCCGATCATGTGGCAGCGTCCTAACACACTGTCCCACTGGGTCCAGAGAATTCACACTGCTTTTATGTTTGATTTCTTCTTCTGAAATCGGTCTTGAAAGTAAAGACTTGAGTGGGATTTGAAGTCACCATCTCCCGATCATGTGGCAGCATCCTAACACACTGTCCCACTGGGTCCAGACAATTCACACTGCTTTTTTGTTTGTTTTCTTCTCCTGAAATCGGTCTTGAAAGTAAAGACTTGAGTGGGGTTTGCCGTCTGAGATGGGCTATAGCCCATGGTCAAATGTGATGAAAAACGAGGATTTGAAAAAAAGACGGAAATCACTCCGAGACCATGGGCTATAGTCCATTGTCTCGAGTGATTTTCGTCTTTTTTTTAAATCCTCAAAAATGATGAAAAACGGCGTGCTATAGTATGCCGTCTGAGATGGGCTATAGCCCATGGTCAAAAATGATGAAAAACGAGGATTTGAAAAAAAGACGAAAATCACTCCGAGACCATGGGATATAGTCCATTGTCTCGAGTGATTTTCGCCTTTTTTTCAAATCCTCAAAAATGATGAAAAGCGTCATGCTATAGTATGCAGTCTGAGATGGGCTAAAGCCCATGGTCAAAAATGATGAAAAACGAGGGTTTGAGAAAAAGACGAAAATCACTCCGAGACCATGGGCTATAGTCCATTGTCTCGAGTGATTTTCGTCTTTTTTTCAAATCCTCAGAAATGATGAAAAACTGCATGCTATAGTATGCCGTTTGAGATGGGCTACAGTCCATGGTCAAAAATTATGAAAAACTAGGATTTGAAAAAAAGACGGAAATCACTCCGAGACCATGGGCTATAGTCCATTGTCTTGAGTGATTTTCGTCTTTTTTTCTCAAACCTTCAAAAATGATTCCGCCTACTAGGAGTATGTCGGGTTTGAACCGGCACACTTCTACTAGGTAAACTACGGATATCATCTGACTTATCCGTTGGGCCACTTACCGGCACACAATCATGGTGAATTTCTGGGCTGCTTTAAAGTTGTCCTTCTGGAAATCAGTGTGCAAAGCAAAGTGTCAGAGTTATGACTAATGTGGGATTTGAACCCTGGACCTGTGGCTCCCAAGGACAGCCTCTCATCACACTAAGCTAACTGCTGGTTACTACAAAACAGCTTTTCTGTGCTACTTGATGTCAGTGTGGAAAGTAAAGTGTCACAGTAAAGACTGGGGTGGGATTGCAGCCTGGAACTTTATTTTTTGGTTTGAACTTGAGTGGGGTTTGAACTCACCACCTCCCGATCATGTGGCAGCATCCTAACACACTGATCCACTGGGTCCAGACAATTCACACTGCTTTTTTGTTGGTTTTCTTCTGCTGAAATCGGTCTTGAAAGTAAAGACTTGAGTGGGGTTTGAACTCACCATCGCCCGATCATGTGGCAGCGTCCTAACACACTGTCCCACTGGGTCCAGAGAATTCAAACTGCTTTTATGTTTGATTTCTTCTTCTGAAATCGGTCTTGAAAGTAAAGACTTGAGTGGGATTTGAACTCACCATCTCCCGATCATGTGGCAGCGTCCTAACACACTGTCCCACTGGGTCCAGACAATTCACACTGCTTTTTTGTTTGTTTTCTTCTCCTGAAATCGGTCTTGAAAGTAAATACTTGAGTGGGGTTTGCCGTCTGAGATGGGCTATAGCCCATGGTCAAATGTGATGAAAAACGAGGATTTGAAAAAAAGACGGAAATCACTCCGAGACCATGGGCTATAGTCCATTGTCTCGAGTGATTTTCGTCTTTTTTTTAAATCCTCAAAAATGATGAAAAACGGCGTGCTATAGTATGCCGTCTGAGATGGGCTATAGCCCATGGTCAAAAATGATGAAAAACGAGGATTTGAAAAAAAGACGAAAATCACTCCGAGACCATGGGCTATAGTCCATTGTCTCGAGTGATTTTCGCCTTTTTTTCAAATCCTCAAAAATGATGAAAAACGGCGTGCTATAGTATGCCGTCTGAGATGGGCTACAGCCCATGGTCAAAAATGATGAAAGACGAGGATTTGAAAAAAAGACGGAAATCACTCCGAGACCATGGGCTATAGTCCATTGTCTCGAGTGATTTTCGTCTTTTTTTCAAATCCTCAGAAATGATGAAAAACTGCATGCTATAGTATGCCGTTTGAGATGGGCTACAGCCCATGGTCAAAAATGATGAAAAACGAGGATTTGAAAAAAAGACGGAAATCACTCCGAGACCATGGGCTATAGTCCATTGTCTCGAGTGATTTTCGCCTTTTTTTTTCAAATCCTCAAAAATGATGAAAAACGGTGTGCTATAGTATGCCGTTTGAGATGGGCTACAGACCATGGTCAAAAATGATGAAAAACGAGGGTTTGAGAAAAAGACGAAAATCACTCCGAGACTATGGGCTATAGTCCATTGTCTCGAGTGATTTTCGTCTTTTTTTCAATTCCTCAGAAATGATTAAAAACTGCATGCTATAGTATGCCGTCTGAGATGGGCTATAGCCCATGGTCAAAAATGATGAAAAACGAGGATTTGAAAAAAAGACGAAAATCACTCCGAGACCATGGGCTATAGTCCATTGTCTCGAGTGATTTTCGTCTTTTTTTCAATTCCTCAGAAATGATTAAAAACTGCATGCTATAGTATGCCGTCTGAGATGGGCTACAGCCCATGGTCAAAAATGATGAAAAACTAGGATTTGAAAAAAAGACGGAAATCACTCCGAGACCATGGGCTATAGTCCATTGTCTTGAGTGATTTTCGTCTTTTTTTCTCAAACCTTCAAAAATGATTCCGCCTACTAGGAGTATGTCGGGTTTAAACCGGCACACTTCTACTAGGTATACTACCGATATCATCTGACTTATCCGTTGGGCCACTTACCGGCACACAATCATGGTGAATTTCTGGGCTGCTTTAAAGTTGTCCTTCTGGAAATCAGTGTGCAAAGCAAAGTGTCAGAGTTATGACTAATGTGGGATTTGAACCCTGGACCTGTGGCTCCCAAGGACAGCCTCTCATCACACTGAGCTAACTGCTGGTTACTACAACACAGCTTTTCTGTGCTACTTGATGTCAGTGTGGAAAGTAAAGTGTCACAGTAAAGACTGGGGTGGGATTGCAGCCTGGAACTTTATTTTTTGGTTTGAACTTGAGTGGGGTTTGAACTCACCACCTCCCGATCATGTGGCAGCATCCTAACACACTGATCCACTGGGTCCAGACAATTCACACTGCTTTTTTGTTGGTTTTCTTCTGCTGAAATCGGTCTTGAAAGTAAATACTTGAGTGGGGTTTGAACTCACCATCTCCCGATCATGTGGCAGCGTCCTAACACACTGTCCCACTGGGTCCAGAGAATGCACACTGCTTTTATGTTTGATTTCTTCTTCTGAAATCGGTCTTGAAAGTAAAGACTTGAGTGGGATTTGAACTCACCATCTCCCGATCATGTGGCAGCATCCTAACACACTGTCCCACTGGGTCCAGACAATTCACACTGCTTTTTTGTTTGTTTTCTTCTCCTGAAATCGGTCTTGAAAGTAAAGACTTGAGTGGGGTTTGCCGTCTGAGATGGGCTATAGCCCATGGTCAAATGTGATGAAAAACGAGGATTTGAAAAAAAGACGGAAATCACTCCGAGACCATGGGCTATAGTCCATTGTCTCGAGTGATTTTCGTCTTTTTTTTAAATCCTCAAAAATGACGAAAAACGGCGTGCTATAGTATGCCGTCTGAGATGGGCTATAGCCCATGGTCAAAAATGATGAAAAACGAGGATTTGAAAAAAAGACGAAAATAACTCGAGACCATGGGCTATAGTCCATTGTCTCGAGTGATTTTCGCCTTTTTTTTTCAAATCCTCAAAAAGGATGAAAAACGGTGTGCTATAGTATGCCGTTTGAGATGGGCTACAGTCCATGGTCAAAAATGATGAAAAACGAGGGTTTGAGAAAAAGACGAAAATCACTCCGAGACCATGGGCTATAGTCCATTGTCTCGAGTGATTTTCGTCTTTTTTTCAAATCCTCAGAAATGATGAAAAAATGCATGCTATAGTATGCCGTTTGAGATGGGCTACAGTCCATGGTCAAAAATGATGAAAAACGAGGATTTGAAAAAAAGACGAAAATCACTCCGAGACCATGGGCTATAGTCCATTGTCTTGAGTGATTTTCGTCTTTTTTTCAAATCCTCAAAAATGATGAAAAACGAGGATTTGAAAAAAAGACGGAAATCACTCCGAGACCATGGGCTATAGTCCATTGTCTCGAGTGATTTTCGTCTTTTTTTCAAATCCTCAGAAATGATGAAAAACTGCATGCTATAGTATGCCGTTTGAGATGGGCTACAGTCCATGGTCAAAAATGATGAAAAACGAGGATTCGAAAAAAAGACGAAAATCACTCTGAGACCATGGGCTATAGTCCATTGTCTTGAGTGATTTTCGTCTTTTTTTCAAACCTTCAAAAATGATTCCGCCTACTAGGAGTATGTCGGGTTTGAACCGGCACACTTCTACTAGGTATACTACGGATATCATCTGATCCGTTGGGCCACTTACCGGCACACAATCATGGTGAATTTCTGGGCTGCTTTAAAGTTGTCCTTCTGGAAATCAGTGTGCAAAGCAAAGTGTCAGAGTTATGACTAATGTGGAATTTGAACCCTGGACCTGTGGCTCCCAAGGACAGCCTCTCATCACACTGAGCTAACTGCTGGTTACTACAAAACAGCTTTTCTGTGCTACTTGATGTCAGTGTGGAAAGTAAAGTGTCACAGTAAAGACTGGGGTGGGATTGCAGCCTGGAACTTTATTTTTTGGTTTGAACTTGAGTGGGGTTTGAACTCACCACCTCCCGATCATGTGGCAGCATCCTAACACACTGATCCACTGGGTCCAGACAATTCACACTGCTTTTTTGTTGGTTTTCTTCTGCTGAAATCGGTCTTGAAAGTAAAGACTTGAGTGGGGTTTGAACTCACCATCGCCCGATCATGTGGCAGCGTCCTAACACACTGTCCCACTGGGTCCAGAGAATTCAAACTGCTTTTATGTTTGATTTCTTCTTCTGAAATCGGTCTTGAAAGTAAAGACTTGAGTGGGATTTGAACTCACCATCTCCCGATCATGTGGCAGCGTCCTAACACACTGTCCCACTGGGTCCAGACAATTCACACTGCTTTTTTGTTTGTTTTCTTCTCCTGAAATCGGTCTTGAAAGTAAAGACTTGAGTGGGGTTTGCCGTCTGAGATGGGCTATAGCCCATGGTCAAATGTGATGAAAAACGAGGATTTGAAAAAAAGACGGAAATCACTCCGAGACCATGGGCTATAGTCCATTGTCTCGAGTGATTTTCGTCTTTTTTTTAAATCCTCAAAAATGATGAAAAACGGCGTGCTATAGTATGCCGTCTGAGATGGGCTATAGCCCATGGTCAAAAATGATGAAAACCGAGGATTTGAAAAAAAGACGAAAATCACTCCGAGACCATGGGCTATAGTCCATTGTCTCGAGTGATTTTCGCCTTTTTTTCAAATCCTCAAAAATGATGAAAAACGGCGTGCTATAGTATGCCGTCTGAGATGGGCTACAGCCCATGGTCAAAAATGATGAAAGACGAGGATTTGAAAAAAAGACGGAAATCACTCCGAGACCATGGGCTATAGTCCATTGTCTCGAGTGATTTTCGTCTTTTTTTCAAATCCTCAGAAATGATGAAAAACTGCATGCTATAGTATGCCGTTTGAGATGGGCTACAGCCCATGGTCAAAAATGATGAAAAACGAGGATTTGAAAAAAAGACGGAAATCACTCCGAGACCATGGGCTATAGTCCATTGTCTCGAGTGATTTTCGCCTTTTTTTTTCAAATCCTCAAAAATGATGAAAAACGGTGTGCTATAGTATGCCGTTTGAGATGGGCTACAGACCATGGTCAAAAATGATGAAAAACGAGGGTTTGAGAAAAAGACGAAAATCACTCCGAGACCATGGGCTATAGTCCATTGTCTCGAGTGATTTTCGTCTTTTTTTCAATTCCTCAGAAATGATTAAAAACTGCATGCTATAGTATGCCGTCTGAGATGGGCTATAGCCCATGGTCAAAAATGATGAAAAACGAGGATTTGAAAAAAAGACGAAAATCACTCCGAGACCATGGGCTATAGTCCATTGTCTCGAGTGATTTTCGTCTTTTTTTCAATTCCTCAGAAATGATTAAAAACTGCATGCTATAGTATGCCGTCTGAGATGGGCTACAGCCCATGGTCAAAAATGATGAAAAACTAGGATTTGAAAAAAAGACGGAAATCACTCCGAGACCATGGGCTATAGTCCATTGTCTTGAGTGATTTTCGTCTTTTTTTCTCAAACCTTCAAAAATGATTCCGCCTACTAGGAGTATGTCGGGTTTAAACCGGCACACTTCTACTAGGTATACTACCGATATCATCTGACTTATCCGTTGGGCCACTTACCAGCACACAATCATGGTGAATTTCTGGGCTGCTTTAAAGTTGTCCTTCTGGAAATCAGTGTGCAAAGCAAAGTGTCAGAGTTATGACTAATGTGGGATTTGAACCCTGGACCTGTGGCTCCCAAGGACAGCCTCTCATCACACTGAGCTAACTGCTGGTTACTACAACACAGCTTTTCTGTGCTACTTGATGTCAGTGTGGAAAGTAAAGTGTCACAGTAAAGACTGGGGTGGGATTGCAGCCTGGAACTTTATTTTTTGGTTTGAACTTGAGTGGGGTTTGAACTCACCACCTCCCGATCATGTGGCAGCATCCTAACACACTGATCCACTGGGTACAGACAATTCACACTGCTTTTTTGTTGGTTTTCTTCTGCTGAAATCGGTCTTGAAAGTAAAGACTTGAGTGGGGTTTGCCGTCTGAGATGGGCTATAGCCCATGGTCAAATGTGATGAAAAACGAGGATTTGAAAAAAAGACGGAAATCACTCCGAGACCATGGGCTATAGTCCATTGTCTCGAGTGATTTTCGTCTTTTTTTTAAATCCTCAAAAATGATGAAAAACGGCGTGCTATAGTATGCCGTCTGAGATGGGCTATAGCCCATGGTCAAAAATGATGAAAAACGAGGATTTGAAAAAAAGACGAAAATCACTCCGAGACCATGGGCTATAGTCCATTGTCTCGTGTGATTTTCGCCTTTTTTTTTCAAATCCTCAAAAATGATGAAAAACGGTGTGCTATAGTATGCCGTTTGAGATGGGCTACAGTCCATGGTCAAAAATGATGAAAAACGAGGGTTTGAGAAAAAGACGAAAATCACTCCGAGACCATGGGCTATAGTCCATTGTCTCGAGTGATTTTCGTCTTTTTTTCAAATCCTCAGAAATGATGAAAAACTGCATGCTATAGTATGCCGTTTGAGATGGGCTACAGTCCATGGTCAAAAATGATGAAAAACGAGGATTTGAAAAAAAGACGGAAATCACTCCGAGACCATGGGCTATAGTCCATTGTCTTGAGTGATTTTCGTCTTTTTTTCTCAAACCTTCAAAAATGATTCCGCCTACTAGGAGTATGTCGGGTTTGAACCGGCACACTTCTACTAGGTATACTACGGATATCATCTGACTTATCCGTTGGGCCACTTACCGGCACACAATCATGGTGAATTTCTGGGCTGCTTTAAAGTTGTCCTTCTGGAAATCAGTGTGCAAAGCAAAGTGTCAGAGTTATGACTAATGTGGGATTTGAACCCTGGACCTGTGGCTCCCAAGGACAGCCTCTCATCACACTGAGCTAACTGCTGGTTACTACAACACAGCTTTTCTGTGCTACTTGATGTCAGTGTGGAAAGTAAAGTGTCACAGTAAAGACTGGGGTGGGATTGCAGCCTGGAAATTTATTTTTTGGTTTGAACTTGAGTGGGGTTTGAACTCACCACCTCCCGATCATGTGGCAGCATCCTAACACACTGATCCACTGGGTCCAGACAATTCACACTGCTTTTTTGTTGGTTTTCTTCTGCTGAAATCGGTCTTGAAAGTAAAGACTTGAGTGGGGTTTGAACTCACCATCTCCCGATCATGTGGCAGCGTCCTAACACACTGTCCCACTGGGTCCAGAGAATTCACACTGCTTTTTTGTTTGTTTTCTTCTCCTGAAATCGGTCTTGAAAGTAAAGACTTGAGTGGGGTTTGCCGTCTGAGATGGGCTATAGCCCATGGTCAAATGTGATGAAAAACGAGGATTTGAAAAAAAGACGAAAATCACTCCGAGACCATGGGCTATAGTCCATTGTCTCGAGTGATTTTCGCCTTTTTTTTTCAAATCCTCAGAAATGATGAAAAACTGCATGCTATAGTATGCCGTTTGAGATGGGCTACAGTCCATGGTCAAAAATGATGAAAAACGAGGATTTGAAAAAAAGACGAAAATCACTCCGAGACCATGGGCTATAGTCCATTGTCTTGAGTGATTTTCGTCTTTTTTTCAAACCTTCAAAAATGATTCCGCCTACTAGGAGTATGTCGGGTTTGAACCGGCACACTTCTACTAGGTATACTACGGATATCATCTGACTTATCCGTTGGGCCACTTACCGGCACACAATCATAGTGAATTTCTGGGCTGCTTTAAAGTTGTCCTTCTGGAAATCAGTGTGCAAAGCAAAGTGTCAGAGTTATGACTAATGTGGAATTTGAACCCTGGACCTGTGGCTCCCAAGGACAGCCTCTCATCACACTGAGCTAACTGCTGGTTACTACAACACAGCTTTTCTGTGCTACTTGATGTCAGTGTGGAAGGTAAAGTGTCACAGTAAAGACTGGGGTGGGATTGCAGCCTGGAACTTTATTATTTGGTTTGAACTTGAGTGGGGTTTGAACTCACCACCTCCCGATCATGTGGCAGCATCCTAACACACTGATCCACTGGGTCCAGACAATTCACACTGCTTTTTTGTTGGTTTTCTTCTGCTGAAATCGGTCTTGAAAGTAAAGACTTGAGTGGGGTTTGAACTCACCATCTCCCGATCATGTGGCAGCGTCCTAACACACTGTCCCACTGGGTCCAGAGAATTCACACTGCTTTTATGTTTGATTTCTTCTTCTGAAATCGGTCTTGAAAGTAAAGACTTGAGTGGGATTTGAACTCACCATCTCCCGATCATGTGGCAGCATCCTAACACACTGTCCCACTGGGTCCAGACAATTCACACTGCTTTTTTGTTTGTTTTCTTCTCCTGAAATCGGTCTTGAAAGTAAAGACTTGAGTGGGGTTTGCCGTCTGAGATGGGCTATAGCCCATGGTCAAATGTGATGAAAAACGAGGATTTGAAAAAAAGACGGAAATCACTCCGAGACCATGGGCTATAGTCCATTGTCTCGAGTGATTTTCGTCTTTTTTTTAAATCCTCAAAAATGATGAAAAACGGCGTGCTATAGTATGCCGTCTGAGATGGGCTATAGCCCATGGTCAAAAATGATGAAAAACTATTTCTCCTTTTTTTCCCAAATCCTCAGAAATGATGAAAAACTAGGATTTGAAAAAAAGACGAAAATCACTCCGAGACCATGGGCTATAGTATAGTCCATTGTCTCGAGTGATTTTCGTCTTTTTTTCAAATCCTCAAAAATGATGAAAAGCGTCGTGCTATAGTATGCAGTCTGAGATGGGCTAAAGCCCATGGTCAAAAATGATGAAAAACGAGGGTTTGAGAAAAAGACGAAAATCACTCCGAGACCATGGGCTATAGTCCATTGTCTCGAGTGATTTCCGTCTTTTTTCAATTCCTAGTTTTTCATCATTTTTGACCATGGGCTGTAGCCCATCTCAGACTGCATACTATAGCACGACGCTTTTCATCATTTTTGAGGATTTGAAAAAAAAAGGCGAAAATCACTCGAGACAATGGGCATTGTCTCGAGTGATTTTCGGGGTTTTTTCAAATCCTCGTTTTTCATCATTTTTGACCATGGGCTGTAGCCCATCTCAGACGGCATACTATAGCATGCAGTTTTTCATCATTTCTGAGGATTTGAAAAAAAAGGAGAAATAGTTTTTCATCATTTTTGACCATGGGCTGTAGCCCATCTCAGACGGCATACTATAGCACGTCGTTTTTCATCATTTTTGAGGATTTGAAAAAAAGACGAAAATCACTCGAGACAATGGACTATAGCCCATGGTCTCGGAGTGATTTTCGTCTTTTTTTCAAATCCTCGTTTTTCATCATTTTTGACCATGGGCTGTAGCCCATCTCAGACTGCATACTATAGCACGACGCTTTTCATCATTTTTGAGGATTTGAAAAAAAGACGAAAATCACTCGAGACAATGGACTATAGCCCATGGTCTCGGAGTGATTTTCGTCTTTTTTTCAAATCCTCGTTTTTCATCATTTTTTACCATGGGCTGTAGCCCATCTCAGACAGCATACTATAGCATGAAGTTTTTCATCATTTGAGGATTTGGAAAAAAAGGCGAAAATCACTCGAGACAATGGACTATAGCCCATGGTCTCGGGGTGATTTCCGTCTTTTTTTCAAATCCTCGTTTTTCATCATTTTTGACCATGGGCTGTAGCCCATCTCAGACTGCATACTATAGCACGACGCTTTTCATCATTTTTGAGGATTTGAAAAAAAGACGAAAATCACTCGAGACAATGGACTATAGCCCATGGTCTCGGAGTGATTTCCGTCTTTTTTTCAATTCCTCGTTTTTCATCATTTTTGACCATGGGCTGTAGCCCATCTCAGACTGCATACTATAGCACGACGCTTTTCATCATTTTTGAGGATTTGAAAAAAGGCGAAAATCACTCGAGACAATGGGCTATAGTCCATTGTCTCGAGTGATTTTCGTTTTTTTTTCAAATCCTCGTTTTTCATCATTTTTGACCATGGGCTGTAGCCCATCTCAGACGGCATACAATAGCATGCAGTTTTTCATCATTTCTGAGGATTTGAAAAAAAAGACGAAAATCACTCGAGACAATGGACTATAGCCCATGGTCTCGGAGTGATTTTCGTCTTTTTTTCAAATCCTCGTTTTTCATCATTTTTGACCATGGGCTGTAGCCCATCTCAGACTGCATACTATAGCACGACGCTTTTCATCATTTTTGAGGATTTGAAAAAAAGACGAAAATCACTCGAGACAATGGACTATACTATAGCCCATGGTCTCGGAGTGATTTTCGTCTTTTTTTCAAATCCTCGTTTTTTATCATTTCTGAGGATTTGGGAAAAAAAGGAGAAATAGTTTTTCATCATTTTTGACCATGGGCTGTAGCCCATCTCAGATGGCATACTATAGCACGTCGTTTTTCATCATTTTTGAGGATTTGAAAACAAGACGAAAATCACTCGAGACAATGGACTATAGCCCATGGTCTCGGAGTGATTTTCGTCTTTTTTTCAAATCCTCGTTTTTCATAATTTTTGATGGCCCATGGTCTCGGACGGCATACTATAGCATGCTGTTTTTCATCATTTTTGAGGATTTGAAAAAAATGACGAAAATCACTCCGAGACCATGGTCTCAGAGTGACCATGGTCATCATAATACACATAAGTAAAACCGTAAATAAATAACGATACTAAGTCTAAAAGTTTTAAAAAGTTTAAAAGAACTCAGATCAGTATACAAGGCCGTAATACCATGATAATGTTCAATGTTCATTTAGGCTTGTTAAGCAGTCTTACAGCCTGGGGGAGAAAACTGTTCTTCAGTCTGCTTGTGTTGGCTTTGATACTCTGGTACCTCTTCCCCGAGGGCAGCAGCCTGAAAAAAACTGTATAGGGGTGTGTGGGGGAAAGCGTGACGAAAAAGCGTGACGTAAAAGCAATACTAAAGAGGTGTGTCTTAAGATTTAGTTTAAAAATGTCCACAGATTCAGAGAACCGTACATCCCTTGGCAGGCTGTTACACAGCACAGGGGGATAGTAGCTAAAGGCTGAAAGTAAAGACTTGAGTGGGGTTTGAAAAGCGTGACGAAAAAGCGTGACGTAAAAGCAATACTAAAGAGGTGCGTCTTAAGATTTAGTTTAAAAATGTCCACAGATTCAGAGAACTGTACATCCCTTGGCAGGCTGTTCCACAGCACAGGGGGATAGTAGCTAAAGGCTGAACGTAAAGACTTGAGTGGGGTTTGAACCCACCATCTCCCGATCATGTGGCCAGCCTCCTAAAACACTGAGCCACTGGTACCTAGGCTAGCTTCCCCTAGCGGTGGGTTCGGCACAAAAATAATTAACAGGCATCTGTCAAAGTTTCACAATGTAGGTGTAGTGTATTGCCATTATTTGTCATATATTGAGTGTCCAGGAAGCACTTTCTACCCTGTTGCATAAATGATTGGAGAGGCCAGGCATGTCCTTATTTCTGTATCATTTTATTAAGGACAAAGCTTATTTACCAAATTCATGATCAGTCCATTCCAGAGCCATCCTAGAGCAGTCCCATCATAGCTGTCCCTGCTCTCATCTGGAACCTGGCTATAGATCTCACTCTGACTGACTGACTGACTGACTCCTCGACTGACCTCTCTGACTGGATTCTGTGGATTCTCACTGGATTCTCCCTGGATTCTGGATCTCCGCACATTTGAGACCCTCTTTATAATTATCCCCAAATAGTGCATGTGGGGTGTGCACCCCAAAGCCCTTGTATGTGTGTACGCACGTGCATGTGCAAATGTCTGTTAGACCACCGCATACTAAGTAGATGGTCACTTCTATAGATTATTAACACAATGGTATCCACGGTTCAATTCAATAGCCTTTACAATTTCATAGCAGACCTTTTCAACTGATCACATAGGCCCTTCTTGGAATGTGGCTGTGGGCCAGCTAATATCAAGCCTCTCAGAGCTCACATGCAGAAACTCAGCTAGTGAAGGTTTGTCCTACACAAACAGTATATGACATTATACAACATTATATGGATATTTCATCGTAATGTGGCTCTGTAATATACGACATAGGCCTACTGAAAAATTTCTTGATGTAATAAAGGAAGTTTGCTGGTTGTACATACACCCCTACACCAGTGTGCCTATTAGAGCACCAGGACCAGACCGGCTTGAAGTGATGATGAGGGTTTGGTTAGGGTTAGGTGATGGACAAGATGGAAGTGATGATGAATGATGATTTTAACTGACAAGAAAGGAAACGGGTAACAATCAGTAGTACAAAAAAACCAAAGGCATAATCAGACTTATAAGCAAAACGAAGGTACAAACTAACAATTCAAACTATAAAACTTAAACATGAACAAATCAAATACTAAAAAAGGACATTCTGGTAAACAAGGAGCAAACTTACGAATAATGCATCAACATCAAACACAGGATAGCTGTGGTGTCCCCCAGCACCTCTCCAGTGAGAAAAGCAAATGTTTGTGTGGCACCTGGGGCTTATATAGCCCCAGGTATAAGCCCCAGGTGTGCCAAATTAGTATTAGCTCCACCCACCACCAAACAAGGCAATCTGTTCTCACAGACTCACACCACCACTCTCAGCTAAAGAGTGGTGGGGTTTTCTACAGCCGCCCCATCAAATATCTACTGTATTTGATAACAAGACACAGAAAACAAACCAAAAACAAATTGCCACTGTCCCATGTCGATTTGGGAGGCCGGCTGATGAAGCGAAGCCTACGAGGACGGCTGCTGAAGCGAAGCGTAGGAGGCCAGCTGCTGTTGGTGGGCAGTTAAGGACCACGGCTGCTGCAGAGGAGGTGCTGGGTGTAGCTGGATGTGCTGCAGCGATGGGGATGGCACTGGGTGCGTCTGGACGTGCAGCAGCGATGGGGGTGGTGCAGGGCGCGCTCTGTCTGGGGAGGTCTCTGGAGGCACCACTAAGAGGGGAGGCGTGGTAGGAGCCTGGAAAGGAGCTGGTGCTGGACAGGGCTCTGGTTGAGCGGGCACTACTTGGAGGGGAGGGATAGGGGGCACTTGGAGTGGAGGCATGGGAATGCCTGGAGACTAACCGCTGGGTAGAGGTGACGGAGGATGCACTGGGTACGGCTTGGCTTTAAGTCGTGCTGGGGGCTGGGCCGGGTAGCGTTGGACTGGAGGCTGATGGGCTGTTGTAGGAGGAGGAGGCCGGCGGCTGCTGAAGCGAAGCGTAGGAGGGGGAGGCCGGCTGCTGAAGCAAAGCATAGGAGGCCGGCTGCTGAAGCAAAGCGTAGGAGGCCGGCTGCTGAAGCGAACTGTAGGAGGCTGGCTGCTGAAGCGAACTGTAGGAGGCCGGCTGCTGGGAGGCGTAGGAGGCCGGCTGCTGGGGCGAGGCAAAGGAGGAGACGACCGGCTGGGGTGAGGCATACTGCTGGGGGGCCGGAGGCTGGGAGGTGTAGTACTGCTGGACATTCTGGTAAACAAGCAAACTTACGAATAATGCATCAACATCAAACACAGGATAGCTGTGGTGTCCCCCAGCACCTCCTCAGTGAGAAAAGCAAATGTATGTGTGGCTCCTACTAGGCTTATATAGCCCCAGGTGTGCCAAATTAGTATTAGCTCCACCCACCACCAAACAAGGCAAACAAGGCAATCTCTTATTATAATACATCATCATACATCATCAAATTGTGATTCTGGCCAATCACAATTTGTGCCCTCACTTTTGTCTTCAATGTTTGTGTTTACACACTTTTGTTTTCAATGTTTGTGTTTACATAGACCCTAAAAGCTGGACATAGGAGGGAATAGCACCCCTCAACCAAATTGGTTAGGTGATGGTCCATTTGGTCCATTTAGATAGTTAAAACAATAAGGATGTTTTTGTTTATTCATTGCGTTGTTTTTTCCCGCTGGACTGGAGGCTGCTGGGAGGCATAGGAGGAGGAGACCGGCGGCTGCTGGGAGGCGTAGGAGGAGGAGACCGGCGGCTGCTGGGAGGCGTAGGAGGAGGAGGCCGGTGGCAGCTGGGAGGCGTAGGAGGAGGAGGCCGGCGGCTGCTGGGAGGCGTAGGAGGAGGAGACCGGCGGCTGTTGGGAGGCGTAGGAGGAGGAGACCGGTGGCTGCTGGGAGGCGTAGGAGGAGGAGGCCGGGGCTGCTGGGAGGTGTAGGAGGAGGAGACCGGCAGCTGCTGGGAGGCGTAGGAGGAGGAGACTGGCGGCTGCGTGAGTGACTTGACACAGAGGGGATAGTCTTCTGAAAGTCTTCTAATTGGTGTCCTGATGGCTGGAGGTGGCGGGCAGATGAGAGGGTTACCTGTCAGCAGCGTATAGTACATGCACGGGGCTGCATGTGTGTGTGTGTGTGACATGCATGTGATGTGATGATGGAGCATTCGTGACAGAGGGTGTGGGGGGACACCCACACCTCACTGTGATGCTGCACCCGGCCGTGACTGCAGGCTAATCCACCACAATGTACATGCTCATTAGGCCTCACACCCACCTGTCTGCTCCTCAATGGGACACTCATCCTGGAGCTTTATCCCTCTAAATGACTTCAAGTCGCAATAGAAAACCTACAACTTTATTTTAACGTCCTCCAGGATGCCCTTATTGGTCTCAGATTGATGTTGAACATTTCCCCAAATTCAAGGTACCAAAAGCACTTGGTAGATCTGCTTTTAGCTTCTGTGGACCTAATACCCTGGAGTGTTTTTAGATCGTTTTGAAATTTGTCTTGTCTTGTAATTCACATGTATACCTGTTTTTTTCTTTCCCTGATCTTCTGATGTTTTTTTCTATTATGATATTGTATTACTCGACACTGAAAATGTTAGTTTAATTACGAGAATAAATAAAACTTGAATCAACGACTGTTACCTGAATGATTATGTCTGCTTGTTTTTTGTGTGATTTTGATGTAAAATATTACTAGTATTTCTTTTTAGACTATAGTGTTTAGAAAAGTCTCCTGTGGACAGGTGCTTACACTGTAAGCAAAACATCTACAAATTGTGCAATGTGATTGTGATATCTGGGGTGCATACATTTGTTAGACATACTATCAGTCCGACAAGCATTAGTCCGACAACACCGTCGCCGCAGTCCATGGTCATGCTGTGTAGTGGTGTAATATAATATGGTAGCAGTGCATGGTTGTGCTCTGTGAGGAGGCAGAGTCCATAGTCACTCTTGATAGGCTCTGTGAAGAGGGTTACAGCAAATCAAATTGAGTTTGACAGTGATGGTTCTAATTTTACCATTGAATGTTTTTATTTTATATTTATAAGTGAATAATGTAAGTCTGAACCAGGACCTTAAATTAAAATATGTCCAGACCACCAGAAAAATGTAATGGAAAAACCCCAAAGAAATTATCCTAATAGTTATAGAAATATAGGACTGTCAGTTTAAGATCGTAAGAAACATTTTCAAAAACCTTAGGCCTAGTTGTCAAATATAGTGCACGGTCAATTTAAGATAGCACAATGGATAAACCTTTGAGAGAACTTTGAATGGAACCAAATTAAATCGGTATACATTACATCTGCAAATGAGTGAACCTTAGCCAATCCTAGAAAAACCCTTTGAACACAATCCAGGCAATGGATAAAACACCTTGGTAAAAGACCCTTAAAAAGTAATTGGAAGACGCAGGAATTCAGACCACACCGAATTATAAAGTTTAGGGAACTTTATATAAATTGATTCTCAGTGAAAAGATGTTACAGATCCAGGCTTGACATAGCGTTATTCCACGACTGAATCACAACATTATTCCACAGTTTCACAACTTAATATATTAGGGACAGAGACCAGGGGGTTAATCTGGCGACATAAATATCATAAGTGATAGGCCCTGAAAATATGCATAACAGGATGGGGACAACACAAACAGTTTGTGGCAGTTTTGTGAAGAGATGGGTACTCACCCATCTCTTCCAAAACAAGTCAACGAGCTACTGCACTTTTTCACCCTTCAGGGTGTATACAAGTCTTTTGTGATCAGTTCAAGTGGCATGACTGAGGTACCGATGCATTTCCATTGCCGACACACGGCAAAGGCGAGGTCTGGGTTTCTATGGGTGTTCCATTGTGCAGAGAGGAAGCTTTGTTTGGGTCAAACAGTAGTCTGTTGCCGTTAGAGGCCCATTGGCTCTGTGTCACTCCAATCCTTGTATTGGGAATTGAAGTCCCCTGCATAGAAGGCAGGCGCTGGTACCAGTCGGAGTGAGTGAATTCACATCATCATACGGTATATCTTCTGCAGATCAGCTTCCACCAAATGGAAGGAGGTGGTGTTAGGAGGTGGTGTTAGAAGGAGGTGGTATTAGGAGGTGGTATTAGAAGAAGTTGGTGGAAGCTGATTTGCTGATCTACTTGCACCTGCCATATATACAGGGGACTTCAATTCCCAACACAAGGTTTGGGGTTACAGCCAAACATCAGACAGAGCCAATGGACCTCTAGCGCCACCAACACACTACTGTTTGACCCAAAAGAGCCCCCAAGCTTCTTCTCTGCACGATGGAACACCAATACCAAACCAGACCTGGCCTTTGCTGTGGGTCAGCAATGGAAATATATCAGCACCTCAGTCATGCCACTTGAGGTGTTCACAAAATAAGTCTTGTATACATGCTGAAGGGTGAAAAAGTGCAGTATCTTGTTGACTTGTTTTGGAAGAGATGGGCGAGTACCTGTCTCTGCTTCAAGAGCCACAAAAATGCACTCGGATTAAGAAGAACCTGGCAACGGCAGACGTTATGATTATGGACGATTCAGTGCCAGATAGCTTGTGAGTGTCGGGAAAAGTCAAGCAGATGATACCTGATGCAAAGGGAAGCGTCACATACCTAAGCCGTTACAAGCAATGACATTCACCCACATACATAATGCCTGCTACAAGCGAGGACATTCACCAACATGTTGCCACAATGATGTCAGATCATATGAAGTGGTATAATAATGTTAAGATAAAATACAGTGTTGTGGTGTACTATGATATGGTAGCAGTCCATGGTCATGTTCTGTGAGGAGGCCGGGTCCACAGTCACACTCTTGATAGGCTCAGTGAAGGCTCCGTGAAGTAGCCTGGTCCACGGTCACAATCTTGATAGGCAGCTGGGGGTCCATCATACAAGTGCATGGAACTGCAGAGTGGGAGACAAAAATCATCCGGGGAGTGGCTCCCCGATGATGAGTTAGTGGCAGGCCTTACTGGACCGTGAGTCTTTACAATAACAATCACACTGATGGGAAACGAACCCACACAACCAAGGGGAGGAGGAGAAGAGGAGAGGGGAGGAGAAAAGGCAGGAGGGGATGGGAATGGAGAGGGGAAGACGTAGAGTTCTCAACAGGCTTGAAAATTAAGGCCCGGCTCTACCCTAACTGGGCCAGCCAGACCATATCATTTACCATAATGTTTGGCCACTAGATGGTTCAATATACTGAGTGAGTGTGTGAGAGAACGGACTAACAAGCCAACGTAAGTTACATAAATCCTTTATTTCGGCGATAACACAACGATAACACAGCCGCCTGCTGGACAAAAGTGGTATGGCGCTTTGGTGCTGGTGATTTCAGGCTATTCCACTATGACGCGTGTCCACTTCTGGCTTCCATCATGCATGCTAAAGCATAGTATCAATGCTAGCAAGCCAAAATGAGATCCATCCTTGCTCTAGAAAACGCCAATGTTCCAATCGCGCTCACCCAATAATCAGAAAATACCTCCGAACATCGCCAATCAGTTCAAAACGACGGACAGCGCATTAGTTTCAGAGAAAAAAAGCATGCAAAGGCCGCAACTAAAATGTGCGGGTGGGGCCCTAGCAACGGTGCACAGCAACCGGAGTAGTTTTTAAAAAAAAGAGGAAAATAGCGAGACAATCTTATAGAGATATCAAATGCCTCAAGATTTTCAAAACAAGTGAACAAGATATTGCACTTTTTCACCCTTCAGTGTGTATTCGAGTCTTTTGTGAACAGTTCAAGTGGCATTTCCATTGCTGACCCACGGCAAAGGCCAGGTTTGGTATGGGTGTTCCATTGTGCAGAGAGGAAGCTTCTTTTGTGTCAAACAGTAGTGTGTTGGCGTTGGAGGCCCATTGGCTCTGTGTCACTCCATTTGATGATGTTTGGCTGTAACCCCAATCCATCGACAACCATTCTCTACCCCAACCTAAACATAACCACAAGCGCGGGAGCAGCGCAGTTTGAGCGGTAGTCCGACCGCTGTTCCCGCATGTCGGACTAATGCTCCGTCGGAATTACGTGCGGATCCCGTCTTCTGCAGATCAGCTTCAACCAACATGGAAGGAGGTGGTGTTAGGAGGACGTGTTAGGAGGTGGTGTTAGAAGAAGGTGGTATTAGAAGAAATTGGTGGAAGCTGATCTGCAGAAGACATGATATTGTAATTTCATGGTTGTGTGGAGTTTGCATGTTCTCCCCATATCCCCTAGGGTAGGTACCCTCACAAAAAACATGCAGTAATCCTGGTCTCTAAACTGCCTCCCCCTGACCAGCAGGGGCGCCTGATGGAGGGGAAAGGAACTGGTTGGAATAACGTGTTCCTTCCACACGCTACGTCCAACCAGGGAAACTCCCCCCTGTCAGGTGTAAAGGAGCGACTTGGACACTCATGCATGAAGGAAGCATGAGTTCAAGTCCGTTGCTCTCCCCAGGTTGGCGGAGGGTGTGTAGAGCCCAGGATCACATTGGATAATTGACACAGGGGTGAAAAATGGGTTACAAAATCGTGGGATAATAAAAAAATTGTAAATTCATTCACTCCTGCTGGTATTTGCACCTGCCATAGGCTATATACAGGGGACTTCAATTCCCAACACAAGGTTTGGGGTTACAGCCAAACATCATCAAATTAAGAGATAGAGCCAATGGGCCACTAGCACCAACACACTACTGTTTGACCCAAAAGAGCCCCCAAGCTTCTTCTTTGCACGATGGAATACCCATACCAACCCAGACCTGAGCCGTGGGTCAGCAATGGAAATATGTCAGCACCTTAGTCATGCCACTTGAGCTGTTCACAAAAGACTCATATACATGCTCAAGGGTGAAAGTGATGTATTTTTGACTTGTTTTGGAAGAGATGGGCGAGTAGATGGGCTTCAAGAGCCACAAAAAAAGTGATTTGGGTGATTTGGAAAACCCCCCGGTCCGCCCCGGTAACAAGATGTGCACATGCACATGCTCTACAGTGGGAGGACGTGCAACAGGCCAACAGCAAGGTGCTCCTCCGCTCGATCATGATTGGAGGAAGGCTGGGCCCTATAGCCAAAAACAAAACCTAAGGTGTTTTGACCCCAGGGGTTAACTGGGGACAGGGAGGAACTCTTTATATGGTCAGTGCACTCTATAGTAGGGAGGATTATCACAAAAAAAGTGACATATTTGAATTAAGTGAAATCACTGAATATACCTTTAAGTAGAACCTGGCAACAGCAGACGTTATGATTATGGACGATTCAGTGCCACAGAGCTTGTGGGTGTCGGGAAGATCGAGTCAACCAGATGATACCTGATGCAAAGGGAAGAGTCACATATGATACCTGATTTAAGGGGCTTGTCAGATGTGTGCAGGACAAGACGAAGACAAACACACTTGGAAAGACCCGTGGACAAGCTATATATGCCTCATCTGTGAGACGGACACTTACGTTTGTATTCATGATAAAGTTTCACCCACGTGTCGCCACATACATATGCCTGCTACACGCAAAACATTCAAGTTCACCCAAGTGTCGCCATAAACCTATGCCAGTGCACGCCATTGCATTCACACACATAACTAAGCAGTTACATGCAATGACATTTACTCACGTGTCACCATATACCTATGCCGCTGCACACCATTACATTCACACACATACCTAAGCCGTTACGAGCAATGACATTCACCCACGTGTCGCCACAATGAGGTCAGATCATGTAAAGAGGAATAATAATGTTAAGATAAAATACAGTGTTGTGGTGTACTATGATATGGTAGCAGACCATGGTCGTCTCTGTGAGGAGGCCGGGTCCACAGTCACACTCTTGATAGGCTCAGTGAAGGCTCCGTGAAGAGGCCTGATCCACGGTCACACTCTTGATAGGCAGCTGGGGGTCCATAATACAAGTCCATGGAACTGCAGAGTGGGAGACAAATTAACTCCGGGGAGTGGCTCCCCGGACGATGAGTTAGAGGCAGGCCTTACTGGACCGTGAGTCTGTACAGTGTAAATAACAATCGCACTGATGGGAAACGAACCCACACAACCAAGGGGAGGAGGAGAAGAGGAGAGGTGAGGAGAAGAAAAGGGAGGAGGGGATGGGGAGACAGAGTTCTCAACGGACCTGAAAATGAAGGCCCGGCCCTACCCTACACTAGTACACTAACTGCATGGGCCGGCCCGAGGCTTGGCCCGACCATAACAATTACCATGATGTTAGGCCACTAGATAGATGGTTCAATATACTGAGTGTGTGAGTGTTCCTGACATGCACTGCCGGTTACAACTAACCTGTGGCAGGTTAAAACTAACCCGTGGCTCCTGACATGCGTGGCAGGTTAAAACTAACCTGTGGCAGGTTAAAACTAACTCATGACATCCTGTGAGGTCAGGTTTAGGGTTGGGTTTTGGGTACGTTGGACCAAACACATGCACCCGTGATATCCATGCCAAATTAACATAACATGTTGATAATCGATTCAGCAATGCAATTCGACCATATACAGTATGGAGGCGTGGGTGACGGACGGACGGACGGACGGGAGATGCAGGTTTTCATAGTAAATGCGACCTACTGTCGCAACAATATCTCACACTTATAGGGCCTTTCAGAGTACCCAAAGATGCTTTACGAGAGGCAAGAGGAAGCAACACAAATAAAAACAACTTTATTAGGGGGGAGGAACACTAAACACCAGTTTCGGCATAAGTCAGACATGAAAGGTAAAATGTAATGCAAACATTTACTGAGTGTTCAGCATTCCTGGCACCATGCTTTTCTTTTTACTCTTTTTGCATACGCAACCCTCACTCATCCAATACATGGTGTATCCCATACCACCAAAACCTCAAATGTCCTTTTGAACATAGTCCAATCCCCTCACACAATAGTCCAGATTTCACATAAAAAACACCTGTAGCCAAATTCCAATACCCTAAAATATCCAGCATGGTGGTGTTACGATGAAATTGGTGACCTGCTGAAATATTTAAAGATCTCCATAAAGTTGTGTGAAGTCCACAAGATCGATGGTGACATATAGCAGAACCCGACTCTAGGGTGGGCGGCCATCTGCCTCGACCGTGTCGGGGGAGAGAAAGAGAGAAAAATAGAGAGACAAGGAGAGACAGAGGAAATACAGGAAAATACTAGTAGCAATAGAAATACTAAACTTAAGTGTAATATAATATATAGTATAACAATGTCAGATAATATATAGTGGAATAAGAATGTTAAGTACAAAATACAGTGTAGTGGTGTAATATAACATGGTAGCAGTCCATGGTCATGCTCTGTGTACTGGTGTAATATAATATGGTAGCAGTCCATGGTCATGCTGTGTAGTGGTGTAATATAATATGGTAGCAGTGCATGGTTGTGCTCTGTGAGGAGGCAGAGTCCATAGTCACTCTTGATAGGCTCTGTGAAGAGGGTTACAGCAAATCAAATTGAGTTTGACAGTGATGGTTCTAATTTTACCATTGAATGTTTTTATTTTATATTTATAAGTGAATAATGTAAGTCTGAACCAGGACCTTAAATTAAAATATGTCCAGACCACCAGAAAAATGTAATGGAAAAACCCCAAAGAAATTATCCTAATAGTTATAGAAATATAGGACTGTCAGTTTAAGATCGTAAGAAACATTTTCAAAAACCTTAGGCCTAGTTGTCAAATATAGTGCACGGTCAATTTAAGATAGCACAATGGATAAACCTTTGAGAGAACTTTGAATGGAACCAAATTAATCGGTATACATTACATCTGCAAATGAGTGAACCTTAGCCAATCCTAGAAAAACCCTTTGAACACAATCCAGGCAATGGATAAAACACCTTGGTAAAAGACCCTTAAAAAGTAATTGGAAGACGCAGGAATTCAGACCACACCGAATTATAAAGTTTAGGGAACTTTATATAAATTGATTCTCAGTGAAAAGATTTTACAGATCCAGGCTTGACATAGCGTTATTCCACGACTGAATCACAACATTATTCCACAGTTTCACAACTTAATATATTAGGGACAGAGACCAGGGGGTTAATCTGGCGACATAAATATCATAAGTGATAGGCCCTGAAAATATGCATAACAGGATGGGGACAACACAAACAGTTTTGTGGCAATTTTGTGAAGAGATGGGTACTCACCCATCTCTTCCAAAACAAGTCAACGAGCTACTGCACTTTTTCACCCTTCAGGGTGTATACAAGTCTTTTGTGATCAGTTCAAGTGGCATGACTGAGGTACCGATGCATTTCCATTGCTGACACATGGCAAAGGCCAGGTCTGGGTTGGTATGGTTGTTCCATTGTGCAGAGAGGAAGCTTCTTTTGGGTCAAACAACAGTAGTCTGTTGCTGTTAGAGGCCCATTGGCTCTGTGTCACTACATTTGATGATGTTTGGCTGTAACCCCAATCCTTGTATTGGGAATGGCAGGTGCTGGTACCAGTGGGAGTGAGTGAATTCACATCATATATGTCTGCAGATCAGCTTCCAACAAACTTGGAAGGAGGTGGTGTTAGGAGGTGGTGTTAGAATGACGTGTTAGGAGGTGGTATTAGAAGGTGGTATTAGAAGAAGTTGGTGGAAGCTGATCTGCAGAAGACAATGTGAATTCATTCACTCCTGCTAGTACTTGCACCTGCAATACAGGTCCATCTCAATGAATTAGAATATTCTAAAGATTCCTTGGGTTTCTTGAAAGGCGCTATATAAATTAAAGTTATTATTATTATAATGTGTAAAAGTTCATTTTTCCCCCTAATATAATTCAAAAAGTGAAACTTTCATATATTCTCAATTCATTGTGCATAAAGTGAAGTATTTAAAACCTTTTTTTGTTTTAATCTTAATGATTATGGCGTACAGATCATGAAAAAAAGAAAAAGAAAATGTCGACCATCTGAAAAGTATGTTAATGTGTAGAGAGCGCTTTGTCTGGCGATATGTATTATTTAACAGTTTGCAAAAAAGATAGACGGTAGCACATGCTGTTGACTGCCTGTTTCATGGAGGCTCTTGATAATAATGGATTTATATAGAGCTTTTCTAAGTAGGTGCTTAAATCCTTTTAATGAGCAGCGAGTGATGTGAATCTAAACTTCACCACTAAACTATGCCCCCCAAATATTTGCAGCTTGGTTAAAAATTTGGTTAAAAGTTCTCAAAATAAAAAATAACCTTTGAGCACCCCCGTAGACATGTTATGAGCTACTTTATGTCAAGAAGAAGAAATGTTGGAGTTTGGAAGCGCTCGTTTTTATTAAGGGGTCGCGCTGCTGCCTCCTGCATTATGTGCAAATGCGAAACAGATGCATGCAGGGACGTTCAGGGACTTACGACGAGCGCTTCCAAACTCCAGCACTTAGAAAAAGAATCACTTGCACAGAATTTCTTGACAGAAAGTAGCTCATAACATGTCTACGGGGGATTTTTATGAAAAACAAGCTTTGCAGATTGAAAGAGAATAATTCAAGCTTTGACTACAGCTGCAATGTTGGTGAGTTTAACGTCGTTTAAGACGAGCAGATCGCAAACGCAAAATGATGAGTGGGGAGTCAATGGAGGGTATTGCAACTCTAGATTCATCCCATTATAAAAAAATCTAGAGTTGCAAATTGCGGCTAGTGATAACCCAGGAACGGACGGTATCCGGAGAACTGGCCAGTTTACCAAGTCTGCACGATTTAGTGCATTTTAGTTTTACTTCACCTTCATTTAAATTGCATTGAATTGAGAGAGAGAGAGAGAGAGAGAGAGAGAGAGAGAGAGAGAGAGAGAGAGAGAGAGAGAGAGAGAGAGAGAGAGAGAGAGAGAGAGAGAGAGAGAGAGAGAGATGGTAGGCCTACTTATCATTGGTATTCAAATACTCACGTTTTTATCATACTGATGAAGACAGCATGTTAGCATAACGATGAAGACATTGATGAAGAACTTGGTAAACTGGCGAGTTCTCCGGTATCCGAACGGACCTGGAGGCTCTGGAGATACAGAGGATAAATTAGGCTAACAGCAGTTGAACATTATCAAAAATCCTCATGAAACCTCCCTACCCTGTATTGATGCCAGTGTCCCAGCTCCGCAAAATAAAACTCTATAACAGGGAACCAATGCCAAACATATCCCCATATTGCCAAAATGAATGATGAAAGCATCAACATTATTTGCTCCAGGTTCTCTCACCCTTAGGTTGATCTTCCAAAGAAACACCCACCTCAGGCTTCTGGCAAACAGAAGGCCTCAAACCATGGCCACCCCTTTTATGCACTGCCCTTAAAGGGGCAGCAGGTGCTGTCTTAATGGGTTATGTTGTGTCATTTAGTGTTAAGACTCAGTGATCCTATTGTGTGGCCTGTAAATCTAAGGGGCAAACACTTTAAATGGTGTACTTCAGTGTTCTGGAAACAAACATTAACACAAAATGTACACCTGTGATCTGTTACGGAAAGTCTGAGAACATGGACACCATCTTACATTTCCAAACCAAGTCAATGCTGTACCTAGTAGCAGGGACGTGCACACATAGACATCAAAGGGGGCTTCAGCCCCTGCCCTTTTACCGGTCTGTAAAACAACTGCCCTCTCCAGACCACGAATGCAGCATTTTCTATGGTGAAAGAAATGCAAATGCCACTCCTTTCCATGCCATGCCGGAAGGCATC
Organism: Electrona antarctica; assembly: GCF_951216825.1. Classification (NCBI taxonomy): domain Eukaryota; kingdom Metazoa; phylum Chordata; class Actinopteri; order Myctophiformes; family Myctophidae; genus Electrona; species Electrona antarctica. Next base: position 16,209,690 of record NC_136797.1, read on the forward strand.
GTTCAGGAGAATTGCTTTTTTACCCTGAAGTCTCCTGCGTTGCGTTGAGAGCTTGCTTTTTTCGTCTATTTTTGTCCAAATGCTGTCCATAGATAGAGCCTATTCCTGGACCTATTCCCCATAACAATGCCTTTGACTGTCCCTCCCGTTCTCCTGACCTAAATCCAAATGGCCACCTATGGTACTACTTTGCCTGTTCATAAAAAAGTATCTGTACAGTATGTAGGGCCTTAGTAGGCTCGGAAACCCAGACATTTTTATTTCCAGGGAGAAAAGAAAAGTCTGGGGCCGAGTCCACTTCAATTCCGCATACAGTAGCGCAAACGTTGATCTCTCTCTGCTGATTTCTGATCATCTGCACCTTTGTAAAATTGACGCACGCACACACACACACACACACACACACACACACACACACACACACACACACACACACACACACACACACACACACACACACACACACACACACACACCTCTCTCTGTGTTGACAATGTATATGTATGCATTCTTATTTTCACTGTTGTTTGCACAAGTGAGTAAGAAAGTAGTATGTATTCTTTCTATAATATATTGGATATAGCATATTCATTCATATATAGGTGATAGATTGAAAATCAATAGCCATACTGACTGTATAATAACCCAGTCATTGCATCAGACCCGGTGCAGTTATCTGGTACTGGAATGAAATCCACAGAGTGAAGCACAGTACAGTACAGTACAGTACGGGGTAGTACTGTAGAGTAGTACAGAACAGTACGGGATAGTACAGTGCATTACTGTACAGTACAGAGTAGTACAGTACATAGTACAGTACAGGGTAGTACAGTACAGAGTAGTACACTTTTTATAATTCAGCAGACAGTGGCACGTCAAAAAATCACTTTCACCTAGAAACTCCATTCACACATTTTATAATTCAGCTTACTGTGGAGACACATGCTGGAACTTTTTACTTTGAAATGTTTTATTTAACATAAACGCCCAATGCATTCTCAATGGCAATAGCACAAACTTTGGCATGCTACTAGTCGTACATACTTACACCTAGAAACCCAATTCAAACCTATTTAGGTTCATCTTACGGTGGACATGTTTGCCTGAAAAGGAATCTTTGAAATGTTTAGTTTTAGAAATATAGTGCTTTCAAATTTGAGAAATTTATAATGGGGCTCAATGGCAGATAGTGGCACGTCAAAAAATCACTTTCACCTATCCATTCACACTTTTTATAATTCAGCCTACTGTGGACTGTGGAGACACATGATGGAACTTTACACTTTTTATACTTTAACATCCAATGCAGTCAATAGCACAAACGTTGGCACGCTACTATATACACTACAGTACGTCGGGTTAATATAATATACAGTGAGATTTTATCCAATTCTGGGTGTTCCATATTTTTCTTTGAAAAAAGGAATGCTTGTTTGAATTTCAGGTAGTTGGCATATATGGCAACCCTTCAGAAAACATTTTGAAGTAGTTGGGATACTTTCTGTAAACAAGAGGGAGCAAATTACACTATAGGCAATCTTTGTCAACACTTTATTGCAATTGTAAACAATTTCAAAACATTTTAAATGATGGAAGATAGGACACATTAGCCATTGATTGCTAGAAATCACCAATGAATATCAATTTAAGATTGACACAATTTTTAGCTAGTTCAAATTGTGCTTTTAGCCAATCTAAAATTGTTTTAGAGGGGACTACGGTATGCTGTATAACCCACTCGGTTGCATGGATTAAAGTGCAGTTTACGCTACAGTGTCTTGACATATAACCTTTAGCAAAAACATCTCATATAGCCTATGTTATAAATAATGTCATTGTTTTAAGTAGTTATATCACAGAACTCCAGGTTGGGAAACTATGAACAAAGTGACATCTTAAAACCTGTAGAATGGTAAATGATAATTATACTAAAGAATATTTAAAAAATAATTATCCCCATATGCCACAACAATACAGCAGTCATATTGCTTTGGCCCCACTGCCAGCCACCACCAATTTTAAATAACATACACGCAAACATATTTCTCAAGCAAGTTATGGGGAAGATAAGCAATTAGACAAATACAAAGGGCAATTTGATTCACATCTCTAAGGCACCACAATAGTCTCAAACAGTATACTGTATGAACAACACTAAAGCATATTCAAATGACATTTAGGTGGTAAGTGCGATTAGGTCCTACATAATGGCTTTGTTTAAATAACCTTTCATTATATTATAATAAAAGGACTTGGGTTCATTATTTAAATTCAAATGGCATATTCTAATCATCAATTTGTGTCACAACTCTTTTGATGACAATTGCCTACAGTAATCAACAACAAACAGTGTTCTACTATAACCTTACGAGGTAGAGCTTGGGAAAATGTGAATCCATCAGCATGGGACATGCTCATAGTCATATTGCTAAAACATTCTAGAAAGGATTAGACAAGGTACGGTTGGCTGGTGTATTGGTAAAAACAAACCGATTTCTTAGGTGTTATCAAATCCATAACAGCCGGTGCACAATTATTGCACATAACACTATTTAAAAGTGATGTTTGTACAAGACCCATATAAACCAAACATTTCCACATCTGTTCAGCAATGAAGCATATCTCACATACTGTAATATAAAGAACAGTGCATTGTTATTTTACACATCCCAGTATGTTACTGTTGCTGGTAATGTCAGTGATTACTGTAAAGGTCCTTGCAGAAAATCCAAAAAAAACGCAGTAGTCTGCAGGGACCTTAAAGGTCCCCACACACCGAGCGCGTTTTTCAGATTTCTAGCGGCGTTTCTCCATCGGTTTTCCGAAGAACGCGTCCAGTGTGCAACCACCTTTAGTGTGTGGTTATGCTCGATGGATAATACTGCTTTTGCCATCACAATTTAAAGCTCCATTGTGTGATATGCTGCCTCTAATAAGAGGAAATATTCCATTGTGTGAAAACAAGCGACCTTGACCTTGATCTCCCCCCCCCCCCCCCTCACCATCAAATGTGAGACAAATTGCTGCTATTGATCTTTTGTGCTGGATAATCCACCATAGTAGGAAGCATGGATACGGGAGGGCAGTGTGATTTGGCAGGAGCGTAGATACCAGTGTTGTTTTTGTCGACTAAAACTAAGAAGAAAAATGCTCGTCGACTACCTTTTTTCACTGACGGAAACTAAATTGAAACTAAATGAAAACTAAGCTATTATGACTCAAACTAAGACTAAATATATTGACAATTTTGTCAACAAATAACTAGATACAAATATTAGGAAGGGACTAGTGGACAAGAGATCCAGTATAAGTCATTTTACACTTGAAAACGCGTCGCGACGTGTTGTGAGCTTGTCGATCGGCTATTTTCAGCAAGTGTAAAATGAGCCATTACGACGGCATCAAGGCCCGCCAAAATACATTTCAGTCGACTAAATGAACTGCAATTTTAGTCGACTAAAATCTTATGACATTTAGTCGACTAAAACTAGACGAACACTAAAACATTCCAGGTGACTAGAATATGACTAAAACTAAATTAAGTTTCATTCCAAATACTATGACTAAACTAAAATAGAAATTTGCTGCCAAAAACCACACTGGTAGATACGGTAAAGGAGCCTGGAGAGCTTAGAGTTGGGACAGATTTACATGGTGGTTTTCAACCAGTGGTCCTTGAGGGGGTTCCAGGTGGTCCCCAGCTAATTGATGAAGAATTGGTAACCAAAGGGACCCTAATTAGATCTTTAACTCTTGAGTGTAAAATGAACCAAATTGACCTGTAGGGGTACAAGGAGGGAATACTTGTTTTTGAACCCTGCCTATCCAAAGTGGATGGTACAGTGCATTGCACTGTACCATCCACTTTGGATGCGGAGCAGTCTGCTGCTCTCAATATGATCCATGTGCAGTGAGTGTACACCATCTGTACTTAACCATTGGTAAGAGCAGCAAAATGAGTGTTCAGAAAAAAAACAGATGCAGAAGGAATCAGACTAGTGCACACTAACCCCTGTAAACTATGCATGGGGAGAGGTGGGTAAACTGATCTGAAATTAAAAAGGAGGGTCAATGGCATTTACCTGCTTTTAGGGGTTAGGGTTACTTGAGACTGTCAAAAATATCACACAATGCAGCTTTATGTACACACCCTTCCTTCTCACGTATCAAAGTTCCCCTCTTAGTCTGGTATGTAGGTCCTCCTGGTCGACCTTTGCTCCCTGCCCATGCCAACGGTGGTGCGCCAGCAGTGCCACGTTCCGGGCTGAGATCGCACTCATCTCCATTGCGCTTGCTGCCCACTCAATAGCGTTCACATAGTACAGCCGGTCGTGCAAGATGAAGGGAGGGGTCCGGCGGTGAGGTGGCCGATAAGCAGGGTAAGCCAGCCACCGTGTCTCCGACACTGAATCCCAGGACAGGAACATCTGCTCCATCTGCTCCTGGGATAGAGGCTGCTGAGAGAACACCTTCCACACCTTGGTCTGGCTCGCTGGGGGTCGCGTGTAGCCCTCAGGGATGTGGACAGGATCAAGGGAGCTCAGGCTGTTGATGACACAGCCCTTGGAGTCTGTGGTGAGGACATCAGAAAATGTGACCTCTGAGGCTTGCTCTGTGGTCCCGAGGTAGGACACATTCAGCAGACCATGAACCAAAGTGGAGACGGTCTGGTGGTAGCGCCCAGGGTAGTGAGAGGGTATTGGTGGAGAAAAGCCTGGAAAGGTGATGTCAGATTTGCCCTGGTGGAGGGGGGTGGCTATGACCACTATGTCATACAGGGAATGCGCAGAACCAGACTCCCCAACATAATTGATCTCGTAGAAATGGGCTGTAGTGCCTGAAAATGTGAGAACTAGTCAGTTAGACTGTGAAGGATATGGTTATTAATTATGTCAGGTGTAAAGGAGCAACTTGGACACTCAGGCAACAGGCATGAAGGAAGCATGAGTTAAAGTCCGTTGCTCTCCCCATGTCCCCCATATACGGGGACTAGGTTGGCGGAGGGTGTGTAGAGCCCAGGATCACATTAGATAATTGACACAGGGGTGGAAAATGGGTTACAAAATCGTGGGATAAAAAAAAATTATAAAAGAAATTATGGCAATATTTAACATTGACAAAATAAGTGCATGCAGGGGGGAAACGAAGAAAAGAAAAATAAACAGTAGAACTACTCCATACCTGACTTTGATGGCCTAACCTTGACAGAAATGGAAGTGACTTGGGCAGGGATGACCTCAGCTTTACTGTGGTATAGAAGCCCTGAGCACACCATTTTATTACCTCCATCCACAGCCCACAGACCTGGATCTGCCCCTGCTAGAGAGACGGCCCCTAGAGACAAGAAAACAAGGCACCAGTAATTAACAATCCAAATATTTGGCCTTTAATACAAAATAAAAAATAAACCTCAGAAACAGTGCACATTTGCACAAGTAATCCAGTCTTGTTTATACTGTGAAACATACCCACAAACCCATTGACGCGGACACTCTGGCCATAGTTGACACGCATGACAGGGGCCACAATGTCATTGAGGAAAATCTGTGAAAAGCCCTCCGCCATCATGCTTTCCTCCAGGGTCTGATTTGCCAGGGTCAGAAAACTGTCTCCACCCATAGCATGCAAGAGCTTCTCCACAGTGGAAAAGGAGTAGGCAAACTGCTGGTACTGGTAGATCCTGTGAAGAACAAACGAGATACAGGGTCCATGTGGTCCAACAAATGGCTGGAAACATGGCTTCCATGTGGCATGGATGATGGACATCCCAGTCTACGATGTCAGAAATCTCTGACATCATTACTTCTACAACAGTCATCTCCACATTTGGGCTACGTTTCAGTGGAAGCTTCAGTGAATCCACACTATGAGGCTGGCCAAGCCAGGCTAACGTTTCAGCTCAATCCAACCTCTATTGACTTCCAAATACATTTAAAAAAAGTATAAACTTATGTGAAAGCAAATTCAGCGAGTTATTTCCTTGAAATTTAGCACTGACCGAGCGTGTGGTTTGTGAGATTAGCCACGGAAAGACACACAAACACTCTTGTTCCGTCGTACAATGACACCGAAAATATTAAGATGGCCATCCCGAGTAAAAATCCTATACTGTACATCAGAATACCATAGTACTCACCTCATAAACTTGTCCAGAACGCTCTCCACCCACATGTGCATGCGAAGGAAGTTGAATCCATAGCACCAAAGTAGGCGCAAAAAGTTCACAATAAACCAGTCACTCTCTTCAAAGGTGATGGCCTTTCCATCAAAGATGGCCATTTTGGTAGGGACATCATTCCTCTGAGGAATTCCTTGTAAACAGAGGAAAGAGAGAGTTCTGAGCTCCCGGCCTACTACAGATTTGGCACAGTGTTTGAGAGAATTTGTATTAACCAATAAATACCTAATCTATCAACAAAGTGCTTCATGTGCAGGTTCAAGGGATGAATAACAGAGCCCCCCGTCTCATATTCATAGTCCCCTATCTTCACAGTGGCCAGTCTCCCGCCAACTGTGCCTGGCTCAAACACATCGATCTTCACACCAGGTCCAAATTCCTGTCTCAGGAAGTATGCAGCTGCGGTGCCACCAATTCCAGCCCCAACAACAGCTTTAAAGAAGAGAAACACGTCACATCATTCTAACCATGTGAAACCCTGTATGCAATGATAGCGAAAATAGCCGACCTACAACCTAACAAGGTTTTACATTTGCAACGTATGGTGAGCTTGTAGAACTATTTGATACATTTACAAAATAATAATAATGCAAAAAGCACGGTTGAAAGTGGTTAAAACAAGTGTAACTTAATTAATTCCCTTGTTGTTTTACTTTAATTCATGCACTTTTACAGTATACTAGCCTTGATTGCTTGGATTGTGTGTGTGTGTGTGTGTGTGTGTGTGTTCTACTGGAACTGGCTTACCTATCTTCTTGGGCTGGTCTCTGAGGTCTGGAGCCGAAGCTAGACTTCTTCTTCCAGTCTGACAAAGCCCCAGAAACAGCACGGTCCTCAAGGACAGGGATCTTATACTCATTGTGGACATTCAGTTGTTTACAAGAATGTGCATCTGTACATGCAGATGAAAACATTGACATTATTATACCAAATTATTACAGGACTAACGTAATGAAAACGGACTCAAAGACTTAATTGTATTTTCTATTGACGGCAAAAAGCATAGGTCTATCATGTCGTCTAGTTTGTACAACTGTCATAACATTCAAAAGTCTGGAGAACGTTCATTCCATTAGGGAGTTAACAGCGCAGAGCTCACCATTTAAATTCCACCACCGAGGCTCGATAGGTTTGAAGTTGTAGAACAAAACAAAGTTTGAAGCTAAGTAGTATCACTACCTGCAGGTCAAAGTCCTGAGTTGATCAAGGTCAAGTATTAAACTCTGAGGCTGAATAACAATATAACAACAATATAACTTGAGTTGACTGAACGTCTAGCAGCTGCAGAATGGATCAAACACTTCTGGTTTCAATTTGTTGTCGGCCTTCACAATAAAGGTTTTGAAAAGCGGAAGTAGTAGTAGCATAGATTTATAACAGATTTATAATCAGTAGTAGTAGTACTAGTACTAGTAGTAGTAGTAGTAATTACATACACAAAATGTAATATAAATGTGTACTACACATTAGCCTTGGATCAAGATTTAATTGATCGATTTTGACATTTCTATAATATGATGTCAAAATCGATTATGATAGTCCTGATCCAAGGCTACTATACTTCGTCATCTGTTAACTGAATTTTAATTAAAGTTAGTTTTGGACCTAGTTAAATAGTCACATCGTGGGAGAAAAAAGGGGGAAAAAAAGAAGAAAAAAAAACACTGAACATTTGGTAGAGACCGAAAGTGTACTATACCTGTCTAAAAATGTATTTATGTATGCATTTTGTAATAATAATAATACTAATAATAAGACGACAGACAAACCAAAACGGAACCGGAATTTTTTTGTCTGACAATTGCGGAAGACAGACGGAAGTGATGTGATTATTGCTGAATGAACCGAACCATGCTTTGCTTTGCAGGAGGTGACCTTAGGTATTATATCTTCTAATTGTAATGTAAAAGAAACGCGCACGGCCCCAGAAAACAACAACGTCCCGTGCAGATAGACTGTACCAACCCGGCCGCACGATCTGAGCTATAAACACGGTCTTCATTGAATACACGACGGACAGGACAGGACAGCTGGGACAGCCATGGCAGAGGCTCACCAGGCACGCGTGCAGACAGTGGTCGAAGACATGGTCCAAAGCCTAGAAAGGGACCATATTCGCAAAATGCAAGTAAGTGACCCGCCCCCCTTTTATTGTAATATTTGGCATATTATTTATTTAAGTGCCTCTAAGTCTAGACTTGGACACAATGCAAATACGTTTTAGTTTTCCCTTTTTTATTATTATTTATTTTTATTTTTTGCATAGAAGTGTATATAGGCCTATTTGTATCATGTCTTTATATGTTTTGATGAACTGAAAATGGAGGACTCTTAATGTAAACAAGTCTAGTGCTTTTTCTGGTTTTATCCTCTTAGCAGATTGTGTATTGACCTGTACCTTCCTTGAACTGTACCCATTTTGTAAACTTAATACACATTTCTATCAATCCATCAGCTTGTTTAAGCCAACTCTTTGCAAACAGTATCAATCAATCAAATATATTGTCGCACAAGACAATATTGTCAAACTATGACATTTCAATGAGTGCAGCCATGAAGACTATGTATGTTTCACACAATCACTTCTGCTCTGAATAAATGAAAGCAAATCCCAATTTCATTTATGCTTTTTCATATGGCAGTGTTGCGTGTCAATTTCAGGGTCGCATGTTCGGGTGCAGCGCAGAATGCTGTGAGCGGTCCTCGGATTCAATGACACAGGTGCACCACTGCATCGAGCGCTGCCACACGCCTTTGGCACATGCTCAGGGACTGGTCACCTCGGAATTAGAGAAGTTTCAGGTTTGGAGACCTCTATTAACTGTGTGTGTGTGTGTGTGTGTGTACACATGTGATCTATAAATGCCATCATGTTATTAGTAGGCCTAATCTGTTTTGTATTGTTTTGCTCTCAGGACCGTCTGACTAGATGCACAATGCACTGCAGTGATAAGGCTAGAGACCTGTTTGATTCTGGGGCCAAGGAGCCAGCGGTACGAGCTCTGATGGACCAGTGTGTCGGCACCTGTGTGGATGACCACATTAACCTGATCCCCAGCATGACCCACAGATTGAAAGAGAACTTGGACTCTATACCTATACCACAGTGAGGAGGCGACAACATGAAGCGTGTTGTTCAATTTAGGAGGCGCCCCGGGCTCAGTAAACAGTATAACAAGCAGGGTTAAGTGATTCAGTTAATTTGCTCTGTAAATGCAGTAAGACAACGATCACACCATAGTGTACTGGGGGAAGTTATCATTAAAAAAAAAAGAATAATAATTAATAACCAAAAGGGAGCATGACACACAGCACAGGTCAGAGCTTGGATGACTGTATTTGGTGGGAACTGGCATGCACTTCATAGATCACAAACTGAGACAATTTACTGTGAGTGACTACTACTACAGTTCATATATCCTGGATAAGCGATAAATCGGTTTCATGAAAGCTGGTTAATCTTGCCAGATTAATTTAACCAGTTAACCTGGATGTGTTGAGGCTTTATTCGGTTTCATGAAAGCAATGCTACATTAGTTACCATGGAAACGCTGTGGACAAGGCTAACAGCCAGGTTTAACCTAATCCTGATGTCTTTACTGTTCATTAAGCCACGTAACAGCTCTAAGTATGTATTGAGACTGGGAGCAACTCTGTTGGTATACCTGTTCATGTGCAATTTGTGCCGTTGCACAAATTGTTAATGTTATATTTGATCATTTGTATGGATGTAATTCATGACCAGTTGAAATATAAGAGGGGCTTTTGTTTGAATGGTAAAGATATACAAATCTAGTATACATTTTGATGTATCATACTAACAATACCTTGTATACTAGTTTTGCATCTTTTTTGTATACAAGAAAGAGTAAGACCTCAAATTGTCTGTAACTTGCTACATCTCATCAATACCTCTTGTCTCTCTTCAACAATCGTATGCTGTTATACATGGAGATTGTCGATATGTGCTGTTTGTCTTTCCTCGTTCAGAACGGTTTATTAAATATAAAATGTAAGTCGTTTTGCTTTACTGACAGCATACTAACAATTTCTGCTACGGTGCCTAGTGGCTATAGCCACTCTTTGCTGAAAATAACTTCAATTTTGTTTTTATTCATGTCATTTTGCTCTGCTCTGTTGCTGTGGTACAAAACAATTCTCTACACAAGGGTATTTGTTTAGTGCTTTGTATATTGCATGACTATAATCTTAAATCTATCACAATGTGTTTGTCAGAAAGCTTTGCTTTTTTTCTTGCCTGTCATTTCCTGGTGTTGGACAAAGGATGGCACTATAACCAAATATCCAGGTAGACCTGCTCAACTGTTGAACCATCACCGTTTATTCTGCAAAACAATCTTTATTCCAAAGACAAACACAAATCATAATTATGGACAAAAACTTGACCTTTTCATATAAATCCGCACATTAAAATGCATTAAAACACAACTTTGACAAACAAATGAACTATTTACAATTATTTACTTATTTTGGGGCAGCCACACAGGCATGAGGCACATGGTGCATGGGTGGATTTAGACGCAGTGACACATTTGTATTTTAGTGACTTGCTCAGGGGCCGATGTGGGGCAGAGGCACAGTAGGGTGCGTCATTTGCAAATCAGGTGCTGCCCACCTGCTTGGACCTGACTGACATACTGTATATCAAGGAACACTAAAATCACACCTCCGGTCTGTTCTACATCCCATACAGTCACCATGCCTTTGACTGCACTTGGCATTGGTGTGCACGTTTCACCAAAATAGGACCCATAGCATGTTGGATTACCTATCTGAAGCAAGTTATAAGTCTTCAAGTTTATTTTCATGCCATACTGAAAGGAATGGCATCCTATAAAATCAAACGCATGCTTTGGAAAATGTTGGGCAGCAATGCTAAGTATACTGTGAGTCAATGTGTTAATTGAATTAAATTAAATTTACAACAGCTACAGTATTACAGATGTGATAAAACAGTGAACACACAAAGAAACATACACGCCACAGCGCAGACGGCTCGCTGAACCGTCTGCGCTGTGGCGTGGGACGCCTCAAGTCATCTATGAAGAAGTGGGGCCTATCGGACAGTGCGGCATGCAAGTGTGGTGAGCCTGAGCAGACTGCCGAGCACATAATCACAGGCTGCCCCCTGCCTATACAGCCCACCCTCAGAAGCTGGCCTTCTGAAGAAGAAGAAGACAAAGGAAAAACACTCATGATTACAGGAATCTCATCTCACTCAGGTTAACTGATCACAATGACTAATTATTGTGGGATTATGAATCGAGTCAAATTGTTTCAACTTTGACAGTTAGGTTGAGCATGTTCCCATTTAAGCTAAACTAGCAGGGCAGCAGACTGGGGTGTTAAGTGTATGGGACCAGGTTAGGGAAGTTGGCATCTACCTATAATTAAGCACACTATGGATGAAACGCATTTCATTTAATAAAAAATACTTTGGCAGAACACACGTTCAGTATCACTCAAGAATCAAAAGAATAAATTGTCAAGGGAACAGTAACTATAAAATGTATGGAAGATGTAACAGATGTGTTGGGACATAAGATCTTCTGATAGCACCGCTGCCCACTTGTTTGGACCTTTTTCTTGGCAGTTGTTTTTACCCATTTCCTTTCACACAAAAAAAGATTAAAAAAAAGAAAACAAAACAAAAATATAAAATATATTAAATAAACCAACAAAGGCAGAGGAATAACAAATCATTGCCTCAAAAATGGTTATAACTTAAATGGTGAACTTGTATAAAAATACAAAAACAAATAAAGAAGGGGAAAAAACAAACATCCCCAATCACCACATGATCACAATGCTGGCCTACAACTCATGCAGACACCATGTCCCAATGTCAAAATTGATGCTGGTTCGTGAGAGGGGTGGTAAACAAAGTTATGTCAACAGGGTCACATGTTGATCATTACCCAGGGAATGGTCATTGGATTTGGATGTGGAATGAGCATCAAGACAGACACTGAGTGCTACTCTCAGGCTCCGAGGCGTCAGTCTTGCGGTCCAGGTTGGGTGACGTGTACAGGAAATTACAGCACACATAAAGAGGAAAAGACAGCAGACGGCTGTCCAGGTTCATCACTACGTACTCCTAAAACATTAAAGGGAGAATGGAAAAGGTTTGTTAGCAATCCATGTGCTCATCTAGATCTGAAGTTTACCTACAGTATCACACAGAGTTGTTCGTCACTGACCTGGTCTTTCTCAAGGGTTAGCAGCTGGTAACCTGTCGAGACCTTACAAACCAACCTCCCACCACTGTCAAATGAGGCAAGGCGTAACCTTGACAGAAAAAGAGGGACAAATGTGTTTACAAAATCTCATAGGGCCAAGGGCAAAGGTAGGTAAAGCATTATGTAAAGCTGTATTTAACAGTAACACACAAATGCCAGTCAGTGAACCACTTAAACCCTCTATACGTGGTAAATACATAGTTGGTTGACTGCTGACATATCTGTACTTGGTCTGCACTGTTTTCTTCTACACCATGTAGATTAATCGAAAACACCTGTCCTTTTTCCTGGTGACTGATACTGCATCGAATATACGAGATGCCCGTGTTTTTATTTTATTTTATTTATTTTCAATATTATTATATATTTTTTGGAAAATGAAATGTTCAGGGAAAGAATAAGGCTCCATAAAGATATAAAAGATTCAGCCGCATGCAAACAGTTGGTGCTTATGGCTGACGATCACTGACCTGTATGCCAGATGCCTCTGAGGCTGCAGGCTCACAGCTCCCCCACATGGCTGACTCAAAGTATTCCTTTTGAAGACTATGAAGCGGTTTGTGTAGGTCACCAGCAGGTCAAACCCAAAATTAAAGCCTGTCCATCGCCAGCAGTACTGAAGAGAGGACATCATTTTATGTTGTAATTCCATAGGACTGCATACGTCTCAGAATATATGGACTTCATTAAAAATATAGTACCCCATGACAGGGAGCCACTGACTGTACAACTCACATCTCCATCTTTTGTCAGTTTCCTGCCACAACGCATACTGCTCAACTCAAACTCCTCCTTGTTTGCGTCCTGTGGACTGCAGACACATTGCCAGTCAAAGGTTTGGACACATATAGGTTTCTTTTCTTTATATTATTCTGACAATTTCCTACATTGTAAAATAATGGTAAAAACATCAAAACATCACAAATAATAGTAAGTAAGTAATATTGCTGAATAATGGCAAAACGTGTGCAATGCTGTCATCAAGTCAAATGGAGGCTACTTGCCTCAAATCTAAAATACATTTTAATATTTAACACATTTTGGTTACGGCATTTATCCATAATGTATTATTTTATCATTTTTATGTTTTATATTATTCTAAAATGTAGACAATGGTAAGAAACTAATCAAAACACAGTACAGAATGAAAGGAGTATAGATTTAAAGTTCATAGAGCTTGTTTTAATAATATTAGAAACCTATAATAAGTAGTTATAGATCACAAACAATTATGTAATCATATATATATAGTGGTTCAATATGTGGTTCTCACCCATTGTCATTGTCGAATTCTGTCCGGAGCATGGCAAACCACTGGTGCTTGTACACTGATGTTAGCGAATCTATGAAATTAATGGAAATCATTTACCCATTGCACATACAAAATAGCAAGTAATTGTTTATTACCGACAACTAGATGTGTGTCAAATTGAGATTTCCTTAACTAAAGGAACTAAAAATGGAAGCACAAATTACCAGGGGACAAAATGTTGTCTCTTTCCAGAATCCGCGCAGATGCAAGGTCATTGATGATATACTGCAGGCGAACATGTTTGAAAACCGAAGCAAAGGGTTCACCTTCCTCTGTACTCAAGAAGGGCTCTTTCTCATACAGCTCTGGGCAAAAGGATCACAAAAAATGAAATTAATTGTGTGTTTGCTTGGATTGGGGTGGCCTAAAGTTGATCCCCTCACCAGCAGGACAAAATGTGCGTGGGGAAGTGAATGACCACCACTCAATTGCTGCTCAATGGTCAACAGTATAAAAGGTCCTTACGCACTGGGAGTGACGCAATAAAAACTATGTTTGAAAAATCGCTGATTGTGATGAGGTCAGCAGATTTTGGGCACATTTGAACTGGGCAGTTTTACCTGTCCTGCGTTTGCAAAGCCAGGCATCAGCATCAGCAAGAAGCTGCTTGATGGGGCCGTCCCATGAGGGGTTGAGCTGCAGGAACATCCACTAACAAGAACAGAAAAGATTATTTATCAAAAATGATTTAAATGTTCCCAAACAGAAACTAAATAATTAAATCATGTTTTTCAAATTCATTTGAATGTTGTGCACTTCAAATCATTGTTTATCGAAGGTCGGGCTCTACAATTTACTCAGTGTAAATTATAGGTCTAATTCTAATCTTTGTACCTTCTTCAGAGCTGTGTATACATCCATCTCCACCTGCATGACAAATAGGTCAGATGACTGCACAAGTTGCTGCATCACTTCCGCTCTGAAAATACATAGAGACAAACACTGCTCACGTAGGCTACATTAGGATTCACTGTCCATAGAGACATATACCTTATGTACGCCAGAAGTGTCAAACCTAATTTAGGTCACGGGCCGGACTGGTCGAAATGTGACTTAGAGCAGGCCAGAATATGTATCGTTTCTTTCATGCATGCATGCTCCCAATGTGGAAAGGCGTAAATGCTGTCATAGTATTTGGTCACAACAAATGAGTAACATTCTTAGCCTATTGATTTCAGGTCTAGTACTAAACAAGAGTGTGTATATAGTATATATTTTATTTACATCTAATGGCATTTCAGTGCACATATGTATTCTGTGATGGGAGATTAATCAGCAAACACATCGGTATCGGCCGATTTTAGTTGTTTTTAGATTAATGGGCATCAATCCGAGAGAGTAATTAATCGGTCCGATTAATCGGTCTGTCTTTACAAATAAAGAAGCCTAAAGTAACAGCTTGAACAGATCTACAAGCTCACAATATTAAATATACTAAGCCTGCAGTGCAGATACCCTGTACCCATGTATTTTTCAGAATAGACAAAATTATTATAATTGTTCAATACAGAATGAGATCATATCAACATCGGAAATATCGGTTATCGGCCATAACAGCAATTAATTATATCGGATATCGTTATCGGCCAAAATGTCTCATCTGCACAACCCTTTCTAGTGTCTGCAAACTCTGCTGTAATGTGGTTATAATCAGATGGGTCACAGCGAATGTGGGCATCCATTACTAACTGTGGAACACATAACCTGCTGGCCAAACTCCGGCCACCGAATGGTCTACTCTAATTGACCTGGACGAACGTCGATGACAGACTGGACTGGCTTGCCTCAACAGAGCTAAAGGTCTAAGGACATGCAGCTAGCAGAAGATTCCTTGCAACTGATCCATTACAAGTCACCAACCATAATTATTAAATAACTTTAAAATAAATTAGCAGCTACCAATAACGTAGTAAGGACTGTTTTGTAGTAAGAGATTTACAATTGTCTTGTACAGCCAGCCACATGTAAAAGATGAATATCACTTACCCAAGTTCTTTCATTAGGTCAACATTCTGGTGAGTCATAAGGTTGTTCAGAAGCCATTCAAGACACCTGCGAGAACAGACATACAAATACAACTCATATTAGTATACACCATTACTATACATTAAAAATGCCTATTGTGATTTGAAGTAAAAGATGAAGAGTCTCACTTTTTCATGACTGAATCCAAGCCATAGATACTAGCCGAGGTATAGTAACAACACACTGTCTTTACACTGATATTTTCTTTCATGGTCTCTCCGCACTGCAGGATCAAGCCATCCTGGATACATATTAAATAAGCCATATATCAATTAGGTTTGATCATTATTTGGACAAAAATGCTAATAGAATATAGCAGTCTTTCTAACTATTGTGGCAATTGTCAAGGGTTAGAAGCTTTATCTGCAACATTGTAACATATAACTGTAACATTATATCACATAATCTAAAATCAGCAAATCATCTCTATCAAAACACGATTTTTATGCCAATAACTTGTATCCTCATTAACAGGGGCTGAATGTAAGGAATGATTAAAAGAAAAAGGAAAATACAATAAAGTACATGTAACAGTGTTACTACTTTTATATTCAAAATCTCTATTCAGTTGAATAAGTTGGTTGAATTTGAGGAAGAAGACATTCTGTCAAGTCTACTGACCAGCTGAAGCATGCATGCAGCAGCAAGAATACTGACGACCCTACTGGGTTTGATCAGCACATCATCCCGGTACAAGGATCCAAATACCACCTGTAGAGCTGCACACATAGGAACATGTTTTTTTTGGATAGTGCTTTTAGAAAAAAATAACGATTATGACAAAAGCCTTTTAGTGACCAAGACCCTTACCTTCTGTATCAATGTTCTGGTCTGGAATCTCCAATTCAATTACCATCATGTTGGACTCCTTCCAGGAGCCACTGAACATGCTGGAGAAATACCCTGACTGCACAATCATTAAGGCACAGAGAGAAAGGTACAAGGGAAATACAGAGAGACACAGGATGTGTTAAATAACTGACTGACATAACTTTTGAAGTTAATGTAGACATAAGACAGGCTAGGCTTGGTGTAAGAAAATACGTGAGAATAAATTAATAGAAGAGATGTAGAAGAGTGGGGCTAGATAAACGCATAAACGTGAGATAGATAAACGCATCGATTTACCTGGCAGAGGTACACCTTATGAAGGTTCCACTCCTGTCCCAGGGCACAGATGCGAATGTCACTGTTTTCCCCATTTAGGAACAACGTTTGATAGATGTACTTGGATGTGCTTTTCAGTTTCTTCCTAATATTTGGAAAGAAGCCGGCAGAAGACCAAAACAAAAACAAGGATTAGACCTTAACATTTCTCTGAGAGTTACAGACCTGTAAGGGTCCATCTGGTTCCTAACACTCAGGAACTCCATGGAACCCCCTGTGAAGGTCCCACTTTGAGAACCACTGTAATAGATCACTTTTTTGATAACACTTTCTATGAAGTAACGTAACGCATTACAATCTACTTCATATTCATAATTTACTATAAAAATAATAAAGCATAATGAATATTTATGAGCAACAATTATAACTATATAAAGTGTTCTAAGCGGATTTAATATATTACGGTATACGTTTATAAATTTCACTAGACATGGGCTCTTCATAGACAGTACAATACCACATTTCTTTTTGTTTTCTTTTTTTTTGTGGCTTTCGCCTTTATTTTATATTTTTTATGGAGGGACAGACAGTAGGCCGACAGGAAATGGGGAGAGAGATGGGGGAGTGACATGCAGTAAAGGCCGTCGGGATCGGGAGTCGAACCCACGGCACACTGCCAGACTGGATTGCCAGCCAAGGTGCCTGGACCGCTGAGCCACGACCCAGGCCACAATACCACATTTCTATTGTAACAAATAAATAACACCTTATAAGATGTATCTCTCACCTTCGAGGAGTATCTAATAAAGGATCATCCTCGTGTTCACTGTCACAGTCACAAGAAGAAGCATTTCGTTTCCTCTTCTTACATTCACATCCATGTTTGCGACTGCTGCAGACAGCCTCTGCAACTTCCACTGACCTCAGAGAGGGGGGCTGGAACCTGCTGCTCCAACTTCCCATATCTATACTTAACAAGATCACACAACCAAAACAAAGCTCAGAGTCAGACTTGTGTTACCTGAAGATTTGACTTGTACTGTGTATGTGAATTGTGCACAAGCTTTTTCATAGCGCTTTGCTTTTCCAAGTGCTCAAAGCGCTTTACAATGGTTCATTCATTCATACATTGGGAGGTGAATCGGCGAACAGTCGACGCCAGCGTCCTCACTTCCCACATTCACACACCAATGGTGCCCAAGGACACTTCGACATGTGGACAGGAGGAGCCGGGATTCGAACAACCGACCCACGGATCATTGGACGACCTGCTCTGCCTCCTGAGCCACACCTGATGTTGATTGATAAACTTTATTTCAGATACAATAGCTGATAAATAAATGGCTGTGATATTACATACATGAAATCATTCTACTATTGTATCTGCTACTTGCATCAATATGGTTGAACTAAGACTTTGTGTTATTGTGAGGGCTCCCGCAAATCACTACAACAATAGCCTATTATATTATTGTATTCCACCGTTTAGCACATTGAACGTAATTCTGCATTAAGAATGTCAGTTACAAGCCAAAAATCACAAACGTGTGAACTGAGCAGTGCAGGCTGTGTGTGTATTGCATGCAACTAAGGAACCAATTCTGTCACATTCCAAACACTTGATTGATTGAATGATTGAAGTATTTATTAACAGTTTGCAGAACATTTCAAGTACAACTCAATACAAAAACTGTGAGTGGACCATAAAGCATTACACTCGTTTACAATAGGGCCCACCATTTTCAATTAATCAAAACAGTACAGTTGCACAGAAGCACAGGGTTGTAATGACCCCTTCCTTCCTGTCCTGTGTGTCAATAGGACAGGAAGGAACACACACACACACACACACACACACACAGCTGTTCATTGGAGACGGTGTGCACCGCTCAAAAACGCAGAGGAAATAGGATCAATGCTACTGCATGCATTAACGATTATTAGGAACATTTAAAGCAAGGCAACATTGAATGGATACATCATAACAATCATCCATATGACTGGAATGACAGTGGCTTACCTGATGATCAGCCCAGTTAAAGACAAGGGGGGAATTACAGGTCAACAAAACAAAAACAGTGAACGGGTCTCCTCCTGCCTGAGGTTAGTTTTACAGACGTAAACAAGGCAGTCAGTCTCTGTGCATGGAGCCGACGCTAGCTTGTAACGATTTCAAACTACGGCAGGAGAGAACTCTCTGAGGTTGCTCGACCTGACAGGTCTTCATCCAAACAACATGTCGTTTATGAAATGCTTTATGTTGGTTCCCAAGTCCTCAATAAAACAACAATTTCACTACTTCTAACGTAGGCTAACATTAGCCTGCAGTGCTGCTGCCGACCTCCTGGCCGACGTGACGCGATTATAGTAAATCCCATAGTCCGTAATGGACGAGCGCTCTGTGATTGGCTCGTTGGTTGTATGGCAACCGAGAGTTGAGTTAAGGACAAGGTTAGCGTGACAGAGAAAATACTACCTTTTCCAAATGATGATTTAATTTATCAATGTAATTTAATATAATGAGATTGTTTTTACTATGCTAACCGTAACTGGTTTCAACCTTTCAACCAACCAACCAGTGCGACTGTCCTTCCGGGCTATGGAAACCAGACCAACCAGTCTTGTCTTCTTCAAGTTACAACCCCAATTTTGGCTTACGAGTTACGACCTAATGGTTACGTTTATGGTGCGTTCATACGGGCATATGTAAAAGATGCAGCCTGCCATAACCATTCATTGTCAATGGAAGACAGCGACAGGACGATGCAAAGACACAATAATATGCATGTCGCTGCTCCAAAATTGTCAATGAATGGTAGACACTAGACTGCATCTTTGCGTCTGCCCGTGTGAACGTAACAGAGATATACTTTGCTCAATGCTGCCATCTATGTACTACCGACCGCATGTCTAGCATTAGGAAATATGTAACCTCGCCTCACCAGGCTTTCCACCACCTCGGATAATACCGTAATATTATCCATAGATGTATTATTATCCTCACTTTGCTGTAAGCGTACTCCTTTTCAATGTAAATGTTAACTGGTATTGGTATCATATTTACAAATACAGCAGCTTAAATAAACATTCAAACACATGATCATCATCATCATCACTGAACAACACACTTTCCCATCTTTACTACGCTTTTGGCCATTGCATTTTTCCCCCATATGAAATCATCTAAAAAAAAACGAAACCAAATAGTCTATACATTCTTATATTTATATGGAACAACAGTCTCATTCCTGACCACTGGAAGCAGTAGATATCTGTGTGTGGTCGGCGACCTGTCAGAGGCGTGTTCTAAAGAGGAACCAACCAATAAGCAAAGAGCACTTCTGTCACAACATTCCAATCCCATCCTACTCCCTTCCTTCTCTGCTCTGCACACTGTGCAAAGTGACACGTAAACTTGTTCAACTATTTGCGTGTGTGGTGGACCGTGGGGCAGCCTTACCTGGCACAGGGGAAAGGAAGGAGTGTATTTATATTAAAAAAAATCCCTGTCCAAAAGATCTTCCATCACCCAGCTATTGTAGATGATCTGGTACCATGGAGGCAACTGACGCCACTGCAGGTAGGTTGGCACTTATAGCCTACGTGCAAATTTGCAATACAGCATGTGGTGGTTAATGGTTATTTATTAATAATATGTTGTGGTTCCAAAGCATGCAGCCGTGAGGCTGGGTGCAGTGCTGAAAATAGAGGGCTGCTCAAGCATTATTACTGTGTAATACATAATACTAGTGTTATATATGTGGTGAATCCAGACAGCATCCTCTAGACCTCTACCAATAAAATGAAGAATGGGTCATCACCATGTTGGCTTGTGGTGGATATTTTTGTTAACATTCTATTTTTGCATGCAAAATGAGTGAACAATAATATTACCCCAAAAAAACATAAATAGATGGCCCTGAATGACCATACCAGGTCTGTAACTCTGAGAGTGTTCAGAGTTAAGGGGATCTTTGCAAATAAAACATTTGAGAACCACTACTACTAGTGGACTCCTAATGTGCCATAGTCGATAGTCCCATAGAGTCATAGTAAATAATTGTCATACATATTCTGAAGAAAATCTGGAGACTGACAAAAAATGGTAAATAAATGGTAAATGGTGCATTTATATAGCGCCTTTATCCAAGGCGCTTTACAGAGATTGTGCATTACATTCACCCATTCATACACCGATGGCAGCGGAAACCATGCAAGGTACCAACTAGCACATCGGGAGCAATTAGGGGTTCAGTGTCTTGCTCAAGGACACTTCGACAGTAACTCTGGGGGAGCCTGGGTTCGAACTGGCAACCTTACGGTTACCATCCAGACACTCTACCCCTGAGCCACCACCACCCCCCCAAATTCAAAACAACAAGACAAAGTCTTTGCCACGGACACATTTGTCCGTGTGCGGACATGTTGGTGACCCCTGCAATCAAGACTGTTAAGCGCAGCATCTTACTTGTCCTGCCTTCTCTCTGTAGGGGCTCCTTTTGTTGAGCAGACCTCGGGAGATGTCAGCAGTGACGGGGGAGAGGAGCAAACCACGACGCAAGATGAAACTCCCAGAGAAGGAGGAGGAGGGCCACCGACCGAGAGCAGGATGAAACGTATTTTTGGCTTCGAGAAGGGAGACCTTTCTTCTTGGCAACGCCTTGTGTGCCTCCTGAACCGGCCCACTGACTCTGCATCACTGGGCATCTTCCGTTGTCTGTTTGGTGAGCTGTCTATTCTGTTCTGGGGACTATTGCTTTCAGGGACTGACGTCAAGGAATGAGGTGGAAATCAGCTGCAAGAGTTTGACTGACAGACAGACAGACAGACAGACCTTCTGAGACTGTACAAATGGAACCAAATAGACCTGTGTAAGAGTCTCAGATTTACGAATTGATAAATTAAGGTGGGAATTTACTGTGGACTATAATTTATTTTCCGTCTAATTTTTAACCACAGGCATGCTGATGGCTATTGACATCACCCAAGAGCGGGGCCTTAGTCACCTAGACTTCAGGTACCTGGATGGGGCCCCAATTTGTCGCTTTCCGCTCTTCAATTTCTTACAGCCTTTGCCGATGGATTGGATGTACCTTGTCTATGTGGTAATGTTCTTCGGTGGGTACATTTATGTATTATTTAACGTGATGTTCTTGTTCTCTGTCTGGGCTTAAAGTTAACTTTTATTTAGGTATTTAGCCTTTTAGACTAGATAAGCTGAGGTTATTTGAAACCCTGAGAAGGTCATCAGAAAATTGTCTTTTCATCAAGCCTGCCAACTCAGTAATTATATACTTTGGATCACTGCAAACTGCAAAGTAAACATCTTCACAAGAGCTGCCTCCAATGCTCGGATGCTCCCTCTAATCACCTCCTGCACCAGATGTTGCACACCTGGAGATTGAATGAGCCTTTTCTGATACAGGTCCTAAACCTTGGGACATACTTAGCCGCAAGCAACTCTAGATCCTATTTTTAATATCTGGAATCTAGAGTTGCAATACCAACCCTTGACAGCCCATACATCCAAACGGAATCTGATTGTATTAAATGACGTTAAACTCACCAACATTGCATGTGCACGAACCTTTGCAGATCCTCTATCTGCAAAGGTTTTGTTTAATAAAAATCCAACATAGACATGTTATGAGCTACTTTCTGTCAAGACATTCCGTACAGGTGATTATTCTTTAAAGTGTTTGGAAGCACTCATTGGAAATCACTCAACAGTCCTGTGTGCCACCTGTTTCGAAAGTGCACATAATGCAGGAGACAGCAGGACGTTGCATTATTGAAAAAAACACACAACCAACCAACCTACAACAACTTCATGCCTCTGTCCCAAATCTCACTGCTCCTAGCGATTTTGCTTTGGTTTAGCTGAACATGATTTGTTTTTTACACTAACTTGTATAGACCATTTCTAAGCTACCACATTTTACTTAAGGTTCCTTGTCTCATACAGTGTGCCTTGACTTGCTATGTATGGTTATCTGTCTGTCTTTTCCGTCCGTCCATCCAACAAATACAGTTAAACATGCATATATGTTTTGTACTATAGGTGCTGTGGGTATTATGCTTGGATGTTTCTACCGTCTCTCCTGCCTTATGTTCATATCCACCTACTGGTATGTCTTTTTTCTGGATAAAACGGCATGGAATAATCACTCCTACCTATATGGCCTTATTGGATTCCAACTAACATTCATGGATGGCAACCGATACTGGTAAGATCGTTTTGCACATGTGATTGATTGCATTCCTCAAATTGTTAGCTCACTTGATGAATGGATTCATGTTTCATTTGTAGGTCAATTGATGGGCTACGGAAACCTGCGAAAAGAAATGCCCATGTGCCACTTTGGAATTATACTCTCTTAAGGACACAGGTTTGTACAGTTATACAAGGAATGTTGTCCTTGTAGAATCAGTTCAACTTGGAGTGTTGTTCTTGTAATGAAGTCTATATTTATTATCACTTACAGGTATTCATTGTATACTTCCTTGCTGGAATCAAGAAATTGGATGCAGACTGGGTGGAGGGTTACTCAATGTCATACTTAGTACACCATTGGCTCTTTGATCCATTCAAGTGAGTACAAGCCAAAGCACAATTGTTTGGGTTGTGTGATTACCTTGCCATGACGTTACTCCAAATATTTGGCAACATACTACTGTATCTTCAATAGTTCTACCATAGATTTTTAAAATATATATGCGAGATTAATAAATGTATATAGAGAGTATGCACAGGCATGATTTTCCCATCAGGACACGCCCCCCTCATCTAGACTGAGTGGCAAAACATTGAGCAGCATGGAGTGTTGGAGTTTGGAAGATTTTTATGAAACAAAAACTTTGCAGGTAGAGGATAATTCAAGCTTTTCGTACAGCTGCAATGTTGGTGAGTTTAACATTGTTTAATGCAATCAGACAGGACTTTTCTGTTTGGATGAATGGGCTGGCAAGGCCAGAAAGTAGTTTTTTGCCACTCAGTGGGCGTTCCCGCATAACTTCCAGGTACGATGATGTCACACGCATACCCTCTATTGCCATTTACAAGTGCAATACCAAACATAGTGAGAACTGGTTGAGGAAGCATACCTACCAGATCTCCTTACTAATTAAAATAGTAAGATCAACACAAAGTAGCCATTTTTATTTCCAAAATACGCAATTTAGACGGGTATTTTGATTTCATACATTGGCAGAATCCACTTAGTTTACGTTCATTAGTAAGCTACAAGTGTGACTTTGACACCTGTTCCCCTGTGCAATGTAACCAGGAGACAGTTTTGGATGATCAATAATTATCTATGGAACTATTGAAGATACATATGTTTGGAGTTTGGAAGTGTTGCTTCTCCTTATTCGGTTACATATATTTAGACCTGAGGACGATTCTAAAAATGTCTTCTAAATCATGACAGTTTTCTGAAAAACCTATGTTTCTATGTCAGTGGTGCTCAACCTATTTCATGTCAAGGACCCCTAGAATCATATGTATTTGGCCGCCGACCCCCATATCAAAATATGTTGTTTCAGGGAGGACACCCCCAGAAGCAAAGATTTGAGTTAAAAACGTTTGCTCTGAAAGAATATACATTCAAAGATTTGCGCCACATTTTCACGATTTTTCAAAAATAGCAGACCTACAAACTCATATGAGCTTGTAGATCTGCTATTTTTCAATAGCTAAATCCTTAACACACCAAAAGGGGTTCCCGCTCAGAATGGGTTAAGAAGATGCCTCACATCTGATCTTTATTGTACTCCTACATTTCTTTCTAGATTGATTCTTCCAGTGGAGATGGTAAACCTGGTGGTGATACATGGAGGTGGTCTTATTCTGGATCTGACCGCTGGCTACCTGCTGTTCTTTGATGCCACGCGACCATTTGGAATTGTCTTTGTCAGCTACTTTCATTGTATGAATTCACAACTGTTCAGCATCGGTGAGAGCTCATTTTAAAGCCACTTGGCTGCACATAGCAAGCCTTCTATTTAGCTGGTCCAATGCCTGATTTATAAGCGGATGTTCGTGTCGCACATCATTAATAGCAGGTCTAAAAGCTCACAATGTGTGTGAGATCGGTTGTAGATCCGTTATTTTCGGTGCACGTCACAACGTGTAACTATCGGTAAGTATAAATCAGGCATTATGTTGTGGATAGAAGACATAGTGAAAATAAATGTAGCCTAAAATCTGTATGAGCACACATTAACCTGACCCGATTACCATCCTTTGATTGCAATGTACAAATTCTTTACAGGGATGTTCTCCTACACCATGTTGGCCACCAGTCCCCTCTTCTGCTACCCTGACTGGCCGAGGAGGTTTTTTGCCCGCTTCCCAGAGTCCCTAAGAGTAGTTCTGCCCCTTACATCTCCAAACCCTCAACCCAGTACGTCCTGTGTTTACCCTGACATCCAGAACACCAGCACAGAACATCAGGAGACCCCCTCTCTCCCCAAAGCTTCCAAACCATGGTTTAAGCACAAGCTGAGAGCTGCGTTCGTTATTCTCTACCTGGCTGAACAGTTCTTCCTGCCTTATTCTCACTTCGTCACACAGGTCAGGTATACCCTCATGAAGCCTGATTTATTCTTCGTTGCAACCTGAAAATAGCTGATCTACAACTCAACACATATTGCAAGCTTGTAGATCTTCTAGATTTTTGGCATGTGACAAAATTAAGCATTATTCCTTTCTTTTTAGAAATGTATTTAAATTCATGTATATGTATTTTTCTGTGGTCATCATAATGTTCAACACTGTACAAAAAAAAGTTAAGCCCATAAGACATGAACAGATTGATTTTAAAGGCAGCGCAGTGAGTGAAATGTTGCGTAAACTTTGTTTACTCGAGTCATGTCTATTTTGTTTAAAAAGTAGGTACACTGCTGTAAGCCTTTTAACCTCGCTAACCCAGCCTTGATTACTCAATCAGTGTCAATATTGTCTGCAGCAAACATAGCTCAGATTTCCTTTCTCAGCTGGAGGTGAAGGGCCTCAGCATGATCAGGACGTTACAAATACTTATCTTAATACCATATAGTTAATTTGTGGTACAAGTAATAACTTTACAAATTTGCAAATAAATTGTACTTGTACTTTTTTATTTTATTTAGGGCTACAACAACTGGACCAATGGCTTGTATGGGTACTCCTGGGACATGATGGTTCACTCTCGCAGCCACCAGCATGTCAAAATCACCTATAAAGATGGAAAAACGGGAGAGATTGGATATTTGAACCCTGGGGTGAGCCACAGAGAAAACACGCAGTCTAAAGATTAATGAATTAAATTGTGAACATATTTCATATGAACTACTGTATGTTGTGTGTAGGTGTTCACACAAAGCCGCCGCTGGAAAGACCACGGAGACATGTTGAAACAGTACGCCACTTGCCTCAGTCACTACCTACCTCGATACAACATCTCTGAGCCTGAAATATACTTTGATATTTGGGTCTCTATCAATGAGCGCTTCCAGCAAAGGTATGCTTAAATAAGCCCTTTTTTAAATTTATAAGAAATATTTTCTTTTTGATTTTACTTTAGATGAATCAAACCAATCCATTGTCAGCGTGGTGCTCATATTTGCTCTGCACTATACTCCGCAAGGATCTTTGACCCCCGTGTGGATATTGTAAAGGCTGAATGGTCACCTTTCCGTCCCAACCCCTGGCTGATGCCCCTTCTGGTAGACCTCTCACCTTGGAGGACCAAGTTTCAGGAGATTGAGGGCAGTCTGGACAACCAGACAGAGATCGTCTTTATCGCCGACTTCCCAGGTTACACATTCCCTGTTCTGTCTTTCTTTGTTCTGAGGGGAACGAGTATGTGTTTACCATCTTTTTTTATCCACCATCTCCCTTTACTTTTTGCTCATGGCGTGTGCCGCTAAACATTATCAGCTGGGTCATTTGTGCTAATTGCAAGCATGCGTCCTGTACACAGGCCTTCACCTAGAAAACTATGTAAGTGAAGACCTGGGCAACACCAGTGTTCAGGTGCTACAGGGCCAGCTGATGGTTGAGATATTAGAGGAGAAGAAGAACTACACGCTGCAACCTGGAGAGCAGATGAAGGTAGCGCAATACATCATCACAGTTGGCTTTGTACTTCATTCCATGAGATGACAGGTATTTAGATGTGTGTGTGTGTGTGTGCGTGCGCGCAGATACCTGCTGGCGAATATCACAAGGTATACACAGTATCTGAGGAGCCCTCCTGCTACATGTACATCTATGTCAACACTACAGAAGCAGCCCTACAGGAGAACTTCACCAAGCTGTTCGAGCTCCAAGAACGAATTCGCAATGGAACAGGTGAAGCCTTTATAATGTCACTATGGAGTAATAATCTCCATAAGATAGTCTAAAGCCCTAACCACACCAAAGGGTCAAGATGGTTTTAGTGTTGTCCCTGCGGTGTGATATGTCTTTTTGCACGTTGACCCTAGTGATTCAACGCATGGAATTCAATGGCCCAAACGGCCAAACCATACCAAAGGGTCGAGACGGTTTTAGCGTTAACTCCTTGCAACCATTTGGACCCAAGGAGTTGCATGGTGACCCTTTGGTGTGGTTAGGGCTTAAATTATACTGGCGTGCATGACAAATAGTATTTTGCATACAAAAAGCCAGGCAATTCATGAAAAGTAGCCAGATAAACTATAAATCTATAAAACGGAAATATTTGTGGTTCTCAATCCCGTTTTCGCTACAGAAACAGAACCCCTGCCTCCAGAACTGCAGCCGCTTATCGCTGTAGGTGATGACGGGGCAGAGGTCAATGCCACTGATCCAATTGTTCGCCTGTTCCTGAGGAGGCAGCGGCGCATGAAGGAGGTGAAGAAGCGCAGGGAGGCCAATGTGTTTGAACGACTGGATCGTTTTGTGGTGAAAAAGTATTACATGTTACGGAGGGGGTGAGTCTGGCCATTTTCTTGTTAATTAAACCGAATGACAGATCATATGCTGTATATAAAACACAGGAACTGCACATCCAAACCCTTACATATTTGGTTTACTAACCAACATATTCATAGACCTCTTTACTTTGCATGTCATTTTACTATCTCACTCTTATAGATTCTTGATGACAGCCATTGCGATGCGGAACCTGGCATTTGGTCTTCCTCCTCTGGAACAGCTGACCAGGGAAGTTAACTTTGCGAATATGAAAGAGTCACAGGCAGAAGGC
This sequence comes from Electrona antarctica, assembly GCF_951216825.1. Taxonomy (NCBI): domain Eukaryota; kingdom Metazoa; phylum Chordata; class Actinopteri; order Myctophiformes; family Myctophidae; genus Electrona; species Electrona antarctica. The sequence goes on from NC_136797.1 coordinate 16,237,785, forward strand.
AACCAAGATGAGCGCCTCAAAGATGAAGTTGGTCACGGGGAACTTTAAAAACAGAATTATTGTGGCAGTGCCTGTAAGCGCTGAATGTGCAGGTCAATTAACACATGTGTGGGCAATTACTACTGGACTGTTACTACACAGCTGCCCATCAGTTGATTTTTACACAACAAAGTCAGTATTTCTTATGTTTATTAACTTAACTTTGTACAGAGATATTTTCTGTAAATTAGAGCGCTACCAAAAATAGAATGATGCATTTCAGTTTATTACTTGTTTTGTTGTGCAATATCATGTCATTATTGCGAGTATTATTTTATATTGTCCAAACGCTACACTTTCACCTTTGCACACTGAATCAGCAAAGGTTGAGCTGTAGATTATGCTCTCTCAGTCTAAGGTCCTCTGATATGAGAACTGATCCATGAAAATATAAAACACTAATTAGTAGGCTGTCAACTGTTCTTTTTTTTTGTATTTTCTTCTATAATAAAATGTGAAAAACTGGATTCATGCCGATTCTGTGGGGGGAGGGTCCACACACTTATTGTCCATAATAAGGCTTCACTTATATACAGTACATATTTCACGGACACTTGAAGTAAACACATGTGGAAATAATCATCTTTTATTCATGTCAGTCTTCATACATATCTTACAGATTATAGTGCCCTTCCTAAAGTGCTACAGTACAACTCTCCACAGTGTTGATAGGGTGACATTATGGCACACAATGTGATACAAGATACATATACAGTCAGAGCACAATCAGTACAAGGTTACACAATATAAATAAACTCCAAATATAAATCTACCATACAGATATCTATAGAAATTACTTTGTTATAAAACACAGCAATCATGATTTGTTTGGCTTAGATGGGTTATTCATAATTTCTCATAGGTTTGCACATACTGTTTAAAACGGGTCACTTTGCCACATAGTGTCAGTCAAGTCAGACAATTGTTTCCACTGGAGTATATAGAGCAGGTAACCAAACACTGGCCAAATTGTAAGTGCATTTTTTTTTATATTAAACAAAGTTCAGCAAAGATAGCAAATGTCCACAATATATGAGATGCCTTTTCAGTTCCTTGGGCACAGTTCATTTAAATTTAATATTCAGACATTCAGAGGTTTATTATATTTCGCGATTAATTTGATTGACATAGCCCACCATGAACTCCGTTAAAAACACACCTGCAGTATGTGACAAGTGTGAATTGTATCTCCACATTTGCAAAACTTAAAGCATTGGCCTACATAAATGGAACATTTAGTGTAACATTAGTGTTAAATGCTGGTCCTTAGCTAATTTAAATTAAGTGTCATAGTCTTTCCCTTCTCCCCTATTATGTGAAAATCGACATGGGCCTCATTTATAAAGATGTTCATGTAAAAACAAAAGGGAAAAAAAAAACGTAAATTACTTACAATAATTCATGCACAAGCTGAGGTGTACAGAACTTCAACTTGACACGAAGGTAGCTAAGAATGCATTGGTTTTGTATGTAGACGTGGTGTTCATTGGCCACCAGTGGTCTGCATCAGACAGCTTAGTTTATCCAATAGTCCTTCCTGTCTCTGGATTTCCATGGTCACATTGAGACATGATCACCCTAGAAAACATGACACTAGTCACTGCATCCTCATTTCATTCAGGTCATGGAACTGAACTGGTCTGACTAAAATAAAATTCAAGGTCAATGTAATGCCTCCTGGCTGCATTATTAGTTTCTTTCCTGTTCACCGTTTGAGCTCTCAGCATCTGCAACTGCTCAAGCCTCTCTTAACTGGCCCCGACAGTATCTACACGTCACTGCAAATTCATTTGCATTCTGAATGAAAATAAATTAATTTGGAGAACATATATACGGCAGTGCATACTAGTACTACTGACAGTATGCATCAAGAAGCAGCTGGCCAGGAGCTTGTTTTGATACGATGCCTTCCTCCTCGAGTATAATGAAACGGATGTTTCAGGCTGCTGATATGTTACTTTTGGCCTGGACTAGAGCCTTCATCAGAAGAACACAGCTTGATGTACTACTAGCAAAATAAAGGAATGTGAATCCTGAAGCTGAAGTCTTGCATTTTTATCCTTTGCAGTAGCACTACTTACACCCATCTGGTGTTTTTATACTAAGCATTGACTGTAGCTGGGCACCTACAATGAAGGAGAGACAGTCAGAGGAAGCGCATGAGCTCTACTATAAGATGGTTGCGTTCAGGGCTTGAGATACAAGAACATACTATCAACATCAACAGCAGTACGATCTCCCTGCACCTCTACATGACAAAGATCACTGAATCTTTCCTAATTTCTCTCTGATCGTCGGTCATGTGTTCCCACCACACACCTTTCCCCATCTCCATATGTCCACTGCATTCTCTCCTCACCCCCCTTGATCCTTTGACCCTTTTCTTTCCTCAAACTCTTCCACTTACACATTTGTATCTACCCTCTCAGCTTCCCTTTCACCTTTAGGACGGTTTGTCTTAGGGCAGATTCACTGTTTGATTCAAACTGTTCCCGAATACAATTGCCTGGTCCCCGCTGGCTATGATTCACATTGGCCTTGATTCTTCCGCACCCGAGTACACTTCATTCAACTGTGTTCAATGCTTTCACATTGCAGTGATCCGTATCCGAGTATACACTTCAATCAGTCCCGGGACTACCTCTCTATTATGTGGTCTACTATGTGGTCCCAGGAGCGTTTGGGTGATCCTCTCCCGACAACGATACGCAGCATTCACACTACCACAACATCTGCCAAGTGCGCACCCAGGACCATGGTGTGAATCTGCCCTTAATTTGTCCATTCTCATCTGCTCAAGTAAATGGTAAAATGGTAAATGGTGCATTTATCCTTTATCCTTTATCCAAGGCGCTTTGCATAGATTGTGTGTGGGATCCCACACACATTCATACACAGATGGCAGAGGAAACCATGCAAGGCACCAACTTGCACATCAGGAGCAATTAGGGGTTCAGAGTCTTGCTCAAGGACACTTCAACACCAACTCTGGGGGAGCCCACAGGGATCGAACTGGGAACCTCACGGTTCCCATCCTGCTGCTCTACCGGCCACTCTACCCCTGATCCACTGCCGCCTTGCCGAGCCATGAGGCAGGAGCCTATCTCCCGTTTCTGTTCGTTGAAAATGTGCATTGTTACTATAGCAATCAGACACCAAGCTTAACTGACGTTACGTGAATATGGCAGCCAAATGCCTTCAATCACAACTGTCACTCCACTACTCCTCCCTTACGTCAGCCTACCTTTAGCCCATCTGATCAAACTATGGACTGGTATTAGTCCCCTCAAAGCCGTTCGGCTTTACTGTAGTTTATTGTAATTGCGTGATCTATAGCCGATCTACAAGCTCACAACATGTTGCGCAACACAGACGCACAACTAAGTATAAATTAGACTTTACTACGACAATTACTTTCACTGATGCACTCCTCACCACAACGGCTCATGTGTGCAGTTCAGTGTCGTATGCCTTGAACCTGAACCACCATGATCAATCTTTTTGCCCACAACATGTATCAAGTTCCCATCGGAAAACAACATTACCAAGGCCACTGAATGAAAATAGCTTCTTGGGGGGAGGGGGGATCTTGTTCACATGGGGTAAATTTAGGATGGGTTGTGGGAATATGCATTGCCTTAATGTAGAAAAGGGTTTGTATTTAAGAAGAAGCAGGTTTGCATTTTGTGCTGACAAAATAGTTTAGTGTTCACCTTAAAGATGCGTTGTGCGATGCAATGTAGAAGGGGAATTAATAATTATGGTAACAAGTCATTGTTTTCCAAAATAAGCCAGCTCTCCTGATCCCCTGTGACATTTTCCTCTGGCTCCCCATACCTCTGGCTCCCCATACATACACAGACAAACTGAGACAAACTTAGCTACTACTAGCTTGTCTGTTTCAGTTTTGTTAGCTTGTCAAGTGAAGAGGTAGGTAGTTTAAATGTGTGAAAGAATGACATCATCATCATCAAAAGTATGCACACTCCAGGCCTCCTATACCACAATTGTAATGCACTGAGTAAGGAGACCATGTTTTCAAACCCCCTAACTAGGACCCTTGAATGAACCTGGAAATGTATGCACACATGCATGCACAGATTTAATTGCACACCCAGTTGTGTTCATCAGGATGAGGGGACAATTGTTTCAGTGCTTGGCACATTGTTAAGTGCTTAACACACCTAGCACCTTTCAACAGAACACAACATGATAAACGTTTATGTTTCTGGGACAATTCCTGGACAAACCGCAACAATGTTCTGCATGCCGGCCCTTAGTTAAGTCTGAGGAAGAGCCTGCTTTCACTCACTCTTTATATAGTGCTATGGACGCTAACTGTTGATTCTTTCTCTTGGATCTTTTTTACATTCTATGCCTTATCCAGCACCTGTACTGAAGTTTGTTTTGAATGTGCATGCTTTTATTTTGATTATTACCTTTTGCAGGCATTTCCAACTACAGTAGTTACAAGACATCTTGCCAGAATGGAGTGGAGATGTATGGGTACTAAATGGGAGGGAGGGAGCCGAGTTTAAATGTATTCCCAATAAAGAATTTCAAACATAAAAGAGCAAGAGGGAAACCACTTCAAGCCAAAAAAAAAGTTGATCTAGCTCACAATGTGTCGCATTGCGGTGAGTTCAAGTCAAGCCAGATTGATAGGGTTTAGAATGGAGGAAAAACTACATGGACAGCTGGCATGTGCACATATTGGCTGATAGGTTTGGTTATTGTTACTTAGTACTTTAAAAGGTATTAAGTTAATTAAGTAACCATAGTAGCCAACAAGTATCATTAAAGGTATATTCAGTGATTTCACTTAATTCAAATATCACTTATTTTTATGTTTTGTCGTGATAATACTACCTACTATAGTGTGCTGACCATATAAGGAGTTCCTCCCTGTCCTCAGTTAACCCCTGGGGGTCAAAAAACCTTAGGTTTCGTTTTTGGCTAGGTGGCCCAGCCTTCATCCAATCAGGATAGAGAGGCCTTCCGCCAATCATGATCGAGCAGGGGGCTGGCCTTGGTGTGTGTGCACTGTTGGCCTGTCGCGTGCATGTGCATATCTTGTTACCGGGACGGACAGGGGGGTTTTCCAAATCACTGAATGCTCCTTTAAAGCAATGCCAGTCAATTGAGTCCAGCAATCAATACCTACTTCCCTAACACCATACAACACATCATTTTGGCCCACTACAACTTCTAATTTGGCTCGTTATAATATGGTATAATATATATATAATAATATGGTCCCCCAGTCCCTTAGGGTATTTTTGTCACAGTACATTTATTTGCACATACGTGAAATTTGTCCTCTACTGTACAAATGTACAGTAGAGGACTACTGTACATTTGGAGGACTAATTTACCCATTTTAAAGATGGAGTGCCACGTTTTTTGTAGTTTTCCAGTTTTTGAGTGGTGCAACCACTCCAAGGAACAGCAATGTCCGTGTCCATGTGACACCTATGTGACTTGTGTTAACCTATGTTTGTGTGTGACTCATGTGTGACTCATGAGTACCAGTAGGGGCGCTGTCATGCCAGAAACAGAGAGAGAAATAGTGCTGCACTGTTGCCTGCTAATGAGAGAGAGAGAGAGAGAGAGAGGGGGGGGGGGTGTAAGGGGGGGGGGGAGTTGCACCACTCAGTTCACACGGGTGTGATTTTTCATGTGTCTATGAGGTGACAGTACTTCATTAGACACCCTGGAGTCGTTTTTATGTGCAATGGTGTATTAACTTTGTATTTAGGGTTTCTTCCTGGAGGCTGAACCCTTGACAGTCAAACGGGCCAATGAAATAAACGGTAAAATAGTGACATCACACTATCAGCACTTCCCCTAACCCCTCCCCCTTTATCATACTACAGCTGTGGGTGCGGCTTCAGTTCAGGTGGATCACCACCCATCACCACCCACCAGGCAAACCAGGCATACTTAATGAACTGGTGGGCGTGTCCACATAAAAGCATGATTTTAACAAATACTGTACACTTTTTGGAAAAAGTTCTTCCTCCTTATATTATAATAATACCTGATGATCATGTTTTAGGGTGGAAAAAAATCGTGGCACTCCATCTTTAACTATTAGGAACAGTGGGGCTATAGCCAGGGGTTGAGTGTCTTGCTCAGACACGAACTGGGCCGGGGGTGAACTGGGGACCTTCTGTTTCCGAGGCGGCCTCTCGACCCATTCAGCTATGGCTGAAGTTTATGTGACGCTTCTGAAGCAGTCAAAAGTGTGGCTGGCTTTGAGCTGTATTATGTGTCAAGGCCTCTTCCACTCCAGCAGAGCGGATCTTTTCCAGTGCTGGAGAAACAATAAGTACAGAAAGGTTATGTCTGTCTTCAGAAAAAGCAGACTTTGTTTATGTGAAGAATTATAAGTGGGACTAGGCACCCGGCCAGGACTAGGCACTACCCACCACCATGGAGGCAGGGGGTTCGAATCCACCATGGTGCATCCGGCTTTTGTCGAGTATTTATCTATATGAAGTATGCATCCAATTGTTCGGGGGAGGTAAGCCGGGAGGGAGGTTGATATTTGTCACTGCACACACTACTACAGACTGGGGCAGTCGGCAGGGAGTGTTGGGCCAGAGGAGTAGGGCAGAGGCTCTACATCTGTGGTTAAAATGGCCGTTTAAATGCATACTTGATTCAGTTAAATATTTTTTTTATGTTTAAAAAAAAAAACTACTATTTCTATACTCAAGTACTTACAGTTACAACAGTACATGACTGATATTCCAATGAAGTACTCCCTTGGTATCAGTGCCATTTCAAAAGACACTGTATTGTAATTTTCCAAACAATACCCAGCACTGTTGGTCAGTAGCGTTATGTCTCAATGAAACTTCCATTCAGTACAACGCATATTATTTTCAGATCTTATGAATATTGTTCATATATAATATATTTTAAGACACTCTTGATGAAGGTCATGTCAAACGTCATGTCAATTTGAATAAAACTGATGCTGCTGAGCAAGAGCAGAGTGCAGGATTTTTGTTCATGATTGCTTCACAGGCCTTATGCATATAAAACATATCCCACAATGCAGCTTTAAGGTGTGTTTTACAAATGAGGCCCAATGCAGCATATACATGTAACATACACACAAGAGCACACCTACATAGAGTTTAAATCGGAAGCAACCTTTTGTTGTAATGACTCCTCAAAACGTCTTTGTATCTCTACCTTGGTTGAAGGTCTGGATAGAATACTCCATGCATTACACCTTCAATCACAACATTTGAAAAGGTATCTAGAAGAGGGAGAAGAAAAAATATTTGCATTTTTTTGTTAAAAACGTGGGTATGCACTTCTATGTGTACGGTTGTAGTAAATATTTCCACAAATGGTTAATCTAGCAAAAGATGCAACTGTGATGTTATGGAAAGTGTTGTGTATGTAGTAGTATGTTTGTGATAGTAGTGTCTAGTCAGTATATCAAGTACAGTAGTATGATCTTACCATGGGTAGATGGGAGCAGATAGGGGTCTCTCAGAAAGAGCATAACTGGTTGGTGTGAAAGTTTACTGTAAAAGAACCCACACACGAGGCCAAGTAAAATCTCTGAATCTGCTGAGTGGCTTAGACTGATAGGAAAAAAACAATACTGCAAAAACATACATAGTGGTACAAACAAAGGCAGTGGCAACAGCATATTTTACAATGGGCAGAACCGATAGTTAACTCTTCTGAGCTTTATTTTGACAATACATTTTAAATATTCTCAAGAAACATGTTCAACAAAACTGGAAAAATAAAAACAAGACTGACCTTGATTCTTCTGATTCCGTTTCAAATGACCTTGAGTGGAAGAAAAACGTATGTTTACGCACATGGTGATCTAGATCGATGAAATGTATCTCACACTGTAAATGGGAACTCGAGACTCAACAGCACAAAACTCCTCAAGTGGCGGTTTCTTTTTATGGAAAACCCACAGCTCAAACTCACCCACAGCTTTCTGTTTTTGGCACTGAAGGAAAATGGCGGATATTCAGGAAATCCAGGAATATCTTTGGAAGAACCTCATTCTCCATGATTATAGTCTATAAAGAGGACAAAAAGGAAAATTACAGTGTATATGATGATGGACAAGAACACAAACCTATCTGCATAATTTTCATTTGTTATTCTTTTTAACCGCCAACTTTATTCCACATAGTTTGTATTCCAATGTTTCATAATTCAAATTAGTCACATTATATAATATTGTAATTCATTGCCAAATATAATACTTTCTTAAACTGTACCCTGTTGTAACCCAAAGGTAACCACAAAAAGCAGCTGGGGAAGGGCTTTCATATGGACTCAAAATATTGAAACGGTAACAAAGTAGGAAGTTCCTTACATGCAGTGAAGTAGTGGTCAAACAACACAATAGGCTCTTGACACAAACAGCAACGAGTTTGACAGCATTGCTGCCATGCTTGTGTTCCTTGCTTTTGACCTCGACTTTGACTACATTAAGACCTGAGGCCAAATCTCATGTTTTTATGTTCTGTGTGGAAGTCTAGCTGCGGTGTTGTTACGCACCAGCTAATGGGGCTCCTAATAAACTCTTATAACTAACCCGCAAATTGATATCAATTTGGCCACAGACCCTTGGTTAGGGTTAACTTGGGTTAGGGTTAGCTGATATTTTTGAATAGCCAATGCTAAAATCTAAAAGGACACAGATGCTTTCCCAATCTTAATGGGTTAACGGTACCCTTTAACTTTGACCACACCTACAGTATATGTCCATACAGCGGTCGTTATTTGTCGTTTCATTTTCCAATCGTCTGATGTCAGATAAGAAAGACATCAACATAGAGGTACCGTCCGGTATGTTGAATTGTATAATTAACTACTTAAGCCCTGCTGTATACTTCATCATCTGACAAATAGCTCATAAGCTCACGAGAATACTGGAGAGGTCGCCCTTTTACCAATTCGCCCTGGGCGTACAGCCGGCGCCCGGCTCAGCCTGGTATTCCTAAACGTAACCTAAGTAAACTATACCGGTATGCCTTAAACAGTCAAACCTAACCTTAACCTCATTAAAACGGTGCCAAAACCTAACTATCTATGCAACGGTAGTCTGATCTCCTATATGGCAGTGAATGCTGGACCCTGAAGCCAATCGTGCAGAAGTCACTAGATGGGTGCTACACCAGAAGGCTGCGTGTAGTACTTAACATCAATAGGAGTGTACATGTTACCAACAAGAACCTGTATGATGGAATGCCAAGGGTGAGCCAGAAAAAAGCAGCCAGGAGAATGAGACTAGCAGGACACTGCCAAGTGCCAAAGACACCAGGAGCTGCCAGCCAGAAAAGTAGTGCTGTGGGAACCAACACACTGGCACCGTTCACGAGGACGTCCCACATTAACATAATATGTGGATGTACTCAAGAAAGACGCAGGAACGCAAAGTACCAACGAACTGGCCAGATGTATATGGAGAACCGGGATGACTGGAAGCGACGATGGAGGGCTCGTCTGAGGACGACCTAGAGAGAGAAAACCTACCCCCATTCCAAAACTTAACCCCAGTAAAACTATGCCTAACCCTAAACTTATTTCTAACCTTATTCTCAGTAAAACGAATACAAGAATTGCGCGAGGTCAGCGGAAAAAAACGGGGAGGACTCGGATTCACGGCGACTTCTCCGGTTTCCGCTCACAACATTGCATCACGACGTGTCGTGAGCTTGTAGATCTGCTCTTTCGGGGCTGCATTTTTCTCCTTTCTTCTAAGCTAATTATGGACCAAATTACATATAAGCCTAATGCGTTTAGATTTTACACAGGGATGCAGGTACCAGTATTGACGACTAAAACTATGACGAAAAATGTGCGTCGAGTACATTTTTTTCACTGACAAAAACTAAATGGAAACTGGAAGCTATGATGACTAAAATAAACTGGAAGCTATGATGACTAAAGTATTAAGTTTTATACTTCATCCTTCTTCTTTTCGGGCATTGTTGGTGTTTTTTTGTTTCAGTTTTGTTTTAATGTATTGGTTTTCAAATAAATTATAATAATTTTCGAAATAAACTCATTCATTCATAAAACTAAGACTAAATATATCTTATGGACAATTTCGTCAACAAATAAAAACTAGACTAAAATGTTAGGAAGGGACTAGTGGACACTGGACAAGAGATTTTACACTTGGTTGCAACGCGTCGCACTGCACCGCGTTGTGAGCTTGTAGATCGATGTAAAACCGATCGTGTAAAATCAGCCATTACGACGGCATCAAGGCCCGCCAAAATACATTTTAGTCGACTAAATCAACTGTAGATTTAGTCGACTAAAATCTTATGATATTTAGTTGACTAAAACTAGTCTAACACTAAAACATTAAGGTGACTAAAATATGACTAAAACTAAATGAAGTTTTTATTCCAAAGACTAAAAATGCAAATTTGCTGCCAAAAACAACACTGGCAGTGGCAGGTACCTGCAGATAGAGCTCCAGACCAAGCCTCCTCTGCTCCAGCACCTTGGGAACCCAGTTCCTCACATGTTTAGAAGGAATCTCAGGTGGCTTGATGCTCTTCTTCAACTAGAGGAGTTTAAAGATGAGTCGCAAAATGGAAATGGAAATGAAAGCAAAAATCCAAATAACACACAAGTACACAACCAGTGATGCTAATAGGGTGCATTTTGCATCGCAAAACACAGATTCTTGATAATGGACCCATCCATGGACCTTTCTGGGGGGTCCCATGGACGCACCTACTGCACTCAGCACTGTACTGTAATTTGGTGCTATTTAATTTACTGTTGTTTGCATAACTCTTTGCAATTGTCAGATTTTGAATTGTGTTTATTTCTTTCAGATACATTTTCTAATATAACCATAATTATTATAACCATATAAGATGAAATGGGCATTTAATGCTGCAATTTGTAAAAATGACAAAATATGACTCCTAACTGGAATCATAAAATGTCCATGGGACCCATCTAAAAGACCACCCATGGGTCCCGGGACCCATTACATTGAGAACCTATTAACATCACTGCCTACTAGTATTACTGGATCAACTGGATGATGTGAGATGTCAGAAACTCACCATTTTATGCAGAGCATGAAATTCACTGTAGCGCTTCTCAACGTCATGCTGCCTGCCATTCATGAGCACATCAATGCTAAAAACCTGAAAGGGAAAACAAAACAAAAAGCTAATTATAGATTTGTGCTACAAACACAGTGAGTTAATTGTTTTTGTTGTTTCAGTAAAGTTTGGCTCAAGACAATGATGTATGCCTGGCTGGTATGTCACGAGTTTATCAGAAAATGTACACTACTTCTATCTCACACAGTCCACTGTGCAAGGCAGGCAGTAATTATCTGTGTCAGCTAGTTATCAGGAAACATCTGGTTACTCTTATCCAAAATGTGAGTGACACTCTCCCACTTCCCTCAACTTGACCTGTTCCTTAAATTTGTGTAGGCCTATCTGTTGTATACCGTAGTATGGTACGGTACGGTAACCGTACAGGATTGTTCTTATCAAGATATGTCTGTTTGTATTGTGATACTTGTGATAATTGTTTTCTATGTTGTGTTTAAAACAAATGTGGTTTGTGCACTGTATACTGCAACTGAACAAAATGTGACATCTCAGAGCCTCAATAACATTGAAGAAGAAAAAAAAGATACAGAAAATGGATTAAGAAAATCACCTAGCCTTGGACAAAGTAAGACTGTCAAGTGTCAAGAGATTTATTTAATCGGTTCTGACATTTTAAATGTCAAAATCGATAAAATTAAATAAAATCTCTGAGAGTCCCAAGGTTAGAGAAGAGAATCACACATACAAAAACATGGTATTCTTGTGATATTTTAATAAAGCACAATACAACACACTTGTGCTCACAACAATACGAGTTTATCTGGTTGTCAATGTGACTCACTGTAATATTTTTTGTTGTAATGTTCACTCCCCAGATAATAGGTAGGATTAGGAATCAAGACAGGTGCCCTGCTTATTATTGCTTGAATTTGTTCCCTTTTATTTTTATTTTGTACCGCACTGAGATTACATTTTAAATATAGTTCTATGAGTGGCTCCGAAGAATTATACTTTTTGAGGATATCATTATATCATCATCAATCGAAAGTGTTAATACGATATCGGCTCACAATCATTGATTGAACAAAAAAAATCAACTTGAATTTCGGATTATTCTCGTTTTAGTCGTGGTGGAGTCGCGTAGCCTTAGATTTAGATGTAGGCCTATTTCGTATTTCTCGTAGATGTATTTTATCGATTCTGACATTTTGTCAGAATCGATCAAATACATCTACGAGAGTCTAAATCTTAGGCTATACTGTAGCATTGCTTTCTATAATAAAATGACCCGAATCCCCTGTTAGCAGCAGTAGCATAGTCGTACACAACTTGTCAAATCAGTACATTATTTGTTTAATGTAATTCATTCACACGGCACTTGTAGTTTATTTTGAGGGTGACCATAAACAAGTTGGCTGCCAATCTAAATATGTGACAGCTATTTAGGAGACAGAGAGAGAGACGACAGTCAGTCAGACAGAAATTGAGAGGGCACAAATTGAGAGTATAGCTTACCGTGTATCCCTTCTCAATCGAGCTGTTTTCTGAACGGAATGATGGTATTGAAACCCTGACGGGATGCATTGTCACAAAACAACAACATCAACGAGGATAGAGCATAATAAATAACTCTATGATGGGACAGATGCCACGAAAAGATCAGCTTTGAAGCTGGTATAATAATACTGCTGTTGGTCACTCTCTATGAGTCCCCCTGATAAAAATCATTTTTTGAACCCGAGTAAAGCCGTTCAAAGCCTCATTGCTGCCACCTAGTGAAGTGGAGTAAAGCGACACCTGAATGATCAAATCACAAGAAATACATTTTTGCATGTATTTGCAAAAATGTCATTGCAAATATGAATGTTCAAAAAACTAGGTTGTTTGGATATTCTTAGGGAAAGTACTGATTTTAATTTTATAAAAAGTGTTCAAATCCTTTGCTTATTGAACTATGCAGCATAGTTCATGCTGATAGCAAATCTAAATAATAAGTAACCTATTATTAGGCTATACATTCATCATGCATGCAATAGATGTTATGCAGTATACTATAGCCTACATGACAACATCTGCTCCGTGAGGACCGGTAGTTTAAAAAGAGGACACGAGTCACAATGTTTTATTCAAGTATATTTTACCAAAGGATTTGCAGTAAAACGAGCTTCCTTCATTGCATATAAATATAACAAATAGTTTCCTTTAAGAATGGTCTTTTCAGCTAAACCAGTTCTAGTGATTGATATAGACTGCACATTTTGGGCAAGCTGGTTTTGAGGGTTTTTATTTTGCAGGAATTAACTAGTTTTGCCGTTTTCTCTAATTAGGTATAAGAAATGCAAGCACACAGTTAAAATGGAATAAAAGCTAATAAAAAGTGAACGAGGTAAAACTAAATAAAAGGGTGAAACAATGTAAAATATGTACAACAAACAACTATATCAAGCTCACATTTTGTGTCCTCAGCCAAAATCCTGGATTGTTTACTCATCATTGTCATTGTACTACATTTTAAATACCTGAAATCCAATCATGTCAAATGTATTCGTATCGAATTTGCAATTATAACAAAAAAGAACCCTCACTGAAATGTACTTTGAATGATTATTTAATGTGTAGCTGAGTACAGAAAAGGTCATTTGGAAAGGAGCTAAACATTCACAATTCATACTCGTTTCTTATGCAGTCCACTGTCTTCACTGCTCCACAGAGTTGCTGTGAAAGAATGTAATCAATACCTGAAAAAAATACAAGAATAAATAAATAACACATATCTAAATCAGTATTTATAAAACAAATGCCTGATCATGTTTGAATGAATCCAAAACAGCATGAGGACATTTACTTTAAATAAAAAATGCCAATCCAAACACACAAACTTATCCGTTCCATAAATTAGAAACATTATAAAACTACGGTATATATTAGACGAGAACATAAAATATTGGTGCGTATAGGAGCAGATTTTCCTGTATTAGACAGGTCTTCTACACATGACCAAAACTGCCAAAAATATGGCGAGTAGCAGAAAAGTCTGAGAATAACAGCTTACATATATTAAAATGTTGAAAATGGCACACACAGTGTAAAAATGTCAACCCATCAGGTCTTTCGCTGATGAAGACCCTATAGGTCCCATTTGATACGTTATTCAGTCCCTGATCAAGGCATGTGATGTCGTCAAGACATGTCAGGGTATTTAATGTTCAGGAGAGCTATGCAAATCTACAAAGACATTTGTAGTTTGATTTAAATGGAAAGGAAAGACTGCCATATGGTCCTTTACATTATAACCCCACTACCAAAGAGCATCTTTCTTTCATTTTTGTATCCCAGCAGTGCACCCTAGTCTTATGTTTATCAAGTGGTATTCAAACATTTTCATGTCAAGGACACCCATTTGAAAAAAAGTGCCAGGACGTATCTTTTATTTTATTTTTTATAGTCGATCAACAAGCTCACAACGCAACACGATGTGACGTGTTGTGAGCTTGTCGATCAGCTATTATCGAATAGGCGGAAAAAATAAAATAGGTCTTAATTGTTTTAACTGTTCCTCATTTTGATGGGGATGCTCTGGAGGCCTGTCAAGAGGTTCCCCGCACCACACTTTGAGAACCCAATGTGCTAAATGTTTTAATTAATTTGAGGACAAAATAGGCATACTTACGGTGACATGTGGCAGCCTGATACATAGGCATAGTTGCCAGTGTAGCGAACATCACAGCGCACTATGTTGTTGCTATAGTCCTGTTCTGGAACCTGATAGCTAGGGTTTACACTGATCTAGAGAAACATAACAGAGGGGAGATCATATCCTCACTGTCAGGTGTCAACATTGAATGTCCAAAATTACAGAAATGTGATAATAATAAAAATAACTTAAAAACTTGTGTTCCAATGGATCCAATGGTTAAATATTTATAAAACCATCAGACAGACTTAAACATTTTCAACCTGGGCAGCTGTATTATAGGATACTAGAGCGGTGCCCGTTGGGCACTGGCCTACTTGGAAATGCATGCCCCACCACAGTTATGTCTGTGTCCCTTTACCCTTTTATGCCCATATGGAGTTCTTTATGCCCAAATATGGAGTCTATGCAACTGTCAGAACACCATTGTGATGTCGGAACAGGCCAGCTCCATATATAGAGATCTAGGGGTGATCAAGTGTGATCAATTGGCTAATTTGGGCCCTGTCCAGAGCCTGGGCAGGGGCCCTCCAGAGCGTCTAGAGCGGGGCCATTGGGCACTGACCTACTTGGAACGATGCAAGTTGGAAATGCATGCCCCACCCAGTTATTATGTCTGTGTCCCTTTTATGCCCATACTGTATATGGAGTTCTTTGTCAGGCATGCCCAAATATGGAGTCTATGCAGATGTCAGAATGATGTTAGAACAGGACAGCTCCAATCCTGCTCACCACCTACAAAGCTCTCAATAACCTGGCCCCCCCCTACCTCTCCGATCTTCTCGAACCATATGTCCCCCTCCGCTCCCTCAGGTCCGGTGAAGCCAACCTCCTGAAGGTCCGCAAGGCCAAGCACCGCACCTGGGGTGACAGGGCCTTCTCTGTTTCGGCCCCCAACCTCTGGAATGAACTCCCCAACCATCTCAGAGCTGCTCCCTCTCTCCTCTGTTTCAAAACCACACTCAAAACCCACCTCTTCAGGATAGCTTTCCCCAGCTGAGGTCTGGATAGGATGTCCCTCGTTTATCCTTTTATCTTTTTAACCCTGTACTGGTGTTGTATCTGTTATGTTTTTGCTTTGTTTTGTTTTTTTTCTTATTAAAGTCTGTTTCTAGTGTTCCTATGTAAAGCGCTTTGGGTATTTAGAAAAGCGCTATATAAATTTGAGCTATTATTATATGGAGATCAGGTCCAGAGGCAGAGGCCTTTTGTGACGGTTCTGGACAACCGTGGGTCCGAACGACTTGACACCGGGCACTGCACTCCCTGTGGGGGTGTGTAACGCATGTGTCGAATTTGAAGTCGGTGGGGAGGTTCTCGAGTTCTCGAGTTACGTGGATTTCAGACGTACACAAACACACAGACTTGGTGCATTTATAGTTATAGTATAGAAAACTTCAAATTTTAAACATTTTCAAAATGTTTCACAAATATGTTGCATCTCGACTATTTTGTGTGGCACTGTCATATGACAAGGTATAAAATAAGGTATTAATTTTGAAACAACATAGAAAGAAGAAATATGGAGATAGAAGGTGTCTGACTGACAGTGACTATACTGACTGTAATATAAGTGAACATTACAACAGAGTAATGTATGGTATAAGCTCTAGTATGTACTGAGATTCTCAGACATGCAGTAATTGTGCTTCAGGGCTAAAACATTCTTTAATGGGGCTCTTTAACAAAGAAGTGTGCCAGCTATGTCATCTGGTATTCTAACAAACCTTGAGTACATAGTTTCCAGGTTTCACATCTGTGATGTCAACCCACTGGCAGTCAATGTCAGCATTATAGGTATCATAACATCCTGGACTCAGACCCTGTAATTTTTGAAAAACATAATCATAAAACAGCTCATTTTCAAATCACAATGGAAGTATTATTTACAAGACTTTTTAATCGTATATTTCTATCGTTTTTTTCAATGCCATACAACAAAGTATTTTGAGCTTAAGGTGGTTAGAATCAGTAAATATCTAACATTAACATTTAGGACTGAGAGTACGTTGTACAAGGACTTGTAGGGCTATTTGGCCACAGATTTTGAAAATAAAAGTTCACGTACACATAGGCTTGTAGATTGGACATTTCAGTTATTAAAAATAAAATAGGCCCATGGCGGGTCCTTGAGACCCTGTTTTGATTGAGAACCAGTATCACATAGCAGGTCACCTGGGTGTGTGCAGTGCACGCAAATCTCCTGTAGTAGCCATAGTCACAGGAGGTGTCCTCCAGGCAGAAGCTGGCCTTGTGGCCCTCTGCCACTGATCTCTGAGAGGTGGAATCCAGTAGTTCATAGTGGCTGAATTCATCCATGCTGTGGTAATGCCTGAGGATCAGCAACACTATGTTTAACACTTACAATATTATTGGGCTCTTACTAAATGTTAATAAATTCAGTATAGGACCCAATAGTTCATATTATAATAGTCTCTGAACCATGTTGGTTCTCAGCATTTCAACAAGAATTACTGAACATGTTGTATGATTTGGTCTTAACTCTTAACCACTTAAGCTCTATTAACACATTGTTGTTCGATGATGTGGTGCAATAGTAGCTGATCTACATGCTCACTCACAGCTCCATACTGTACAGCTATACAGTTGTTGCTGTTGTTGCTGTTTTTGTTTTTGAAGATTTGGGGGAAATCTTTGAAGCTTTTCACCTATAATGACAGTGACACCAGAATTGAATAAGAAAAGTCTATACAATAAAATCTAGGGTGTTAATTGAACTCTAAGATTGTTTCGGATGCACTTTTAGTGTGTCTTGAACCTACAGTGTGTCGATCATTAGAGCTGTGCCAGATGTACTCCTTACTTGGGATTAGAAAAGTGGATTGCTTATTTTAGGACATAACTATGTACTGAGGTAGTCTAACTCTCTGATACTGTGGAAGTGAGAAATGTGAGCACTTTCCCATGCGTTCACTAAAGGAAGGTTCACTTCAGCTGGGTTTCTTTTTATTGTGTACTGTATATAAATATTTCAGTGGTTGAGCACACTGTTGCAAAGAAAAGAGGTTGCACAGCTCATAGCCACGATGCAATAAACCTTTTTAATTTTAAGTTTACCATTTCCCTGAAGAAGGCAACTTGTTGCCGAAACGTTGGAAAAATAAAGATTTTGATGGCATCGTGACTACGAGCTGTGCGGCCTCTCTCCTTTTTCAGTCATAGTTATCTCCTGTGGTCAGCACCTCCCCACTACTGGTATGCGCTCCTACCTTCCTGTTAATTTTAAGTTTACCAACATTTCGACACAATATAGGTCTTCAGGGTATGGTGTGGGGACACAAAATGGATTTAAGCTGAAATATAATAAGTATTAACCACTTAAGCCCTATAATTGTGACAAGTTGCATGTTGTGAGCTTGTAGATCAGCTATTTTCACTATTTGTTAGGAAAATAGATTATCTTTTTTGTTGTTTTGAAAAATGTCAGCTATAATGACATATCCAAAGGCATGCCAGCTAGGGTGAAAGGAGTTTCGTTTTAAACTATGGTGCATTTCAGCATAAATTATGTTCTTGTTTTTTTATGTACATTTTTATTCCACAATTTTGCAACCCATTTGTTCACCCAGTGTCAATTATCTAATGTAGTCCTGGGCTCTACACTCCCGGTCCTCTGCCAACCTGGGGAGAGCAATGGACTGACCTCATGCTTCCTTTGATGCATGAGTAGTCCAAGCCACTTCTTTTCACCTGACAGGTGAGCGTTTCCCCGGTGGAACGTAGCAAGTAGAAGGAACACGTTTTTCCAACCAATTCCATGAGGCGCCCCGGCTGGCCAGGGGGAGGCAGTTTAGAGACCAGGATTACTGCATGTTTTTTGTGAGGGTACCTACCCTAGGCTAGGGGACACTGGGAGAACATACAAGCTCCACGCCCACAGCACCCACAGTGTCCCCAGCGGGAATCAACACACACACACACACACAGTCCAGTCCAGTCCAGTCAATAGTTCAGATTGACAAGAATGTGTGTCGCTTATAGTTAGATAGTTGAGTGTTTTTTTAAATTGATCAATTGATAGTAAAACGTATGTATAGAAGATTATATTATATTATTAGTTTACATTACATTAGACTAAAATGAACTAAGGCCTAGTTCATTTTAAGGCCTACCCAGTAGGCCACTGAGGTCGGTAGCATTACAAATTGAATACAACAAACCCTAACTACCGGTATTCCATTTCTCTCCCTCTATTTCCCATTCCAAGTACATTTGTCTATAATTATGTAACACCAGCTCCGCTATTCCAAAGCCCCTTCAGATACATATTTAAACTATTTTCAGCAATGGTATAATAATCTTTTAGGTGGGTAGATCTTGTTGAGCTGGTCATTTTGAAAGTAGCTCTCAAGTCAGAAAATGTGGGCACCCCTGAGGTAGGAAAGAGGTAGCCAAATGTTCAATAGTGGCAATATTTCCCTTCAAAGGCCTTGAAGTAATTGCACTATGGCACCCTCTGTTGAAACAATGTTGCCTGAGTCCCAGTTGTGTTAACATACTCTTGTATTAGATTGAAGACATTTTTCCATACGGGTTAAGATCCAAGACTGGCTATGTTTAGGTTATGGCTAGCTGGGGCCTGCTACTGTTGATATAGGCTACTGTAGTTCTGGCTGTGATTCTCTATCATTGTTTGGGCTAAAGTTGCAAAGGCTGTCTTCTCAAAGTGTCCAGAAGTTAGTGTATTTAAAGTAGCTACATATATGTTTAATATGCCATTAATACATAATTTAGTTTTTGTATTTATTTTTATTTTATTGCTGTGAATGTGACGATGAGGACAGATATTCTGTCAGCAAGAGCACAGCACTACAAAGGAAAATCCAATATTCAAAGCCAGACCTTTTTCTTTTCCAAGCAGTGCTTGAATGTCTCTAGACACAGACGCCTGATTATATATATATTGTCTTGATGTGTACACCGGTGTCGTGCGCCAAACACAACAACAGATCTACAAGCTCACACAATGGTATGATGGATTTACAAATCAAACATGGCAGAAAGACTGACGTGTTGCACTCACTGGTGACAGCTGTGCCATTCCCATGAGTAGCGTGGTCTGCTGGGAAGGAAGTCTGCTGTGCCCTGGTTCTTCACCCTCTGAGGGAACCTCAACAACATGCGAGTGTCATAGTCTCTCACCTCCCCTCGGTAGGCTGAACTGAATGAGCAAACACATCACAATTATATACACACACACACACACACACACGCACGCACACACGCACACACACATGCATGTATAAAATCACTGTCAGTGAATAATCTCAGTAATCTCTTTTCCTGCTAAACGCCTCCTCCTCTGGGGAGCAGTTTCCCTGAATTAAGGCAGGCTAAGTGCAAATTGTGGTTGTAGAAAGAAAAAAAACTGTAGGCTATATGAGACTGTTTGGGTTAGTTTTTAATGAGTTTACCAGTGGTAATGTCTGTCTGCCCCCCCCCCCCCTCTCTCTCTCTCTCCTAGGGAAACTATACAGTGATTAAACTTCAGAGAATTCCACCCTTAAGGATTAGTGGCAGGACTCTATTACTTTACTCCCCTGCATGATGGTACCACAAGGGCTGCCCTGGGCCGCAGACACTCCAGGTGCTTGTTATGGTTCACTGAGTCACGCTGGGCCTTGACAGTCATGCAGCAAACCCACTTCTACTCTCCCGTGTAGCTTTGATGATAGCCTACCTTGACAAACAGTTTTCTTCAGCTGCACATCTGAGATTGTACATTGGAACCCTCTGAACATACACAGAGGACTGAATGTAGTATGCGTCTGGTACTAGATCAGGCAGTCCTATTAAAAGAAAAAATACATTTGAAATAGAAAAATGTTGCATAACTTCATATTTTTTTCCCAGATAAATCTGAGTAATAACTTGTAGGGCAACTGCAGGCTTTACTTTAAAAAAACACATTAATTGTCTTACCATACTGATGATATCTTGTGCCATATCCGGGTCTGGATCTGGGCCTCGGTCTCTCGTACGCGTCATGGTAATTGTAATAGGGATTGTCTCTATCTGTAGACTTGTAAGGGTCATACGGGTCATCACCAACCATCATGTCTTCTCTTCCTCTCGGTGGTGGTGGTGGTGGTGGTGATGATGGGCTAACACTGGGTTTATCCAGCGTGTCATTCTTTGTGTTATTGGCCTTTGGATGGTGGGCATTCTGATGGCGGTGCTGGTCATCATGCCCTCTCAAACGTCTTTGAACCTGAGGTGGGAGCCAGCGCAGACCGTCGGCGCGCCCTCCGGAGGAGTCGGACACTGCAGCCTGCGCAGTTGTTTCAGCAGCAGGCGGTACCTGGCTGGAGGATTCCGGCTGTTTTCTCGCCGCCCCAGCAGTCACGTCTCCATCGCGAATGATGGTGACAGCAGGTCTCGCTTGCACTTGCTCCTTGGATGCACCCCTTTGCCTCGGTGGCTGGTACTCGGAACCATGACTTAATATACTAAAGATCTTGCCGTTGTGTGACCATTGTAGCGTCTGCCGAAGAGCCGTCCTTCTTTGGTTATTATGCCCTAGCCTTGCTTCTTGATTCCCCTGAGAATTAACAGCCTGCGGTATGAGAACAAATAAATAGACGCATGCATATGCGTAAAGCGGCGTGCCAAAAACGCGTAATCCCATGACGAATCCAACTGGAAGGGATTTTGTCTGTGTTCAAACAAGAATTTCGAATAATTGGAACATCAACCTCCCTTTAAATTAAAATGTATTCATTTCTAAAGCATGTGCAAACAATAGAAAAGCACAGCTGGACTCATACCTCTCCGCGTAAACTCATATCGTTCTGTTCCTGAATCTTGGGCTTGCAGATGCGGGCCAAGTGAGATGGGGAGGAGGAGTTCCCAGTCCTGCTGGCTGCTCACATAACGAGTGGATGGCCTACGGGACGACTGGTCGTTTGAGTTGTTTGATAACTAGACGCTTCCCAGAGCACGCGCAAAGCAGTTCTGCTCGTGTTACAACTTGCATTAATGGTGATATAATAAATGTGCTGTAAAAACTTTTTTTCTCCCTCCTTTTTGCCACTATCCCCAAGAAAAACAGATGCACGTGTCTGGATAGACAACAAGACATTTAATTAGCAATGTGATTGTGAAAGCATCCACAATAATATAGCTAATTCCCAAGTCCTTTCCTTTTCTTAATTTTCTATATTTATAAACACATGTCATGATAAATGGCACTCACCCTGACTGTTGAATGAACTCTTGCCTAAGTGCAGCGCATAGTGCCAAGAGGCTCTCCGCACATCAACCTTCTCATAGGCGGAGCTCAACAACCTAAACAGAATGGTAGTATAATGGCTCTGCAACATGTTGTTTTTCTGGGAAACCATGAAACATTTCCCCCCCTGCTTTAACCCTCTCCTCTCCTTTGGCTCCTTTCTGAAAACGTGGAGTGTATGCCTAGCCCATTCATCATGTAGCCCGCAGGGGTGCCCACACTTTTTGGACTTTTTGGCCCACACTTTCAAAATGACCGGCTCAACAAGATCTAAAATGATTGATCTCATTTCTGAAAATAGTTTAAAAAGGTACCTGAGGGGGCTTTGGAATAGCGGCGCTGGTGTTACATAAGACAAACGCGCTTGGAATGGGAAATGGCCGGGGGGTGGAATTGGAAGGGCCGTGTTCTTGAAAACAAAGTATTGCATACAGCTAGGCCATTTTTGATGCCAAAATTATTTTTTATATTTAAAGCATATATTTTTAGGGGAAGTCATGTGATCTACCTGCACAGATCTTTTGGGCACCCCTGATGTAGCCTATGTGGTAATAATCACCATATCTGCCAAGTAATCTCCATTTTGCCAATAATACACAGTCATTAAAGCTATATCCTGACATATGAAGGTTGCAAGCTGGCCACAATGACCCCAAAGTCCTTGACAAATTTGAAGCTTGTGTTGTATTCCAATAAAAAAATACTGGCATGTTGTTAACACCAGAGGCATAATGCCTAGTTTGGGGAACTTAATCAGAGGTTTTCAATTCCCTCCGTCTAGCAAACCAGGAAAGCCTTCTAGAATCGGCATTCATGACCACATTATGGCTGCTATACTTTACCACTATAGTCACACATGGGACATTTTCTTCTTTTTGAGTGGTGCAACCACTCCAAGGAACAGCAATGTCCGTGTTCACCACCTATGTGACTCGTGTTAACCTATGTGACTCGTGTTAATGTGTGTGACTCATGTGTGACTCATGAGTACCAGTAGGGCGCTGTTGTGGCAGAAACAGAGACAGAGAGATGCACTGTTGCCTGCTAATGAGAGAGAGAGAGAGCGAGAGAGAGGGGGGGGGGGGATTTGCACCACTCAGTTCACACGGGTGTGATTTTTTATTATTCGTATATTTATACAAAGCTGCATTTTGGGCAGTATAGTTGTCACATCTGCAATCTACAGGTATAGACATGAAAGAGTTTGGGAACCACTGGCCTATATTAATGTTAAAAGATTGAGTGCTGTGATGTTTGTATACATTTTCGTATTGTAAGTGTATGGAGTTTACAGAGCCTCCTGATTTAAGAGGTATGCCTGCTGCCCGGTATCCTGTGCTGTGAAGAGTTTTGAAGGTAGAGTTGGAGATCTATCAATCTAGAGATCAATCAATCTAGAGCCCATGGTCGAGTCATCATTGTGATGTCAGAACATGATTGTGATGTCAGAACAGGCCAGCTCCATATATGGAGATCTATAGGGGTTTGATCGGGTCAGATCAACATATGGAATTAATTCTGCACTGGCCATATATGGAGCGTGTCTTGAGTGTACAGGGTTTGATGAGGTCAGATCAACATATGGAATTAATTCTGTACTGGCCATATATGGAGTGTGTCTTGAGTGTACAGGGTTTGATGAGGTCAGATCAACATATGGAATGAATTCTGTACTGGCCATATATGGAGCGTGTCTTGAGTGTAAATTATTGTAAATACGTAATAAGTTAATGATGTGAAATTATATTTAAACAATTGTTTTTATTTAATGTCTTTTGATTAGTGAAAATGGACAAAAAGGGAAACAAATAGCATTGTGTACGACAACGCACACACACATGCACAACCCAAGACTTCAGCACCATGGACAGCGATCATGTCATTTTGGAACCCAATAAGCAATTGGACACACATGACATGTGATGGGCCCGCCCGTCACGCCAGGGGCCTGCACAGTACTGACATAAAATAAAGGTTGATGTGCACGGGTAGCCTATACTCAGGGAGTATAGCCTCCCCTCAGCCCCCCTGAAGCTCCGCCCCGGCCTCTTAGCCAGGGTTTGAATGCACACTGCCCATTGGCTACCTGAATCTATAGTTATAGATCAGGATGAGTTGAAATGTTAGCGTGCGTGTTGCAGTTAAAGGTTTCGTTTTTCTTTTAGGTTTTATGACCTCAATTACACCCAAAAAACCTGAACTTTGAACATTCAGTGGATTTTCTGTGGTCTGGAGTTTTCTCTGGGGTTTGGAAGCCTTTTGAGCTGAAATTAAAACAGGCAAAAACTGTGAAAACAGTGACATCTACTGGCAAATACCATTGACATATACTGTATGGGATTTGCAGGCTGTGACATCACCAACAGCAGGAAAATCAGAGCACTTGTTTGAGCCAGAAAACCCCAGACCACAGAAATGTTAAAAGTTCAGTTTTTTTGGGTGCAATTGAGCTCAGAAAACTGTAGAATAAATAAGAAAAATTACAAAAACTCTTTTTTATATGTCACAATCCCTTTAACTACAGTTACAGTAGTACAGTGGTGGTGACATTGTATCTCTGCAATGCCACTTCCACCACCAGGCGGTGAGAACAGCATCACACCACCAGGCACGCCTATACTCTACCTCAGGGCTGTGTGCTGAGCCCTCTCTCTTCTACTCACTGCACACACATCAGTGCGTGGCCATGCACAGCTCCTATACCGTCGGCATCAAGTTTAGTCTGGCGACGCAGTCGTCTGATCGTCAGCGATGACGAGACTGCAGGTGACAGGAACAAGTTCAGATCACTGGCAGTCTGGCACAATGGTGTCATGAGAACAACTTCTCACGACAGGAGGCCGCCTCCATGTACGTTAACCTGGAATCAAACCCGGGACTTGCTGCCAGGCATAATGAATAATGAATTGAATTTTTATAGCGCTTTTCCAAGTGCTCAAAGCGCTTTACAATGGTTCATTCATTCATACATTGGGAGGTGAACAGTAATCAATACTGGAAGCTTTGAAAAATAAATGTACTTTCCTTAAATGTTGTCTTCATCACCACATAGTCAACAGTTTTTCTCTCCTTTGTATTTACTATCTACTTTTACCGAAACATTTATTTTTCTTTCTACTATTCATTAAAGAAAAGAGCCTACTGTATTACTATTATATGTTTCCAGCTGTCTCAAATGATAACCCTCTCTTTCCACAAGAAAATAGAAAAAATATACTGCAAAATCCTGCGTATTAATTTAATTAAGTGTACACATGGATCCACTGAGGATTTTACTGTATATCCAATGCAAATTGACTATGTAGGCAATTGACTTTTGGCCATGATTTGATTGTGTGTTGGCTTTGAGCATGGATTGGGTCATACTTTTGTGGTTCCTCATACCACTGGCTCCTCAAGAGAGTGAAAGTATGTGAAGGCTACGTGTTCCTGGGTTATTTCCACTCCCTTCCATGGAAGGCCAGCCAGCCAGACAGAACCAGCTGTACTGGGTCACTGTTATTTTTTGCTCATAACTCATTGAAGTTGCTCCATACAGACTGTACTACCCTCACTCTGCAGTGAGGGTAGTACAGTGTTCCCTCAGACAGAGAGTGAAGCCACATCTGCAAGCTATTAACCCAGTTCCTTTGTCCACGTTGCTGGAATTCTCTCGCACTTCTGATCTTGGGCATATTGTCCTATGAGAATTTAAATGTATCCACTTTTGAATTGTAAAATGTGTTTTTCTTTTTTGAGACAACGCCCTCTGACTAAAATACTTCCTTCAGGAAAGGGGAAAAAATAAGAGCTAGGCATTTTCTTGCGAGTCCCCTTCCACTGTGCATGGTGCTAAATGTACTGTAAAATCAACACCATTTTTCGGTGCATCACAAACTCAACATCTGGCCAGTAAATACCGACCTATAGCCACCCTGAGACACGAAACAGCAGCCGACTTCTGAAGCTTAGAAAATGTTAAGCTTAGTTATTCAACAGTTTGGTCTTAAATAACTCTACATTCTGATAGTTATCATTGCTTTAGTGTTTGTTTGTTTGTTTGTTTGTTTGTTTTTTGTTTGTTTGTTCAGTAACAAGAGTTTCCATGTCTCTCCAGCTCTTTAGTCAAAGAAACAGAAAGTGCATTTTTACGTCAGGATGCCAATTGTATCTAATCAGGAGAGAGAACTCCAATACAGGATACACAAATGAAATTGGAATGAATGACACAAACAAATGAGCAGACACATTTAGAAATGGAGCACTATAAAATGGAAGCGGATAACCTATGCCATTAAACACCTATTTAAAACTATTTATTTCATAATTTCCAAAAACACTCTCAGTGAGAAAATAATTACCGTTTCCATTTTGCACAGTCATGTTTCTTTTCCCCTAACACCTCTATATTTTTAGCAGCATGATATCACCAACTTAAAAAAGGACCACACACACTCACACGCACGCAGACCGCACGCACGCGCACACACACACACACACACACACACACACACACACACACACACACACACACACACACACACACACACACACACACACACACACACACACACACACACACACACACACACACACATATTGTACTTTTACTCCACTACATTTATTTTAAAACTTTAGTTACAAGTTACTTTGTAGATTTTCATTATTATTGTATTGTATTATTGTGAGCTTGTAGATCTCCTATTTTCAAATCATTTACATTTGAAAACTTGAAATGGGACATTCTGCACAATGAGTAGCCTACTTTTACTTTTAGAACATTATGTATTTCTACATTGCATTATTGATAGTTTTACTAAGTAAAACATGTGAGTACTTTTTCCACCACTGCTAAGAACTGAGTACACCTGCGTTTTGGCCCTCACTAGCACTTTCCTGCTAATCCCCTCTACAATTAAGACACAATCACTGTTTACTAATGGCAAATTCCTTATTCTCTAACACACACACACGCGCACACACACGCACACGCACACGCGCACGCACACGCACACGCACACGCACACACACACACACACACACACACACACACACACACACACACACACACACACACACACCTACCTCACGGCCATTTAAGATATGTATGCATTCAACAGGACTCTCAAAACACTGACACAGACAGACAGACAGATTTTTCCATCTCTTTCATAAATGGTAGGTTTCCATTACTTCTGGAGAGAAGCTTGAACCCCCCCCCCCCCCCCCCCCCCCTCCACACACACACACACACACACACACACACACACACACACACACACACACACACACACACACACACACACACACACACACACACACACACACACACACACACACACACACACACACACACATCTTGGTCTATCGTGGTGGACGTGGCACTCTACACGGGTAGACTCAGCAACCAGGAGGAGGAGCCCTTCACTCAGACCATATAGGGTCTCACACTCCTAAATATCACTCTTCATCTCACTGAGCATGGTTCTAATTTGGGGTATCCCTAAAATCCTTATCTGGCTGGACAAAAAAAGTGTTTTTTTTTGTAATTTAGTTGGTCTGAGCTCATGAAATATCACAGTCACAGACACTGACGTGAATTAAGACATGGTCCACACTCACAGAATACACAAACGTGAGTCCCTTCTCTTACTTCTCTGGATTCTTCTCTTAACCCCATTCTGGACGGGAGCCCCCTTTGGTGTTTTAAGGCAAGCATTATGTTATACTTTAGCTGTTTAAAATAGCAGATCTACAAGCTCATAGCGTGGCACTGAGTGCGCGCTATGAGCTTGTAGATCTGCTATTTTTGAAAAATCATGAAAATGTGGCGCAAATCTTTGAATATACAGTATATTCTTTCAGAGCGAACGTTTTTAACTGAAATCTTTGCTTCTGGGGAGGGTCCCTGGAACAACATATTTTCAGATGAGGGTCGGTGGCCAATTACATATATTTTTGGGGGTCCTTGACATGAAAGTGTTTGAGAACAACTGACATAGAAACAGTTTTTTTAAAGAAAACTATCAGGATTTAGAAGACATTTGTAGAATCGGCCTCAGTCCAAAAAGGGAACTTACTAGACTACGTCAACTCAACACACAATCAACACAGTGTGAAGGGTTTGCCCCCATCATGTAGTGATAACGTTCTTTTCTCACATTAATCAACCATTTACAATTTTACAATTTAGGCATTTAGCAGACGCTCTTAATCCAGAGCGATTTACATTAAGTAATAACAAAAAGCATTGCATACATCACATATATAAAAAGTAGTTATCATGAATCATGCGTAAACTAAGAACGTAACAGTGGAGTATCTATGTAAACTATACATACTATACTATATAATATATTATACATGTGTACTATAACGTGCTATGACTACATAAAGTGCAATTCTAGAGCTGTCTACATAACAAGCTATAAGTCTGTTTAAAATACTATCTAAGTCTACATAATGTGCTATCTAAGGGGCTAGGTTAGGGCAAGTGCTACGGGCCAACCTACTTATAGTGCATAGATTACTAAAGGCATATAGGTACATCATCATTGTGAGGTCATTACAGTAAATTAAATATTATGTAATTTATTTGACACAGAACTGCATCTACAGGACCCATACATTTATTTGTTAAGTACTTATGCCCTATTATCAAAGAAATTATAAAATATTTGCCTATAACGGCATGTCGTATATACTTCAAAACTATACTCCACAATGCAAAGCACATCGTGACCCAATCCATGCCTATATGTGCTGACACACCATACAAGAAAGAGGAAACTACTGGGTGACCACAGCATTATGAAAGTATTTGAATGAGAGAAACATGAAACTTGAAGCCCAACGTAACACTATATATTGTATAACAAATCCATGCCTATACTGTATATACTGAGATCGCTGCAATTCATTCTGTAAGACTTTTTTATTTATAGGAATGCACTCTAATTACAGTAGTAATTAGTTTTCATGTTACAGAATTTTCTGCAATGCTTCATGTTCTGAGATTGTATCACATACAGTAGTAGTTTTGTGGAGAAATGTAGCCTACATAAAAACAAGAGTCCATATAGAGTATAGAGTCCATGTTGCTCCTATGCCCAAATAGCAATTGGCTGAAGTGTGGCGCTAACTTAAGGAAACAGAATGGGGTCACACAAATCAGTTGGATGCATCCTGGAATTAGATTTTGAGACATCTCGTGCGAAAAAATATTTTCACCTGAGGGTGGCACTAGAGCAGGGGTTTTCAAAGCAATTTTGAGTTGTTCAAACCAAATAAACATAATTGGGGTCACTTTGATTATGTGATCATATACTGTAACTATCGCCACACATAGTTCAATAAGAAATCAAGTACAAGGTGAATGGGCTAAGAATTTGAGTGCCAAGAGAACAAGGAATCAAGATAAGTAAGTAAAATACTATCTACAATGTATAGTCAATGAGCAGGAAGTTTATGGTGCAGTTATTGTGCAGTTTAACCATGTGACACATTTGGTAGGGGATACAGATGAACAGAAAGTTCATAAACCTTTGCTTAGTTTCACATTTTTAATGTTGAATGCACAATAAAACAGATTTTGAGGATTACGGTAAAACAAAACAAAAAGCAATAGTCTAGGTATAGTGCATAAGGTACAATATTTGTTCGCAATTGCAATATATGCTCTTTCATATAATACTGGTAAAAATCCATAATGAAAATAGGTTATTTATTACAGACAGTAACAACACACAAACAAAAAGCAGTATGATGTACATTTACCGTGTTCAATATTTCCATTTTGCTCAAATTATTACAAGACACATTTTTTTTTACATAATATGAAAGCCGATATGGCAACTATGTTGACAATACTGTCTCGATAATCAAGTTATAGATAATCTTAGTCTTTTCAATCATGTTCTAGAGTCTAGACCTTTAGACTATGCAATCATTGTAAATAAATACTTCAATCAATCAACCAAGACAGGTAGAAGATGCTGGTCCAAAGGGCCTCTACGGATACTCTTCATATTACTGTCTACTGCAACATCTTGTCAACTATTGTGAGACGACCTGTGGGATCTAGGGAGAAGCATAGACGAAAAGTCACTCTCACAGAAAGATAATAAGCTCACAACGAGCCGTGACACGATGTATCCGAAGCTTGTAGATTCACTATTTTGGCACGCGACAGAATTGTTTGACGGGGAACCGCATGGTCTTGTTCCATAACTGTAGTCTCAGATTTTCAGAAGTTGGCATATCACCGTTACATTCTGGTTCACTTTCACACACATGGTTCATTTGATTGGCTTAAGTTGGCAAACTTGGCAGCAGGGTTAAACTAGGGTTGAACTGGAAACGGACATATCTTCACATTCGTTCCCAGTTCAAATCTGCTGCAGTGGCAGTGCTGTGTCAATCAGATGAAGGTACGGGGAAATGTACCGGAAAAGGAAACGGGTATGAATGGTAAATGGTGCGTTTATATAGCGTTTTTATCCAAAGCGCTTTCTTTACATACTGTAGATGTGCATTACATTCACCCACCGATGGCGGAGGAAACCATGCAAGGCACCAACCTGCACACTGGGAGCAATTAGGGGTTCAGAGTCTTGCTCAAGGACACTTCGACAGTAACTCTGGGGGAGCCCTCAGGGATCGAACTGGGTCTTGTTATTGGTCAAGGTTTATATCAGTTGATTACCTCATTGTCCTCAAGCTCCTGGTCATCCAGTCCAACAAACTGGTTCTCTTGGTCCATTGGGTCCACCTCGTTGGCTTGTTCGTCTTCATTCAATGCATCTGTTTCATTCTTAATATTAAAGAGAGAAATTGGATATTTAGCTTATATTTTGTCTCACAATTGAGCTGGTTGAATTTCTTTGAGACTGGTGCTGATCAAATACAAGATTGGGTGAAAATTTCACCCAAACTAACAATTTCACCGTGAAATTGTTAGTATTAACCATATTGATCAAGTGGTTGTCAAGACATTGCACCAAATAGCACTGTACAATAAAAAAAACAGAGTCTGACCTCGTTTCCTTGGACTTCATCATCATTTTCTCCTTGGCCTGCAACACCAACATATTTTATTAAAACCATATAATTGCAGCTATATTCAGAGGAAACGGAACAGAAATAATTGTATTCAATTATCTTGCTTGTACACAAGATGTAACAATATTTGAATGTTGAATCTTGAATATAGAATGATACACATTATTGAACATGAATTATAACCAACAAAATGTTACTAAGAACAGTAGATCAATCCCCTCGTTCACCTGAGCGACGTCCCGAGTCTTTCCATAACTGCAAATTCAACTTTGGGATGGTATTGCAGTCGACCAGCCTATTGGTGGTGGTCGTTGACACAGTGAAGACATCTCGAGGGATAGTGCGGATTCCAGTGTTGTCACAGATGATCCTGGCCAGGGAGGCGCGTTGCAGGTCATTTCTCTGTGCAGGGGTGAAGACCCCCCCCCTCTCATACCAAAATCTGGGAAAATACACACACGCACACACACATTGATTGATTGATTGAAAAATGTATTAACAGTTAGCAGAATTACAGTACATTTCAAGCACAAACTCAATACAAAGGCTGTTAACTGTGAGTGGACGACCCAATTAAGCATTACACTTGTTTCACACGTTTATTGTGTGTGTGTGTGTGTGTGTGTGTGTGTGTGTGTGTGTGTGTGTGTGTGTGTGTGTGTGTGTGTGTGTGTGTGTGTGTGCGTGCGTGCGTGCGTGCGTGCGTGCGTGCGTGCGTGTGTGTGTGTGTGCGTGTGTGTGTGTGTGTGCGTGTGTGTGTGTGTGTGTGTGTATATAGTGATATATCACTCACCTGTCTGCTGCACGGATATTCCGGAACTGTCTACTGATGAGACAGGCAAACAGAGGGCCAACGCGGGCACCTGCGCTGAAAGGCTCAGCGACACCACCGAGCCAGACGTCAATGTTATCAGGTGTGCCATAGAGATCACACAGCCGGCGAGCCAGGTCACGATTCTGCAAAACGTAACCGAGCTGAGCCTCGGTTTTGGGTTGAGAGAGCCCACATTCCTTGCGCCAGGCGTTGTAACCTTGTTGGTGAAAAAAGACAATTGTTGATGAGGAATTTGGACTCAGCAGCATTTAACTGAAGTTAAGAAGCACTATTACAATAAGTAGATAAAATGTTTACTTTGTTGTGCATATAATATATACCTTGGTGTCACGTGGCACAAATAAGTGATTAAATAATAGATTTTCAAGAGAAATATTTAGGTGAACATCCTATGGCTTTGTGGGGGAAATGGCCATTCTACAAGTTCATGCATTGCAAAGAAAGCTTCTAGATCTGCTATTTCCAAAAAACAAAAGTCATATTTGTTTCATATACATTTTAAACATTTTGAAAATGTTTTAAATGTTAAATGAAATCTTCGCATGTGCCTATAATGAAACAACAGGTTGACAGTGTTTGTTTAACATGTATGTACTGTACCACGAAGGCCATGGTCACGTCCTCTAGCCATGTTGAGTGCTCCCAGGTCCAAAGCTACATGCATGATAAATTTGAAAAGCTTTTCCCTCACAGCATCCACCAACATGTTATCCTGAGTGTTCAGTTTGCATGGCGATCTAACCATGCCACGGAGAACAGGGTCAATGCCACCTGTAGAAAACAAATACCATACCATTGAAGAAATAATATTAAAAGAAAAAAACTGTACGATTGTCTTTGAAAACAATATTGTTTTTTTGGACTTGGGGAAATACATTTTCACATTTTCGTGATGAGTATAGCCTATAATGTGAATCATGAAAGACATGTTTTCTGCACATTACACAGTGTTCTCACTGAATGACGTACTGCACCTTCGAAAACAATTCTCCAGGGAGTAAAGAAGGCCTGGAACAAGAGGACATTTCCGTGTGGGTTGGCCTCTCTGTAGTTTTCATCCAGACGGGGCAAGACAGGCTGGATGGTATTGTGTGCAAAGCGGTATGCCGCTGTTGCAAACACGTTGGAAACGCTGGGGTCTATGCTAGGGTTGTATCCACGGTAACGGCCAAGCTTTCGGAGTTCGCCCGGACCAAGAATATGTAGCAGGTAGTTCTGGAACACGATCACCTGGAAGACGTGAAATATTGTGGTGTAAGTCAGTCGTGTGCAGGAACACGGATGAGTGGCTAGATGATATAGTCTTAGAGCTGTCACAATTATTATTACATAATCGCCCAATTGCAATTAATTGATATATAATCCCAATTATTTCTTGCATAATAATTGTCATAATCGTGTCCAGGTTGAGAAAGGTTCATACATCTTGAAACAGTTTCAGAAATACAAGCTCACAATGCGTCCACTATTTTGTTACGAATCCTTAATTACTATAAAATATTAAATAGGATATAGCGTATTTTGGCCATAATACATTTATTTTGATTATATTGGTGTTGACCATTCTCAGTAATTTCTTGTGTGTGTGTGTGTGTGTGTGTGTGTGTGTGTGTGTGTGTGTGTGTGTGTGTGTGTGTGTGTGTGTGTGTGTGTGTGTGTGTGTGTGTGAGACTGTGTGAGACTGTGTGTGACTGTGTGTGACTGTCTGTCTGTCTGTCTGTCTGTCTGTCTGTCTGTCTGTCTGTCTGTCTGTCTGTCTAGCTTTCATTCATTCATACATGCACATTATCTGCCCTGATGTGCAACCTTTTCCTCTCATCCATCGTATTGATAGACTGAAGATATATAGGACTATGTATATATATATATATATATATACATACACAAAATATGCTTATTCATTCATTCAGATATCCGGTGCAAATACAGTATCTAGTGCCAGAATCTAAGCTTATATCTTAATTTGGTTAGATAGGCGGCCTACTCTTATATATGTACCTCTTCTGTGTTTCATAGCCTATATACTTCCATACGGCCTAACTTATCTTATCTTACAGAGATTTGTTGTTATTATTATTATTATTAGTAGTAGTAGTAGTAGTATCATGTTACCTGTGTGTAGGCACCATTAATCTTGCGAGCCTCTTGGTAGAGCCTCTCACCGTCCCATCGTGGGTTAATTCTGCTCAGTTCACGGGCCAAACGGTTGTGTTCGCGCACAAATAGTGTGTGAATAGATGTCAGGTATATGTTCTCATCCACACGGGTATCACCTGGAAAATAGCAAAACAGACAATGACCAAATGCCAATCACTTCCTCTTGTCAATATGTCACATGTTACTATTGGACGTTTGCCTTAATTTGAGTGGTCAGGTAGGATTTAAAAGAGTGTATCAATAGCATTCTTCATTCTTCATCAGATTAGAAAATTTTATTCTCAGCCCCAGAGACAAACAGCTCACACTAACCTGCAATGAAACAGGGCACATCTTCTGCATTTGGGTTTTTGGTGATGTTTCTGCGTGTGGCACACATCTTTGCATTCATAGGGTTGAAGGGAAGCAGTTCGCGTCCGCTGTCCCTGACCTGCTCATTGACGCGCATCAGGCCCAAGTCAGAATTTAAGTCACGGAGAGTACGTGCTAGCTTGTCCTCAGACCCATATACTTGGCCAAGGTCAAGGAAGGATGTCAGAGCATTCATCTGCTCTCTCGTGTTTGGTTCACCACCAAAATTGTAGGCCGAAGTTCCTGTTGCACAAGCAGGTGCCGACCTGAAGGAAGGCATGCAACCTTCACGGGGGAGGGGTCGACGAGGGTCATCTTTGGGGAACTGTTCATTGGAAAGCATAGATGAAAGACATAAGTCCTATATACTTCAACAAATAGTGAGAATAGCTGATCTATTACTATAATGACATGCCCAAAAGAGGGACACCAGATTCAAAGTACTTACATTTTATGGGAAGAAAAACTAAATCACAGTTTGGGTAAATATTGAAATTGTTGCAGGCTAATAACATAACACAAACGTAAAAAAAAAAACATTGCAGTAAGGCTAGAAGAAGGACACCAACCACAATGGGGATGCAGGGCTCAACTTCTTTACAGCTCTCCTCACAGTTAACACCGTTGCTGAATGAACGAATGCTGGGGGAGAACGGTGTGAAGCTAAGATCATGATCGTTCCACTGGCCAAAAAAGGTCGTCATGAGGGTGTTCACGCTGTCGTTGACCACGTTTGCATCCATTGTGCTTAGAATTTTGTTGGAGACCGCTCTTGCCTTATAGAGAGGAGTAGAATTGATTATGTTTAAGTAATTTATTGAAGATGTTATTATTATTATTATTATTATTGTGATATATCATATCTCATGCATCATGATGCAGTATACAGTAGCCTATACAGTACCAGTGGAAGCATGACATTGTTGATCTTGTTTTTGGAGCCTTTTGTTAGGAAGATTCCGTCATCATATTCAGCAGGAAGCCAGCGGGCGAATGGGGTGTTGGAGGCCCCAAGACGAGGGTCCACCCTAAAAAATAAATAAACATGAAAGTCATGCATTTGATATATTCAACTGGAAAACCCCAAAGTAAACATAAAATGCCAGCCAAATTTCTAACAAACTTAGCTGTAATATTAGAAACACGGTTCTGGAACATTTGCTAGGTTTCTAAAATGAAATTGAGGTCTTGAAAACATAAGGCGCTCAATCATCAAATCTTTTGAGGTACCCTAAATGTTTCTTCATATAATACATATAAGTAGTCCTATCAAAGTTATACATCTTGATGGCTATACAGCCAATAAGGTTCTACTGTTGTAACAAATGCATGATGGTAGCTCTTACAAGTGGTTGCAGATGCCTGTGGCTGTGCGAAACCTGTTCACGTTCGGTATTTCGCGGCATGTTGGCTTACGCACACGAGCAGCACATCCCGTTATGTTAGCGAGGCTCAACAGCTGCTCCGGAGTAAGAAGATCTGAAAAGAATGTATGAAAAATATATACAGTACTTTGTTATATGGAGTTGTGCACCAAAGATGGTGATCTACAAGCTCACAACACCTCACAATGCTACATATTGTGAGCTTGCAAATTTGCCAGATTGCACTTTTCGGGACACAGAATTATGTTGAACGTGCTCGTGCATTTGTGTAGAAAGAAACTTCTGCTGACCTGTTGCATTCAGTGAGCGTTTGTGCACATGGTGGACCTTGTCGTGCAACAGTCTGATGGTTTGGGCCATGTAGTCTGCAGATCGCACTGCTTGGCGGGTATCTCCACGTGGTTGCTTCATGAGCCGCAGAGTATCAGAGGGGCTAACATGATCCCTACGCACCCTGCGCAGGCTCCTTGAAAGAACATTGGTAGTAGCCTAATGGTTAATGGAAGAATCATGTTGTACAGAGATGGAAATATCCTCTATTTTTGTATTCATTTCTTATTCAAATGTGGCACTAGTAGATAGCTCAGAGCATCTGTCTAAGACGAAAAGCTTAATATGTCCCCCAGCCAAGGATGATTCCCTTTTAAGGCCAATCCACACCAATGCGACTCTTTGCAACTCCTTGCAACATGCAACTCTTTGGCCTTAAAGCTGGCCTTAAAGCTGTTCGGTTGCAAGGAGTTGCATTGGGGCGGTCTGGCCTTAATTTAGGCTAGTCTAGTGGATAAGATCATTGGTTTTAATGTCCCTTCCTGTGTTGGCCAATGCGACTCCTTGCTTGCAACTCCTTGCAACATGCAACTTGTTGCAACCATTATCCCCAATGGCATGTTGCAAGGAGTTGCATTGGTGTGGACTGCCTCAAAACTGTTCTGTTGCAAGGAGTTGCATTGGGGTGGTGTGGCCTTTAGGCTAGTGGATAAGATCATTGGTGTAGCGCCCAAATCCTATATTTGTGGCACTATACTGGTCGCCGACAGTCGGGTTGTAGTTAAGACCAGAATGTGAAGTCCAAACATGTGCGTATAGTTGGTATAATGAAGATTTATTATCGGTCTCTGCAGGCCTAGTCACTACAGCATACATCTAAATAAATGCAATAAACGAAAACTGTTTGCCTCTTGTCAGCAACACCTGCTGGTTGATTGAGACCTGATTAAATACCCTGCCAACCTTGACATTGACCACGCCCCTCAGTGGACATCATTGGATACATTTAGGAGGCTCAAATGGCTCTTACAATTGG
Source organism: Electrona antarctica (assembly GCF_951216825.1). Classification (NCBI taxonomy): domain Eukaryota; kingdom Metazoa; phylum Chordata; class Actinopteri; order Myctophiformes; family Myctophidae; genus Electrona; species Electrona antarctica. The sequence continues at coordinate 16,274,936 of NC_136797.1, forward strand.
CTTTAATGTCCCTTCCTGCATGGCACTGATTATTACTGTTAAATGGGTTGTATGCATTATTCAGTTGTTTAGTAGTGAACTGCACTATGTATGTAGTAGTAGTAGTGGGTTATATCATTAACTCACTCTTCTCTGGAGTACTTGTAAGCTTCATCCACAATTTTCTTTGCCTCCTTAAAAGCATCTTGAAGGTATGGGCTGCCCAAATAATCCCCTGAAAACCATAAGAAAGATACACAGTCATCCTTCCATACCATAGAAATTGCAAGGCTTTGTAATATCCATATAATACAAGCAATGACCAACATATGTTGAGTAGCTATACAATGAATATATAATATAATTATATAACTTAATGAAATTATGCAGTTTTTCATTTTGTAAAATATGATACCTGATGGAGTAGAGTGGCTGTGCATGAAGCACATGCCCAGTGTCAAAAAGATGAAGAGACAGGGATTCATCTCTGAAATGTATGACGAGAGAATAAATAAGAGAGTAGAGAGTAAATATACAATACATCTTTGCAAAATATGACAAAAAGAAACATATAATGACCCCCTTACCTGGGACTTTGATGGTTCTCTGAGAAGTCCAAAATATGAAGTAATTGTTTGGGTCACTAGCCCAGTAGTCCTGCCCTTACCAGTGACTAGCCCTACTTATAGTCAGAAAAAGGCCTCGCCCCCTGTGTTCTATAGCTCAAAGGTAGTTCCTTCTTCCTTCCCCCCCTATCTTAAGTTGTAGTTCTCTTCCTTCTCATCATTAAGTATTTGTTTGATTATCTTTCACCGAAAAGGAGGGGGGGGGGGAGATGAATAAGACAAACATAAAAAGTCCATAGACTTGGCTGCCACATGAGGTCATGTCTGACAGCCAGACATTGGAGGGGCTAGTGCCCCTCAATAATAATATAATAATGATAATATTAAATTATTTAGCTTATTGTATTAGTAGTATTAGCAGCAGCAGCAGCAGTTTCAGCATCCTTTGGTGACATTACATACAATTCACCAATTTAATTCTCTGCCTATTTATATTGTAAAGTGTTCTAAATCTTATAAACGTCATTGATATGTATTTTTGGGCAAAAATAAAGTGTCCCTTTAATCACCCTTTGTAGTGTCTGCTGATTTATATTTCAGACACATCAACTCACTTATAAAATAACATATAACAATACCCATTGATTTGGTAAACAGCCTGAGAGAGTTTATGATGGAAGATAATCAAATATAATTTGAACACAGAATTATTTGAAGGGAATTATTGGCATTGTTTACTGATATAGGCATGCTCTTGTCGTTAGATGCCACAGATGAACTGGGGAAGGAAGCAACATAACCAATGCCATGTTTAAGAACCTTTATGATCTGTTCTGAAACCTCATGATGCATGCAATTAGTCAAATAATCTATCATTTCTATCTATACATTATATATAAAACTTTAGGCCTCTCTTGTGTGTCTGTGCAGGGTGTGGCTGACAATAAGCACTCTCACTATACAGCACCTCCCTGGGTAAATAAAGGATGAAAAAAGAACAGCTTGCAAAAAATCATCAGATTTAAGACGCACTTTTTCTCCTGGCCTTGCTTCAGATCCATTTGTAATATGATTTGTTATTGATCTCCCCCCCTGTTCTTATTCTTCTTCCCTTTCTCTCTAAAACGATGGAGCTTGCACAAAAAATAATTTCACCCACTGTATGCAAACCTGTGCTGTGACAATATAGTTGATTCAGATTCTATTTGAGTGTGTAACCTTGGCCTTTACTGTGTATAGCTAATTTTAGTGCCCTTCTTTTGTATTTCAATTGTTTTGTTTTTGTGTCTTTGTTTTTTTTGTATTAGATAGATAGATAGATAGATTCTTTATTATTGTGTCATGCACCCAAGGCGCCCAGCCCACATGGACTAATAGGACACACCACAAATCATTGCGTCAGTATTGCATTGTGTACAGGAAACAGTTTTTTTTTTTTTTTTTTTTACACAAACAAAACATTCTGCCTTTTTTCCCACGCTTTGCATAAAAAGTCTGCTAAAGCAAAAATACCTTTCCTAAAACAAAATTCCAACTTTTCGTAGTCCTCTAACCAGAAAAAGTTAACACAGATGGTTGTCATTTTACAAAATAATACATGTCTTAGTTCTTCATATAATGGGCAGTAAAACAATTTTCAATTTCTTTCAAATCACACAGTAAACATACTCTGTCCTCCTCAGGAGTACCAATGAATCTACCCGTTTCTAAAGCTAATGGTAAGGTTATTAGTTAGGCTAATGGTTATTGTCTCCACCAGGCCGAAGGCATGGGGAGAGAGTATGTTTTGCACTCTGTCCGTCTGTGTACAGCTAATCTCCGGCACCGTTAACCCGGTCGATGCCAAATTTTGTACACACACTCCCTGGGTGGCAACGATGGTATCTGTCCGATATTTCATATATCAATTCACTGATGTAAACAGGTCAACTCAAGTGCTTTTTTGGCTTTATCCTCGTAGCAGTTTTTGTATTGAACTGTACCCATTCTACAAACTGTGAATACAATTTTCAATCAATCAATCAATCAATTGGTGATCTATTGGTCCATTTCTCCAGAAAGAGATGGGCGACTGGGGGTACCCGGAAGAGTGGGCAACTGAGAACTCTGGGCAACATTATTTTCCTCATGCATATTATGATTAGATATTGCTGCACATTATACTTTTTCAAAACTGCTATTGTACTTGTCTAGGACAAGACTCTTAATTACAACCAGTATTTTATCATCATTGTATATTTTTCATTGTGTATTTTAATTACACGCTTTTTGCGTATTTTATGATGCTATTATGTTAGCAGAATTTGGCAGTCCAAATGTCACTGCTGACAAATAAGACCTTGATTCAAGTAACGCAGCCAAATTACACTGCCCAGCCCATTCCAAGAAAAAGGATCATACACTAGCAGGAAACTGCCCAGCCCGATACGTTCCTTCAGTCCCTACGCTCATTCCGTAGCTCCGAGATGAGCTACAGAATGAGCGTAGGGCTATAAACTGCCCTGCCCATTCCAAGAAAAAGGATCATATACTAACAGTAAACTGCCCAGCCCATTCAAAGGACCCAAAGAAACAGGAAAAGTGCAGCTCCTCAGAGCACAGGTGACACAGGCCGGGTTGCCTAAAGCCTAAACAGTAGCCTCAGTACCCGGGCTTTTATTTCCGTTCACATTACCTACACAGGGTCCACATATAGTCTCTGGCCTGTCAGAGACAATAAAACAAACCCATTGGCATGGGCAAAAAAAATATGACATTTTCTAGAATAAAGGTAAAATAATAAGTTCAGGTTTTGGGCAAATGAGGTGCACAAACTCTCTGATGACAAAAGCTTAACTACGACAACTTCACTCTCAACCTGTATTGATGGTACTATCTCAGTTGTATCCTTGAAGAGGGCAGACAAAGGTTCCATTAATATTACAACAAATAGACCATTAATTATCCATATACTTTATTGTACATTTTACACACAGATGTAATATTGAAAGCATAATGTAATAAAATATAATCAATGTTAAATTTCAGGCTGCGTCTGTCAAGTCTTTGTGTCAATATTCCCAATTGCAAACAATGTCAGTGTTTTTGCAATATACACAGGAAACTAAATGTAACAGAAAGTTGCCCAAACAGCTTAAAATGCAGAAACTGGTAGATTTTTCGCAATTAGCTAACTATGTGACAGCACCCAAGTGGGATTTCACCAGATTGATGGTCAGAGTTGGTGTCAGTACAAACTTTTGTATCCATTTGCATTTGGGTAAAGCTTTTGCTGTAAGGCAATCAATTCAGTTTGCATATTTGCAAGCACAAATGTTATATTAATGCAAATAGAAGATTATTATACACGGCAAGAAGAAAACAGCTTTTTTTGTTGTTTTTCTTCTTTGTAATTATTTGTTTGGTCCAAAATATTGTGTTTGTTGTCATGATTTGTCACGACAAGAGTTGACTTTGTACAACGCTTATAAGGTCTTTAAATAAATACGTTTTGAAATGTGGGCACTTTTGGACAAAAATAGCGAAAATAGCAGATCTACAAGCTCACAACGCGTTGCGCTGCAACGCATTGAGAGCTTGTAGATCAGCTATGTTCGGGTCACAACCAAGCACCCTTTATCTACTGGAGATGCGGTGTATGACATGGATTCCTAAACAAATTTGTTCAACGCCAAAATTCTTCGTTCCAAGTTCAGGAGACTTCGGAAAAAAGCAATTCTCCTGAATGCTGCCTTCCGGAATGGGATGGAAAGGAGTGGCATTTTTGCATCTCTTTCACCATAGTAAATGCTGCATTCATGGTCTGGAAAGGGCAGTTGTTTTACAGACGGGTAAAAGGGCAGGGGCTCAAGCCCCCTTTGATGTCTGACCTCAAGTGTGCTAGGGCCAACGTACCATCTTTGTTATCCTATGGCTGCTTTTATTTGATACTATGTTAATTTTCTTTTCTATTGTTTGTATATTTTTATTGTTGCTACAATGTCAGAGCAACCATAACAAAATTATTGTCAAAAATAATCCTACATATAATATAAATAAGGAAACCTCTGTCATCAATCACATCGTCTGTTCTGCGTGCAAGGTTCTTCTCAGTGGGTTGAGAAATTGATCTGAATTTGCACAAGGCCATATTGACCAATATAGCATATATGCTACAGGATACTGGACACACCATGAACAATATCTGTTGACATACAGCGGTGTTGCTGGGGTCAAAGTACAGTCAGTCCCCTGAGCTTGTTGAGGAAGTAAAGTTCTACTTTACTTCCTCAAGTACTACAGTACAAGAGTCAATCATATTTAATTTTTCATTCAGAGAAACATTTATCTAGGTGAGTTGACAATAGCCAGTCACCAAACGCAGTTAGACCTCACCCATTCCACTCACTCACATAAGGAAATGCTGTAGCTGTAGCTCATAAACCGAGGAAACTTAAAGGAGCATTCAGTGATTTGGGTGATTTGGAAAAAAACCCGGGCCGCCCCGGTAACAAGATGTGCACATGCACACGCTCTACAGTGGGGGGGGGGACACAACAGGCCAACAGCACGTGCACCAAGCTGTGCTGTTAGCCGAAACGTTTGTCCTGATGTAGAGAAATATACCTGTTGAAATTGGATTCTTGGTGTGTGTGACCTTTCTACCTATTCTACTGTATACTGTATAGCTGAAATCAAAATGACACAGATGCTTTCCCAGTTCTAATGGGTTAAACTTTATTGTACGACTGAGCAATAGGCATAACATAACACACAGGAGCTTGGAACAATCAAAACACAAATTGCCCAACCAGCTTCATACTTGGGGATTTCTGATCTCAAGTTATTAGTTGGGTGGTGTCATTTTCATAAGTACAACATGGAATAACTTAAACAGGGTAGGTACTAGGTAGGGTGTCTGTCTGACTGTCTGTAAGACATAATGTAATTCATTTATTTGAAGCAGAATTTTGTTAGCTCGGGGCGAAGAGGGAAGGCAGAATGAAGCTGTATGGAGTGGCTGGCTTCTGGAAGGACAAGGGAACCTCTTATGCCTGGGGGATCTAGGGAGAAGCACAGGTGAAAGGTCACTCTCACAGAAAGATATATGAACAATGCGTTATGCAATGCTTTGTAAGCTTGTAGATCAGCAATTTTTGTCATGTGAGAGCATTGTATGACAGGAGAAGAAGAAATTAGGCATAATTCTGACTTATTTGCCAATTGCCAAGACGAATATTAGTTGATTACCTCATTGTCCTGAAGCTCCTGGTCATCCAGTCCATCAAACTGGTTCTCTCGGTCCATTGGGTCCACCTGGTTGGCTTGTCTGTCTTGATCCAACGCATCTGTCTCATTCTGGTGTGAGTTTACAGAAAAACAGAGATATTTACAATGTATTTATTGACATTTTTCTATGATATAAAACATTTAATTTTGAGACTAGTGTTGATCAAATATAGGCTTGGCTTAATGGATCAGGTCTGTTTTTGTACAAAGAGACTTGACCAAGGTAACAGGAACCGAGGAAATTGTTAGTTTTAATCGTAACCTTGATCAAGTGGCACAAAATAAGAGTCTGACCTCAATTCCTTGGACTTCATCGCAATTTGCACCTTGGCCTGCAACACCAAACACAACACATGATTTAGAATTTTCATTAAAACACTTATAGCTTTTACATAGACATAGATATACAGGTCAATAGATGTTTGTAACATTTGTAGTAGGAACCTTGCACACATCAGCACCTTCAAGCACCTCGAGGAATGCCCATAACTCCGACATCCCATTACTCTGACTACATGGCTTTGCGTGCGGTTAGGGTAATAGAGCGTCGCAGTCCCGCCCCCTACCAGGGCCCAGGAAATGATTCTCCGTTCATTTTCCTCATAGACATTTCAAAAAGTATTTATTTAAAGACCTTTTAAGCGTCGAACAAAGCCAACTCTTGTCGTGACAAATCATGACAACAAACACAATTATTATACACGGCAAGAAGAAAACAGCTTTTTTTGTTGTTTTTCTTCTTTGTAATTATTTGTTTGGTCCAAAATATTGTGTTTGTTGTCATGATTTGTCACGACAAGAGTTGACTTTGTACGACGCTTATAAGGTCTTTAAATAAATACGTTTTGAAATGTCTATGGGAAAAATGCATTGGGAATTATTTCCTGGGCCTGGCGCCGTCATGAAAGGGGGCAGGACTGCAACGCTCTATAGGGTTAGGGTAATAGGCTTAGGGTTAGTAATGCGCGAGTCGGAATAATGACACAGCACCAAACACCTCAAGCAGGGACGTGCAGAGAGTGTTAGAGAGGCAGGGGCTGAAATCCCGTAAGTGGGCACTTTTGGACAAAAATAGCGAAAATAGCAGATCTACAAGCTCACAACGCGTTGCGCTGCAACGCATTGAGAGCTTGTAGATCAGCTATGTTCGGGTCACAACCAAGCACCCTTTATCTACTGGAGATGCGGTGTACGACATGGATTCCTAAACAAATTTGTTCAACGCCAAAATTCTGCGTTCCAAGTTCAGGAGACTTCGGAAAAAAGCAATTCTCCTGAATGCTGCCTTCCGGAATGGGATGGAAAGGAGTGGCATTTTTGCATCTCTTTCACCATAGTAAATGCTGCATTCATGGTCTGGAAAGGGCAGTTGTTTTACAGACGGGTAAAAGGGCAGGGGCTCAAGCCCCCTTTGATGTCTGACCTCAAGTGTGCTAGGGCCAACGTACCATCTTTGTTATCCTATGGCTGCTTTTATTTGATACTATGTTAATTTTCTTTTCTATTGTTTGTATATTTTTATTGTTGCTACAATGTCAGAGCAACCATAACAAAATTATTGTCAAAAATAATCCTACATATAATATAAATAAGGAAACCTCTGTCATCAATCACATCGTCTGTTCTGCGTGCAAGGTTCTTCTCAGTGGGTTGAGAAATTGATCTGAATTTGCACAAGGCCATATTGACCAATATAGCATATATGCACAATATAGCGCCGCCAAATTTACACTAATATTGAATAAAACATCAATTACTGACCATGAATTATAACTAACAGAATACGTATAACAAAATTAGAACAATCCCCCTGAAAATGGTCCACTGCTTGCTGTTACAAGAAAGACAGGAATTAAAATGCTCTTTCACCTGAGCACGGCCTCCTCTCTCTCCAATTTTGGAGATTCAGCCTTGGTATTGCATTGCAGTTGACGAGCCTATTGCTGTTTGTTTGTACAGAGAAGACATCTCGAGGGATAGTGCGGATTCCAGTGTTGTCACAGATGATCCTGGCCAGGGTGGCACGTTGCAGGGCATTTCTCTGTGAGGGGGTGAAGACTCCTGGAGCCTCATACCACAACCTGGGAATAGAAAATAAGGTGTGAGGCACGCACGCACGCACGCACGCACGCACGCACGCACGCACGCACGCACGCACGCACGCACGCACGCACGCACGTATGCATGTATAATTGTACATGTCTTGTATTCCTCACCTGTCTCCTAGACGGATATCCCGGAACTGGTTTCTAATGAGACAGGCGAACAGAGGGCCAACGCGGGCACCTCTGATAAAAGGCTCAGCGACACCACCGAGCCAGACGTCGATGTTATCAGGTGTGCCGTAGAGTTGAAGCAGCCGGCGAGCCAGGTTAGGATTCTGCAGAACTTCGCCGAGCTCAGCCTGATTTCTAGGCTGAGAGAGCTCACACGACCTGCGCCAGGCGTTGTAACCTTATGAGTAAACAAAGACTTTAAGTAAAAATAGAAACTTTACAAGCTGACAATGTGTGTTATTTTTAATACATTTAGAAACCGGGTTGAAAGTGGTTAAAACATTATACCAGGAAGGCCATGGTCACGTCCTCTAGCCATGTTGAGGGAGCCCAGATCCAAAGCTACTTCAAAGACAAACTGGAAGAGCTTGTCCCTAATAGCATCCACCATCATGTTATCCTGCGTGTTCAGTTTAGCTGGCCGTCCAACCAAACCACGGAGCAGAGGGTCAATGCCACCTGAGAAAACCAGTGTACAAAAATGTTATTGGTACAAATACCCACTGAAGAAATATTTTTCACGTTTCAAAACTGTCCAAAAGATGTCTTTGAAAACATGTTTTGGAATCTAGAAATACATTTTCACATATATATATATTGTTTTTTTACAGTATGAGCATAGTGTGAATCATGAGATATATATATTTCATGTAAATTACAGTGTTGGCCATTTGTCTTCACTAAATGACGCGTACCTTCAAAAACTATTCTCCAGGGAGAAAAGAAGGCCCGGAACAAAGGAACACTATTAGCCTCTCTGTAGTTTGCATCCAGACGGGGCAAGACAGGCTGGATGGTATTGTGTGCAAAACGGTATGCCGCAGTGGCAAACACGTTCGCAATGCTGGGGTCTACATTAGGGTTGTAGCCAGGGTAACGGCCCAGCTGTGCGATTATGTCAGGACCAAGGATATGTGGCAGGTAGTCCCGGAACACGAACACCTGGAATATATGAAATATCGTGGGGTCAGTGTCATGTCATGTGGAGGAATAACTGTCGGTATAAGTGAGTGTCAGGGTGAATGTCTGGAAAATTCAGGAATCTGAATGCTATATCCTGGAGGAAGACCTCTCTATATTCAGAGGGTGCAGACTAGCCAACACCAGCTCGGGACTCCTGACAGCGGCAATTCAGGAGTCCTGAGATGATGTTGGCTCCTCCTCGCATTGCATCTATAATCGGCTCATCACACCTCAAAATGACCTGGACATTTATTGATATACAGTATAGGCTGTACATAATTGAACAGACTGTGTTTAATTCTTACTAATAATGCTGACACCTACATTTCCGTAAGGTTTATCTTATCTGTATCAGTATTTGCATTAATATGACAGGGTGCACGGATAGGGCTACATGTTACCTGTGTGTAGGCACCGTTAATCTTGCGAGCCTCTTGGTAGAGCCTCTCACTGTCCCATTGTGGGTTAATTCTCCTCAGTTCACGGGCCAAACGGTTGTGTTCGCGCAAAAACAGAGTGTGCATGGATGTCAGGCATATGTTCTCATCCACACGGGTATCACCTGGAAAATAAGAAAACAGACAATGACAAAATATCAATCACTTCCAGCATCTCTTGTCAGCATGTCAAATACGAACAGCTTTGGGTGTTTGTGTTGAGTGGTTATGAGGGTTTTAAAAGGGTATATCAATGGCATTTCTTTCTTCATCAGATTAAAAGATTTTATTCTAAGATCTCAGAGAGACAAACTGTAATAGTCAGTTGGTAAATGCAATACCAGATGGCACCACCTTGTGGCACCATTTTGGTGCCATCAGGAATTGCATTTACCAATTGTCATGACAAAACATAACTCAACACTCACCTGCAATGAAACAGGGCACCTCTCTTGCATTTGGATCATTGGTGCTATTTCTGCGTGTGGCACACATCTTTGCATTCATAGGGTTGAAGGGAAGCAGTTCGCGTCCACTGTCTCTGAACTCATCATTGACGCGCATCAGGCCCCCGTCGTTTGTTAAGTCACGGAGAAAAAGTGCTAGCTTTTCCTCAGACCCATATACTTGGCCAAGGTCAAGGAAGGCTGTCAGAGCATTGATCTGCTCTCTCGTGTTTGGCTCGCCGCCAAAATTGAAGGCCGAAGTTCCTGTTCCACAAGCAGGTGCCGATCTGAAGGAAGGCAAGCAACCTTCAGGGGGGCGGGGTCGACGAGGGTCATTAGGGGGGACCTGTTTATTGGAAAGCAATAAGCATATACCACTTAAGCCCTATATATTTTGCCGTACGTCGAATAGCGAACATCTCAGATCTATTCAGTTAATGACATGCTCAAAATAGGAACACGGCCACTCTCAAAGTGCTTAAAGTTTATGGAAAGGACAACAGAAACGACCAGGAAAAGTGTGGGTGTCATATCATAGAAATTATGTTCACAATAAAATAAGTAAGGCTCCTATGAGCGAGGACACCAACCCGAATGGGGACGCAGGGCTCAACATCTTCACAGCTCTCGTCACAGTTAACACCGTCACTGAAGGAGCGAATGCTGGGGGAGAAAGGGCCGAAGGTAAGATCATGATCGTTCCACTGGCCATAAAAGGTCGTCATGAGGGTGTTCTCTGTGTCACTGACCACGTTTGCATCCATCGCGCGTAGAATTTGGTTGGAGACCTCTCTCACCTTAGAGAGGAGCAGAATTGGTTATGTTGTGCAAAGTAATTCATTGAACATATCTCGTGCATCACACAGTACACACAGTACAGTAGCCTACACCAGGGGTTCTCAACGTTTTTGGCCGGGGACCCCCGGAAATGCTTTGGCAATGTCTCGGGACCCCCGCCCCGCCCCCTCCCGACCCCCAATATAAATTGACTGCTACAATAACCTTAAACCATTTTGGGCGGGAACCCCTTTTGGTGTTTTAAGCATTGTTATAATTTAGCTATTGAAAAATAGCAGATCTACAAGCTCATAGCGCGCCACCGAGTGGCGCGCTACGAGCTTGTAGGTCTGCTATTTTTGAAAAAAAGTGAAAATAAAATTTAAAAATAAATCTTTTTTTTTTTTTGAAAATAATTTGGCGACCCCCCGAGGGGTCGCGACCCACGGGTTGAGAACCCCTGGCCTACACGACAGTGTATCATACCAGTGGGAGCATGCGATTGTTGATGGTCCTGTTTCTGGAGCCCTTTGTTAGAAAGATTCCATCGTCGTATTCAGCAGGGAGCGCGCGGGCGAATGGGGTATTGGAGGCCCCAAGACGAGGGTTCCTCCTTAAAAAAAATTAAACATGAGTCGTGCATTTGATAGATTCACTTACCCAAAGGAAGTGAATCAGACTCATCGGCCTGGCGTACTTAAGTACAGTTTTGTGGGTTTCTTATACATACATACATTAATCACTTCAGCCCTACATTTCGGCCATTTGGAAATAGCAGATCTACAAGCTCACAATGCGTCATGATGCGACGCATTGTGAGCTTGTAGATCGGCTATATTGCCACAGACTTCTAAAACCAATTCATAAAATGGATAGTGTAAAAGGATCCTGTATAGGATAATCTGTGTCAAGCATTGTTAATTTCATTGACTAAAACTATGACAAAAAATGTTCGTGGACTTACTCGCCTACCTTTTTTCACTTAAGAAAAATAAATAAAATGTAAGCTATGATAAATAAAACTATTACTAATATATTGACTCAAGTGGTCGACTAAAACCATATAATATTTCGACTAAATTACTAAATAAAACTAAATCTAAATGTTCTGTGCATGGCAGCTCTTACAAGTTGTTGCAGACGCTTGTGGCTGTGCGGAACGTGTCGAGGTTTGGGACCGTGCGGCATTGTGGGTCACGCACTCGACCTGTACATCCTGTAATTTTAGCAAGACGCATCAGGTCCTCAGGAGAAAGAAGATCTGAAATGAAATGTACAATAATAATAATATGAATAGCAATAACAATAAACTATTTCTATGCTGTATAGCACTTCAAAAAAAGTTACAAAAACAACATCAAAATGGTGCATCAAAAGATAAATGTGCAATAAACTACAAAAAAGGTCATAAAAGACAAAAACACAAAACAGACTTGTATAGTAGTAGATAGATAGTGTTTATATGTAGTGAACTGCATATGGACCTATTTCAAATAGAAGTTTTGTGGAACATGCATTTGTGTAGAAAGAAACTTCTGCTGACCTGTTGCATTCAGTGAGCGTTTGTGCACATGGTGGACCTTGTCGTGCAACAGTCTGATGGTTTGGGCCATGTAGTCTGCAGATCGCACTGCTTGGCGGGTATCTCCACGTGGTTGCTTCATGAGCCGCAGAGTATCAGAGGGGCTAACATGATCCCTACGCACCCTGCGCAGGCTCCTTGAAAGAACATTGGTAGTAGTAGATTAATGGAAGAATCATGTAACCACAGTGATCTAAAACATCTTCATCCACTCATTTGTTATTCAAGTCATCTTGTTGCTGATTGTTACCTTTCGCCTAAAATGACAATGAACTTTATTGAGTCAAACAGACAGTAATAGAAGCCTTTTTACTGTACAACTGTACTGTAATGTACGGGCTCGTCACTGGCAGGTGAGTCAGTACTACTGACTCAGTAGGATACAACAGCACTGACACAGTACTGTGACTAAATTAGGGAGAAAAAGGGTTGGCTACTCTAAAAAAAAAAAAATACACAACATTATAGGACATTTTGAATACAGAAAAAACAAACAGTAAAAATAAAACAGAAAAATAAGAGCGCGGAACAGTGCCGAAGCACAATTGAAAATCTCAATAAAAGGTCAGCAGGCAAAGTAGGAAAGGTTTTTAGCTGTCATTTTGTAGGTTGAAGTGATTTAACGGGTGGTAGGTTCATTCATTAACTCACTCTTCTCTGGAGTACTTGTAAGCTTCATCCACAATTTTCTTTGCCTTCTCAAAAGCATGTTGAAGGTATGGGCTGCCCAAATGTTCCCCTGCAAACAATCAGAAAGATGATTATTTAGGCTATCATGTCTTGCATCGTCTGTGCCAAAGCCACAAGGCATATAAATTACGTAGGAGTTTTTCCTAAATATATGTAAAATATGATACCTGATGGAGTAGAGTGGCTGTGCATGAAGCACATGCCCAGTGTCAAAAAGATGAAGAGACAGAGATTCATCTCTGAAATGTATGACGAGAGAAGAAATATCAGTCTGTCTCAGAGTCAAGGTATACAACAAAGTTTAGTTGTACATCACATTTCAACAACTGGCCGATTAAAATGTACTGTACATTAAAAACACATTTACATTTAGGTACAAAAACAGAAAAAATAAGATAAACACCTATCGACTCAATATGAAACCTATTCAGGAGCCAGGACACGAGAGAAAAAAATATATAAAGGGACATTTGAAAAATAAATTCAAATGAAAGTGAGCTCAATAAGAGGCAGAGGCAAACTGCTGTGATTTTTATTCCAAATATGTAGAGAGTAAAAATTCAATAGGGGATTATCAAGTCTTTGCAAAAGATGACAGAAAAAGACCCATAAATAATAACCCCCTTACCTTTAACTTTGATGTTCTCAGTGAACTTCAAAATATGAAGTTGTTTTAGCATTTACACCACTAGCCTTACTTATAGTCAGTAAAAAAGACTCGCCCCCCCTGTGTTGTAGTTGAGATCAGTAAAGGGTAGTTCCTCCTTCTTCTCCTCATTCTTAAGTATCTGTTTGGCTTTATCTCCAGGAGGGGCGAGATCTCACTGTCTCTCATCGTTCACTGATAAGGATCTGCAAATGGGTTAACTTGAATTTAAAATAATTTAAAACAGAAATAACATGCATTTTAAAACTGTTTTTAATATTTAATATCATATTGTCTATATCCCTCAAACTTATTTCTAATGGTTTGAGCCTCAATCACCACTCTGATATAACCAGTCCATGGCATTTCTTTCTGGACATTGAAGGCACTTTTAGCTGCAATTTCATGTCCTGAGGTGGTGGGGGTGCTGATATGCAGATTATTTAATATTTGAGTCATTATTATACTGATGCTAGATGAAAACCAGGCTTGTTTCCACTACATGCCAGCTTGGAAAATCAACAATGGCAGACATTGTAAACAAAGTGGAAATGCAAATTTGGAACTGAAGACTGAAGAAGAGGAGGAAATATACAAAGTAGGGTGACATTAGGGTGACATTGCAACAGTACAGTATTTATGTGTTTCCTGGATGCGTCACAGGCTTTTGACCGTATTCATCACGGTAAACTTCTTCTAAAGCTACAAGAGCGAGGTGTCCCGTTATATCTGATAAGGATCCTGCAGTATTGGTACTCTCACCAAACCATGCAGGCTAGGTGGGGAACAAGTATATCCACACCCAGTGTCCAATGGAGTGCGCCAGGGGGGAATTTTATCGCCTATATTATTTAATTTGTATTTAGATGATTTATCAAAACAGTTAAAAGAGTGTAAAACTGGCTGCATGGTGGGGGATCACCTTATTAATCACATGATTTATGCAGATGATTTGGTTGTACTCTCACCTTACAGTGCTGCTTTACAGCAGCTACGTACTTAGGGTCTGGTTTACAGCAGCTACGTACTTAGGGTCTGGTTTACAGCAGCTACGTACTTAGGGTCTGTTCAAATATGGCTTTTTGTACGATATCAAGTTCAACTCTAAAAAGAGTGTTATGATCAGTAGATCAAAGGGCGACCAAAAGCTCACCTTTCCCTCTTTCATGCTGGCATGAAAGTTTCATATGTGTACAGACAATGTTAAAATAGCACTTTTTAAAACATACTGCACTATATACATATATATATATATATATATATATATATATATATATATATATATATAATGATGCTTTTAGAATCTTCCTGAAACTCCCAAGATGGACCAGTGCAAGTGAAATGTTTGTGACTAGTAATGTACCCACCTTTCATGCTGTACTGAGGAATTTTATGTTTAGATTCATGTGTAGCCTTCCGGGTTTGTGTGACTGTGAACACAAACATTGGCTGATGATTGCCTGATCATCCCATAGCGATGATTTGATTGGCTGAGCAAAGTACAAATTGAAGATAAAAATCACACCTGTGTGAAGTGAGGGGCACTCTTATCGTACATCATCCATGATCTACTTTCCAAAACGTTATTTCTGATAATAGATATCGTTAACTACCAGTAAGTCGCCTTAAAGACGAGAAGCGACCGCAGGGCTGAGACACTCTACCGAAATAATGTCACTTCATTATGTCAGCACTACAGCGGAGCGGACAGACGGTGAAATCTCTATCGAAGTCCTGATGTACACTCGCTCATCCCCTGGTCCAGGGCCGTAGAAGTTTAAAATATTCTCATATAAGCATTGTGGTCCAAAAATAAATAAACTGTCTCAGCGATATTGTCAGGGAGGTGTCTCTGTGTCGTCACAACAGTCAGTCAGTGATATTTGATAGCGTCTGTTTATAGCAGTAACATTAGTATCGTTTTCTCTCAGTCAGTTGATTCTTTATATCCATGAGTCAAACCAACGCGATCATGGGAAGTGGATGGGAATTCCCTGGCAGTCAAAATGACAAAAGCGATCTTTAAGACACCAAAAGTGCTTCACCCACCCCCCAAAACATGTGGGGACCCCCCTGGGGGGCCCAACCCACAGGTTGATAACCACTGGTCAAGTGCATACAATAAGCAAGGAATTTATTCATGGAAATATACATCAATCAATGAATGTAACATTTTACACACAAACATACATTGTAGCATTCAAAACAAGTAATTTCATATAAGATCAGTGTGAAATTTCAGGCTGCAAGTATATTAGTGTCACCTTTCAGCAGAAATGTCAGTGTTATTTGCAACATACACAGGAAACTAATTGTAACGGTAAGGTTGCCCAAACAGCTCAAAATGCAGAAACTGGTAGTATTTTGCAAACCACAGTTAGCTAACTATCTATGTGGCATGGCACAAACGTGGGATTTCCCCAGATTGATGGTCAGAGGTGGTGTCAGTACAGACTAACTTCTGTATACATTTGCATTCAAATAATTCGCATATTTGCAATGAATGACTGAATGATACTAAACTGATTAGTTTAGTATCAGGATACTGGACACACCATGAACAGGTATTCAGGGTCACAATACTGCACTAACTTTGTTAAGAAAGCAGAAGTGTTCTTCTTCACTAATCACACTTTTCATTCAGAGAAGCATTTAACTAGTCCAGTTGACAAAAGCCACTAAAGTCACTAAACATGGCAGTTTAATTTAGACCTAATCTTTTAGGTCGGAATTAATTCGGAATTGCAGTAGCACTGTAGGACTGAAGGAACTACTCTAGGCTATCGCCGATGTATACTTTGCCGTATGATGGAGCAATATGTGATGACACAACGCAGGAAGTTGGAGCAATCAAAACCACAAATACCCAAAAAGCTTCATACATGGTGATTCTGATCTCAAGTTATTGGTTGGTTGGCCTCATTTAATCTTAAACAGAGTGTAGCTCTTCCTGGTATAACATTGTGAGTAAGCCATTTGTAATGCAGCCTATAGAGGGTATATGCACAGGCAAAAAGTGAGTGGCAAATCTAGTGACAAAGGGAGTTTAACGTTGTTTAACATCGTTTAATGCAATAAGACAGGACTTTTCGGTTTGGATGTATTGGCTGTCAAGGCCAGAATTTAGAAAGTTGTTTTTTTGGCCACTCAGTAGGTGTTCCTGTATAACTTTTGGGGTATGATGATGATGCCACGCACATACCCTCTATAGGTCCATTTTCACACTCTCAGGTCATGATCACCCTGGATTTTGCTGTGTAGTATCAGTATCTGTAAAATGTGGCAGGAAAAAATAAAAACACATCAACTGTGCAACATACAGTACTATAGTGTGGCCATTCCATTTCATTAATATTGCTTTACTTCACAAAAAGGACACATTGTTTTGTATGTGTGAATGCTCTGAAATCAAAGGAAATTGATAAGAGAGGAGGCATTCACAATTTGCATCGATCCCGATAGAGTAGTAATGTTAAATGACAATAAACATCACAGGGCGTGACATCCACGTGGATCTCTGATGAGGTCAGTCGACTCTTGCCCAAATATTGAATGCATCTCTCTCTCTCTCTCTCTCTCTCTCTCTCTTCAAAGAACCACACAATTGGTATGATCACTATAGTATATTGGCTGTGGTACCCCAGGGTTCTATACTTGGTCCGCTCCTTTTCCCCCCTCTACAGGAAATCTTTTCACCGGTTAAGTCATGTGGTAAATAACATGTCAAACAAAGCTCAATAGTGATTCTTATCAACATGCAACATATTACATATATATTTTAGCTTACTTTGGTATGAGGAACCAAGTATGAAACTTAATAAGTCACTGATATTGGCATACCTTATCACACTGGCATGTGGGTTTCTCTCAAATTCTGATTGGTGTGAACTATCGAAAGCAGGTGGTCCCTCAAAGAGACGCTTAATATATACCCAGCTTTTAAAAGAAAGAGACTTCAAGTTAAACCGTATGGAAGATGGTCTCTCTCAAGTTAGCACTGCTTATCCTTATAGGCCTCCAGGACTCAGGTAATAGTTCAATTGTTTGATACATGTTGATGTCACAGACAGTTAACTCATTTAGGACCGGGACGCATTTAACTTTAGCTATTTGAAAAATAGCAGATCTACAAGCTCGTAGCGCGGCACTCGGTGTCGCGCTACGAGCTTGTAGATCTGCTATTTTTGAAAAATCGTGAAAGTGTGGCTCAAATGTTTGATTATATATTCTTTCAGAGCGAACGTTTTCATCTCAAATCTTTGCTTCTGGGGGGGGGGGGGGGGGGGGGGCTCCCTGGACACACTGCGTGTAGGGCAACACGCCGAGGGGGGCAACAAAATGTGCCAAAAAGTGCCTAGCCGACACTCAAAATAAGAATTTTCTCTGTGTAATAACAAGTGGCCGTGTGTCGCAAACAGCGAAAATAGCCGGTTTGCATGAGAAATACCAGCGCGCTCTCGTCGGGAGGGGGAGCACAAATATCCTACGAGTAGGGCAACCAAATGGTCAGCTACGTCCCTGCCTGGACAACATATTTTCAGATGGGGGATGGTGGCCAATTACATTGGGGAATTTGACATGAAAACATTTGAGCACCACTGACATAGAAACATAGGTTTTTCAGATTTTTCTTTTAGGATTTAGAATCGGCCTCAGTCCTAAATGGGTTAGAAAAATACACAATGTTAATTTAGCTCCAAATGAATTTGGCTCCATTATGTGCACTCTTCTGAATGACTTGGATTTTACTGTGCACCTTTAGTGCTGTAATGGAAGCATTTCACTACTTGTTGTGTTATCAAGTGTATGGCGAAGTTGTAAAGTTAGTGAGAAAACGTGTCCTCTTTTATTCTGCTCCACAGGCCTGACAATGGTGTTTCATCTGGAGGAATCACCCAAGGTTGTAGATAACCTGATAGAAGTAAGTTATGTTTCTTTCATTTTTTTCCCCCTCCTGCAAAACAATAACAAATTAATAAATTTTTGGTGTACAAATTAGATAGATAAGTCATGCACTATCATGAAGTACATTATCATATATGTCCACGTCTTAATGATGTAATATTAACACTTTGACGAGAAAGCAGAACACCGTAATAAAAAATGTGTCATTTACAATTGATAAGAAAGAGGAAACCAAACTAGTATTTACATCTACCACTTCTCTATTCCTGAGTATCCTGACCGCCCGATAACTAATTATCGCAACGAACTGTTTTGCTGATCTTTTGTCTTTGATTATTTTTTTATAGATGTGAGTTATATGTTTGCTCATCACCATCATTAGCATGTTGCATATTCAATGAAATAAGATTCTGCACAATTAATGATGACCAGTACTTTACCAATATGTACTGTATATTATGCATCTGTAACAGGTTTTAGAATGCCATTTCTACCTTATGTCACTTACTGTAAGCCATACAGTATACTTCGTTGTACACCAAATAGCAAATATAGCTGATCTAGAAACTCACAATGCATTGTATCCAACGCTATACTATAAGTATTTGAAAACTATTCCGAATTTCTGAATCTATTCTATTCAGACCGGGGATGTCTGCCAGGATTGTACCCAAATATTTGGACTTGTGGTTGACATGCTCTCCAACACAGCCCTACAGGTAAATAATACGAATAATACGAAGTGACACTAGTCAAATGTTTTCAATGGAAATCTGTTATTCATGCCTGACTTCAATCTGCAGTTGATATCATCTGATATCAGATGCAAAAACAAGTATCTGTAGGCTTTGAAAAGTCACACTGCCAGCAATGCCAGGTGACTTTCATTTCTTGAAAATGACAAACTTGCACATCCACTTGATGAAGATATGTGTAGATAGATACAGGTGCAGAGGAACAGTCACATATGGTTTCCTCTGCTCCTGCACTTGGTTTTGTAATCTTTCACATTTGCCGCAGTTACTCTTCAATGGTGGAAAAAAAAGAGCATGCAATGCTATCATCACTTTCAGTGACACTCCATTAATTTCTACTTTCTACACTGTTTCTTGAACTGTGAACCAATTTCAGATTGTGGCGTTGTTTCTAATTGGAACAAGAAGTTTAATGACATTTGTTTTTGGGGCCGGGCAGAGGCACATTTCCAATGTTGAAAATGTTGAATAACTCTTAATCAAGAACTCAAAAAGTTGTCAGTTGAAATTGACAACCAAATTCACATCCCTGTTCCAGAAAAAGATGATGGACGGCTTTGAACATTTGTGTGACCGCCTTCCTGGGCCAAGTGGTGCTGCCACAATCTGCCACGAGAAGGTGGACCAGGTGCTTCCACTGGCCTTGACCTTCATCACGAGTGCCGTCGTAAGTTGTGGGCTGAATTGCCTTTCTCACAATGTTGTTTTTGACAGCAAATTTTGATTTTAGTTTTAGTCAGTCTCTTCAATAGTTTTCATTTAATTTCAGTCACCTGGAATGTTTTAGTGTTAGTCTAGTTTTAGTCGACTAAATATCAAGAGATTTTAGTCGATTAAATCTACAGTTTATTTAGTCGACTAAAATGTATTTTGGCGGGCCTTGATGCCGTCGTAATGACTGTTTTTACACTTGCTGAAAATAGAAATAGCAGATCTACTACAGATCTGCTATTTTCAGCATGCAACCAAATGTAAAATGACTTATGCTGTTGACGAAATTGTCAGTATATTTAGTCATAGTTTTAGTCAACATAGCTTAGTTTTTATTTCGTTTCCATTTAGTTTTCGTCAGTGTAAAAAGGTAGTCGACGAACATTTTTCGTCTTAGTTTTAGTCCACGAAAACACTGCTTTCTCCATAGTGACCTTCCCAAAACATATAGGAAATGGAATACAATCATATGTTCCTTGCTCCTGCTTGTGTTTAGTGTGT
This sequence comes from Electrona antarctica, assembly GCF_951216825.1. Taxonomy (NCBI): domain Eukaryota; kingdom Metazoa; phylum Chordata; class Actinopteri; order Myctophiformes; family Myctophidae; genus Electrona; species Electrona antarctica. Next base: position 16,295,438 of record NC_136797.1, read on the forward strand.
TGGAAAAGGCCAACCCTATCATATAAAAAATAAAAACATATATTTCTCTTCTACAGAAACCACATCAGGCCTGCGGTCTCCTGGGGCTTTGTGGCTCCCATGAGTCACATGATAAGCAGGAGAGATTGTTGATCAGCTATATCCAGGAAGGACTGAAGGCTACACTGACACTGGACAAGGTCAGTGAAGTACACGCACATCTGCCAGGAAGATATACCTAGTTTGTGTATTCCATAGTCATCTTGTATTCCGCAAAAGAAAAGGCAAGATACTTAATGTGCATTTTAAACATTCACGCCTTTATATGGACATTGCGGTTAGACATTAGCAGTACTTATATGTACTTTGCATCAATCTGAGAATCCCATCGTCAAATATTCGGGAAAACAGCGGCCCCTGACGCGAGGCAACAGTCTGTCTTGAGCATAGTCTTGAGAGACTAACTTTGCATTTACATAAACCTTTATATACACATTTGGGTTTATTAAACTCCAACTCTTTTTCTGCCTCACTGAATGATATACCAAACATGGCTTAGTTCAGAAACATCGTCTGACTGAGCTGCAAACCCAAGAAATCCAAGTTTGCTAACCTGTCAGTTGTTGTGGCCCCCAGCTGCAGTTTCCTCATTCTTAATTTATAATATATCATGACGGTGTCGTCAGCTAAAATAGCCGATCCACAAGCTCACAACACTTCACGATAAATTAGGCTTAAACCTTTTTTTTGTTTTAGGCTTACAACCTTCTGGTTTATCTTCCCTCAAAATGTCAAATAGTACACTCTGTCCTTCTCTGTGCTTCACCAGGCACAGGCCACCACACAATGCACCTACTGTATACTTCTTTTCCAAACTTTGGAGGGCTTGCTTCCCAAAGAAGAAACTGTGGTGAGTCAAAATAATCATGTGTGTGTATGCATAAATGCAAACACAAAATGTGGTTGTGTCCATCCATCTCGCCCTACTGTACAGTATATCTTCTGCTCTTTCAGAAAGCTATGCTTGATGTGATGGAGCAGTTTTGCACCATTTTGCCCGTCTCCTCCCAGGGCCAGTGTAAGGCCCTAATTGCTCAGTTTGGTAAGATACTGGTGGAGAGACTTCTGAGCTATGCCACCCCGCAGGCCATTTGTGAACTTATCCAAATATGTTGGGACCAGAAGGTGCCTTCTTCCATCGGTGAGTCAGCATGACTGCTTATCTCATTTTCTTAAATTTTTCACTCTTTTGAATCAATAACAGACACCGCAATCATGAATAGAAGTATGCATAGACAATATAAAACAATTTGTCCTCTCATCTGTATGGTCTCTCTCTCTCTCTATCAGAGAGACCTTTTCAGGACCCCTGCATTCTGAGAGGTCACATGTGCAAAGATTTTAAGACAGCCCTTAAATGTGGGGTAAGTAAACCACTTAAGCCCAATTTTCAAAAATGTCCCTTAAAAGAAAAAAGCTGATCTACAGTAATTATTATTATAGTTAATATTATAGTTATTTTCAAAACAATTTCAAATGCTGTGTAAATTGCCCACAACAGTGACGTCAGGGTTAAACTGATTAATTGAATGTCTTAAATGTGAATATACTGTAGGGTGATTACTGTAGCTACTGAGATTTTGCTTATAACTGTCTTGTGTGCAGACCGTGTCCTTCTGCCAGAAAGTTGCCTGGAAGGCTGTCCCAAGTAATGTCCTCTGAAGCTACGGTACTATGGGCATAATCACCATGACAAGATTGTGACAAAGGTTGGGAATATATATCAACCGGTCTTTGCCACCACAGATGACCCAGGTCTTTCAAAATCTAGCTGCAAATATTACTCAAGCTGGTCATTGCCAATGACTTTATCTGCACTTCATTCATGGTTGTGTTAGCACAGATTTGATATCACATTCCACCATTCCATCTATTGTGATTTTGAATACATGGATTCAAAAGAAACTTGACTTTCCTTGTAAAAACTAAATATAATAGGCAAGCCGGTATTCTGACATCAAACCATGCACACATAAAAAATGTACAAGCTCCACTTTAATGGCAAGATAAAATGGGGTTGCAGAGCATATTCTTATACAAATATTGTAATGTGTAACTTCAACTAAGCATAATTTTGATTATACTGTATGATCCAAGTGGTATTTTGTAATATTTTCATTGCATACCAATAATAAACTGATGGATTCCTATTTACTGTGAATATAGTTTGCCGATTTCATCAGCTTTGAGGTAACCCCATGTGCTGTTATTCTGTTTCGTCAGTCACACAACCACCAAGAGTCACTCTTATTTCCCCATCAACATCTCATAACTGGTTATGAGGGGTCAGATGGTGACAAGAAATGCATAATATATGTTCTGCACACACTGAAAATATTAAATCTACAAGCTTGTAGATGGGCTATATTTGGCAAGCGATACCATTGTATGGTGAAGTATAAGTCAGCCATAATACACCTCAAGAAAAGAGAAAACACCTGCCTCTGTGAAGTGCTGGCCAACAATGCGTTAACTGTCTCAATAAACATAGATTTATTGAGACAAAACCATTGTTTTCAGGCCTACTTGTTAAATCTTTTGGATAATTGGAAATATTGTCATTGAATTCAATATTGCTGCCATTTTTCAAGATGGCAGCCGTCACCGTATGATGACCCTAACCCACTAATGGTGGGGTTAGTTAGGGTGTCAAAGTTTCTTTACTTTTATTTCAGGCCGATCTTTTCATTTCTTATATGACTTCATTTTGATCCAGCACCCAGTGTCCTTTTTGACTGTTTGTTCAGCCTCCTCCACTGGGTGTCAAATCATTTTTTTATGATGCAGAGTTCAATTTCTGAACTTTGGACCTTTAACCCTGAATAAGACCACTGTTTCTTTCAAGATGGCAGAAATATGGCTGAAATTTAAATTATAATTGCAAGGAATTCAAATATTGATTCAATAATGAATCTGCAAAATGAAAACAACTGAACCATTCGATGAATGGAGATGTAATAGAGTGGATGTTGAAGCACAACCAAGGGGCACAGTGGTGACACCAATTCTGTGAAATTACCTCCTGTGGTAGGCTATGTCTCATGTGGGGCTGAAGACAGTTTCAACATTACAGGCCATGTGTAAGCTCAGGAAACGCAGCCCATGCAGTCTTTTTCCCGTGGCCAACAAAGCTTGACAGCGTCACAAGTCACAACTCGTAAATGCATGGAACGCGGTAGTGTGTGTGTGCTTTCTCAGGCCCTAGACCTGCTGTAATGTCCTGGGCTGCTAAAAGTATCGGAAATTGCCTGTGGTGCTGACTTTATGGTAATGACTATGGTGTGACTATCTGGTACAGACTATGGTAAATGGTGCATTTATATAGCGCCTTATTTATCCTTTGTCATCGGGAGCAATTAGGGGTTCAGCTCAAGGACGCTTCGACATTAACTTTTGGGGGAGCCTGGGATCAAACTCGAAACCTTCAGCTTATCAAGCGGCCACTCTACCTCCTAAGCCACTGCCGCCCCTATGGTGCCAACTATGGGTTGTGACACTATGTCAAGCTTCGTTGGCCATGGGTAAAAAAGACCGCGGCAGTATGGGCAGTGTTTCCTGACATTACACATTACGCCCTGTTGAAACCGTCTTCAGCCATACCAGAGGAGGTAATGGCCACAATTGAGGTTTATTATCTTACTCTATGACCAAACCAATACATGCACAGAAATAGATACGGCAAGGACAACTTAAAGAAGTAATTTGCAAAGAGGCAAAATGTACAATCAACCCCTCCGACCAAGGCTGCCCTCGAAAAGCATACTACCTTCACCGTGCAAATGGGGATGGTCAAAGACATCTGAGGGGGACTATGAAGGCTTCTGCACATGCCTACCAGATTGCCGAAGTCCTTAAGGCTATATGGACCGGAGCTATAGGATGGGTAAATGCAGGACAAATTTCACCTATGTGCATATATACTATACAGTACATACAGTTGGAGGCCATCGATATTGTCCTTTTCTTTTTGCTGAGGTTTGCGTGATCTGCGCAAAAGGACAGTTAACCCATTTTGGGCGGGAACCCCTTTTGGTGTTTTAAACATGTTATAATTTAGCTATTGAAAAATAGCAGATCTACAAGCTCATAGCGCGCCACCGAGTGGCGCGCTATGAGCTTGTAGGTCTGCTATTTTTGAAAAATCGTGAAAATATTTATTTCAGAAAACTGGAGGATTTAGAAGGATTTTTTAAAATTTTGAGGTCAGGCCTAAATGGGTCAAATGATAAGGGACAATATCGGTGGCACCCAACTGTATGTGACCAAAACAACACCCCAAAGGAGTGGGGACTATTCTATTCTAGGCAGGCCAGTCCAGTTATGAACTTGGGCTGTGTTGTGCAGTGCAAGAGAGAAAAAGAAAGCCGTTACAGAATACAGTGCACAGCCCTCCATTTCTGTGAAGGTGAGTGTGAATAGTCTTCCCTGTGAATCTGTGATAGACCCTCACCCTACGTTTGGCCTCACTTAATGAGTCTTGTGAGATAGAAGGAAGCTTCTAATAGAAATTCTAAAGTTCAGGGCCGTGCAGAGAACACTTGAGGGGGGGGGGGGGCAGGGGCCCAAAACCAAGAAAAGGGCACGTGTGCACGGCCCGTGCATAGCGCCTGCCAATTTTCGGGGTGGTCTTTATGTGGGGTCCGTCGCTCGTGCCATTTCACACCAGAAATGTAGTGGACCTCCGACCTACATTGGAGTCTTCTATGCTAATTATAAGACATATTGCACAAGTTATTGTGCAAGATGTTCCACAATAACTTGGCCCATGTCATTGGACAGTAAAATAAGCAATACGTTCTCATTACAATGTCAACATTAAAATATATAATATTGCTAAGATTATTATTATTTTCTTTTGGGGGGATATCATATTATATCCATCACTCATTAGAGGTCAACAGTTGTTGCTGGTGGCCATTTTGAAAAATGCCTGTCATTGCTGCCACGTTGAAAATTCATGATTATGCATTACCAAAAGATTTCCAAATCTTTTGGTAATGCCTTTGGCTACAAGTGGTACATCATGTTTTAATTACAAACAGAACGATTCCTTTATATGTTGGAACTAAGCTCAAGCTTCAGACGATCCCGACAACCTTTGCTGCGCGTCACTCCCCAGCTCTCATACTGTAGAGACTACTAGGAATTTTATGCAATAAAATGCACTCTTTTGAAGGATAGCAGATATCTTGGTGGACACCATACATAATGTGAGATGCCACAGAGATGAGATTTGAAAAAGAGACAATATGCAACCTTAGGTGTATCATGTTTATTCAAATACTGACCAGGCAGCAAAAAGTTAAAAACATGTTGAGATGTGGACATCTCAGAAGTAACACAGCTACTGGAGACATTACAACAGGTGCAGAAATGTGGAAATCGTCACTGTCGGGTAGAAAACATTTATGTCCAAAACTTCTCAGAAAAAAAGAACATGTGTTCCAATGGATTGATTACAGCTCTTGTTAATAGTCGTCATTATGTTCAATATTTATACAACCCAAAGTCAGACTGAACAGCTTTCTTTTCTTTTTTTAAATGGCAAAAAAATCACAACACATCGCATTGTGAGCTTATAGATCCCCATAGATGTTTGCTACTTGTGTGATACTGTAGTTTGTAGTATGACGAAGTGGGGCATGAATTTACAAAAAACAACCAAAAAGTTGAACTATGGAGATAGAAGGTTTCAGCCCGAGAGCAACGAAATGGGAATGTGAAGGCAAGGGACAGGGTAAGGGCAGCACATTGGAAAAGGCACTTTTACTTCACTATCCTGACAGAAAAGCACTTCCAAAAATGGAAGAAAACAAAACCATCTTCTCCTCAAAGGCCCACATGAGAGCATGTAAACAGGCTGGTTTCTCTGTACAACACCAGACAAACTTTGCTTTCATGTGTGAGCAAGTGGGAGGATTCAAATATTGAGTGGTGGTGGGCGGTTAGGATTGAAAGGGGGCGGGGGTGCACACACTTTGGGAAGTCTAGTCATCAGATCAGATTGTCATTACATATTTAGTCTGGGGGCCTGCTTTCAGCTCCACCTTGTGGCAGTGACCTGAAGTTTCTGTACAACACTCCAGGAACCACAAGGTGATGCCAAGCATAGATAGATAGATGCCTCATTGGCCGCTGCAGTTCTTTGGAGCGATGCGTGTTGAAGGAAGGGTGTAATAATTTACACTGGGGTAGGAAGTACGCCGGAAGTGTGGAAGGCACGTTACGTCACGCTGCCACTCAAGTGATTACTGGCCAATCACAGCGCATCTTGATACGCTCATGCTTCCACGGTGCTTCGCAAGGAATCTCGGGAAAGTTTTGCCCTCCCTTGAGCACATACGCTCCAGAGCCGGAAAGGGCGTCTACGTTTATATGTCAAAGCCAGTTCACCCGGCGCCCATCTTGCTGGGGTGGTATAGTACGTTCTATGGCAGCTCAAACAAAAATACTCATAACTCGTTCAAATCTTGACGGATTTACAAACGGGTTGGTTTATTACAAACGTTATCAATGTGGCTATGATTCAGTATGCTTATCTGCTTAATGTTTTTGCAGACGGCAGACGGCTGACGTTTATACCAAACCAAACCGTGAAAATTGAGCAAGTTATGGTTATTTAAAAAGTACATGCCCCATAGCCACAATGTTATGAGTGAGCGAGCTGCACCTAAGTAAGATGGCCTCCACCTAGCGACGTCGCTTCCTCGAGCTATAATCATTTCAGCTTTCACATTTTGTGAATTCAAGACTGACATCACCAATATGTCAGAGATTCAGATTCCTGGGGAAGCCATGCTGTTATTAGACCAGTGTTTTGTTCTCACCCGTAACACTGAGTTACAGAACTATAAAAGGTGCGTTCAGACTTGAATATGTATATCCGCCGCGGTTCGTCCCGTATGTGTTGTGCCAGGTCGTGCCACTCCTGTATGCGCAACTATCGTCTTTGCGTTGACTTTGTATGTAATCGCGCCGCTCTAACCATCCAAGTCTGAATGCAGCTTAAGGGTCCATTTGGTCCCCCCTCAAGGAACCCCGAGGGTCCCTGGACTCCACATTGAGAACCACTGAAACAGACCCAGTTGGACCACTTCTCCACCCATTATGTATTCCACATGAATGGGCAAATTATCCCACCTTGACGTGACGTCATGTTTTTAGAAGGCATACAGGGAAAACAATGTGCTATAACTAAAATTATTTGATGTGAATGTTTGAAATACTGAATTCACACATTTCCATGGCAACCTAATTCCATACAACACATACTTGGCTACAGCAGTATTGTAGTACAGCTACATCCATGTGTCCACCCGACACTCATTCATTCTTATTCAGATTAACCACAAGGTGTATAAACTTACACTACAATAAATGACTAAACTTGCCGGTCTACAAGCTCACACTGCATCACAATGCGGTGTGATGAACTATTTTTGAGGGGTGCTATATTCAGGTATTAGTGTAGATTTTCATCTTACACAAACATTAAATTCCCATCGACAATGAATGGAGAATTTACATCATGTGTCTTAGCAAATCGGCTATTTTTGTCCTACACAGATTAAATTCCCATTGACAATGAATGGAGAATTTACGTCATATGGGTCTGAGCAAATCGACATGTTCACACAGGTGTGATTTTTTTCAGTACATTTGAAAATGTTGCTCAAAATAAGGACACCCAGTTAATGCGGTTAAGTGAAGGGCCGGGGTACATGGAAATAAAGGTCAATGATTTTGTCCCAAACTCATCTCTTACGCCAGCTGCTGAGTCACAGAATTGCCCGTTTAGAACGTAGGTCGTAGAGCATTTCAAGGTGTTTCCCAGAACAGTGGAATACATAAATAAGCAGACTTAATGCTCTCAATATATCCGATTATGTTCAGAAGAACAAAACTTGAAAACTGTACACTCTTCACATTCTTTTTTTCAAGGTCTTCGTGAGCAGTTTGTGAAAGAGATTAGAAGAGTGAAGTGAAGGGTGGACAGAACGGAAGTCAAATCGTTCCAACTGACTTTGGCAACTCAATACAAGGGTTTACACAGACTATGGCTGCAGACTGTTTTTATAGTTGTTATTGGTGAGTCCGAGTCTCTCCCAACTCAACTGGTCAAGGCAGATGGCTGCCAACCTTAGCCTCGCGTGGCCAGACAAAATCTGCAGCGGGCACACATTGTTTTATTTTTTTTGCACTGGCAGATTCGACTGTTTTCCCAGGCCATGCCCACCCACATCGAAAGTTCTTGGATATTTTCCTTGCTGCCTCCGCCAAGTGATTGATCATGGGGAAATTGTTGGGAGTATGGTCTTGATCAGCTCTTTATGTAAAATATCATGAGATAACATTTTGTTATTATGAATATAGTGGTCTTCACTTGAAGTGGTCTTAAGTTGAAGAAACTGACGGACTCAGAGGTTCTCAAGATGTCGTTCCTCACCCATTACCATAGGGTCCCAAAAGGGTGCCGAACTTAAAATAAACCCTTCATAGTGTGTTTTCAAGTGAAATTGTCATAGGGTAAAGGCAGCCCCTGCCTAGGAGCGACAGAGACTGATTTATACTGTTGCTAGTTTGGAAATCAGTTACTTTCAATGGATAACACCTTTGTGCATCCAGGTATAAATTAGGCATGAGTTTCTCTGTTGGTATACCAGTGTCACCGTCACTGTTCTAGGAGGGGAAGTGCCTTGCCTTTACCTTGGTCAGAAGTGTACGACAAATTAAAGTACATCCGGTACATTCGCGCTGAATCTTAACAAAATAAATAACCAGTAGAAGGTAAGAATGATTGGATTGTGCAACCCAGCAGAAACAAGATCATTAGCAGCTTCCGACTTCTCTGTAACACGTCAGAAAACTTGGTCTGGAGGGATAGCACAATTTCTAAATGACTTGACGTTATATTTTCCTTGTAAAGAGTTTGCTGAACCACTTTGAGGAATAGTGAAAATCTACAAACTTGTGAGCTTGAATATCTGAATTTCTTTTTTTTACATTTTGCCTATAGTCACGTCCAAAATAAGGATGCCTGGTTGAAAGCGGTTAAATTAAATGGCTAAATCGTGCTTTCAGACAAATCCAAAATATTTAAACAGGCTAGGTTCACATTCCATTATGAGCGGTGACTTAAAGCAAACTTCAACCATATTTGTGCCACAAAGGTGAAGATGGGATCAGGGTTGTGGGGACAGAGCTGACATTTCTTTGATGGCAAGGCATCTTTGACATTTCTTTGATAGCAAGGCATCTTTGACACAAGAAAGTCAATGAGTGACACTTGACAGCGGAGTGCATTTAAGACAGTGTGCAAACCATTAAAAGAAAGCAACAGAATGTCTCTTGTCAGGCATTTGAAAATACCGTTTACCATATAACTTGGTAATGTTAGGAAATTTAAAGCCTACAAACTACCTTGTATACAACTTTATGTAACTTACTAAATAAGCTTAATACTAATTGTGTGCCCTTTAGTTGTTGTATATTCAAAGTACATTTGCACATATGTGGAATTCATCCTCTGAATTTACCCTCCCTGACTATTAAGTTCAATGGGCAAGGGAAATAAAAGTACATAGAATTCTGTTGCTTTCTCTTAAAGGATGAGGGCAGTACTGGTGGTGGGGCAAGGGCAGGAGTGTGGACATATCTCTATATGAGAGGCACGGGGGGAGAATACAGAAAAACATACAGAGGAACATACTCTCCTACTAGGCATGCCGGTTTCTCTGCAGTACACCTACAGAGACACCTGGATGTTGGGTTCAGTATTTGAGCTTCTTGGGCATCTCCCAGGGAAAGGCCTCTCGGCCAAAGTGACCATATGCTGCTGTGCGCTGGTAGATGGGCTTCTTCAGATCCAGTTCCCTAAGACACACAGACGGAATTAACATAAATGCGAGATGTTACAAGCCGCTTCTAAAAGCATAGGATGGCCTGGCCTAAAAGGTGCTGCAAGTGATATATTTGTTGTTAAAATTAGGGTTAATAAATATCTCTATAATCCCATATAAATCATTGCTATTGATTACCAACTAGTTAATCTGTTCAGTAAGAGGGTTCTCGCCAGCTTTCCAACTCTTTAGTAAGCAGACAGAACATTTTCTGATTGAGATACCAATTTTATCCAATCAGGAGAGATAAGTCACACAGTACATGGGATAAACAAGTGAAATTGGAAGTGATTAAACAAATGATCAGATACATTTGGAACACAAGCTGACAAATGATCCTTGTGTGGTTCGCTCTCCTGATTGGATGACATTTGTATCCGTATCCCAAATATTTACTAAAGAGCTTGAGAGACAGGCACACCCTTGTTACTGAACTAACAGCCTACAGCAAATGATTATGACTATTGGAACAAGATTTAAACAACCTTTTCATTTTAAGCCAAAAAAAAATCAATCAACATATGCAAGTTAGCATCTGGCAGTTTCTACATGCTGGGGACCTATACTAAACATTTCTAACATAAAACGTTGGTGTACTCAACATGTCCGGGTTCACATTCTGGCAAGTAGACTATTACGGCAAAAAGAACAACAATGATAGGTTACCTGACAATAACGCCAGGGCGGAGGTCAAAGTTCTTATTCACAATGTCCAGCAGCTCCCTCTCACTGTAAGGTGAGGTCCCGTAGTGGAAGACAGAGATGGAGAGTGGATGGGCAACACCAATGGCATAGGACAACTAAAGGAGTTTATTCACACACAAAAGAAAAGGATAGAATTAGCCGCGCGAGCACAAGAAGAAAATGCATGTGCTGGCGGAATCACAAAGTCAAAGATGAAAACAAGAGGCTTACTCAAAGACCCTCCTCACCTGGACCAGAACGCGCTTACAGAGCCCAGCCTTCACCAGAGACTTGGCCACCCAGCGGGCAGCGTAGGCAGCAGAGCGGTCCACCTTAGTGTAGTCCTTGCCAGAGAAAGCTCCTCCCCCATGGGCCCCCCACCCCCCATAGGTATCCACAATGATTTTACGGCCAGTCAGACCAGCATCACCCTGCAAGGAGGGGGGGGGGGGGGAGCACAAATCATTACCATGTTTTATCCTAATGGCTCGTACACACTGCACGATATTTGCTCCGATTATGCTGTTGGGGACCATTTTTGGCGCTCGCCGACAAAACTCCCGATCTGACGCAAGATCGGGCTTTGACCGCAGAGGTTTTGCTTGCTGTGTGTGAAAGGAAGAAGAGAAGATCCAGCGCCGATAAAAGTGCTCGCCGACGCCTTACTGACCGATTCTGAATATCTAGCAGGTTTGATATTTGGCTCCGTCGCCGACTGGACATCGACGTACAGTATGAAATGGGTTGCGACCGCGTCCCGAGAAGTCCTGTATTACAGCCAATGAGACACTGACACTGACAGTGAACTCATTTCACTTGAATAATGTTGATAAAACCGCATTGGAGCAAACTTTTGGACCTTGTGCGGTGTGGGTGTGTGTGTGTGTGTGTGTGTGTGTGTGTGTGTGTGTGTGTGTGTGTGTGTGTGTGTGTGTGTGTGTGTGTGTGTGTGTGTGTGTGTGTGTGTGTGTGTGCGTGCGTGCGGAGAGACGGAGAGTTATTTCATGAAAATCAAGATTTAACGTCCTGCCACGTAGGCTACAGCTATCACAAACATTTCGCCCTGTGTAGCCTGGCTATTCCTGTGTGTGGCATGCACGGAGAGAGAGAGAGAGAGAGAGAGAGGCGTCCTGTGCGTGAGATGTCAAAATTTATTGGAAAAAAACAAATGATGTAGCCTATATCAGGTCTGGATCGCATCTTGGTGAACTCTTGCAGTGTGTGATGCCTAGTCGGCGACCAATCGTTTAGTGTGAAAGCCACAGATATAATGAGTCTGAGTTTTTAAAAGACTCCTGTAGTGTGAAATATATAACGATCTGATGACTCGCCGACAACTTTAAAACTCCTACAGTGTGTAGGGGCCATAAGCTGAGGATTTGAATATGCGTACAGGCCGTTTCACACTGGAATGTTCTTCAGGACAAGAACTCAAAACACTGATATACCCGATAGCTTTGGGCAATGAGACTTAAATTACTGTGATAAGATCAGATGTTATGTCTTTATGTAGCAGAGTGGCCCAAAGCCTCTGCCTGAAGACCACGAGCCTAATATAAGATGATTGGCTTTAATGTCCCTTCCCGCGCAGGGACAATGAAGAGTGAGAAGAAACCATGGACCTTCTTGCCCTTATGTAGTCGACATATACATAACTGGCCCAGTTCTAACCTGTGGGCCTCCAATGACAAAACGGCCACTCGGTTGCAGGTGGTAAATGGTGTGTTCATCAAGGTACACACTGGGAACCACAGCCTTCACCACTTGCTCCTTCAGGGATTCGCGCATGTCATCCAGGACTATAATCTCGTCATGCTGCACAGACACCACGACGGTGTGCACCCGCATTGGCACCATGGCACCACGGTCCTGTTTGTACTGAACGGTCACCTGAGAGACAACAGAGCAAGTGATGTGGGTTTATGAACTAAATACATTTCACGGAATGTAGTGAAGTTGGGCAGATGGCAAAAATGATTTACACAACTATAGAAAAGTGTGATCTTCTGAGCACAGCTCCCGTCAGGCCGGGATGCCTGCAAACTTTGTTCATAGCCACTTGGAATTTAACTACGGTTCAAGAGTTATAGGCCAAAAAGTGGGCTGTTTTAGCACCACCATGAGGAGATTTGAAAGAATTAGGATGGAGGTTGTGTGTGCAAAGTTTCCCAGCAATCGGGAAAACTGTAGAAGCCAGTCATAGCCAGTGGGAATGGAATATGAGAAATGTGACAGATAAAGCTTGATCAAATGCCTACAGAGATAATGTATACCGATTTGCGCGAGGTTTGGACAAAATATGCAGTAGTAAAAAAAGAAATGTTTCGTAACATACGTCTCATGGTGGCACTATAACTGGCTGATTTGAACAATTCGGACGAGATTGTCCTTGGCCTACAGAGAGCGTGGGTGCAAAGTTTCCCATCGATGAAAAGATGAATTTATTAACTACATTTTCAAGCTAACATCAACTCAATGCAGTTATAGTTCCGTAGTGACAAAATGTAAACAAAAAATCCAATATACAACCATAACCTCTAAAAACGAAACATTTTAATGGCTAAATGATCCATGTTTATGTACAATATTTAGCAGAAGCGAGTGTTTAGAGTTCCGAGTAAACAATACCTGAGTTTTGGAGTCTGGTCGGAGCCATGGCAGTGTTCCATTACGCCGTAGTTCCGCCATCTTGGCATTCAGATTATGAGCCAGGACGATGGTAAGAGGCATGCACTCCTCAGTCTCATCAGTTGCATAGCCAAACATCAGACCCTTTCACAGATATGCAATACGATGAGTCACAAACTGTATTCAGACTAATTAAGCCAGACCCTAGATACTATAAGAATTGAGATATAAGGTTTTTTGTAAATTCCTTGGAAAAAAGCACATCTACAAGCTAAAACATATTCTCATTTACAGTAACATTACTTCAGTGTTCTACCTCCTTTATCACCAGCTATGTGACATGCGTGTATTCACTGTATTGTGAATTGCAACATTTGTGGGCAATACCTATATGCCTCTCTTTTGGAACTGGGAAATATTGTGGAAAAAAGCAAACTTTCTTGGGTGATTTTGCCATCCACACAAAATGCGTGTACAAGGAGAGAGGGGTGTGTAAATAGCAGCTGCGTAAATGAGACAAAAGGGGCTCCCACTCAACGTTGCTATGACATTTTTATCATAAACATGTAGTGCTTGCGTTCTAGTTATCATTTGTCACCCATCACCCTCACATGCCCTCTGAAAAAAAAAAGAAAAGGTCTTTGGATCTTGGCGATTTACAAATCATTCACAGAAGAGTTGTTTTCATCCCTGATTATATGTACAGTACATGGGTTGGGGTGTTGTGAGCATGCAGACAGTGTGTGTGTGTTTTTCGGAGAGCAACTGTGCAAGATACACAGCCCAATGGGCTAATGAGCCATAGGAAGGACTGTGAAGGCTGATTCATACTTTGTACGACAGTGATGCTCCCCGGAGCAACACTATAGATCTGCTATTTTCAGCTTAATTTAAATTAAGGATAAGGTTGTGACTATCCTTTTGTGTCATGCTGAATATTATTGTTGCATTGTCTGAAGTCTGCTAACCAACCAACTTTCTTCTTATTTGGGATCTAATTCCCGTTCTTTTATGGCAGCAGGACTGGTAACCTTGGGAGTTGAGTCACTTAAAAACAATTCAATGTGAAATTTGTGAATGTATATGCTTTTCTGTCATCAACGCCAAAGTTAGGATTTTCCTGGTTCTGTGTCTGTGGAATTAACTAGACAGCTGAATTGAAGGATGGGTAGAGAGAAAGCATAAGGAAATGTTGACTACAATAGGCTGGCCTCTTATGGTCCAGCAAAAAAAAAAAAATTACAGCCCATTTTCTTACTGTCACAAAAACGTGCAAATAAGGCCCAACTAAGGCCCCTCAAACCTGGTCACCAGCCCCCACGTCCTCCTCCTTGCGATCCAGGTGGACGCCCTGAGCAATATCAGGGGACTGCTGCTCTAAAGCCACCAGCACATTACAGGTCTTATAATCAAAGCCTGTAGGATGAGAGATCAATTTTCAGCTAAATGTTTCCCCACTGTTAATTGCATGAATGTGCTTTTGCCATTGCATTAGCCACATTGCCAAGCAGCCAAGAACCCATAATATAGTACCTTTGGAAGAGTCATCGTAGCCAATGTGCCTGATCGTCTCCCTAACGATCTTCTGGTAGTCAACGTTAGCCCGGGAGGTGATCTCTCCTGCCAGCAGGATCATCCCCGTCTTAGCTACAGTCTCTGAGGAGAGGAAGGTGACTATTAGGAAAACGTGTGTGTGTGTGTGTGTGTGTGTGTGTATAAACACACTGTAAAGAAATATATTTTATAGGTAAGACAGGTGGAGTGGAGATTGAACTTTACGTATTGTAGGTTAAAACGACTGATAAATCTTTAAATTGTTGATAGAGTGCTAAAAACAAATGTGGGATAAGAATCTTTATTGTGCAAATGAATTTGATCTGCAAGGTACATTGCACGTCCCTTCCCGGCCCCCCAAATCCTTGAACTCAGGGTTTCGGTACAGGAATGTGATTGGAGGGTTTCCAGGTTTTGGATACAGAATGTTCATTCATTCAATAAAAGCTGGAACAATTTGGTAAAGACTGCTACAGTAAGCTGCAACCTACACGATTTAAAACAGCCTATCGCTTAATCCATTAGGTACAGGTGCTTTAGTTGGTTTAATTCTAGCTAGACTGGCTCCTACATATGCCTCTGACAGTACAATTAGTATAAGTGATCAGTGGTGTTAGTGAATATATCAAAGCTATCATTAAAGCACTCATTAAATTATTCACATTAGCAAAATACAGTGGGGAAACGGTACAGTTCCCCCCCCTCCTCCTACCCAATACCCATCATAACATTGAATCAATTTCAGGCTTCCCTGGCATTAGCGGAACAAAACTGACTCTTTAACTGTTGTGAAACCCCATCCCATTCCTGTTCTTTATAAAGGGCCTTGCAAACAGGGAGCGATAAAACACGCCTATAGTTCATTTTCAATGAGACCTGCGTTTTTGCAAGCGTATTTACGTGAGCGCGGTCCCGTGAATTTGTTGCGCGCGTGCACACGCCCGCGACTCACCAGACCTGGATTCGGTTTAGCTTTTTTTTTTACGCTTGCGTTGTCGCGGCTGCGTTCAACGCTGCCCGTTTGAAAGGTCCTTAAGTTTAGCTGCATAATATGTGTTCCATGCTATTTAATCCATGTTTCGGTGCTGCTTAATGAGTCTTATTTCTTCCCCTTTAGACTAAATATGTGCAAATCTCCATTAATAAAAGCAGCTCCTCCTCTCATTAATCTACAGTCACATATCTGCAAAAGCTGCCGTTTTATAATCACGGTACACTAAATATGTTATGTATGTATTTTTTTTCATGGTGAACGATGTTGATCAAAAACTGCGAGCATAAGCCCTATATTTGAAGTGTGGTTATTTATGAAAGTTGATAAAGAAGGACAGCTACAGTGCTACACTGGCTGTAGCCACAATGCAATATGAATTTATTTAAAATACAGTCACAAACCAACATTTCAACAGGATAATCTTCTCTGGGTTTTTTTTTTACAGAAAAAAAGAACAAAAAATACCATTGTATCTTATGTGGTTAAAAAGTAAACTCTGCTTATAAATCCACATCCTTACCACATGCCACTTTGGCATCAGGGTCCTGTTTGAGGTGCGCATCAAGCACAGCATCACTTATTTGGTCACAAATCTTATCTGTGAAGGAAAGGAAAAGAAGGTTCAAGGGCAAGTAGAACATGACCCGTGTCTTGCAAGTACCTTTGAGACCTTGGTGACTGAATGTCAACCCCTGAGCTGAGTGAGAACACCAATTTAACATACGTTATGTATGCAGCACAGCATACACAGCAGCACAGCATACGCATGTGAATATAACACCCCCCCTGATGTACCTAGAATTAGGAATCTTGTGGTAAGCCTATAATCTCCATTGGAAATAAATACCCCCTACACTAGATGATGAGCAATACTGAAAGCCTCATTGTACTACCATCAGGTTGCAACATCTTTTTATATACATTTGGCCTACCAGATCATTTATTTCTAACATAGGCAGAAGTTTCAGAAGGTTCTTCTTGGTCTAACTATTATGAGAAGGCTCTAACATTGTCATTAAGTCTAGTTCAGTGAGCAAAGTGCACGTTCTAACTAGAGATGTCCCGATACTGTATCGGACGGTATCGTGAAAAGTATCGGATTGGCCCTTATTTGTCATATCGGATCATATCGGTATATATGCCAGTCTAACCACACATCCGAGGGGTTGATACTATGGCAGGTAAATAAAATGTTGGGACATGTGTAGTTTGCTTTGGAGTTGGCCAAACTGCAAGTGCACATTTGAGTGATGAGTCCGCTATAAACACAACACGAGATATAGCTATAAACACAACATGAGATCACGACACTGGTATCGGTATTTGGTATCGGCTAACACAGAAATTGAGGTATCGGGATCAGATCGGAAGCGAAAAAAGTGTATCTGGACATCCCTAGTTCTAACTTTTTTTTCTTCTTCTTTTTCTTTACACTGTTATCTATTGTCCAGCACCAGCAAGGGGACTGTTGCACAACCTACCCATTCTTTTTTTTGCGTATTTTCCATTTACAGCCATGTTATTAAGAACTTTGAGACTGGTTTATTGCTTCAGACTGTCACTACACCGTCCTGCAGCCAAGCCTAAATTTAAACAATTAATTATTGAAAGGCTACATATTTCAGTCATTTTACAAAACTATTGTTAAACTATCTACGCCTACGGTATCTTAAGGAATGCAACGCAGAATTATCAAACTTCATGATCTTTTCCATGGACCATGACCACTACAGGAATGTTTTGCTTGCTGTTGCAAGTTTTGTAACAAATCCCTGGTCAATGTATAGCTGTAAGCTTCCAGATAATATACAGATTACTGTGACAAGTATAACAGTGATGTGGTTGCAGGCAGCAGTGAAGGATCAGCAGAGCATTTAATTGTCTTCCAGACAGTGGACGGGAAAGCTACTGATACACAACACAAATAATAATTAAAATGCCATTACACTTCAAATATCCGTCTATACAGCATACTAATAATGTTGAAATACATGTTTAATTTCTAATAGAAAGTTATTAGTCGACAAAAACACCTTGAAGACCTTAACAGGAGCCCTTGTACAAGGCTTCTTTGACTATGCATGCACCTCCTGGTACCACAGCACCTCAAAGGCCCTTAAAACTAGGCTCCAGACCTCCCAAAACAAACTGGTCAGGCTCCTACTTGGCCTCACCCCCCGAACCCACCTCACCCCTGCCCACTTTGACAGACTGGCATGGCTTAGGGTCGGCGACAGAGTACAGCATCTTGCAATGGGTCTGGTCCACAAGATTCGATACTCCACCAAGATACCCATGTACCTGTGTAGATACTTCCTTAATGTTAACGAAGTCCACACCCACAACACCAGAGGGAGTGCAACGAATCATGTTCAACCCAGATTCGGCACAAACAAGGGACTAAATTCTTTTCGCTCCTATGCCACCAAAATGTGGAACGCCCTACCAACAGTCATTAAGACATGCGAATCCCTTGACTCCTTCAAAACCGCTCTCAAAGGGCACCTACGGATGGCTGCAATTCGAAACTGGCCCCCGTAAAAATCTGAATCCCCCCACCGCCCCCCCCTTTTTCCCCTCACTGTATATGTTTCTTTTCCCTTTTTACCTCCATTATGGTGAATTCCTGTACTGTTCTTTGTCTATATAGAAGTGTCTATTTGTACGTCTCTAAATGTTTTGATGAATTGAACATGGTGGACCCTGTTGTAAACAAGTGTAATGCTTAATTGGGTCGTCCACTCACAGTTAACAGCCTTTGTATTGAGTTTGTGCTTGAAATGTACTGTAATTCTGCAAACTGTTAATAAAATTTTCAATCAATCAATCAATTAAACATTTTATTTTTTTAAGAGGCGACCTGGAAGTCTTACTTTGTTTTATTTTCTTGCCTCGCCTTTTCAAAACGGTGGCCTCCTGCAAGCTTCCGTTACACCACCAAATTATGCGGTCATTTAATATACACCATTATATATAAGAATGCAACTAAATGAATTGACATTGCTATAATAATAACAACAGTGGTGCGTCGTCGTACGACGGTGCCGCGCGCCGAAAGTAGCAGATTTACAAGCTCACGGCACGTTACGCCCGCGACCCGTTGTGGGCTTGTAGGTTAGCTGTTTTCGGCGCAATGAAGACACAGTCCTAAGGCGCTCCATTGCATTCTATTATACTGTAAATTGACAGTCAAGCGCCACGCGTGGCCGAGTCTGAAGGAACGTGGTGCTGTTAGTTAGCCTGAATGAAGACCTTTGAATGCAAATAGCATGATTTGCACGAATCAATTATCACTGGGTACTATTGTGAGTCACTGCCCTGTAGACATATAACTGCTAAAGAATGTCGATAGCCGTTTTGTAATGTTTACAAATACAATTAGATAACTGTCTTTGTCTAAGAGTATGTATTACACATCTTTGTGCAGAGACTGGTGTAACCACTTGTAACCCAATATTTGGGCTTGTAGGATAACATTTCCATACAAAAAAATATATTTTTTAAAAAAGCTGTTAAAACCTGTACAAGCTTGTGTAATGATATTGTTGAGATGTTTGAATAGGACTGAAGGCATGATGCACTGCAGCAGCACAACACAGGCTATTATAAACAACATGATGCCACATGACCTTGCTGCTGAGAAAAGCCCAACATAGCCGCTATATTATGTTCGTTCTCTCCTCACTCCAACTCACCTGGATGTCCCTCTCCGACGGACTCAGACGTGAAGAGAAAACAGTCTTCATCAGAGTTATGGAAACCGTTCAGCTGGCCGTTCATTTTTATTATAAGAGCTTTGAAAACACTCGAGATAGCAAACTAGCCTTTTAGATAATACCGGTCTACTAGGTCTAGGTGGTTCTTTCCGATGTATATTTGGCGAGTTATCAAAACCGGTGTATTTGTCTCGTACTGATAATAAAGAAATACAACGATAGAAGCGGTTTTATAAGAGGGTTGAAGAAGGTTGGCCAGCTTAAATATTAAGAGACACTACAAGAACCTGTTTTGGCGAGTGGTCCCAAATCCGTGTCTTTATCGATTTAGCCAATGAATGAAGACCACGTGGTACAAAGGGGAGGGATCTCGGTCAAGTTTAGTGATTCTCAACCTGTGGTACGCGTACCACCGGTGGACGGTGGTCAGAGGTGTGTTATTTTAATTTTACTAAACTGAAGGCTAACAAACAAAAGATCACTTCAAAATTACCAGGGGACTTTGGCTGAGAGTGTCTGACTGATGGTGCAGTGGGTCTGATGATCAGGCTTTCATTACAGACATTCCATGTTCAAGTCCCATTCCTCCTACAGCTCAATGTTGCAGTAATTTCAAATTTTCAAGGCTTGAAAAAAAAAAACTCAAAAGGAGAAATCTGCTGAGTGCCCAAAGGTGCCTTGGCTCAATGGTGTGGTGTGCTTGATCAGTTGCCTCTGCTACAGACAGTTGGCAGGTTCAAGTCCCATGTCATCAAGGTCTCTCCCCCTGTTTCCTGAGAAGTAACAGTTGGGCCTTATGTCTGAAAGAACCCTGTCCAGCTAAACTTTTACCATGAAAATTTCTAATTTTACATACTCCTACCACTTCTCAGTGTGCCCTTTTCCAACTGGCCTGGAAGCCAGACATAAAAGAGGGACTTTCCCACCAGGTTTTGGGGCACCAATCAGGGCCATCTGACTATTCTGTCAGATGATGGGCCAAAACCATGAACTATATAGTATGTAGTTTTTTCATAATTTTCACATTTGTTTCTTGAAATCGTCACAAAAACCATGCACTATAATTCATAGTTTTTGCAACAATTAAAAAAAATGAAAATTATGAAAAAACTACACACTATAGTAATTTGTTTTAATCGTCGAAAATCAAGAAAAATGTCATACTATGACATAGTATGCCATTGTCGACAATTATAATCAATATGCAAATACACAGACTATTCTGTCAGATGATGGGCCAAAATGCCTTGCTATTTTCTTCTTATCTGTAAAATGTTAGGTGGACAGGGTTCTTTCAGACATAAGCCCCAACTGTTACTTCTCAGGAAACAGGGGGAGAGAGCACCTCCCGATGGTCCTCCAGCACCTTGATGACATGGGACTTGAACCTGCCAACTGTATGTAGCAGAGGCAACCGATCAAGCACACCACACCATTGAGCCAAGGCACCTTTGGGCACTCAGCAGATTTCTCCTGGTGCTTTTGAGCTTTTTTTTTTCAAGCCTTGAAAAGTTCAAAGTACTCCAGCATTGCTATATAGGAGTAGCCTGATTGTCAGACTCTGAGAGCCTCCAGTGCACTCAGTCGAGGTCTATGGGCTGGAAACCAGGCTAATATAGGAGCAATGGGACTTGAACATGGAATGTCCATACAGAGAGTCAGATCATTAGACCACTGCACCATCATTCAGACACACTCAGATTAAGTCTCCTGGTAATTTTGTGTTAAACCTTCAGTTAGTAAAGTTGAAACACTCCAGCATTAAACTATAGGAGAACAGGGATTTGAACATGTAGAGCTGTATTAACTTAATTGTAGCAGTGGCTCAAAGGCTGAGCCTGATCACCTCAAAAGTCTCATATCTCCCCTGAGCCATTGGAAATTGCTTTGGATAGTGGTTAAGATGTTGGCCTTCTGTGTGGGGGACCCGGTTCGATTCCCGGGTGTTATACTAACATGCAAAACAACTCTTGAACTGCTCTCAAAGCATTTGATGAATGTGATTCTGTGTTCAAATCCAATTCAAGACTTGATTCTTTCAACTTTACTAACTGAAGGCTAACATACAAAAGATCGCTTCAACAGTACGAAGAGACAGTTGTTACTGAGTGATGGTGTAGTCGTGATGTTCAGACAGTCTCTCAGCACAGAGACCTCAACAGTGCTTTTTCATGCATTTAGTAACATAGGAAAGTGAAGACTGTCTTTTATTTTTTCATATATATTTTTCCTTTGAAACTAAATTACCTGGTGACCTATGATGAGGCCTCAATGTTGTAATTTACCTGGCTGGAAGTTGGAGGTGAAGAACAGAAAAAGGGAGTTCTGATCTCACCCTGGTTCAGTCATCATTAGGCCTATAGTTATTAATTTGTGACCGCAGGTCGCAGTGAACTACCGGTATGTAATCTAGCATTTTCCGTCAGTGTGTGTTTTGGTTGGTTGGTCACCCCAGGCAAGCCCCCAGGTGCCCAGGTCATCGTGACATCATGTGACATCAGCCCCGGCCCATATATGGTGCCCAGGTCATCGTGACATCATCAGGGATGTTTATATAGTAAATGCGACCTGCTGTCGCAGTTAAGTTAAGCCCATCCATCATTCCTCTTCAATGTCTCCCTTTTGACTGATACCTGTCCATTCAAACTCTAGACGGGCCTACCCCAAAGTTATTAGTGCAGCCGCACCCGGCGAAAACTAGAGTTCACAACAGGCCGAAAATTAAGGCCCTCACCTGAGCCCTCATCAAACCCTGTACACTCAAGAGAATGTCCCCATTACCACCCTTAGATCTCCATATACTGTATGGAGCTGACTTGTTCTGACATTCCATATGTTGATCTGATCTCATCAAACCCTGTACACTCAAGACATGCTCCTTATATGGGCGGCAGTGGCTCAGGGGTAGAGTGGCTGGATGGCAACCTCAAGGTTGCCGGTTTGAACCCGGGCTCCCCCTGTCCCCAGAGTTAGTGTCGAAGTGTCCTTGAGCAAGACACTCAAGCTCCTGATGTGCTGGTTGGTGCCTTGCATGGTTTCCGCCGCCATCGGTGTGTTTGTGTGAATGTAATGCATGTAATGCACAATCTATGTAAAGCACCTTGGATAAGGCGCTATATAAATGCACCATTTACCAAGTACAGAATTTATGTTGATTTGACCCCCCTCAGGCGTCTTACTAGTATAGCTAATAACTCGTATTAGCTATACCACTATGAAAACCTGCATCACCGTGTGTGAGTCACACCTTGTGACATGCCTCCATATATTTGCTTAAAAACATACTCAAAGATTATGTTTGGTGGTGACTGTTTGAGCTCAAACATTATTCTTTATGTAAAGTGTACTACATTTACTTGAGTAGCCTAAGGCTACTCAAGTAAATGTATTAGTCTACTGGAAATTTCATGAACCCAGAAATGGTGATTTGTATAAACTTTTATGATAGAAATGTTATCTATAGGCCTAATGGATGAAATTCAGCTTGGTTGCTAAAAGTTGCACGTTGAGCAATTTGAGTAAATAGCATATAATATGTGACCATACCATTAACATCCTATATAAGGCAAGATTTTCAAATGTCCATTATGCTTTATGTAGCATGTGACGTGTCAAACAAACAAAATGGCCATAGCCACTTAATTGTTTTTTGTGCAAAACTAATGCTTGGAATTGATTCAGAATCATGAAAAACCCCTAGTTTGACACGTCACATGCTACTTAAAGAATATAATTTTGATTTATTTGGCCTTGTATAGGTTGTTAATGGTATGGTCACATTATATTGTGCTAATTACTCAAATTGCTCAACATGGAACTTTGAGATTGGTTAGCAACCAATCTCATCTGCTAAGCCTATAGATGACATTTGAATCATAAAAGGTTTTTATTTTATTTATAAAATACTAACCAACATTTCTGGGTCTAACATGGGACTTATAGGGGCTTCCAGTAGACTATATAGGCTACTACTACTGAAGATGACCTGAGAAGCTACTGTGTCCTCAAATCCTTTTCATGTCATGACATTTGGTAGCAATGTCATGACAAGTCCACAGCAACATGTTGTGAGCGTGTAGATATGCCATTTTGGCCAAAGAAAATTTGTATAGTGGGGGAAAAGGAGGGGGCCAACTAGATAGACTTGGCACCCATTTGGATCCTCTACCATACTGCAAACAAAGTTTCATAACAATGTGACTCTGCATTTATGATAGGCCGGGGGAGAAGAAAATAAATCATAAAACTGAAAAATTCATTGGCTCATAATGGTTTTTTTTTTTACTTAAAAACGTCTCTATTGGTCCAAAGTTTGTGTGTAGAAGGTTGTGTGCACTATAAAAAAAATCCCAGGAGTAGATCGATTTTAACAGTTTTTTCATATAATTCAAAATGGTGGGATAACTAGTCAAACTGTGGCAAATTTGTTTTAGGTTGTATTGCTGATGGTCAAACGGTTTATATAGCGCCTTGATTGAATGCTTTACAACCAACAAACAACAAAATAAAACAAAACAAAACAACAAACAACTAAATGCCTGAGAGAAGGTGTCTGTCTTTTCAAGGCAGCCTTAAAAGAGTCCAGCGTTGGAGCATTAGTTTGATTATAAAGCTTTGGTTTCAGATCTGAGCTAATCCACAGTGTAATTAACCTGATTGCAAACAACAGGGGGTCCTCTATAAGCTGTGTGCATCTATCTAGCAGGATAGAAATCTCAAGACAAAACATAACAGTTGTCCTGTGCAACATTATATAAATGCCATGCCATGGAAATATATAGGCAATGACAGCTGACACATTTTATATTGAGCCAAAACGCAGTGGGAAATGAATTGTATGGTATTCTTCCCAGTAACAACAGCATATCACCCCACATGATAAGCTGCTTTCTTATTCTTAAACTTTCCATCCTCTCTCAAATCTCTCGCTCCTAAAGACTTTACTTTGTATCAACAGTAGAACACTGTCGTCCTAGTAGCAGTAAAGCATTAGGAAACACACTGTGTATAGATGTTTTACCCTATTGTTGTTTATCCAGGATAAAGGAAAACCTTTTTCTGCCACTTCAGATGTAGTATATTTTTTATTTTCTTCTTCCACTCATACACAACTAAAATAACAATGATTTTACTGCCAGTCCTACACAAAGTCCCAAACATCCACAACACTCTAAACATAAACTCTTTATAACTCATCTGTAGATCAGGGGCCTTATTCACAAACCTAAGAAAAATCTTGGATCATTGGTTGGGTCACATGGAGATAATTAACACCAGGATGACAAAAATGGCAAAAATGTACCAAGATCACTATTCTTATTATATTCTATGGATATTGACCCAGAAATAGTTTAGCAAATTGAATTTATATAATTAATCTGGTTAAAAACATCACATAAATGTTCTTTTTCAAGCCAGTGTCCCTTATATTACATGTGCACGCACGCACGCACGCACGCACGCACGCACGCACGCACGCACGCACGCACGCACGCACGCACGCACGCACACACACACACACACACACACACACACTGTGAGTGTGTGACTGCGAACTATGATACCATGACTATTTGTGAAGTCTTACATAACATCATAGTTCAGGGTCCTGATTCTGATATAAGATAATGGATCATTTTATCTAGATAAGAATGGTCCGCTCCATTGCAGATTTGCTCTGACTTTGGTTTCACATTCAACATGTTTACGACATTGATCTTCAGTCTATATAAAAAGCACTTGTTGGGGGAGGGTATAGACTCGAATGCCTGCAGTCTGAACGAGCCTCTGACTCCAGAAGTATTGTGTATGCAATGGAGTCACTAATGGTAGATTCAGTAATAGAGAACTTGCTGGCTACAATGCGGAATGTTGCAAACTAGATTACAATTCATGTGCTGCTTCTATGAGCACAGCGACAGTGTGGGGTCCGGACAGCATCTGAATGCATGGATTTTACCAGCTCTGATACCTGCCATTCATACTTTCCCTTCCCCATTTTAAGTTTTCTTTCTGAATTTTGACATCATTGCCTGTACAACTCTCATAAACTTGTTTCTCCTGCCCTCCCTGATTGCCTGCCCCCTGTGGGGTTATCGTGTGCTGGTCTGTGCTCGCCAAGGATGGCAGCAATAAGGGCCTCCGGGGCAGAAACTCCATTGCCTGGAGATGCTGGGCTGCGTGGACTGCACGGGCTGTGGGGGCTGAGGGGGCTGATGGAGGAGGGTGACGTCAGAGAATCAAGAGAAACGAGCCGCTCCTTCTTGGCACCGGAGCAAGGTGAGCGGCTACGTGCCTGACTGTCTTCAGGACGAGGACAGAGGCCGAGTCCCTGCAGGGAAGGAAGGGGGTTAGAAGAAAGAGCTGACACGGCAGGACTGTGGCTACGGCGATGATGATGGTGGTGGTGGTGGTGCTTTCCTGTTTTAGGACTAGTGCTGTGGGTGTGGGAGATTGGAGCCAGCAGAACCAGTGTGCTATCGTCTTCCGAGCTGATGTCAGAGCTGTCAGAGCGACACACTGTGGGACTGTGGACTGGAATCTGGATCTATGGAGCATGAGGAATTTGAGATGTGACATAAATGCATCAGAGAGTGCAGAGAAGAAAGTAGGCAAACACGGTGTTCATCTATATTCCAGTTCTTTGTCCATTTGCCACTTGTTATTACCTTGATGGGCAATGTCACTCCGACAATACTGTTCATATTATGACTGTAGTACGCCAGGATGTATTCCCCATCATCCCTTGGCAAGTCCTCCTCAGTAAATGTTACCTGAGAGAATAGATATAAATACAGAACTAAGATATGAACAGTGAAGTTTGGCATTAACATTCTGTCAAAAAATAAAATAAAATAAATAAATAATACTTTTCCTACCTGTGTCAGATAATCTCCCTTGGCCCACACATATGCAACATAATCCTTGTGATGTTTAAATCCAACCTATGGAAACAAAGCCCCGACAGAATCAATCAATCAGCCATAAAAGTTGATATCGATACTAAGCAATAATGAATTTATCTTGAGATAACCTAAGCCAAATTAATGTATTAATTTCAAACCTTAAACGAATGTAAGATTACCTTGTATATGGCTACCCAGTCCCATGAGCTCCGTTGATAATTTGACGCCACAGTGAATCTGACTGTAGCGTCAGAGACTTTACACCACTCCTTGTTTACCTGTAGTGATACCAGCGGACTGTCCACCTTAAATGGGAACTATGAGAGTACATAAGAGATAAAAAAAACACAAGAGTTATCACATACAACAGACTAGCAGTACAACTAAAAAGGGGTGCTTAGTGGAGCACATCTTCGCCAGGCTGGGTGGCCAGTAAACAATATCTGGCTCCAGACTGGCCATATCCTGGCAGGACAGTAGGTCTGAGGCGATTCATTTGTAAATCACTAGAATTTCGCGGGCCTTCGGCCCGCTCATCCCAGAGTTGCGTTGCCCCGCGTTGCGATACAGAAGTCCACAGATACAGAAGTCCACAGTGACACGCGTTTTATGCAGCTGTTTTGTGTTGCAGCGCGTGCGCGCGCGCGCGTGTAGTGTTGTTGTTCTTATCCATATATGCGCCTCGGTTGGTCCCGTTTGTTCCACGCCAGGTGTCGATGCAGTCGTTTGCGCAATTTGCGTGTTTGCATTATGTTAAGTGTGTAGGCATACCATATTCTGAATGAGCAAAAAGAGGACACATGCGCGCGTGCATGTGGATGTGGACATGCGCGTGCACGTCGTGCATGTGCATGTGTCGTGCGTGGGCGGTTCTGTTAAATTCAGATGTCAAAATAATCTGTAGCCTAACATTAAATTGATCAAATATGCTCTATATTAGTTATGTATTTTTTGAAAGCAGTGGCTCTCAAAGGTGTGATCCAGGGACCCTCATGGTTCATTGAGGGGGTTCCAAATGGACCCATTATAGGTCTGTAACTCTGAGAGTGTACAAATGGATCCAAGTGGACCCTACAGGTGTGTAACTGTGAGAGTGTACAAATGGAACCAAATGGACTGTTTTATGACTTTTAACTCTGATACTGTACAAATGGAATCAAATGGGACTCTTATGGGTCCATTTGGTTTTACTGTCAGAGTTATGGGGGTCCTTGAAATTAAAAAGGTTGAGAACCTGTATGCAATGGCGTATGTCTTGTAAAAAGAGAGACCAGCCTATTCTCCATCATATGTTATGCTTTGCTAGGTTGTACAAAATAATATTGGGTCAGTGTAATTTGCAGGAGTCACCGCGCGCACAGCTGCCTTGTCTGTGTTGACATGACATGGGCTTGCAGGACAGAACTTTTATTTGTGACAGACACATAGTTGCTTTGCAGACAATACAATCTGCTTCTCATTGGTCAGTCACAAAGCTAAGAAAACAATGTGAGAGAAAAGGTAAGGACTGGAAAGCGCTGTCTTTGTCTCTGTGTTCCTACGTGAAGACGTGTGTGCTCTGTCTCTCTCTCGCTCTCTTCTCTCTCCTCCCTCTCTGGGGTGTGTGTGTGTGTGTGTGGGGGGGGGGGGGGGGGGGGGGGGGGAGTAGTTGCGCTGCCTTCGACAGTGCTATACTTCTCCAGCAGCGGTGCAGAACCGAGAGAGTGACACATTGTTGTGGATGTAAACGGCGCAACGTGTAGCTCTAAAGTAGTTTGGATTGTGTAGTCGCAGCGGTGCTACAAAGTGAATGTTACAATTCGCACGGTGATATTGTAAGTCGCAAATGCGAGTACGTAGTGGCACTGGCGAGCCCTGTGTAGTGTAGTGCCATTGTCGCGGCATTGCGAGGCGATCCAAAGTCCCCCCCCCCCGCGCACGCACGCACGCACGCACACACACACTGTACGTAGCTGTTTGTTGTTGCAGCGCGCGCGTGTGCGTGTAGTGTTGTTGTTGGTATCCATATATGCGCCTGGGTTTGTCCCGCTTGTACCACGCCAGGTGTCGACGCGGTCGTGTTAGCATTATGGTAAGTGTCCAAGTTAGAATCAGAGTGTGCGCTGTGTAGTTCTTCTTCTTCTAGTAAACATAAGCCGTGTGTGTGTCACACCAAAAGTGGTGACCTATAGAATCCTGTACATAGAAGCATCACGCAATCGTCTCCCTCCCTGTGTGGGTCACGTGGTGGGCTGTGAGCCAATGGGAGAGGGAATGTAGTGTTGCCAGGTCCGCGTATTGTAAGCGAGTGGTAGTGTGTGTAAGTAGCGTGTTGAATGGCATTTTTTCTGTGCTTGTTTTCATAGACGTGGCAACAAATTAGGCGGGGGTGTCGGTGCTTGTGGCGTGTTTGTGTTTATTATTGATATTGATATTGTTTGCGAGTGTGGACGGGAGCCGGCTTTAGTGGCAGTGCGATGACAATTTTTACGCGGCTGGTGTCGAGTGTGGCCGTGCGGCGCGACATGAGGAGATAGGGAACCAACGACGCGGAGGGTAAGTGTGTGACGTGTTAGTGTGTTGTTGCAGTGTGTGTTGCAGCGTGTTGCAGCGTGTCAGTGACGTAGTAGCTGGTGCCTTGTGTTCCTGTGCGTGCGCTTGGGCACATGTTTTCAAATGTATAATAGAAGGAAGCACGCACGACTGTAATTCGTCTCTTTTTTTAAAGGGGTTTCTTGTGACCCTACCATCCATTCTGAATCCATTCCAAGCATTCGTTTTGCACAGAATGCACTCCTTGGGCTAAAAACGGCCATAGATGTCATGACAAATGTGATGAGGTCAGCACATTTTGGGCACATTTGGGCAAGTGGCTATGGCTGCTTTTAGCCCAAGGAGAGTATTTTGTGCAAAAAGAATGCTTGGAATGGATTCAGAATCATGAAGACCCCCTAGTTTGACATGTAACATGCTACTTAAAGCAAAAGGAAAGTTTTACATTTTTGCCTGCCATATGTTAATGGTAGGGTCACAAGAAACCCCTATAAAAAGAAATTGCCCAATAGTGACAGCTGGTCAGCAAGTGGATTCATGAATGTATATATTATAGACAATATTTTATGCCAATAAAAAAGACTATAGGCCTACCAGCTTTCATTCTTTAAACAAAAGAAGCCTGTCGGCTGCCGGACTAATAATACATTTGACACCGATCAGTGCAGTGGTTAGATAGCCAAACTAAGACGACTACCATTTTTCACTGACGAAAACTAAATGGAAACTAAATAAAAACTAAACTATGATGACTAAAACTAAGACTAAATATACTGATAATTTCGTCAACAAATAAAAACTACCGGTAGGTGTTAGGAAGGGACTAGTGGACAAGAGAATAGCAGATCTACAAGCTCACAACGCGTCGCGCTGCAACGCGTTGTGAGATTGTAGATTGGCTATTTTCAGCAAGTGTAAAACAGTCATTATGATGGCATCAAGGCCCGCCAAAATACATTTTTAGTCGACTAAAACTAGACTAACACTAAAACATTCCAGGTGACTAAAATGTGACTGAAACTAAATGAAAACTATTGAAGAGACTACGACTAAAACTAAAATCTAAATTTGCTGCCAAAAACAACACTGGGGAGGATACAATCTCCCCCTGGCATAGGCCTCGGGTGAAGATAATAAAGGCCATATTTTAAACGTTATGGTAATGCAATATGTCAAAGCATTCAAACTCACGTGCAATGCAAACAGGGCAGAAACCGGCTTATGATCACTGATGGTGTAGCCCATGTGACTACGATATGCATGCTGGGTCACTGTTGTTGCCCCTCCCATCCACGAGGTCAGACCACGCTGCAGTGCTGAGTTGTGGTTAGGGCCAGGGGAGCCGGTGCGACGGAGGCGCCATAGTATCCGATCTGTCCAGGCAGGCTTCCTCTTCTTGGTACTAACAAAGTAAAGATTGGAGCGAGGATGACAATATAGCAGAGATAATGTTCAACTAAAGGACTAAAGCCACGAAGAAAGCAGTGTTGATTTTGTCGGCTAATACTACCTGACAATTTCGTCAACAAATAAAAACTAGACTAAAATGTTATAGGGAGGGACTGGTGGACAAGAGATCCAGTATAAGTCATTTTAGACGTGGTTGCATGCTGAGAATAGCAGATCTACAAGCTCACATTATATTTTCAGCAAGTGTAAAATCAGACATTATGATGGCATCAAGGCCTGCCAAAATACATTTTAGTCGACTAAATCAACTGTAGATTTGGTCGACTAAAACTAGACTAACACTAACACATTCCAGGTGACTAAAATGTGACTAAAACTAAATGAAAACTATTCAAAAGACTATGACTAAAACTAAAATCAAAATTTCTTGTCAAAAACAACACTGGTAGAAAGAGAATCTCCTAAATCAGGGGCTCCGAAACATTTCCATTCCAAGGCCCCTCAAATAGCACAGCCTCTGGGCGAGCTGGCCTATTGGAAATGCAAACCCAAAGGGGTGATCTGCAAGCTCACAACGTGTGGCAATGTGCTGCATTGTGAGCTTGTAGATCTCTGTAGATTTTAGCGATTTCTGAAAAGACAATAATGATGAAAGTGTTTAAAATGGCACAATAATCCTATTGATTGAATTTGAATTGAAAGTGTTATTATTATTATTCTATTTACAGTTTTGTTTGTTTATTTATATATTTTCCTTTCCATTTGGCCCTCAGGTGGGATCCCCACTTTAAAAACCTGTAAATGTGTTGCTCCACATAGAGAGCTGCATACCTGGTGTCGTATGTATGTGTGCCCACATCAAACTTGTAAGTAGGAGGGAAATTAAGAGGGCCCTCTATGAAGCCCTCCAAAATGGACTCAGTGTTTTTAGCCATGTTGAGCTGTTGAAGAGAAATAAATGAAGATCATTTTTAATCGTGTTTTGTTGTGCAACAGTGCCCCCTGTTGACACATTCTTTTGATCAAGTGACAAATGGCTATAATAAAGACTTAAAAAGGTCGCAGTCTAGCTGCCTCACCTGGTCTCTCTCCAAAAGTAGAGGCAGCTTGTTGCTATCAATGGCACATTTCACCACATGAATGTCATAGTCTTCAATGCGGAAATTTAGATCCCCAAACCAAAACACCACACTGAGGACAAAAAAAAGATAGCCATTTAGCGCCGAGACAATAAAAAGGACTAAACAATTCATTAAAGAACTGTATAATAATGGCACCTAGTCATGTGCAAAATTCATGTCACGCACTCATGGTCGAGCACACCACTGGCAGTCCCTCCCTCAAACTGCTGCTGCTGCAGAATGCTCTCAAAATCTTCCATGCGCTGCTCTAGATTCCTCATGTGAGCTGGCAGGTGACAGTTCAGAAAACAAACCGGGTGGCCGAACATTGTCATCCTTGCACTGACGCCGCCTTTATTACCCTTGAGTTGGCACAGGGGGAGAGAGAGTGTGTGTGTGAGAGAGAGAGAGAGAGAGACGAGAGTGATATATGAATGCACTACGCGTCATTGAGGAATGACGTATTAATCAGTATCATTATGCGTCTGACATAGCTGTGCTCTTTGTGGGGGGTCCTGCTACTGAATTAGAGAACCAGAAACCCAGACAGTCCTTCCGCTGCTGCAGCAGCAGCTGCACTGACCTCAGAGAGAAGGAGACTGCACCAACATCAGAGAGGTGATGCTGACATCAACATGCACAGGAAGGTCACACATCCACAGAAACATATGCACCTGTCATAAGCACACCCCCTCATCCCCTTATACGCAGTACACCAGTATAATAGACATTTAAAGTCTGTATTTAGGCTACATCTGAGTGATATATAGTCAACAGAGTGATGTGCAATGCAGAGCACATACCCAATAGCCGCCGAGTCCTGTGCGTGTGGTCACTGTTTGCACTCCTCTCAGAAAGGGAAGGTGGCCGAATTTTGAGAACACAAGCAATAACACTCCCTGCATTCGTTGTGATGCTATCTATGGGGGTAATGAGATAAAGAAAGAAGCAGTTATGCACGTACGCACACACGCACGCACGCACGCACGCACGCACGCACAGCACACACACACACACACACACACACACACACACACACACACACACACACACACACACACACACACACACACACACACACACACACACACACACACACACACACACACACAGGTAACACTCACCAACACATATCCAAAAGGACTGAGTGTGTCCATGCACAGAACACTCCACTGCTCTGTGAACAGAGCATCTTTCAGCCGTTTGTTTATCATGGAGTTCACTTCCTGAAGACTAGAAGGAGGCAGAAGAGAACCCAAATATAATTACTCACAAAAACAAAAGCTTGTATGTTTATTTTAATAGATCAAAATGGAGGTGGATATATGATGCAATGCCATTAGTCCAACGCTTCATTGTTCCATGCCGGTACGTTGGTCTGACGGGCCCCTTTATGCCTAACCTCAACCTCACATTAACCTAACATTTGTCATACAATTGGGACATTGGAATAATAGGCCGTCGGACAGTCCCATACACTAGTATGTGGACAATCGAGATAATTTCTCTGGCATGGCTGATAATGACAAAAAATACTTCCTTACCCCACGATAAACATGTCTATGCTTCCATCCGAAACATTTGGCCCAAACAGAGCGGTGATGTCGTCCGGAGGCACAGCTGATCCAACATTCCATGTGACTACATACACCCTAGTAGCGGATGGTAATAGATGCAATCATACAGAATTAGGACATTGTAGGTAGCTGCCTTCAGTGAAATTATTGTCTTTATTATTTTCTATTCTTTATGTGTAAATAAAGAAAGGCAGAATCAATCAATGAGGCACATTTGTTGTATATCCACACACTCATAACTCCTGTGCAATAGCCTAGTTCACACGCATGCACACACGCAGGCACGCACGCAGGCAGGCAGGCACGCACGCACACGCACGCATGCACGCACGCACGCACACACACACACACATACACACACACACACACACACACACACACACACACACACACACACACACACACACACACACACACACACACACACACACACACACACACACACAAACAAACATGTTGGCAGACAAGATGTCTTCTTCAGGATGAAAGCAGCTAGCTTGTCTGCCAAAATGTTGTATATTGCATGGGAGTTACAAGTGTGTGGATTCCCCATTATAGACCCTGTTGTTGTTCCTCATAGCCAGCACCTCACCAACACAGGTGTTTCCACTTTCGTCCATTTATTTTATATACAAACGCGGTTTAAGATATTTGTGAGTTGATTGTTATATTATTTGCTGTTTATTAGAGAAACTTACAAAATAAAAAGAAAACAAAGGTTTGGGTCCTGGGACCTTGGCCAATGTAACATGCTTGTGCTATTCTGTCAGTTTTACAAAGCTCAAAGATGCAGCTTTTGATTAATCAGACAGACTGGCACAATTTTGTACAGCCAATGACTATCCTGTGTCCAGTCACTATTGTTTAATATGCCAAATAGAGAAGGGTATAACAACTTCCATCCAGACAAACAAACTAGGAAATGTTGGGCCGAAACCGAATACCGAATATAGGAAACAGTTGGCCGAAAACCGAATACCGAATATCCGAATATGATTAATATTATCTTTTTTCCTACCATTACTGTCATGGCCGTACCTTAAAGCTATCTGATTTATGGCAAAATAAATGGTTATGGCAAAACTTAACTTAAATAATAATCACTATTATGGGTCCATAAAACATTTATTCGGCTCTTTTGAATGCATTAATTGCATACACTATTCGGTGATATATTTTCTGCCTATTCAGGCCGAAACCGAATAGGCCGAAAATGCATTTTTAGCCATTTTCTGCCGAATATTTTCTGCCGAATATTTTCTGCCGAATATTTTCTGCGGCCGAATATTCGGTGCATCACTAAAACAAACCATTGAAACCTTTGTACAAGAGACAGAGGCCTTCTAATATCATGAATATGATATTCAAACTCATTATCAGTCTCACCTGAATTCCGCAATTTCCACTGACTGTTGAAGGTTCTCTGTTGTTTTCGAAGGTGAAATGACCCCCTGAGAATGAGCAATGGGGCTGAGTTTGGGACTGTAGCTGGAAGCTGAATTTGGACTGGGCTGGAAGTTTGGGCAAGGCTGAATGGTGTAAGGCTGAGGACTTGGATGGCTTTGGAGAGACAGAGAGGACTCTGTTGGGGACTGTGAATGGGTGTTGTTGGCACTCTGAGGTCCTGGGATGCAAACTGTTATGTGGTCCATATCCTTGGAGAGGTCTTCTGAAACTTTTGTGGGCTTTATAGCAGGTTTGTTTCCCAGAGCAGTTGGTCTGGGTCGGCTAATACTGGCTAGTGGTGCTGGACTTCCTCCACATGTTGTTTGCCCTGGCTGCATTGGGTCTGTCACTTTTGCAGATGCACCAGCTGCCTGTACCAGACCCAGACCATGAGCATTATTTTGGAGCCTTCCTGAGGGACTAAGGATAGGGTCTTCTTGGGCTGTTGGCCTGCATGGAGGTTGTCCTGGGCCAGCTGGTGGGAAAGCGTCACACCCAAGTTGACCTTTGGGCCTGGCTGGGTCAGTGCTGCTTTGCATCTGCTGCATCTGATCCATCAACCTGCAACATGCAGTACAAGGAGATTTTGAAAGAGAAGAGAGCTGCAGGATAAAAAAAAGAGGATGGTGCAGGTTCATCAGTGCATGAATGAAGACAACACAACACAAGTGACTTAGTTTTGTTTGGATTGAATCCCACCCCTGCCACCACCACCCTCGGTCTTGCATTCCCTTGAGGATCACAGACCCTCTGCATTCATCATGCAGTCCTTAATGGAAGGAGATTTTTTTGTGTGATTCATTTTTCCGCCAATGGATGCTGGGAAAAGGAATAACAAACTTAAATTGGCACATGTTCATCTCCTGTTCCAGATACATCATTGGTAGACATTTGAACTGAAGGACCGACTTTAGTCTCCATTCTGGACGACTGCAGACTGGCATAGGGACGGACTGTAGTGCTCAGAGGTCTACTACAAGTAGCAATACAGACTGTTATATAGGCCAAATGTTCTATAGCAGTAAGGTGACACACTTCCGTTTTATTATACAATTCTGGGCTCTTCCAAATACAGTTTCAGATCAAAAGATTGGATTCTGAAGATATATCAACGTATTTCTGTTTACTTAAAAAATAAAAATAAATCGTAGTGGCCTCAATTAGGATGAAACATATTCTGTCCTCTGTCCCACTTTAGAGCGTCGCAGTCCCGTCCCCTTTCAAAATAATTTCCCATGCGTTTTTCCCATAGATGTTTCAGAAATTGTGATTGTGATTGTGTCATGATCCGAGTTGGCTTTGTCTGAGGCTTACAGGTCTTTAAATAAATACTTTTTGAAACATCTATGGGAAAAATGCATGGGAAATTCTCTTCTGGGTCCCTGGTCATTCTGAAAGGTGGGACTGCGACGCTCTATACAACCCCACGTTTTTATTGTCCACGACCCTCTTCCAAGGATTGATGGACATGTGCTTGTGGTGACGCAGTGTTGATTTTGTCGACTAAAACTATGGCGAAAAATATTCGTCGACCACCTTTTTTCACTGACGGAAACTAAATGGAAACTAAATGAAAACTAAGCTATGATGACTAAAACTAAGAATATAAATATATTGACAATTTCGTCAGCAACTAAAAACTAATCCAGTATAAGTAATTTTACACTTGGTTGCCTGCTGAAAATAGATCTACAAGCTCACAAGGTGTTGCGCTGCGACGCGTTGTGAGCTTGTAGATCGGCTATTTTCAGCAAGTGTAAAAATCAGCTATTATGACGGCATCAAGGCCTGCCAAATTTACACATTTTAGTTGACTAAATCAACTGTAGATTTAGTAGACTAAAATCTTATGCTATTTAGTTGACTAAAACTAACACTAAAACATTCCAGGTGACTAAAACTAAGTGAAAACTATTCACGAGACTAAAACTAAAATCAAAATTTGCTGTCAAAATCAACACTGGTGGTGGGGCAGAGAATGTTCTGTGATTTACTGTATGGAGTATATGGATCAAAGCCTGCCTTACTATACTGAGCATCACTAATGGCTAGTGGTGTATGTCAAGTATATAACTAAGTACATGTACTTAAGTACTGTACTTAAGTACCATTTTGAGGAATTTGTACTTTACTTGAGTATTCACAAAGCCTTGTGAGCTTGTAGATCTGCTATTTTCAAAAGATTTTGCACACACTTTGAACTTGTGAAATGGGACATTCTGCGATATGGGTACTTTTAAGTACTTTAAGTACATTTTGATGCCGATACTTTTGTACTTTTACTTGGGTAGATTTTGAATACGGGACTTCTACTTGTAACAGAGTACATCTACATTGCCGTATTTATACTTTTACTTAAGTAAAACATTTGAGTACTTTTTCCAGCACCGCTAATGGCAAGGAGAACTATAGAGGCCTCTGCTCTTCATCTCGCTCCTTCCCTCCACCTCTCTCGCTCTCTCTCTCTCTGTCTATTTGTCTATGTCTATCCCACTCTCCTTCCCAACCTGTTAATCACTTAAATAGCTGACAGATCTCCTATTTTCAAAGTATTAACGGGGGGGGAAAAGAAAATAAGATCCTCACCTACGGTATAATGAGTTCAAGTGGTAACAGACCAACCAGAACAGCGCCCATACAGTGCCTGAGAAGATGCAAGGCAGCAACCCTTCACAGCTGCATATGGGACACTGTCACAGCACTTCAAACAGTATAGGCCACGTCACATGGTAGGTTATTTCATTGCACATTATACTAGTAAGTTGACCTCACTCTGTCTATAGGTCAACAGGCATGCAGGCGGGCAGTGGAACGCCCTACCAACAGTCATTAAGACATATGCGAATCCCTTGACTCCTTCAAAACCGCTCTCAAAGGGCACCTACGGACGTCTGAAATTCGAAACTGGCCCCCGTAAAATCTGAATCCGAATCCCCCACCCACCCTTTTACCCCTCACTGTATATGTTTTTTCCCCCCTTTTTACCTCCTCTATGATGATTTCCTGTTTATGGCTATATAGAAGTGTTTATTTGTACTACAGTTTTGTATTGAGTTGTGCTTGATGTAATTCTCCAATCTGTTTCTTCAATCAATCAATCAATCAATCAATCAATCAATCAATCAATCAATCAATCCCATACAGAAATAATGCACCCCCTTTACCTATATTCATGATCTCCAGGTATAACTAGAAATCCGTCAGTGGCTCAGGGGTAGAGTGACCGGATGGTAACTGCAAGGTTGCCAGTTCGAACCCAGGCTCCCCCAGAGTTAGTGTCGAAGTGTCCTTGAGCAAGACACTTTGCTCCTGATGTGCATGGTTTCCTCCGGCATTCATCGTGTGTTTATGTGCGAATGTAATGCACAATCTCTGAAGCCCCTTGGATAAAGGTGCTAGGCTATATGCACCATAACCATTTATCCCATGTGGCCTAACCTTATTGTGTTCAAAATTCAAATCCACGCTCCAAAGTGAAGGGGCAGAGTCTGAGATGCGCCCTATCATGTCGATTATGTAAGCCCAAGTCAATAATACCCGACTCTTATGCTAAATTGTCCAAATCTAGGCTATACGAAACATGTCTTGGCCATTAAAACGCAATTTTACATAAAATATAAATGCAAAGATGTGTGTGCACTGTGCTGAGTCTGCTGATAGCCTATCTCTGAGTCTGAGATTGCCTAAACGCAACATCTCTCTCTCTTACCTTTCATGCGTTTTCCAAGGTGAATGATCGCCAAGTGACCTCGCAGAAATCAGACGAGACGAGGCATCGGCTGTCCTGTTCTCCAGACTGTGATTAAAAAAGCATGGGATGCCCACATGGTAGCCTATCGCTCACATCATTTGAGCGCGATGTCGATTCAAAGCAACCACGCAGTCTGAATGTTGTTGCGAAAAGCAATGTCGGGACAGCGAGCGACAGACTGTCACGCTTGAGATGGGCTGAGCCGGTCACGAGAGGAACTGGTGACACTTGATGTGTCTGTATCTTCAGAGGCTGAGCTCAGCTGCACGATGATTTCATCTATCACAATTCCTGACTTTATTAATATTAAACGTTATAATCTGATACTGATACTGGCTAACTCTACTGTGCTGCGCACAAGACACACTGGACAGCTGTGCCCTTATAGCCTATAGGCTACTAGCCTACCTGCTCAGCTGGAATAGGCTTTCATGTCAGACACTATAGGCAGCCTAGATATATGAATATGAATTGTGGTAATAGCCGACAGTGCATGCATGCGATATGAAGAAAAAAAACGCAAATTATTTTGTGAAAGTGCAACTGTTTATAGGACTATATCTGTCTATCATCCAGAATAATTAACATGATAACATCTGTCCTTCATCGTTCTAGAATCTGCACGTAGGCCTGCATGTACAACCTGAACCGACGTCGAGAATTAAACATCAGACAGCAGGCATGATGAATATATTAAGAGCTATAGCACTCAGTTAAATCATGTGATCTATCTTTGTAGCAATAATAGCCTATAGCCTACATGTTATATGCTACAGATCGCTTAAAATGTTCAAATGCTGCCTCAAAGTCTGTAATAATAAATCACACCCGTGTGAAGTGAGGGGCGCTCTGATCATCGTACCTCATCCATTATTCCATTCATTGTCAATGGGAATTTAATCTTTGTGTAGGATAAAAAAAGCATATTGCTCGTCCACATATGACGAAAATTCTCCATTCATTGTCAATGGGAATTAACAATTTAATGTTTGTGTAACACGGAAATCTATAGCTGAATATACCCTCAAAAATAAATAAAAAGGGTAAACGTGATGCATGAACTCACACACTCACACGCACGCACACAGATACACGTCACACACACACGTCACGCACGCACGCACGCACAACAACATGGGCCTACCCCACAAGCAGCAGCACCATAAAAAGCTATTCCCAGATTTGCTATGGCTTTGACAGAGATTAATACAGATGTGTAATCTCAATGGAATGTACTGATCTTATGTGCCAGCTGTCTACTCAAAGCACATAGACACTCATAAGCAGATACAAACTAATACAAATACACTCGCTTAACTGTAAAACTGTAATAAAAAAGACAAAAGGTAAACACTCGTGGCTATATATGTATGCAAAGTGCATGTGCTAGGCACTTGAACACAACTAGTGAAAATGTGTGAATCATTTGTTAAATAGTAGCCTATAGTCATAGACAGTCACGTCATCATGACAGACTGTTTCAGACATCTCAATGTTTTAGAGTCGCTTTTTGGTTTTGACGAGGCCTTTCTCCACGAGGCACCGGTAGAACTCCTGGATGTATGTGTACACACACTTCCAGTCAGGTTCCTCCATCCGCAGCATGTCATCAACATCCAGCAGAGGGGGGCAATC
This sequence comes from Electrona antarctica, assembly GCF_951216825.1. Classification (NCBI taxonomy): domain Eukaryota; kingdom Metazoa; phylum Chordata; class Actinopteri; order Myctophiformes; family Myctophidae; genus Electrona; species Electrona antarctica. The sequence goes on from NC_136797.1 coordinate 16,335,329, forward strand.
TGCCAGTCTCCTGAGAGAGAGAGAGAGAGAGAGAGAGAGAGAGAGAGAGAGAGAGAGAGAGAGAGAGAGAGAGAGAGAGAGAGAGAGATTGAGAGCGAGCAAGAGATCTTTATTGATGCTGAGGGTAATTCAGTTGTCAATAGCAGCACCACAGTAAGGATGAAAGATGCAGGTAAGGGTAGAGAACACGTACAGATTAATTTGTGACACTAGGAGAATTCATATAAAATATGTCTATATGCTTGTCAGATGTACGTATTAGGAGGTAGAAAACAATAATTAGAGGTGTAGGTATCGTATGAAAAAAGGCATACAAATAGACTTAAAGACATATAGGGTCAACCTGGCCGCTTGCACTTGGACATTAAGAAGTGAGGGGTAACCATACTATTTGTGCACTTGTGTGATGTTGTTGTTGTCCCCTCTGTTATGAATTTTGATGTTTTGTTGTCACTGATGTTTTGTGTGTGACTGCAGCAGGGGTGAAAGCCCAAGACAAATTTCCCTTGTGGACAATACATTTTACCTTGAACCTTTACCTTGATAAATAAATATAATGTGAATACTATCTCAGTCAAACGTAGTTTACATACGTTCTAGTCAGTGTTGTCAAGTAACTTTTTCCCCCAGTAACTAAAGTAACTAGTTACTTACACATTTTGAATAATAATATTATTTACTTTTTTTATTTACTTTTTTCCAAAAGTAACTAGTTACTATTTTCACAAGCCTTGGTGGTACTGTGGGCTTGAGTGTTTATTTATATAGTCCTTGGGCCAAGGCCCCAGATTTCACATATCGGTACCACCTGGGGCGGCAAATTCTAGTTTTTTATTCCTATACGAAATTGTGTAAAGGCAAATATTAATTCACTAGAATTACATAAATCTAAATGGTAGTCTGAAATTTGCCATGGAGTATCCTGACACAGGGGTAATAGAATAGGATTCTGGGGTTTGCTACCATTGTATTTCATTGTATCTTGTGTTGCCAGACTGTTGCCTCTCACAACTTCCAAATGCTTGCAAATACAGTCTGGAGCAACGGAAGTTCTATCATGAGTAAAATATAAAGTAGAAGTGGAGCCTCCTCCCACTTCCGTTTCGTCTTTACAGGCGCGCACATTATCCTAATAGAAATAGAAATTATCTAAGCATATAGCTTGTTGCTTATATTTAAAAGATATTTTAAAATATATTTTGTGTGAACGGAAATAGCAGCTCTACTTGGAAGTATTATTTTGATTATGTCCGCGATAAAGACGAGAAGAACATTAATGTCTGCTGCAATTGTGTATAGGGAAGAAGGAACTTTCCACAGCGAAAAACTCAACTTCAAACCTCATGAAACACCTGGAAAAAAGTCTTAGTGTTCAACCAAATGGACCCATCATGATGTGTACACTAGTATACAGTACACTTTTCAGAGTTAAATAAACACTGCAGAAAAGGGGGAGAAAAAACTGCTAATGTTGAAGATGCAAAGTAAGACTTGGGGACAAAAGATGCAATTACTGGGATTGAGAAAAAAAAGTAATAAGTAATATTATATAAATATAGGCACAGTGTAGATAAAGCTAGTATCTAGTTGTATTTGGGCACAGACAAATGTACAATCTATAACCAGTATTATGTGCACGTACTACAGGAAGAAAGACAGTACAAAATAATTAATTTCTATTAACTTGAGATACAGAACAAGAGAGAAAGTGTTTTTCCCCGAAACATTCTGTAAATCTATAAATCTGTATATGCTCATATTAGGAAGGGACACTCACTCTGCGGTGTTGAAGGCCAACTGGAAGTTGTCCCGGCGCTTGTTAGGATTGAGGATGGAATACTCAAAGGCATCAGGGAAAAACCGATGCACCAAGGCACAAAACGCTATGCCATTGCTCCAACTGGAGGAGAAATTGCGGATCTCCACCCCCTTAACCAAGGAGAGAATAGCATTTAAAAATAAACAATATGAAGAAGAAAGCAAGCAGTAAATGAGACAAGCGTTCTTGTAGTACAATACACAGCAAAATTGTGATTTTACTATTATTAGCTCTACATAAACAGGGCAGTAGGCTATAAGGGTGGAGAGCAGACAGTTTGTACGGCATTTATTACCTCATATGGCTCTGTTTTGGCCCTGCACCAATCTAGTAGCATCTGTTTGACATTTTTAGTGTTGGGTCCTGTAGTGGCAGCAGGGCATGCTTGAGTTGAAGCAACAGGGAGATTTGCATTGCTGAGGAAAACAAAGCATGCACATACAGATTTTAGTTTATTTGACAGGTTTTGTAAACAGACCTGCCATGTGTACTGTGACATCTACGGTAGCTACAATGCCATACCGGTGGGGTGGCAGTGGTTCATGAGGTAGAATTACCTAGGAACCGAAAAGGCCCTCATTTGATCCCCAATCTGAAGTTCTGAACCTACTTGTGGGTTTGTGTTAAAGTGTCCTTGGCTTGAGTGCAAGACACAAACTGTAATTGCTCCCAATGCGCACGTTGGAGCTGTGCATATAGTTGCCTCCGCCGTCAGTAGAATTGGTGAATGAATGTACATATTGTGTAAAGCATTTCGGATAAAGGTGTTAGATTTGTAGACCATATTTACCATTTTGCCACACCATAAAATGAAACACATTAACATTCACACATAAGCTATGCTTCCATAATGTAACTTACCTGCCTGTTGGCTTGTTAGATGGTTTGGATGGTGATTGTGAGAACTGAGTTTGGGGCTCTGAAGAGAAAAACACAATTTCATAAATAGCCTACATAATAATATTATACAAAATTACAGATTTGGATGCAATATTACTCAACCATATGAATCAGTGTGTGACAGTCCGAGTATGTCCGTTTGATCAATGGGATACTCACTGTTTGAAGATGCCTGGTGATTCATGGACCCTCTGCCTACACTTACGGACACACCTACTGTCCCAGCTTTGCTTAAGCCATGCTGTCTCAAATCCTGCTGCCTAGACCCTCTCTCCTTCTCACGCTTATCTGAATAGAGACAATGGTGGGTTGAAAATAAAACCATAATCACAGAATTATATATTACAAACAATGGTCCAGAGGAGGTGTGGCTCGTCACAACTGCACTAATAATTTCCAGCAAATCCTTGCTTTAGTATTTACCTCTCTTTTTCTTGAGCAGGTCCCTAAGTGCAGATCGAATCATACGTCTCTCTTCAAAATCCACAGCTTTATCCAACTATCAGAGGTACACAGTGGGAAAAACAATATATAATTATTTTATTGAACGATTTTGTAACCCATTTTTTCACCTGGTGCCAAGCTATAATCCTGGGCACGACTCCCCCCCCTGCCAACCTGGGGAGAGCCCAGAACTGAGCACATGCTTCCTTCAATGAATGAGGAGTAAGCAGGCAACTTCTTATCACCGGGGGAGTTTCCCCGGTAGGACGTAGCACGTGGAAGGAACACGTTATTCCAACCAGTTCCTTTCCCCTCCATCAGGCGCCCCGGCAGTATAGAGTGTTTTTTGTGAGGGTACCTACCCAAGGGGACATGGGGAGAACATGCAAACTCCGCACAGAAAGACCCTTTCGTCAATCCCACCTAGGGTATGGGCACTGATAACGCGGAGGAGAGAACACGCCCCAGCACCCACAGCATCCTTGTCTGGAATCAAACCCGGGACCTTTTAGCTGTGAGGCGACAGCGCTACCGACTGCACCACCATACCCCTAACCTAGTGTACAGTATATTTGAAGAATTATTTCAATAAATGTTCACCTTTAAGCACTTGATGTTCATCATGAACAGCCAACCACCAATACTGTATAGTCACTCTGATGACATGCAGTACAATACCATAATGTATGCTTATTTCATAAAATAAAAGAAAGAAATAAATCACTAGGCAGTAGGCAGTAGAATGAAAGGAGGCTTCTGTACAATTTCTCCATTGCAGAATCACCTTTCAATGCTAAGCTTTCACTCAGACTTTCTTCAGAGCATGAAAGCTGAAAAGCAAATAATTTCAACACAAGACAAATGTCAAAGATTCCTTTAACTTAGACAAGTTTCCTATTCAACAGGCTCACCATCTGATTGAGGACCTCCTCATCCTCAATGGCTGCCAACTCCTGGCTGGTCATGGAGCTTGGTCCTCCATCTGCCTTTATGTCCATGATCCGCGTGTGAGACTACCGTAGTACAGAGATACACACCATCATACATACTAAGCGGTTACACTGAGGATATTGCTGTGTCACACAAAATTGGATACATTTTGCAGAAGGAGGAGAGGACACTGGAGCAACACAGATATTTTAAGCCTTATTATCTTCATCAGAGTCATGACTCTGATGAAGACGAAACGTTCGGTCGAAACGTTAGTCGTTTTTGTATACTAGCACCTAATAAAAAGGACTAAAATGTCCATGTTGCTCCAGTGTCCTCTCCTCCTTCTGCAACATGTGTGCTTGTTCCTCTGATGCACCGGACCAGCCGTTCCAGGCTTGAGGCGCGTTGATAGACTCACTTTGTTCTGCGGATACATTTTGTATAGCTGTCACTAAATGACAACCAGCCAAATGTATTATATGAATTTATTTTACAGCCATAGAAGAAGTCAAATGAAGAGGAAGTAACATGCATGACAACACGGCATATTGCTTGTAGGATACTGTACAATAGTTTGTATAAAGAATATAACTATATGCATTATCAGTTATAAAAACTATAATCTTTAACATATTAGCCAGAACAAACAAGGTCAGGACTTTAATTTAAAATGATTGTTGAGCAAAAGCATTAATGAACATGCGGAAAGAATGCATTCTATTCTATTTGCAGTCTGTTCTGTTCAGCAATCTTAATGTAAACAGAGTCTGTGTGAGTATTAACTGGAAAACCAAGCAGCTCTGCTAGAGATGTTTGTCTTACGTGAAGTACTCAGCAGCAACTGGAAGCAGGCAAAGAAATTCCTAATACACGTACAAATATAGTAATGAAGGAGAACTCCCTAAACTTGCCTAAAGCATCTAAATATAGTGATAAAATATGTTCTCGGACAAGCTATGAAGAGTTACTTACACATCAAAAACTATTTATAACAACCAATACCATAAATGCATTGATTTGGGAGAATTGTAAAAGGTGAGATTGGGATGGGATGTGGAGCATATGGCTCCTAGGTTACCTACCTGTTTTCTGGATCCGGTACCTTGTTATCGTTTGCTGTGAAGCAATGATGTAGCTGTTGTCAGTTAATGATGTTTTTCTCCCAAATATATTCCGTTGTTGTGTGTTCTCTCCTTCTTACCAGGGTTAAATGTTTCCCTTCCCCTTCTCTCCACTTCTTTAAACTTGAAGTGTTTGGACCCAGCCTTGTCATCACACCCCCCACCATAGCACTTCATAAGGATGCATGTTTGGATAGTAAGTGGAGGTCGCTTACATGAGCTGCCCAAGTTACTGTAGGAAAGGGGGAGTGAGAGCACATTGGATTCGCAACTATCGGAAACTCCATTGCTCTATAATGCTCTATTCATATTAGGTGAATTAGAGATGATATCTGAATCGTCATTAAACATCTAGGAATTGTCATTAATAAATGCTGTACTAATTTGGAGAGCATGTGCAGTTTACCACACACACAATGGCAGGAAAGCAATGGGTTAAGATCTAGAAGAAGAAAAAACAAAAGAAAGAGCAAGCGAATAGCACTGCCTTATTCAGGCAAAAAGTTGTTGGGCCACTCAGTGACACCCAGTTTGCAGTGAATAGACATCTCCATATTGAAGGACAGGACATACACTCCCCTGTATGTATTCATAATATACATTGACTCCCTATTTTGGCAGTAGTTAAGAGTAAGCCAAAACAGTTTCATGACTTTATCTGAAATAGAACCTGTTGGCTCTAACAAAACTATTATATAAATTAAACAGACGGCTCCATCAAGTGGTCAGTGCAAGCACATACACTACAACCCCATGTGGCATTTCATAGCATTATTTTGGCCCTGCAGTCTCAGTCTCTTTAGTCTTTATTAATGGAATTACATTTGACCATGTACATTTTTGGCATATTTTGGGGGTACGTTCAACTGAAATAACACAAATGAAAATGATATGATATTGTTTTATTATTTTTTAAGGAAAGAAAATAATATATGTACTTTTTGGCAAAATAAGACAGGAGACACTAATTGTCGTTCTTGAGTCAGTATATTTGAGCCACCCATTCATGACTGGAAAATACATAAATATAATAAAATAACTATTTACATCCAACAATCTTTACAATCAAAACAGTATGTACACAGAAGCCACACGCTTTGAAGGTGGCATCTCCTTAACTTGTCAGTGCAATATACGCTTTCATAACCTCCCAAAAAAACAATACCAATGAAAAGCAGCAGCCATATACAGATCAAACTATCAGACATTATGTTTTAACAATCAAAACAAAATTATCTGGAATGGGAGTAGATCATTAATGTGCAAGGGCTGATATAGCACTATACAAATATGACAAAATATATAATAAGGTGGTCATTTGTTTGCAGTCAGCAGTGTATCGTTACACGAACCATACACGAACAGTACATATACTTCGAATTGAGAGGGCATATGATTCTGGATTGTGAATGATGCTACAGCTCTTTCAAGTATTGTAATAGCAAGAAATCTCCAGCTGTTATTCTTTTGAAATTCCCATCATGTTGATGGTTGGTTGACAATCTGACATCCTAACAACTGTTATGCTTATGGCAAAACATTTAAGGAGAAAACAAAGCAGCAGATGTTAGTATTAAAATATTGTCTATTATCTTTGCTACTCTTTGTCTTGTGCTTAGCTTGACTGCATGCAAGTTATCTGACTGATCATGGATGCATCTGGAATGATGGGATGGAAATATCATAACCATACACAGCCCTGCAAATCAGATCTGAAGCAATTTCACCTTCGATACAGGGGGGTTAATTTATACTTAGTTGTGAGAGAAATATCAGTAGCTACATTGTCACATGGATGAGATTTCAATGTGTGATAAGTTTTATAAGCTGCTCTCTAAGTTACTGTACTTCTAGGATACAATAATGGCAAGATAAAGCCTTGGACTATTATGACCAAACAAAAACAATTACATGCTGTTCTCACATCAACATTAATGTTGATATATGAACCTTAAATGATTTCCTTGTTATTTTTCTTCTTTTTATTTTAACTGTTATGTTTCTTGGACTGGCTATCTGTAAGGTATGTTGTAATGTTTGTAATGCTGTTTTGTACTGAACCTAGATTTTGTACGATTTTGAAAAACAAATAAAAATTTGAATTATAAAAAAAAAACATTAATGTTGATGTGAAAAAAAAAGGAAGAAACACAAAATTGCCCAGTAGTAAGAAGCCAGTTTTCTAGTTTTACTGGTTACCAAAAACCAATAATCAAACATACAGTAGGCACCTGAAGAATGGACATACTGTGACAGAGACCAACCAATGGATTAACATCATTTTGGCATACAGCTAATTTATACTTACATGACAGGACAAACTCGATGCATTTTTATGGAATGACACTGTCGCTCAATCAAATATGAATTTGTCTTTTTTTTTTAAAGAGGTAACCAGAAAAGAAGGCCTTTTTCCTCTCAACACCTCCATGGGGAACAGATAGCCTAAGTTGGGTGAGACTCCTTAGAGAATTTCGAAACCTAATAATATACGCAAGTATGCCGCAGTGAATACCTTTTCGTAAAACTGTAATTTGTTTAATTCCAAGGAGGTTGTTTTTCTCTTCCCCAACCAAAAAAATAATCTAGATCTTAAGTGGAAGGTTGCACTGAGGGTCATACATATCACTGGGCTAAAGAAAGGACTCAGCCAGGCGTTCTGTGCATTAGTAGCAGACTAATGCTGCGTTCACTAGCAGCGACAAAGGAACAAGCTACAAGTCATTCTCTATGGAAGCCAGAGTCATGAAACGTACTACAAACTGACGTCCGACACTTGTGACTGCATGACACGCTACAAAAAATAGAAGAGCTGGCTTCAACTTTTATCTGGCATTCCAATGACGCAGTGAAGCATCAATCATGATATTGCTTGACCATTTTCACCCCTACTCTAGTACGTCTAGTAGACAATTCCTGCTCTTCTGTAAATGCTGTACACAGTGTTGCTCAATCCTGAATCCACACTGCGTACAGCAGCAATGCAGCTGGCCACCCTTGGTCGCTTTGTAGATTTTGTCGCCGATAATATGAACGCAAGAGATTTAAAAAGAGCTATGCCATTACATGAAAATGTTGGTTTGCAAACTTTGCATTTGTCCATCCTTGTAAACTTTATGTTGACAAAAGCTATAGCTCTACAACAAATTCAGCACCTCTGACACACTTCCTTTTGTTCTCTCACACACACACACGGATACACACAAAAAGCTGCCAAAAAGACCCAGTCTCCTGACAGGCAGGACCGGGTCATTGTTAGGTAACAGTACAAGTGCTTTACTGCATTTTCAATTACTTGTGCCCATCAAACTTGGAGGTGGAGTGCTCCCTACCAGCTCTGACGTTAGCCATAATGGTCGGTTATCTGTTGTGCTTTCTACTAGCTCCAACCTAAACGCCAAAATAACGTTAGGTTAAATGTAGTGTACAATATCCATGCCTGCTCTCTACCAGCTACGACATTAACACATTAATATTAGTCCATCTGTAGTGTTCAATATCCATAACTGTAACAGTTCCGACCTTAACGCCATAATAGGTTATCTGTAGTGTACAATATCCACACCTGCCACCCAAACCATTAAGGGCTTGATATACATATACTTTGTTGCACAGTGTCAGGCACTGATAATAGCCTATCTAGTTATTTTCAGCGCACAACACGAGGAGGCAACAAAGTATAAATCGAGCCCTCTGTAAATAACATTTTCACAGTGTCGTATGAGTGACAGTGTGGACACCTTATGAGGTATCACATACAGTACAGTATTTTAGTGTGCTCATGCATGCATATAGTACCACTATAGACTATGTATGAGTGCATGTACAAAGGAGAAAATGTAACTGTTTAAAAGGCAACCTTTTTCTATGTCAGTCCCCAGTTCCATGAGACCATGAGAGAAATAAATAAATTGGCACAGTGAATAAAGTACAAAATAAAATACACTGAACTTAACGTGTTCAGCTGTGTCGTCATTGACAATGGCCTCATTAGGTCACAGTCCTCCCGCTACTCCCTGCCACAGTTCAGTCTGATTTACACTTGTCTACAACAATGGTTTCCATCACTCAACTTTATTATTCGCTGCATTCTCCTACTCATACGAGTTCAGTCCTGCTTGTCTTCCTGTTTCCCATGTCTTCTCTCCTGATGATCTGGCTCGGTGCATTCAGATGTATTTGCATTGTCCACACCATCTTCATTCCCAGTAGGTAGCTCGCCCTCTCCTATACCCTTAACTTTGGCCCTCCGTGAATCCATATAGCTGGCAATAAACTCAGAATTCTGATAGATAAGCATGCCAGACAGTGTGAGCACCACCCCAGCACAACTGAGGGCAGACAATTCGCTGCCAAAGAGCAACTGGGAGAGAAGCAGGTTGCCCACCACACTCAGGTTGCCCAGAATGTGTAGTGTGACAGCAGAAGTGAGGGTGATGACACAGCTGCTGGCCAGGTTGTACATGACAGACCCCAGGCAACTGAGCAGGATGAAGATCCACAGGTGGTGGTCATAGTGGAATGGAGACTCGAGCACAGCCCAGTTTTCCAAGGCCAAAGCCGCCACCGCCAGGATACAGAAACTGGGAATTGACATCATGTAGAGCAGGAAAACAGAGTTTATCTTCTCCTCCTGAAGAAGGATGCCTGAGAAATAACAAAGATATTTGTTACGAAGGAGTATAAAGCAAATTCCGAAAAACACATCATAGAGTGACACATTTTATATCTAATGGGGAGAGAGTGTATTAAAGTAGGTTACTGAAACCTGACAACACAGTTCCGCTAACATTTCTCAACCCATAAGCCATGATTAAAAATAAAACAGAAATATGCAACAATGTTAATCTGTTTAAAACATTTAGTTGTGTCCACATTATAGCAGAACCTTTACCGTACTTTACTTCTTTCACCAGGTACATTTGACTATACAAATGCTCCACCACTGTGTACATAATAGTCATGGAGTGCAGTGAAAACTGATAAAGGGGAGGCCTTGGATCTGTCCAGTACAACTAGGTTGAACTGCTTTCCACTGTGCACAACTAGAACATTGTGTAAACACCAGTATCTTCTTGCTCATGGTCAGTACAAGGTGACAGGGGATCTTGCTCACTTCACTTCCCTCACTCATAATTATTGTCTGCGGCAGCCTGATGCTGCATTCACACACAAAGCAACAAGGTTCACGTCATTTTCAAGACATCACAAAGCTACAAACTGATGCCGGACACTTGATGCTGTGTGACAGCCAGGCACGACATGTTACCAAAAAAAGGCTGACTTAAACTTTTTTCAGCACGCCAATGACGCAGTGAAGCATCAATCAATCACAATTCCTGCTCCATTCCATAAAAGGAAGACAAACTCATTCTTTCTATACATCAGTTCCCTGTGCCATTTAAACCAACCCTTTTCATTTACACAGAGAGGGTTGAGGAGCTTCACCTGCAACTTGGTAGTGGCAATGCTTGGTTGTTGTTGTGTAGCATTTTGTTGACGGTGCTGCTAGTGTGAATGCAGACTCAAACTGAAAACAAGCCTACTTCTTGCATACAGTACAGTACATGCATTCAGTCTCTCAGAATACATTTATTTTAGAGACTGTACTTTGTGGTTTCTTTCTTCCCAGACAGCTACCATATTATGTGAACTAATGACATTAGTAACCCTAATCACCTGCACAAAATACATCACTTGAGTTGACCACAGTAGTGGACATTTATTTTCCCCAAAAATCTACCAGTCCAGCGATGCCAGCCTTGGGCGATTCCCTCTGAGCACAGGACATTATAGTTAAATGATTCTAGTGAGGATACCACTTAACATACGGTAACACATCCCAGCTGATATCAATTTGAAAGTAAGTAAACAAATACAGATGGCTAGAACATAAAACAACAACCTCCTAGTCATGAGGGTGTCTGACTCTTTTGAGGAAACTTCAGCAAACCTTTGATTAAAGAAGACATGCTTTAATTTAATGTCAGTTTACTGTTTGTTAAAATCCCATCACTTGCTGCATTAGCAAACTATTACTAACTGAACCTGTATGAATGCTGCACTGTCAAAATGACAACGTGATCCGTTTTGCAGCTTTTAATGCTTAAGTTAATGTTCTTGAAATGAGAGCGAATTACATATATAACCCAGAACCATTAAGTTTGCCTGCGATTTGTATTCACTTGCATTACAAGCAACCATCAGGTTAACCATGACATGTTTGTGGGAGGCTTGCTGTTGCTATAAGCTTCATACTTCATAGGATACCCTGAATGGTTTCCATGGTAAACAGAATGCAGGGAAACAAGCTTGGGCGTCATACACCTATAAAGATGGGCGTGTTACAAGGACACAGGAATGAATCAGTGTGCAACTAAAATGTTCCACGACCTCAGACTGCATAGCAGTGGTCTACACCACCACGAGGGAAACACAAATACACTCTGAAGTCAGCAGCATCATGAGACATTTTCCACTTGTGGAGAAAATTATTCCATCATGTCCATATCATAAAAATAACATTTAAAGTTTACATTAGTATAAGTTGCAGTTGTTACATTTGTTTTAATTAAAGTTAATGACAAGACAACTGAAACGACACCAGTGGTGGTGGTGGATAATAATGATAATGACAGGACTTACTCTGCTGAATGCTCTTGACTCCTCTCAACATAGTGGCTGCAAACACAAAGAAGCAGCCGGTCTGATCGAACTGGACCTCACCCATGATGCTGAAAGAGGCTCCCAGGCATATTGGCATCATGGCCGTGTATTTGAGGATGTGGTGCTGTTTGCCCAGGACTAGTGTGGAGATGGCCAGTGTGAAGAGTGGAGTGGTGGTGTAAATCATCTGCGCAAAGGACAGCTGGACATAGTTCAGACCAATGTTGCCGAAAGCAATGCTGGCGCAAAACGTCAAGCTTAACATAAACACCTTGTATTTAGCGGAGGGTGTCAGGTCCTGCTCCCCGGCCCCGTTGTGCTTGATCATTCTCAGCTTGATCAGAGCATAGTCCACAACAATGGCTGTCAGCATGTGCAAAGCCGATAACAGTAAAGGGTATCTAAAGTTATAGACAGCAAAAATCCATTTGTTGAGACTGGAGATGGTAGTTCCAGTCACTAGCCATACAATGACGGCGGACAGAAGATGAAGCATCTCCGCGGGTGGCCTCCTCCTCGTCGTCTCTGGCCGGGTCTCCTCGCATTTTGAGAAGCCATCGGTGTTGATCATGTTCGTATCATCCTCGTCTCTGCAAGGTAAACACATACCGCTTGACTTCGTAACGCAACCACACTCTCATCTCGGAACTCGGAAGGAAGAACAGTAGTGACACCTATCCCCCCCCCAAAAAAACCCGCCTGTGGCGAACTCACGAGTCTCACGGCTATTACATAATAATCCGGCGGTTAAATCCTAACGCAGGTTGAAAAATAAGCCTTGGCCGTCCCGTGAACGAACTTGCGTTTTTTTCCTGTCCCACTGAAACGAAGACACGTGCTTCTATTTTGCATTTGGCACACTGGCAGCTGGTTGTGTAACAGAAAAGAGAGAACGTTCCCTGGAGTGGATACTCCTTCTAGACGGGGACTGGCGTGATTGGTTTAAATCTTGGCATGCAAATCATAAGATGGCGCGATGACGACTTGGCGGAGCGTTTGTCTGCGTTGACAGTTTGTTTTCTTTTAGAATTTATTTTCAGACATAGTTCATAAAACAGAAACCACGCCTCACGGCACGGCCGCGGGGGTGACATCGGGGGACATAGTTTTAAAATAGCAACTTACTTCATCATGCATGCCAATATCGTCGTGTGCTCCCATCATCATCAACATCATGTGTGTCGCTAACTGACAACTCCTGAACTCGCCATACAAACATACAACTCACTCTGACTGACAATAAGCGGGTCCATAATTTAATATCACAAATGTATTATTAATGCGTAGCACTAGCACAGCCATCATCACTGGATTCGGTCACGTAGTTCGCGAATCGCGGTACGAATAAAAATAGATCATGTCAAATAATTTACTGAAACACCGTGCGACCAAGACAAGTATACCGTAGCCTAAATCAGGGTAAAGAAAGGTACGATATGAGAGTTTGTGCTTGAAATGTACTGTAATTCTGCAAACTGTTAATAAATATTTCAATCAAAAAAGCAAGGTTAGATCATAACCTTAGTTTAAAAAATGAGGTGACGAGGTGACATTTGACACCCCCTCCGGCCGGGGTCGCTGGGTCGGTCGAACAGGGGGCAGCTGCACGTCGCATCATGTCCCCTGCCTGGCCTTTTTAGTGGCCTCAGTTTGTGTTGTTATGCTAAAATCACTTTAGCCCCGCGGCGCTAGCACTGAGGCTTCTACTGGGACTACAAGTCAAGAAGAGACTACAGCTGATTATGAAGCGACTCAGTGGAGAGTCAACAATGTTATATCATATGACCGTAATGACACTACTAGCGATCTACATCAATTCTCGTATATAACGGTAGTTTAACTTACATGGCATCAGTGTAGTGTATATTTTCGCTCTGTCTGCTTCTTTCTTTACCTTCTTCTCCTCGGAGTATCTTTCTTTGGTTTGACTGTAGCATCCAGACCATTCTCCCATCGACGGATAACGTCACACCGCCACCACCGCACCAGCCTTTCATGCAGTACCGGTGGAAAGCTTGCTTTCTGTTTACTTACTCACTACCCGGTGCTCTGATCCTACCCACCTATTCTATTGTATCCGGTCATTACAGTATTACCCGATTTTGCTCGCACACATGCATGCATGCAAGTTGACGCAACGTTTCCGCATCCGCTCTTCTCCTCCCGGACAGGATCAGCAACCTGCAAAGTAAATTGACCCCACACCGCCAGTCAGTGCAGCAACATAGCACAGTACTGTCATTGGATGTAGAGCGTCGCAGTCCCGCCCCCTTTCATGACGACGCCAGGCTCAGGAAATAGTTCCCAATGCATTTTTCCCATAGACATTTCAAAACGTATTTATTTAAAGACATTATAAGCGTCGTACAAAGTCAACTCTTGTCGTGACAAATCATGACAACAAACACAATATTTTGGACCAAACAAATAATTACAAAGAAGAAAAACAACAAAAAAAGTGTCTAATTATTTGTTCAACCAGAAAAATTGTGTTTGTTGTCATGATTTGTCACGACAAGAGTTGGCTTTGTCCGCGGCGTAAACGTCTTTAAATAAATACTTTCTGAAAAGTCTATAAGGAAAATTAACGGGGATTTATTTTCCGGGTCTCTCGAGGGGGCGGGACTGCGACGTTCTTATAAACGATTATAAGAGCGTCTGTTATAATCGTCTGTTATAATCGCCGGAATACCAGCGCGGCCTGGTATTCCTAAAGTAATCTAAGTAAATTATGCTTAAACGGTTAAACCTAACCTTATTCCTAACCTCAACCTCAGTAAAACGATGCCTAAACCAAAACTTAACCCCAGTAAAACTATGCCTAACCCTAAACTTATTTCTAACCTTATTCTCAGTAAAACAAAATAAAGAATACAAGAACCGCCGCACCGAGCTGTCGGCGTGAGGTCGGCTGAAAAAATCTGGGGCGAGATGGGGGCGGCCTGACCTGTTACCTTATTTTGCAGTGTCGGCTATCCTTTTCTTAACATTCAGATTTGGTGTACACACAGTTTCTTTGCTTTCACACACACACACACACACACACACACACACACACACACACACACACACACACACACACACACACACACACACACACACACACACACACACACACACACACGCACGCACGCACACACACACACACACACACACACACACACACACACACACTATCTCTCTCTCACACAACACACAACACACACACACACACACACTGTACGTACCCCACATGCAGTTGAATGAGATTCGAGAATACTGCTGTAGAAGCTCAGCTGGCCTGGCATCCATATCAGACTATCAGTGTGGACTGTGGAACATGCTGTTCCAATCCCAGGACGGTAAATGAGAACAGTAAAAATGCACAAAAGCTCTATAGGCAGAGTAGAGAACGTCCTGTCCTTTCATGCAGCTTTCTATTCCAACCCTGTCACAACCTTCTCAATGTGTGCTCTAATTAGTTCTGAGAATTCAATTACCTCCGTGCCAAAACTAATTTAAAAATTAACACGGGAAATGTACAGTTAAAACCATTAAGGGAAATGTAGAGACAACATTCATAATCAGGTTTTGCTAGTAGAATTCCTACTGTATAAAAAGGTTTAAGTGGCTCCTCATTGTCTTTTTTATTATGTGAACCACCTCAAGGACCCCTGGGGGTCCCCATCCCCAAACCCCATTTTGAGAACCACTGCCTTAGAGAATTTGTACCGACTCAGGTTAGAGATTTAGTTTTATTTTGATTCGTAAGACGAAAAGACAAAAGTCTTAAAAGCCCACCCGCAGGCACTTGAGGTCGCTGCTTTTAAACCCCCAGGTAGCAGCTTCCATGCAAGATGTTTTGAGTGGGATTCTGTGGGAACATGTGTCAAGACTATGTTGTGCTAATTTGTATGGAATTTGACATTCTGTCCTGAAGATGGTGCTAGAGGAAATGGAACATCCTGCAATCTGCCTATTAATGGTCTGAAGGCATGTACCATGTAGCCTGGCTAATAATTAAGCCAGACTCAAATCACAAATCCGCCGGCAGGCATTTAAAAAAAAAAAATGTTTTACCCATTTGTACCTATAATTGCACCCATCTGTGTGAAACGTTGAATGCACACTCCCTAGAGGGAGTGTGTTTTACTTTTGTAAAAAATGTGTTTTACTTTTGTAAAACACATTTTTTTATATTACTCCTCCAGATTCTGTCTAAAAATCCTGCACATCGTTACACAGTATCTCTATAGTCATGTGCTCAAGACGGATCTGTCCGATATTTCATATTCCATCCTATTTGTGGTTGTGAAGAAGCACACAGTAATATTTTTGTTAGCTCAATTATTTTATTGTTTCCAAGTCATAGGGCACAAAAGGTGAGTTCACATCATGTTCAGTGAGAATCTAAATACAATCTGCTAGGTGATGAGTTGATGAGATATTTTTTGTGCTAGTGCAGTGTTATTAAGTAACTCTAAAATCATGCATAGCTACTTGTTTATGTTTTCACAAAAACTTAGTTGCATGTGTAATTGCCACCAGGCAAATGTAAATACAGTATGTGCATTATTTTATCTCAGTTGCACCTCCATACAATTACATAACTTATCATTTAATATTCTGATTCTTAATTTAATATAAAAAAAACGTGTATATTAGTTTAATTGTATTTTGATTAAAAGAAATCCATTTAAGATTATGCTTACACAAATTTAATTTTAGTTCTGACAGAATATATACTGTAAATGTTCAGGACAACTGAGAGCAATCAATATGATCTGCCAGTAATAATACAGTACATGAGGTAATTCTATCATAATACTTTTGTTATACACAGGCCAAAATCAAACAGGCTTTTTACAGTATAATACAAGCATCTATGATTCACACAGAATGCAGAAGTGAATGTAACAAAAGAGCCACAGCTTGTCAATACAGTAATGTACTATATAGTACCAGCCAGCACCATTTTTAAAACTTTCCTTGATATCCTGCATTGACATGTACCCATTTTATTTAACTTTTTCTGTGTGTAAGCCGGGGGGGGGGGGGGGGGGGGGGGTATATATATATATATTGGTATATATTATATACACTATACTAGTAATATCTCTAACGAACCATGTCAGAATGGTGAATACACATCCCTAAAGACAAAGTTTGTGGGATTTTAACAAAAATATAAAATGTTCTCATAAACTGAATGGAAGAAATGAATATTTCCACATTGCTGCAGTCCGTTCACAATCTGTTGTCAAAGTCAGACTGATGCTGGAGGAACACTTTGTTTCAAACCAGCTTTGAGAAAAGGTCATCCAGTGAGTGTATATAGGCGGAAAGCACGGCCCATTTCTGCTCTCCCGAGAGATACCATCAGGTACAACTTCAATACGGCAATCATGTCTCTATACACACAAATAATTTAAAATAGTTCTCTCTGTCAAGTATTTGCACACACACGCACGCGCATGCACGCACGCGCATGCATGCATGTACGCACGCACGCACGCGCATGCATGCATGTACGCACGCACGCACGCACGCACGCACGCACGCACGCACGCACGCACGCACACACACACACACACACACACACAGTATTTGCATGTTGACCCTCTCTCTTAATCTGCCCTCAAAATGTTCTGTCAAAAACAGAGGCAGAGGAAATTAGAAGATTGCAGGACATTGTCTCCAGTCTTGATTTTCTTTAGCCTCCCAGTAGCCACCCTTGTAGACGTAGGCGCTCTCCCCTGTTGCATCATCTGTCGTCCTCTCAAACCACAGTGGCTGGTGACCCTCGATGTCTTGGCCTGAAGGGTACCACAAGTTATTCAGTACATGCTTTTTTGATTGATTAAATGATTGATTGATTGATTGATTGATTGATTGATTGATTTCATACTTTACTAACAAAAAAAGCACTGAGGCACTGTTCCGTACAAAAGGATGTTAAGAGGATATACCCAAGAAGGCACTATGGTTTGTTTCCATTGTGGTCCTGCATGTGTATTCCATTCATGGCTGGGTGAAGCTGTAAAAGCCCCTATTTCTCTCTCTGTCTACATACCTTGTTCCAGGGCTTCGTTGGCTTGTGCCTCCATTCTCCTTCTGTCCTGTCTTTGTTGTTCCTCTAGACGCAGTTTGTGGACATTAGCTTCATCCCACAAACCTGCCTCCATGAGGCGTTGGTCAGGACGCATACGGCTGTCAGTAGGGGCCACACCTTCTTCTGGCTCATTCAGCGTTAGAGCCAGGGTAGAGAAGAAGTGCATGTTCTCTGCATTATCCCTGTGCATTGGGCGACAGGTGACACAAAAGGAAGAAATGTACAGAGGTATACAGGCTAAAAAGATACTGTAGGAATGGGAAGGGATTGTAAAGCTGATTTGTACTCCGTCGTCCAATGGCATCTTGTGCGGAAAATAGTAGATCTACAAACATACGTGTTGAATCGCACCACACTGTGAGCTTGTAGATCTGCTATTTTCAGCACATGACATTGGTGCACAACATCTGTGTATGGTGGCATATAAAACTTCACAAATCTAGCAAAAGTGGTACAGCTTTTCTTACAAGAAATGGAGTGGACTGGAAATTAACATACGGTAGTGGGTATTTCTTCCACAGCAGTTTTGGTGGAAGAGTCTGATAAACCATCTTTTGCTTGCCTTCAGACCCTCCATTTCCTTCGCTGCTTTCCACTATCTTGGCGCTCTCCATCTTGTCATCCCACGTTCCAGACAAAATATAATGTGCTGTTCCTTCACTGTCCTCTACCACCCCTGTTACCTTGAGACAATGGAAAAGATAGGGTGAAATGTATTGTATTGAATTCTCCTGACTCAGTCTGGTCATATTGTAAGGCGCCGTGTTTTGTCTTCTCTGCATTTAGCATTCCATTCAGTCAGACAAAGTAATTTATAAAGCTATTTATTACTAAAATATATCATTTTACAGCCTACTTTCTTATGTCTTTAAATATGCACAAGCAAGTGTGTACTAGTTAACATGAATGTGCATTACTTTTAATATACCCCAATGGGTGGAGTATGATGTAAGAACAAAAATAATGGCCACCAATATAGTCATTATAATTAAGTGAATCTTCAAAGAAGCAAGTGTGCAAAGACTGAAGGGATGATAGACTTACTTTGCGCGGGACCTCTCTGGAGAAGTAGCTATAGGGGGTAAACTTGAGATGGCAGGTGTCCTTGGTAGTGCTATTAATTATTTCAATTTCACCAGACTACAAACAGTAAAAGAGGAGGACACAATCACAGAGGAAGATAGGGTTTGAGAAAGAGAGTAGGAAATGAAAGAGAGAGAAATGCTATGAGATACAGTATTAACCCATTTAGACCTGAGGCAGCATCTGTGTCGCCTTATAGCTTTTAACCACTTTAACCATTATTTTAAACGTTAGCTGTTGCAATAGCAGATCTCCAAGCTCATAGCTTGGATTAGATCTGCAAGCTTGTAGAACTGCTATTGTTGAAAAATCGTGAAAAATGTGTGCAAATCTTTGAATATATGTTCTTTCCCAGCAACAACATATTTTCAGATGGGGGTCGGCAGCCAATTATATATCATTTTGGTGGTCCTTGACATGAAATAGTTTGAGCACTGCTGATATAGAAACATGTTTTTTTTTTCAGAACACTTTTTATTTATTTATTTATTTAGAAGACATTTGTAGAATCAGTTCTCAGGTCTAAATGGATGAACTAACTGACTAACATACTAGAAGCTAGAGGAGCTGGACTAGAGGATGAAATATATTATCACATTTATTTAACATAACATAACACACCTGGTCGATCCACAACTTTCCTAGAATGATGTTGTGCACAGTGGAGGTGACTTTGCTCCAGATATAATGATTCCCACTTGAGTGGAATTCAAGGTGAATACAGCCTACAGAGAAACAAAGAAGATGACCAAAAAGTGCACAATAGTACAAAAGAAGAATTCCCTCTGTATTCTCTTTAAAGTGAATAAAATGTTATGTATGTTATGTTATGTAAAAGTATGTTATTATCACAATATAACTAACACAACTGTTTGTGTGGTGTGGTCGTGTAGATGCTGTGTTTAGATAGGACCACTACTGGTTGACAAGAGGTATTGCATTAGGGTCAAATAGTAATTTATCCCCTGGTTCGAATACCATACATAGGGCATAGAAGTTTACAGATTGCAGTTTTAATCTACAGTATTTCTGCATTCGATTTTTCATTACATGATAATTGTCATCAATTGTCAGAATTGACGGCCATATTAATACTTGCTCTCACCTAAAGGCATGACGGAGATATATTTCCCACGAAACTTGCTGTCAATGGTAATGTCCTGCCTCAGGGTCCAGCCTCGTTGTGATGTCACATGGTGTGCAGCGGCGGGGGGGTGATGACTGACCTGAGAGTGAAAGAATGGCATCTATTTTTCATGCAAAGAATCATTGCTCTTCAGTGTTTTCTGTGCAATTCTTCATGACAAGGACACTAATTAGCGTGGCATTGTTTTCAACGAGGGCGGCGCAAACAAGAGCTATTTTAGGCATGTGTATAACATGCCAACTGTTTTAAAGTATTGTACAGTGACAACTAAAGACTCTGTAATGTTATGTTGTACTATTACTGACAAACGATCTAAAATAAAGGGATTTAAGATCATTAAAGCTGGGCTGTTGCCTGAGTCCAGTGCATTCTGCCAACTTCCGGTCCAGGACTTTGTCACTGTTCGCTATGCTCTTCGCCAATAGAAGTCTATGTAGAAGAGCCGCCATTGGACTGGCCCCATGAAATGAACAGAGTTCTCGTAACTCTGTTTTACTCTATGGCTCTGCTGTCCAGAGCCCGGGCAGGGGCCTTTTTGGGGCGGTTCTGGATAACCGTGGGTCAGACCGACTCGACACCGGGCACTGCACCACCTGTGGTGGGGAGGAACGCGTGTGTTGAATTTGAAGTCGGTGGGGCGAATGGTTCTCGAGTTACGTGTATTACACACGTACGTACAGAGACTTGGTGCATTTATAGATAGATTTAACCAATGATACGTATAAATAAAAAGCTTATGACTAAATAACTAGGCCTACAGTGGGTCTGTAATAATGTGAAAATAATACCAATGGTGGAAAAAGTATCAATGTAGAAATACTCGGTTACAAGTAAAAGTACTCATTGGGCAGAATGTCCCATTTCACAAGTTCAAAATGTATAAAAACAACCTAATGCGATAAAAATGGGGCTGATTGAAGTGGTTAGTGTGTTTTGTAATAATAAACCAAATCTACAAAGTAACTAGTAACTTAAGTTTTAATTTAATTGTAGTGGAGTAAAAGTACAATATTTTCCTTTGAGATGTAGTGGAGTATAAGTAAAGAAGCGGGTGAAATACTCCAAAAATAGTTCCACCACTGGATAATACTACACTGTTTTATCCGTGATTATAGTTATGCCTCCATATGAGTCTTTACTAAGAGGTCTGGTCACTATGCAGGTCTATTTACAACTCACAGTTTAGTAAGCAAACTGTGAAATCACCTGTTGCAGTCTGTCAGAGTAACTATTTGTAAATCATGTAAAAAGAGCCATGTATGGCTCTGTCTCCACTAACCAAGTGTCCATCTATTTGGGTTCTCTTGTTGTGTAAAGGGAACAGATGTCTGAAATTGGGGTGGGGTCCCAGAGCTCTTGCCTTTTGTTAAATAAATACATTCATTCCACTTTACCCATTGGAAATTGTTTTCTATAGGTGAAGCAGGTATAGGCTACATTAACCCCTGCCACGACAAATCCATTTAAGCACAGGTACTTTTCTGTGCAGTTGAGTAAAATAACTAAGTACATGCACTCAAGTAGGCAACTGTGTCGTTTTTCTTTTGTCTCTTGGTCTGCTGTATTGATCCTCTCCGCTCCTATATGTCAGCATCACCATGTTATGTACATGTATGAAAAAAAACCTAAAAAAAACAATAAACATATTGTTTAAAAAAATAAAACTAGGAAACTGTGCAATCTTGAAGCATTTTTACTTTGCTGGAGAATTTCCAAATTTCTATACTTTTACTTCTACTATAATGTCACTTCTACCAATACAATATGAAAACTTTAGTTGCTTGTTACTTTGTAGATTTTGATTATTATTACAATATTAACCACTTCTGCCTTATATACTTTGCTTGTAAATCTGCTATTTTCAAATGATCTTTATACATTTTAAAGCTTGTGAAATGGGACATTCTACATAATGAGCACTTTCTACTTTTGGGTAGGCTACTTTTGTACTTTCACTTGAGTGAATTTTGAATTCCGGATTTTTACGTGTAACAGAATATTTCTACATTGCAATATTGATACTTTAATATTTAAAGTAAAATGTATTTTTTTCCACCACTGTCTCTGTGTGTGTCTCACCTGTTCAGAGATGGAGCGATAGCCACACTCATCTAAGCTGTCCAGCTCATAGGTCTCCCCCAGGAGAGGGTTGAAGGGCTTTGCCGAGCGGTGCGTCGTGGTGGAGTAGGAGCTGACGGAGAAGGCAGCCACCAAGCACATCTGCTCCAAGGGGGAGTCACAGTGGGCCGCCCGGTCCAGAAGCTCACTGTACTCCAGGTCCTCGGTCAGACGCTGCAGCATCGATAAGGGCTCGTTGAAGTTCACCTGCAGCATGTTAAAGGTTTCATGACATTAATTTTCATTTATTTTTATCTTTCGTTTTTCTGTTTTATGACCTCAATTACGTCCCAAACAACCTTAACTTTGAACATTTAGTGGTCTAGAATACTCTGGGCTGTATTTTGAGTGTCTTAAGTACCAGGTCTTATGACTTAACTTAAGACCTGGAGGTGTGGCCAATGCTGTTTAGCTATTTTGAGTGGCCAAACAGCATTGGCCACACCTCCAGTCATAAGACGTGGTACTTAAGACACTCAAAATACAGCCCTCTGTGTCTGTGAAGCCTTTTGAGCTAGAATGAAAACAGGCAAAACAGTGAAAACAGTGACATCTGCTTGCAAATCCCATTGTCATATATGGGATTAGCTGGCTTTTACAGTACATCACACTCCACAGGAGAATCAGAGCACTTGTTTGAGCCCAGACCACAGAAAATCTACTGAAAGTTCAGGTTTTTGTGCAATTGAGCTCAGAAATCCTAAACAAAAAATAAGAAAAATTACAAAACCTTTTTTTTAGTATGGACCGTAGGGAGGAACACGGTCATTCAACACTTTACAGCCGGTTAGGTTTGACTCACTTGACCTGCATTTGAGTCTTCGCCGGTCATCAAATTATTGGCTTTAGGAATGCGACAAAAAACAAAATAAAATCTCCATGAATGAAAATAAGTCATTTTTGGGGTGAACAATCCTTTAACCCTGGTGTTCCTTGGGCATGTATGGGTGACATTTAAAAAATAATAATAATAATAATAATTTAATACTAATAATCATGCGACCTGGAGCTTATAGAACGGAGACAAAAACTAGGCCTCCATCATAACCAGTTGATAAGTCAAAAGTCTTTACAGGCATGGGTATCTTGGACAGCTCTTTGCCAATGCAGTTCTTCATGATGCTCCATAGGCTGAGAGAGTAATGGGGTTTGTCAGGGATACGGTTGCGTCGTGTCCTTTGTTGTGTGTGGTTTGTGCTGGTTGAGTCCTGTTTAAAAAGAAAGAAAAAGAAAACAACAGTAGTTGAGCTACTCTTAATGTAAGCATAGAGCTACAGCTGTTAACATCTCTAATGCATATTTAAGTTATTTTAATGAAGATCAGTCTGCCGAGGACTTACGTTGTCATTGTGGCTCCAGTCATTGGGAATTCCTCCACTCATCATCATCATACTCTGATTGCTCCCTGAGTGCCTGAGATCAATTGCATTCACAAGATTTCATTACACAACTTTGCTTCATCTACATAAGAACCTTCCTACATTAATGCACATTAATTATGACATGCACAACCTCGTCGAGCACTGAGGAGGCTTGAGGTTGAGGATGTCATAATTAACGTACACATCGGTGCAGCAGTGGAAGGAGTACTTTTTTAAAGTAGTAAAAATATCAATACTGTAGTACAGTTATCTAGAAACACTCTATCTCTATCTAGAAACACTCTATCTAGAAAGTATGATATGTGTGGTATTCAAGATTTACTTGAGTAATAGTACAAAAGTATTGGCATCAATTACCCAAAAGTAAAAGTACTTATTATGCGGAATGTCCTGTATTTCACAAGTTATTATTGTCTAAATTTAGAAAAATCTTTGAAATACCGGTAGCAGAACTACAAGCTACACGTTTGTATACATTTAAATAGGGCAGAAGTGGTTAATGTATGTTTTGTAATACCGTAATAATCAAAATCTACAAAGTAACTAAACTCTTCAAATGATTGTAGTGGAATAAAACGTACAATATAACATTGGAAATACTCTAGTAAAGTAAAAGTACCTCAAAATTGTACATGTAGCCTACTTGGTTCCTTTCCACCACTGCATCAGTGCATGGAGCTGCTCCTATGTAACGCCTCTTACTTACTTGTGCTTTGTGTGGTTATTGGCAGTCAGTCACAGATATGAATGCAGGGGACTCTTCCATGGCATCAATGAACTCATTTCTCCTCATTGTCTCCACACCTCTCCTTCTTTGAGTTGCCTCCACATCAGCTGCTGCAAAAGTGCAAAAGCAGTGAGGTGATTGAGGGCACTGCTTGTGGCGCAGTCCTTGTATTACAGACAGTATACAATATCAGCCACAAACCAACGTGACATGACTGCAATAAGGTGTATTCATATTTGAGAGCGAGAGAGAGAGATAGACTTTTAACCTGTTTGGAACTGGGATTCTCCCTCCAGGCTCTTTCTAGGCTGTTGTGCCGGCTAGCTGTCCAATGGTCTCCTCCAGATGGTGGATATGTTCTCTCTCATGCTGCATGCAGGGCCTTTTGCCACCTCCGGCTGTGTGAGTTTCTGCTATTTCCAAAAGGTCCAGAGGAGCCTGAGGTGTCAACACACAAGATCTAGATCCCATCAATGTAGACCTCATAAGCGGTGAGCACCATTCACTAGGAAAAATGTAATGGCACCTGTTGGCCTTCCCATTGCAATGATCACTGTTGCATTGATCAGTGTGTGTGTGTACTGTGTAGTGTGCAGCACAGTAACGTGGAGTGGCACTGTGCGGTTCGAATCCTAGCAGTGCCCCCAGCTTGGCCTGTCGTTAGGCCAGGTAGGGAGGGCATTCTCTGTCACTGCACTACACTAGTTACACTAATCACTATTGTAGTCGTAGTCAGGTAAAAAAGAAACAGCTGGTGATGTCACGTGTATCAGAGCAGACATGCTAGACCTTCCCTAAGACCAAACCGTTGTGGTCAGCTGTGACAATTGTGAGGGACATTTTAAAACTAAAAGAGTGTATTACACTCTGTCACACTCTGTCCTGAGTGAGGGTAATGTTTGCCGACAGGCACTGGTGAAAAATAGCCAAAAACTGGAAAGGAGAGTCCTTGTTGCAGAGAAGTGGTTTACTTTATTCTCCCTTTTACACAGTGACAAAATGGAAAACAAAAGTATATACAGCAAACTGGACAGATTGGCCCCCAGGTCCTTGCACCTCCACAGTCCTACATTGACTGATCTCTGGCAGTGGCAGGTCTCCCTACTTATAGGCTAAGCCCCTCCCACTGGACAAACCTAATTGATTCCACAATTAACCAGCATAAGATTTCCATGTCAAGAGACAATACTTTACTTTAACAAACACATTTAAAGTGTCACACATCACTCATCAAAATATCCACAGAATATAAACATACAATACTGTAATTAGTACTCAATTTCCCATGTTACACAAATCCAATGGGTTCCCTGTACATATACCCACAGTTGGTATGTTCTCCCTACACTGGAGCCAACAATCAATCAACAATCAAGCATCAAACAAATGGAAACAATATACCTAAAGTCAAACAAAGCTCATTCTCTGCAACATAAACCATGAAGAATAATTCAGAGTTCAACCATGTTTGTTAAGTTCTGTGTTAGTGGCAGGCTGAACTGCCACATGACTCGTTGACAGAATTCAGTTTGTTTGTGCCATCAGTGGATCCCTGCAGTTTCTCCAGTACAGTAGTGTCACTGTTAAGCCCTAACCACACCAAACGGTTGCAAGGAGTTAACGCTAAAATCTTGATCCTTTGGGTGTGGTTTGGGCCAATATTGAATTCCATGCATTGAATCACTAGGGTCAACGTGGGTCAACAAGACATATCGCACCGCAGGGACAACGCTAAAACCGTCTTGACCTTTCGGTGTGGTTAGGGCTTTAAAGCCCGGCACACACTGCAAGATTTTTAACTCATTGCAGGAAATCAAGCTTAGTGCCCGCTGAGTCAGTGGTCCTCTTATGGCGCAAGACTCTCATCTCCCGAGTCATCTTCCACCAAAGGTGGAGGAGAAAGGAGGGTCATGCATGTTCAAATCACATTCATGAACCTATATTCATAAAACATACAGCCAACTGAACTGAGGGATAATTACATAAATTACAAACGACAGTATGACACTCGGGTATGTCTGAAGGTCATACTGTCCCCAGTTATTTTTCCATTACGTAACAGCGCCACTACAATAGGCTGTATAGATGTAAGAATAAGTATAAACCAGTAAGACGCCCGGAGGGGCGAGGTCACGCCTGGCCTGATGCCGCCGCCGCTCGTCGGCAGTCTCCTCCGTGAGAGTGTGGCGGTCGCGCTGCTGGGACGGATCGACGCATGTACGCATCCGCCTGGGCGATGGCAGACTGCTGGGCGAGCGCTGGTGCTTTGGCATGGGATCATGATTTGACCAAAATAATGCACAATGAATTTATGAGGTCAGATCAACATATGGAATTAATTCTGTACTGGCCATATATGGAGCGTGACTTGAGTGTACAGGGTTTGATGAGGTCAGATCAACATATGGAATGAATTCTGTATCGGCCATATATGGAGCGTATCACGAGGCGTGATGGACAGTCACGAGGCGTGACGGACGTCTCGTGCAGGTTTTCATAGTAAACTGCGACCCGCGGTCGCAATTAGGCCGGAGGAGTGAAGAGAGAGGCTTTTTACGCACTCTCATTCACATGTTCCTTCCTCTACACAATAACCAGAAAGCTATGAATGAACGTGGTTGTCCTGGAAACACAGGACTGTGCCATTGGGAGGTTGAGCTATTTATAGCAGCTGAAGCGAGAAAAAAAACAAGATGACGCACGCCTTACACACTGCCTGCACTCTCCTTCCTGTGTAGGCATGAGGAGGTAAAGCATCAGTCTCAGCTCTTTAAATGTATGACAGAGAGACTCAGGGACGTGCACACATAGACATCAATGGGGGCTTCAGCCCCTGCCCCTTCACCCGTCTGTAAAACAAAACCTGCCCTCTCCAGCCAGACCTTGAATGCAGTATTTGCTATGGTGTCATCATGCCATAATCAGCATTCAGGAGAATTGCCTTTTCTTTTTCGAACTCTCCTGAACTCGAACGCAGCATTTTTGCGTTAAAGAATTTGCGTAGAAATCCAGGTCGTACGGCGCATATCCAGTAGCTAAAGAGTGCATGGTTGCGCCTCGACAAGCTTGCAGATCTGCTATTTTCGCAATTTGGGGCAAAAAGTGCCCTTTTAGGGTATTTCAGCCTCTATCTCTCTACTGTTTTCTGCACGCCCCTGGAGAGACTTATTGTCATTCACCAAGGAAGAGGGGCATTTTCCATTAAATTAATACAGGAGGTGATGAGAGAACAAAGAAACAGTTCAATAATAGACTACCACTTTAATTCACTCCACTTGCAATCAATATTAAAACAAACGGCCTGGCTGTCATAGAGGTAAATGTCAACAGATTTATATATAGCAACCCTTTTTCATTCACCTTGCCTGATGCTATAAGATTAACTGCTGACATATCCTGTTATGTCCGGTCTAACAGTTACAGGAAAATTCCACAGATATATATGTTATAACAACGTTATAACAAACGTTTTGTTTGTCTGTAGTGCAAGGTGAAATCACCCATACACGTTGCCTGAATGTAGGCCAGTGTCAGATCTGCCTTGATGCTCCTTTGGGCATCGGAGCAGTGAGACGGACTGCCATGCTGTGTTAAATGAAATACAAACAGTCAAGCTAAACTGGATCAGTGTAAACAGTCGGGAGCAGTGAAGAATTAAAACACATTCTGGCATTTCATGACCCATATACATTATAAGACAAATACGTGCACTCTATCACACACATCTACTGTATATAAACAGACATTGATCATTTAATCTATGGAATAGAAAAAGTGGGAAATAAAACTGTGAATATAAATTTGTAAACAGGAAGGCAAGTAGGTGAGCTGTGCTTATTCGTTGCCTTCAGTATGAGACATGACTCATCAGCCATCACTGAATGACTGTAGATGAGCTATTTTCTGTGTTTGATCAAATGTACAACTAATGTATATCCGTTTAAATAGTTAATGCAAGTCTGCTCCGCAGCATTACAACTGCACTGTTTCTTCCCCAGGGGAGTTATTTTATTATATGAATAGAATTATAGAATTCAGATTATAAATGCAGTGGCAGTTTACGAATCTATTAATTTGCCTGTAGGCAACAGATCAGATTGACAGATGTTTGACAGTTTTGTGTTAAATCTCCCTATTTATTGTTTTTGTTACAACTGCTGCAATGGGCTGCAGCAATTTAACACAAGAAGAGAAAGAATATCCATGTTTCAATTTAAATATACCAGTGTTTTGACAAATAAACATGTAAAACCTTCTGAATGGGATGAGCTTAATGTGTTAAAACCCTGCTTATGGTGTCTTAACCACTTTCACAGAAAATAGCTTCAAATTCACGACACATCGCAAACAATGCAACGTTTGTAGATGCTGATCAAAGCCAACCCAAAGAAACAAAAACAAACAAGCACGTACTGCATGGATACTGCATGCAAGCAGCTGCAGTCAGAATAAGAGAAGCTTTCCTTTACACATCAGTCAGATGAATGCCTAAATTATAATTGAAAGTATTAGGAGCACTGAGCACTCAAGAGACACACCCCTTTTAGAAATAGACACTGTATGTATAGTGTCTAGCCACAATTCCCAAAGAGGGTCAGATGCAGACCCATTTGTGTTTTGAGGTTCTGAAATGACCTACTTTTTGAATTAAGAGAGCCGTTACTCACCTTAAGAAAAAAATCTGCAGGTTATTTTTGAGAGATGTCTTATTTGCTTAAAAACACACGTTTTTTTTTACACGTGCTGCTCTGTGAAGCCACAGCCAAGTCATTTAACCTCACAAAGGTACACAACTGAAGGTTACTTTTCATTTTGTTCATAGTATAACTGCAAGTAATAAAGAGGTTACTTACCATGGGAAACTAGTAAAGAAGAATGCCCTCATTGTCATTGCTCCCTATTGTCTTGTCAAGATATAGGAGGAGATAGATGTGCAGCTAATAGCTACACTTCCTTTTTTTTCATTCACCTTGCCTTTCTCTCTTTTTCTCTCTCTCTCTCTCTCTCTCTCTCTTTTACAGAATAGGAGGAGGAGTCTAAAGGAAGGTCAATTCATTCAGCTCTGACTGTCGTCATACTAGGGGAAAGGGGGAGGGAGACAGAGAAACAGTATAGGGCGGGTGGGAGCTTCACAACATGCAACATCTTCATAAGATGCATGACTGATATAAGTATCTGGGTATGAAAAGGAAAAAGACACAATGTACAGCATATGTACATGCAGTGCTATATCTACATCAGAGTCAAGACAATCCAAACAAGACGGGATAGAAGCTGCACTCACTCGCAAGGATATTTCAATCAAAATATGGTGAACATGAATTATGAGCCTTTATCGACACAAAGTAAAATACGAATTAGAGACTCATACTGACAAAAATCTAGGCCTAAATACATTTCTTTAACTCAACAATCATCACCAAGATGCTATACGCAATATCAAGTCTGATTACTGTCAATCACAAAGAAATTGATCGAAATATGGTGAACATGAACATGAAGAAACTCAAGTAAAAATAGAGAGGGGATAGCTGGGTAGATCATAACGTATCGATGTATTCATTAGACATCCATCTTTTCTTTCTTCTACAATCCAGGCTTGTCAGATCTGACAAGAAATGTGGAACATATACTGATTTCTAGCACTTTTGTTCAACAATGTGCTTTCAACAATGTGTTTTAATTAATTCTCGTCTATCTATTATAGTTCTTTTAGTTTTGAATACTTTCTGTTTTCCAATTCATATATTTGATATTGCTGTATTTTAATGTATATTGTTGATTTTGTGTTTTGTATTTTGACTACATTGAAAATGAGGGCCTGCCAAGCTTAAATAATGGTTATGATGATGATGATGATGATGATGTAAAGGGTGTTCAATAGCACTGAAAACCTCCCAAATTGGACTTAGGTGGTTTCTTCTTCCAGACGAAAATTATACATTTTGAATAAAATACCTCAGTCTTGACACAAAACCCATTTGGTATAAATATTTGTGGAACACTACCGCCTTCTTGTGGCTTATTAGGAGAATTACACCAATCACCTTGGGGAAGAAATTGGGTTCTACAGTGAGCTCCTACATAATCAATATCAATATTCACCTACAGTAATGCACATCCTTACCTTAACATAGTGATCTTTAAAGGACAACTTTGTTTTTTTCCAACCACGGTTCATGTTTTAGGTTGTTATTAATTTTTTCTTCATTTGCTGCTTTCTTTCGTTTTAGTGTTTTTAGATGTTTTTGACATGGCACGGGGGTGGCTAAATATGTATTATTTTTATTATTTTTACAAAAGATGAAGGTGATTTCTTTATTGTTATATACTATAGGACTAGTCCTACTAGACCACAGTAAATTACATCTGGCCACAGTAGTTGTTTTCCGTGTGTCTGAACGAACAACTGACTACTAGGGGGGCTGCCATACTGTGTGTTGGCTCAATATGTCAGTTTGTCACCTCCCCCTTCACATTCAATAGATCCCATGATCTTTTGTGACCAGATGTAATTTTATGGGGTCCAGTAGGACTATAGTAAATAATACAAAAACAAATACCTATAAAATTCTGTAAAAGAAATACATATTTATCCCCATGTTCGAATGCCCCCGCCCCCTGTCTAAAATCGCTAAAACGAAAGAAAGCAGCAAAGGAAAATTTAGACCACGTCGCACCAACATTTCGCTGCTTGTTTATTTCAATGACAATCGGACATAACACCCATGACAAACAGCGTGTTGTGTTCTGCTTTAAGACCTTGCTCTCTCTGCACTGGGAAATCAGATTAACCTAACCTTTTTAAAGCACCAAAACTGCTGGATGTGACAGAATAAGAGAAGCCTACGCCCTACGGTGTTCTACAGTTTGGTAGTGTTGAGAAACAGTAGTTGGCAACCAAATTCTAATCAGTTCAAGTGAACATTTGTGTTAGTAATAACACTTCCCTCCATCTAGCTAGGCGCTCCCGATCCTATATCTGTTCATGAGAATGGGATGGATGTGAGGTGATAGTGACCTTGACCTTTGACCACAAATGCAATCAAACCTATAGCATCTCTCTACACAGCGTGTATGCTCTACATGGGCCACATGTGGCCCCCACCTTCACTTAATGCGGCCCACAGGTTCATATCGATTCTGATTCTATTCGGATTCTGATCGTCATACTGAAATATTATTGATTTCAGCTGTTACAATTCCAAACATGCAAACACAACTCGCTTCAATTACTTCAGTCTATATCAGTAGCTTGATGATTAGTATTAAAAAAAAGTATTGTTTTTTATTTGCAATAGAGGGTATGCGCATGCTTAAAGTGAATGGAACATCGAGTGGCAAATCGAGTGGCAAAGCAACATGCAAAGTGAGTTTAACATTGTTTAATGTTGTTTAATGCAATCAGATAAGACTTTTCTGTTTGGATGTATGGGCTGTCAAGGCCAGAAAGTAGTTTTTTGCCACTCAGTAGGCGTTCCTGCATAACTTCCTGGTTTCATGATGATGTCACGCGCATACCCTCTATTATTAAATGCATTTAAAATTAAATAAAAATGTTATTCAAAAATAGCAAAAAATAATTCAAGATTTCAATTCAAATATAGCAACAATAGCTGATCTACAAGCTAAAAACGTGTCGCCCTGCGACGCGTTTTGAGCTTGTAGATCTGCTATTTTTGCAACACAAACATCCGAGGTGAAAAGCCACAGTGAACTGAATAGGTTATCATCATCACCTGTTTCAAAACTGCACACTGACGTTAGGCTAGCCAAAGTTAGTCAGACCAAAAAGCATACACGTGTCCAATCTGTGTGTATGCTTTTCCACATCAACATTATAAAGAGTTAAGTGACATCACAGATAGCAGTGAGGTCCCGGGGGTTGACCTGCGGGGCGGGCGGACGGGTCAAGGTTTTCAGCGCAATTATCGCGGGGCGGCTCAAAATGGGAGATTGGTGGTTAGACTCTAACCGTAGTCGACCAGTGTATAGTACTGTAGGCTATCCCATGTTTGTTTGTGTTTTCACATCGCGTTGGTCAACCATCGCGTTGGTCAAACACGTCCAGCCAAGTGTCTCAGTCAGGAAACACGAAAACATACTGTAGAGACGATTTAATTAGATTTGCAGGGAAACAGGAAATATATCTTTGAGCATAAACATTTTATTTGACGGCATTTCTTGCAACCGTTATCCAACACAAAAATTGTAATATAGGATCAGAGCCTTATACTGACAACAATTTAGGCTTAAATAATTATAATTTAACCAATCATCACTATCATCATCATACTATAAGCAGTATCATGTCTGAAGGAAGAACTAAGGCGTCTTGACCTTTTCATGAACATTTCCCTATTTATTGCAGGGGAGGTTATTTTTAAATAAGCATTAAATTAAAGTAAACAGTAAACAGTTGAAGAATATTCATTTGGCATCATCACAGTCATTGTTGGAAATTCAGATTTTTTTTGTCTTGTACAATCATTTCTACATTGTTGTTTGAAAAGTGCGTTGTGACAGTAGCATTCACTAAAAGGTTGTGATGACTTCTTTTTTTTTCTTTCCTTAATATTAGTAACACGATTTATCAGAGGAACTTTGATGATCTTTGCCATCAAGTATCTTCATCACATAAATAAGCAGCATTGAATAACTTCACAACCCTTTGGCTGTTCACTTGTCATAATTGGGAGCTAATCTATATGGCACTCAAAATCAGGATGCGTGATATGATACTGTTGTAACATATTTGTATTGCCCCGAACATATGTTAATTGGAAATATCAAGTAATAAATATTACAAAAAACTATTTTACACAGCACAAAGCAAATCAAATGTTAGAATTTGCCCAATTATGGACTAACCAATCGTATAGCATATACTGTAGCCTACCTACAAAATGCGATAATTCAAATAATTTAAATAATTAAGAATTTTGAACCCCAGTGTTTTCAGAGGTTTGCTGGATACGGTGGCAATATAAGGCAGTCAGTGCAGCCGATAATATATAGTTTAAACATTGTCATGGTGGAAAAACATTGCTATAACAATGAGTTCCTGTCTGTTGTCAGTATCACAGTGTGCATTGCTCAAACCTTAAGCATCCTTCTTAATTATAAAAGTCATCCATTTCCCCACGCACGTCCCGTACAGCCGAGTCCCTTTGTTACAGTAAGCCATCTTGCTCAAATACGGAGGGCAGCAGGGAGAAGTCGAAGGGGACAAACTTGAGACCTGTCCCATGGTAGAATTTGTTCTGGAACTCCACCCTGAAATTGACATTATTATTTTATTTTTTAATTTTTAGCAATTACACTGTAGCGATGTCTTTCGACACTAAAGGAACAAATGCTTGTGAACTACTTAAGCCCAATACTTTGTCGTACATCGAATATAGAAAACAACATTGTCGCATTGCAATTGCGTTGCCGATGTGCTGTTATAGCATTTCATGCTGTTATAGCATTTCATTACACTTAAAAACAACACTTCGCCTATAATGATGCGCCAATAGAGCGTCGCAGCCAACTCGAGTCGTGACAACTCATGACAACACAAACAATATTTTGGACCAAACAAATAATTACAAAGAAGAAAAACAACAAAAAAAGTGTTGTAACCTGCCGTTTTTTTCTTCTTTCTAATTATTTGTTTGGTCCAAAATATTGTTTGTGTTGTCATGAGTTGTCACGACTCGAGTTGGCTTTGTCCGCGGCGTAACCGTCTTTAAATAAATACTTTAAGAAATGTCTATGAGGAAAATGCATTGGGTTTCATTTCCTGGTCCAGGGTAGGAGGCGGGACTGCGACGCTCTATAATAGGGACGCCAGGAAGTCCCTATTATAAGTTGTTAATAAACCTAGTACTAGAGATGTCCCGATACTGTATCGGTATCGGCCCTTATTTGTCATACCGGGTAATATGCCAGTCTAACAACAAGGGGTAAGGGGTAAAATGTTGGGGCATGTGCAGTTTGCTTTCAAGTGCACAATGACTGTATGAGTGAGGAGTCTGCTATAAACACAACATGAGATATATAGCTATAGCTATAAACACAACATGAAATCACAACACTGGTATCGGTATTCGGTATCGGCTAACACAGAAATTGTGGTATCGGGAACGAAAAAAGTGTATCGGGACATCCCTAAAACCTACCCTACATTGTAGAGGTGATACGTTCAGGTTCATGGACATGAGGCGGTACTCACCAGTGGAGGCGGAGAGCATGGAGAAAGGCTGACAGGCCCTCCATGACCAGTAGGATGGACACGGTGAGTGTAGCGAAGAGGCCGAATACAGGCACCAAGAACAACACTCCTATTCTGGTGGTCATCCTCAGACCCAGGCGCATCACCATGGTCCACAAAACCTCAGACAGCTCTAAAAAAACAAAACACAGCAGCACACGACCAACATCACATGAATACCGCAGCACCAGTGGTCCAGGGACCACCAGTAGTCCATGAGGGGGTTCCAGGTGGTCCCCAGCTAAATGATGGAGGGTTGGTAACCAAATGGACCCTTATAGATCTTTAATTCTAGAGAGCGTAAAATGAAACCAAATGGACCCGTAAATGGACCTCTCGAGAGTTACATTATTGTTAATCATCTGCACTATTTCATTTACAAGATTTACAGAATTACAGAATGTAAAGAAGAAAAATCTTATCCAACGAAAACAGAACATACTTTAGTTTTGGGTGTTAGAGGCTAAATCTCATCACATGGTGGTCCGTGTGGTTGAAATGCCGACTGAATAACGGGCCTTGATGTGAAAAGGGTTGAAAACCACTGGCGTAGCAGAGTTGGGTGTGGAAATATCTGGACTTACGGGCATGGGCCAGGCTGAGGGCCCAGAGACGCAGATAGGACGCAGTGTTGGAGATACAGCCCAAGCAGTATTCAATGGTATGGATGGACTGGTTCAGGAGAACATCTGCAAAGTCAAACTGCAACACAGACAAAAGCATATATAAGACAGTGAGGCCCCGTTTTCCAACAAAAGAACTTTGGTTCTAGAACTGGTTCCGTTCTTTCTTTTTTATAATGGTCACATCTGAATCTTCCAACTTGAATAGTGACACGCCCACATTGGTTCCCACTTCAGGGCAAGAACTGTATTTTTTCGTTCCAGTTCCGAACCAACTTTTAGTTATCTGTACCAATTAATATGGTGCCAAATTAGGCTGGGGAAAAAAGAACGGCTCGAGTAAGAATGACTGGACACAAGGTACATCTACGACGTCATACATGGGCAACATACAGTAGGTTGAGATGGTCAAAGGACCGGGTCCATCTCAATCCCTAAAATCAAAAGGCAGCATTATATTAATGGGTTTGAGCAAAATTAATTTGAACTCTACCACAATTTATAGTAGTTTATTACCATTTGAGTACATCAGTATGTACTCAAATGTTTAAATGGTGATAATTTAACAATTCAATTAATTCACTTTATTCCAGACACAAAGGGGGTCCATAGGGCATAGAGTAGATACAAATCATTGACATCAAATTTAACAAATTACAAAAAATAAAATAAATAAATAAATAACATAAAATCATGAATAGAGGCTGATGGCTGAGCTGCACGTGAGGGCAAACGTACGGAAAAAAGATTTGAACCGATCCAATTTTAGAGCATGCGTATCCGGGGCCCGCACTATCCGCATGTCTTGTGTCGCTGGTATCATTGACATACGTTGGATCTTTCAAAACGTGCTGTACGAGCGCAGTAAATTCCACGCATAGACACGCACAAACGCGATCGGTGTAGCTCGGCCGCAACTCTCCAGTTTACACGCTGTCTGGACCAGTACCAGAGACAGCTCTTTCCAGGATTGACTATATCCTCAATAATACTGTTCCGGGACTCATCCAGGCCAGATATAAGTCCATACATAGAGTGCCTTAAAGAGCCTCAGGGCATCATTGTAGGCCGCTTTAAGTGCTGTCAAGTGCACACTTGACATGACCTGAACACATACTGAACCAGTATGTGTAATACCAATATTAGCCTGGGCATAATAGTTTGCAGGACTGTTTAGACTTTAGAGATATCTCTATCATCATGGAGTCTGCATTGGATCCATGTTTAAAACATAATGCAATGGGTTTGATCGTGGCAGCGGTGGCCGAACGGTTTGCGGAGCTGATACCGGAAGGTCGCCAGTTCGAATCCCCGGACCGGCACGTTAAAATTACCACCGCTGAAGTGCC
This sequence comes from Electrona antarctica, assembly GCF_951216825.1. Taxonomy (NCBI): domain Eukaryota; kingdom Metazoa; phylum Chordata; class Actinopteri; order Myctophiformes; family Myctophidae; genus Electrona; species Electrona antarctica. The sequence goes on from NC_136797.1 coordinate 16,371,990, forward strand.
CTTGAGCAAGACATTGAACCCCAACCATGAAATGTTCTATGAGCAGGGCGCGGCTGTAAACAAGCATCTCGAGCTTAGTCCACTTACCCTGGGTAAACAAAGAACTTTGCTTTTTTGCTTTGCTTTGCTTTGATAAGGTGACCCTATTGTAAAGACATCTGACATGTCTACCTGCCCACCCCTGACCTACAGAACATGATATTTCAGTATTAAAAAAATCAGTATTAAGGGCTAAGATGTGATTACATCAAATATTTGGCATGGATGGATGGAAGAATGCCTGACCTCTTTGGGCATGGTTCCTCTGTCGGTCACCTCATCAAGTCCCTCTTCTTCATCTTCTTCATAGGACGGCACTGTAGAGTTGTCATCTTCACTCACGCGCCTTACCCTCTCATAGCCCTGAGTTAAGACAATAGCTTTAATAATCACGTGAGAAACTCAAAACATGCCACAGGCGTGTCACATACTGTAGGTGTGAGTAAGGCTTTATTCTCTGCCGTATGATGGTGTCACTCAAAGTAAATTGCACATCTATAAGCTCACAATGCATTGCAATGTATGTAATTGTGTTTTCGGCGATCGACGCCCTCGTACATCAAAGTATAAATCAGGCTTCAGTGTCCGAGTGTCCAGACTGAGACACATCTTTAGAAATCAGATTTGAATTGCATTTATTTAAATGCAATTAAGCAAAAGTAGCAGATCTACAAGCTAGTAGCGCGGCACCGAGCTTGTAGATCTGCTACTTTTCAATAGCTAAAGCATTACATAATGCTTAAAAAAACACCAAAAGGGGTTCCCAAACTCACCCTGCGTCTGCGCAGGCCTTTGCCTCCACGGTACAACCAGTAGAGATACAGAGGCTTTCCTAACAGCAGCACAGGAACGGACAGCATAGCTACCACCACTAGAAAGATCTGTAGTCCAGCCTGGGGAGTCAAGGTACGCACACGCACACACATTTTAATAATGTATTTATGTCCACATAAGAGATACAATAATACAAGGACACGAATATTTACAAGGTGCTGTACAGAATGCAATCAGCAAATCCCGGACAAATCCCCCCCCCCCTCACACACTTGTTACATTCTCTCTGTTACATAGAGTTCCTTACTTCCTCAATTCCCTGACTCACATCTGGATAGCTTAACATCTGGATAGCGATAGCTTAACATCTGGATAGCTTAAAGATAACACAAAAAATCCCCAGGGGATTGTTTCCTTTGTGGTGTGAAAACTCGTCGGCTTACAAAGGTAAACAAAACCGATCATTTTGGGACCAGACAAAATTATTTAAATGATGACCAGAAAATAATGTCATCAGTAGGACCTTTCATATTTGACACGGTATGATTGTGTATCCTCAACAGACAATGAACACAACACAAACCTGTCCTGGATAGAGTGGAGTAACATCTCCTCCCTGCATTAGGAACATGTTGATGAAGTGGATGAGGATGCTCGGGGCCAACTGGGAGTCACGCGCGCCAAATGCTACCCACTTGTAGAGAATCATGCAGACCAGGTAGCCAAAGAGACACAGTAGGAAAAGCAGCTCAGGAAGAAATAGCAGGTAGACATTAAACTTCTGCTGGAAATGCCTAGAGGGAGAGAACACGCGTATTAACCTGCAGGACTTGAACATCGGTATAGGCGGGTTTACTACAACAATTTATTTCATTCATTCATTCACTCACAAGTGATTGAAGACACTGAGCACCACTCCGAAGCTCATGTGTATGACACCAATTATGACAGACATCTTCATCTTGTAAGAGTTGAGGAAGGACAAGCGATTCACTGCCATGTTCCATATCTGTCAAGAGCATTGGAAACGTAAAACAATAATAATTCACAAAATACTGCACCAGACACTAATTCTATTGTTGATATCTGGGGATACTCACAGGATCAATGCCAAATGGGTAGGGTCCATTGAACACACCAGTGACATTGGGGTCAAGAGTGAGCAATGCATTTGTTTGGAGGGTTTCATTTCTGCAATATAAAATGAACATATTAATTTAATTGGCCAAACATTATATATAAACACATACCAATACAAGATACAACTTAAAGGACGTGACAACTTAAAGCAAAGTATTGACTATGACTTAGTTATGATACATACACATTACATTACTGCTGACAATTTTCCAAAGCCTATCGTAGCTGGTGTTTTTGAGGAACTCAATGGGTTAAATTAATTTCTATATGAAATAAAAATCAATTTGCATGTATTGAAACACGCTTGAGACAGGTTATCCATATTATTTTTTATGTCAATGTTTTATCATCATTTAATGCAGCTTAAAGTGCAGATCTAAGGTTTTGCTAAAAATGTGTCTCTAAAGAAAAGATTGTTTTGTCACGTGGATATAAATATCAGCCAGAACTGAGAATTGTAAAGTGAGCTTATCACCTGAAAGTATGAATGAAAAAAGCTGGTAAGTCAGGTCAATCGCACACCGCCACTTGCTGGTTCAAGAACTTTATTCTTGAACCAGCAAGGCCTTCTTCAGGCCTTCTTCATGCCTGAAGAAGGCCGAAAGGCCGAAACGTTGCTATGACTCTTTAAAATAAAGTTCTTGAACCAGCAAGTGGCGGTGTGCGGGTCTCTCCTCCTTCCTCATAACGTTTGCTATACTGCCAGGACCTATACGCACCTGCTATAAAATTGAACCGGGTGTGCGGAAGTCATCCCTTGAATAAGTCAGGTCAATCAAAAGAATACAACAATAACAAAAAACTACAGTATGCGTTGGAAAATGGCCAGCATAAATATAAAGTGTACTGTGACTCAATGGGATAAAAATTCCAGAGTCCAGACCACTATTATTGTCCTATAATAACATGCATAGCTGCATGCTTTGCATGTCTGAGGATGTTGCTATTGATGACTCACGTCCATTGCTGGTTTATGAACATAGCCCTGACACTCCAACCAGAGCCAAATATGTTGAAGGACTTTGAAAAACAGTCGTTGTAGATCAGCCCAGTGTACACCGAGAAAAGCCCCATCATCAGGATGATATAACGTCCCTCGAAGAACATGATCCAAATCTTAACCGAGATACAGTAGAATGCTGTCATTCCGGGGGAATAATACATAACAAAAAGAAATGCATCATACAAATGACCACAGGGATATTTTCTACCTCATTGCTGGATCTTTTTCTTTTGTGTCCCTTCTCTGTCAGCACCATCCACAGGCCAAAGAGAGCCATGACCAGGCCATGCCCAAGATCCCCAAACATAACAGCAAACAGGAAAGGGAATGTGATGATGGTGTAGGGAGCTGCCGACATAAGAAAAATGATTAAACACACTTGTACCTAAAGCTATCGCAAACCTGCAGTAAAACAAAAAAAACACATTAGCCCATTCAGGACGGGAAACCCTTTTGGTGTTTTAAGCATTATGTTATACTTTAGCTATTTTTTTAAGAATCATGAAAATGTAGTGCAAATCTTTGAATATTATATTATACAAATGTTTTGAACTCAAATCTTTGTTTCTGGGAGGGTCCCTGGAAAAACACATTTTCACATGGGGGTCCGCGCATCCAAATACAGATAATTCTGGGCACCACTGAAATAGTTTGAGCACCACTGACATAGAAACCTTTAGGATTTAGAAGATTTTTGTTTTTTTAGAATCGGCCTCAGGTCTAATTGGGTTAAAAATGTCTCGTGCCCTTTGAGAATATTGGAGACATTGATCGGGTTACATATAAGACCAACAAATTGTACATGCATCTGTTCTTACCTGGGCTGGCCTCCCTGTAGTCTCCAACCCCATAGGCCTCCACGATGCTCTGGAAGCCACGTGTGAATTTGTTAGTCCTCAACAAGGTGGGCGGAGTATCAGTACTTGGGATCCGGTTCACAAAGGACGGTACAGTTGCCTCACCTTTTCTCTGAAAAGGGTGAATAACTCATATTATGTCATCGATAATTTATACGTTTCAAAAACAAAAGATTGCAAAAGTTGTAATCGTTTCGGGGGCGCTGGGGCATGCCACATATAGGCCTGACAGCGCGTCGCGTGTTCAAGTCCCGTTTATGGCGACCTTTGCTTCATGCCCCCCCCCCCTCTCTCTCCCTCTTTCTCTTTCATTCTTCACTTTTATCTATCAATAAAGGCAGAAAAGCCTAAAACAAATCTTTTACAAAAAAAAGTTAAAATAGCCAATCTACAAGATCATAATGTGTTGTGGACTCATGATGCGAGGAGTTGTAATGTGAGCTGTAGTATTTTCTCAGTTTGGGGCACCATTTCAGCCCAATCCAAGCCCCAGTGACTTCCATTGTAAAAGTGCAGTTCAAGAAGAATTAAATCAGTGGAGCTCATGACTGGAATTTCAACATTTTAGATTGAAACAGTGTACTAAACCCGCCTGCACAAACCTCAAGGCCGTTTAGATTAGCTCCGGACACACACTCACGCATGCACGCGCGCACACGCACGCACGCATGCGCGCACACACGCACACACACACACACACACACACACACACACACACACACACACACACACACACACACACGCGCGCGCACGCATGCACACACCTCTTATAGACAGGTAACAGAGTCATTTAGCCACAAGACGTGGTTAATGAATCACTCACCGAACCTTCCTCTAGTGCCCCGCGCAGGTTCGCCAGGTCATTAACAGGACACCACACTTCTGCTATTAGACACTTGTTGGTGACATCAAAGCTGCAGAGGTTGAGTATGTGATAAATAGCCTTCATCTTTTTCACCTGCACAACCCATGTAAAGGCTGACTCAGAGGCCTTCTGCAGCACCTGCTTCAAGTAGTCCTCTGTACGGTGCAGCACCTGGAGGAGAGAGCACGTTTATTTATGACTGTATGGAGCCTGTATTGATTGCAATGTCGCAGAGTTTTCGGTAACACACTTTTAGTACTATGGCCGTGGCAAAAGGTGTATCAAAGTCCTACATTGTTAAGGTCTTGCATGCGTGTTCTTAGGCTATCCATCACATCCGCTCTCTCCTCGTCATTCTCGGGGTGAGGGTAAAGATGACAGTGGTAACTGAGGGGATAACCAAGCACACGGCGATGCAAAATATTATGAAACTACGGTATCGAGGCGGTGAAGTACATGAGGTATCTCATAATAATAATGTATTCGCAGATGAAGTTAGCAAGTGTATGGCAACAAACTTACCAGTCACAGATCTTTTGAACCTTTTGGCCAATCTGATCACCCCAGAATGAGATGAGAAACACAACGCTTTTGTTGAGCTCGCCCTGGAATAATAGATATGTTATTACTGTTATATATTAAATTTCTGTGCATATCATGTCTCGCATTATCATATCCATTAATAGTTGCGTTATTGAACTCACAGTGTCCAAATCAGTGAGGTTCTCATCCATTTCGGCATAGCTGAGGATGGTGTAACCTTTACAGACTCTCCACAGCATCCGCTCAAAGGCCTCTATCTTTACTCGCTGGATAAGTCCTGATACAAATCTATGGCCAGGACAGTTCAACATGAGTCCAGATTCATATCATGATGCCAGTCATGTCAGTAATCTTATTTAGTGCAACTGTCTCTGATACTATAAAGACGGATTTATACTTAGTTGCGCGGGCAGCGTCACACACTCCCGCTCTACAAACACGTCTCAATGTGGCACTCTGTGAGCTTGTAGATTGCATATTTTTGGTGTGCGGCACGATTGATGCGCAACCAAATATAAATCAAGCATACTGTAACTCACCCCAGCTTGGCTCCTAGTCTTTGCATGCCAGTGCATCCGGTCACAGAGTCTGTCTCCATGGTGGGAAATTCTTCATACTGTGGACCAAGAGCCTCATGCTACAGTACAGTACAAAAACACATTTGAAAAATCAGATTTCTGTCAAGTCTTTATGACAAGCATCTAACACATGGAAAGTGTTTTGGTAACCCCACACTTGATCTATACACGTAAAGCTGTGTATTGGCTTTAGCTTCTCTAGACTAGATGCCTCTCTTTTGACTGGCCCAGGAAATAATTCCCCATTAATTTTTCCCAGACATTTCAAAAAGTATTTATTTAAAGACCTTTAAAGCAGCGGACAAAGCCAACTTGGATCGTGACAAATCATGACAACAAACACAATATTTTGGGCCGAACAAATAATTACAAAGAAAAACAAACAAACAAAAAAGTGTTGTACCCTGCCCTTTTTTTCTTCTTTCTAATTTTGTTCGGCCCAAAATATTGTGTTTGTTGTCATCATTTGTCACGATCCGAGTTGGCTTTGTTCGAGGCCTTACAGGTCTTTAAATAAATAATACCTACACTGTGTGCTATTAGTTACAGGGTGCTTGTCTATTACAACCTTGCGTAGTAAAACAAATATCATGACACGAGAGCGAGATGTCGCCGAGTCTCACCTGACATGAAAACAGATCAATCTGAGACAGGGAGTATGGATTGCGTGTGACAGACGGCTGTTGACGAACAGGCCTAAACTGTAGCCGTATATAAACAGACTCACTCTTGAGCGGCTGTGTACGAAGGTCCGCGTGATCTTCAACATGTGCGTGTACTCTGTGAGCTCCAACAGATTCCTCTGCAGCTTCTCCTTGTTCCTAGTCACCTCGCTGAGCTCCATCTCAAGCCTCTGGAGCTGCTCCTGAAACATCACAGCAGATCCAATGTAAGCTTGTAGCCTCAGTAGAGGAAAAAGTACTCAACTGGGGGATGTACTTACTTGTACACAAAGCTGCCTCACACTACAGCAAAAATATAAATAGGCTCCTGCCTTATGTGCCACATGGCCACAGGCTACTTATTTATCTTACTACAATATAACTAACAAAACGGTGGTGGTTGGAGAGGTGGTCTCCCTGCTCTTCTATGGAGACATTCCCCATAGAGTAGACACCCTGTGCTAGGTTATGACCACTACTGGTTGACAGGCGGCAATGCAACAAATTGCAACACTGCATGTTGTTGGTTATGGTAGGTCATACACATTTAAACTATTATCTTAGCATGTCATAAACAGACAGTTTACCATGATCTCAAGGACTTGCCACATTTAAACTATATATCTTAGCATGTTCATACGTAATCAAACAAAGGTAAGCACAGATAATTTACCATGATCTCAAGGACTTGTTTGGGTGGTGGAGCCACTGGACTTTCATCATCATCCTCTGGGAAAGCTATATTAGCCTTGTGGATCTCTCTTAAGAGGTAGCCTTGGTCATAGAAAGAAATAACCAAAATCAAAGATCATCTTGTTATGATAGGTCAAATTAAGAACCCATTCAGGACGGGAACCCCTTTTGGTGTATTATGTTATACCTTAGCTATTGAAAAATAGCAGATCTACAAGCTCATAGCGTGGCACTCGGTGCCTCGCTATTAGCTTGTAGATGTAGATCCTGGAACTACATATTTTCAGATGGGGGTCCGCGGCCAAATACAGATAATTCTGGGGGTACTTGACATGAAAAAGGTTGAGCACCACTGACAGAGAAACATAGGCTTTTCAGAAAACTGTCATGATTTTACATTTTTTTTTAGAATCTGCCTCAGGTCTAAATGGGTAAAATATCAGAACAAGTTAGAACTACTAGGCTAAAAGATTAGTTTCACTATAGGCTATCGTAATCAGAGATGTGGTCTGTTGTCACCATAGCAACCATCAGCTGTTCAGCGTCCAGATGACATTTCATGCAGATATATAGTGGTCCATTCCAATTGCTGTCTTACCCAGAATTCTCTCCATCTCCTCGCACCTTTTGATTTCGCTGACAAAGCGGCGCTGGAACGAGCTGACACTTGGGTTGAGCTGTAACCAGAGAAGCATTCTAGTCACGTACTGTGCAAATAAGAACATTCGCCAACAATACCTGATCGAGGTCATGAAAGGTGGAAGCATTCTTTAGCACTTTTGACAGCAGGCACCATTAAGTCAACTGTTGGAAAGTTGATGCCACTGACATACTTCAGTCAGCCGAACAGTTCCTCACATGATTGTGTGTGACAGTTCTGTTTCTGCTGTTTTTTTTATTCTAATAAAATCGCATGTACATCGCATGTCTTCAGTTCTCTTTTGACCTTCAATAAAATGATTACCTGTCTAAATAAAAAGTAAATTAAAATGATGATTACCCCAGGGTCCATGTCAGGGTCAGAGTTGAGTTATAGCGTTAACATTAGGCTGACAGTTCCCATGTGCAAATAGCTACAGTTTTGGTAGTGTTCTACTTTTACCCAAGTGACGTCTAAATGGAGTAAGTGGCCTATATATTGCATATTGGGGACATTCAGGCATATTTATGGCGGCTCTAATTGGCCTACAGAAACAAAGACTAGGCTGTAGGCAATAACCAGTTATGACAGTTGCAGCTTTAAAAAACAAGACACATTATTTTAAAACAGACAGTTCACAACGCTACACAGTAAAAAAAAAAAAAAAGAAGAAGAAAATAAAAATAAAAAAACTATTAGGCCTACTACCCAGTGTTCATTTATCCACCAGTAAGTGTACAAATGTAACCAAATGGACCCACAAGCGTCCACTTATACACATTATGAGAGTTACACGAGCACTGTCTGCGATATGTTCACTGTACATTGGCAGTTAGTTCACTTCAGTTGCCCTATAGGGCCTATACTTACATCTCGGAACTCGACCAGTCCCATTTCTCCAAGCTCACTTATGCAGTCATATTCCGATCCGGACTGCAGGAACAATTGCGCCAAGCACATCTCCTCACTTCGGAACCCCATCTTATCTGTAGGCTACCCACCTTCCGGCCTTAATTTGTCTACTATCCGTTAGACATCGAGCGATTTAACACTAATAAGAATATGCCATGATCGCGAATCATCGCACTACACGATCCCGATGGTGAATTAATGATAGTAAATAAAGATTTTTTTTTCAAAGGATCGGCTGTGACATTGTCAGTCTAGACACCATCACATTGTATTGCTTCTTATGCTTAGCTCGCGTTCCTTCAAGGCGGCGTTTAATCTCTACGGCATAAATAACGCAGAAACAAAGGCCAAAACCTCCTTATTGCACCTATTCCATCGGAGGAGCTCCGTGAAAGCCTTCATGCTGCTGCAGGCTACCTTGAACAGTGTCTGAACACCTGTCACCGTATTGCAAAAGGACTGCAACAACGCGATACTGTTCGGTCAAAACTACAAAAGAAACAGCTAAACGCTGTATTCGGTAAACACTGGATGCTTTAAGAAATATGGCAAATTCATCTAATTCACGCTTAAAAGGCGATTATCAAAAATAGGCTACGGCCTTAGATTCGCACCGGGCTGCTACGTCGCCCCGGCAATAATTGACACAGATTGCGTCTTTGGGTTGCCAGATATTGCTATATACGCAAATAAGTGCGCCTGACTCGTAGACCTTTTTCAACTAGGAGAAATGTTCGTTTTCCTTGTTTGAAATGTATAGCAAACAAGAAACTCCTGACCTAGTTCTTTAAATGATATATTAATATAATATATGAATCACCGGGATAATCACACTAGCAGGATGACTAGATTTCCTGCAGCCCAGTTGGTCTATTTATTACAGACTGCATAATAGTAAACAAGTGTAATGCTTAATTGGGTCGTCCACTCACAGTTAACAGTCTTTGTATTGAGTTTGTGCTTGAAATGTACTGTAATTCTGCAAACTGTTAAATATTTCAATCAATCAATCGCCTATTATTTACAGTAGGCCTACACCAACCCATGTCTAGGTGTCAAATGAATATATCAATTCTTGTTCAAATAAAAACTCAAGTGACTATGAAAATATATTTTCTGATACGAATTAGGTGGCCTATACATTACCAAACTATAACCCTCTGAGAAATAAAAACGAATGGAATGTGTAGGCTAATAATATCTAATCGCCAACCTGCAAAATATTTATACTCAATCGCACAAGATTTATACCATAGTGATAGTACCATTTTAGGTGAACATCATACTATACGTTTTTTTTTAATAAGAATGCTTAATTCATATAATTCTAAGATTATTCTAGAAGGGGGTGGCAGTATCAAACATGGCAACCGTTGCATCCACTTATATATTCCGTTCCATCGCTGAAACCAGGCCGACCATCTGCCTTTCCTTTGTGTGAAAGAGTGAATCTGATGTGATTTTATCACTCAGTCACTGCTCAGCTGTTTCAAAATAATGTATTTGAGAGTATATTGATAGAGGTTTTAAATATCCATGTATTTTAATGACACTTTAAAAAAGCCTCATGCATTGGTGACTTTAAATTGATGCTCATTTATATCTTCTCTTCACAATGGTTTTCGTAAGCTTCAAAACTACTTTGAGGAACCTGGGTTTCATAATAATTAATACCATTTAAAGGGGCATTCCACTCATTTTCAACATTTTACCATGTCATTAATATACCTTAGAGCTGTTGTGTGGAAATAATTAAAAAAAGTTCCCCAAAGCCCAAACCACACCAATGCAACTAGTCGCAACTCCTGACAACAAGACAGTTGCAGTTGCATTGGTGTGGACTGACCTTAAGATTTCAGTCAAAATTTAAAAATGTGTAGTAAAAATCACACCCGTGTGAACTGAGTGGTGCAACTAGTCCAGAAGGAGAAGAAATTAATGGCTGAGGAGAACGGATCCTCGTTTTACGAGGTTTGCCATACTGTACTCGTGCTGTACATACTGTACTGTACAAGCCCTCCTCCCTGGCCTGTGTGTCTGTGTTTGGCCGTGCAACAGTGACACTTGGTGGTGAACAAACGCTATTTTCAGACAGACCCAGGGACACACATAGCTGTTTATAGGAGTGGTTGCACCACTAAAAAAACCCAGAAGAAAACAAAATCTGTGGAAATTACGTAAATTAATATAGTAATATAGTATATCAACCTCTGGACCAACTACCCACACTAAATAATCCTCCAACAAAATAAGTGGCAAATAAATAAATTCATCAACAGAAAAACAAAGCACAAACCATTCAGTTATAATTACATTATCAAGATACCGAAGATTTAATACCTTTACAGTTACATGTGAACGTTCATCACACACCAGCTGCCGATGAGGATGTTATCAAAAAAGTAAATGGATGAAGTCACATATGGGTCTGGTGTCTGGTTCTACTTCAGACTCTGAGACAGTCTGTTCAGCTCCTGTGAAAGAGCGGTGACTGTGTCTAGAATCTTCTGCTTGTCACATATGGGTCAGGTAACTAGTTCTACTTCAGACTCTGAGACAGTCTGTTCAGCTCCTGTGAAAGAGCGGTGACCGTGTCTAGAATCTTCTGCTTGTCATTTTCGGCCAGTCGGGCGCCACAGCGCTGGGCAAACCTATCTGGGTGCCACAGCGTCTGTTGCCGCTTGAGAAGTTTCCGGAACACGGGCACATCCTTCCGGTTGGCACCGTGTAACATCACGTCCACCATCTCTAGCACTGTGCCTCGCGGGGCTGGCCACGGGATGTCACTGTAGCTCAGCTTCGTGCTTGCTGCCGAAGCACTTTTCTGGAAAGTGGCGGCGCATCTCTCTTCATAACGCTGCTTCTTGCCCTGTTTCGTCTCGTCCTCTTTGCGCGCTGCGCGGGCCAGGTACTCTTCGTGCTCCCTCTGAAGCTTCTCCGTCAGCTCCTTCCGGCTTTTCTCCTCCTCTTCTGCCTCCTTCCTACTTTTAGACTGTTTCCGTCCTGAAGATGATGCTGCTGCCGCCGCCAGTCGTTGAGCTTCAGCATGCTTTTCAGCAAAATACTCTCTTCTGATTTTATCAGCCCAGTCCCCGAAGTCCTCTTCGTCGTCGTCAACTGGAAGGAAATCATCATCTGCAAAACAAACATGCCTATTCAGGTTTTGGTTCAAAATAGCGTGTGTGTGTGTGTGTGTGTGTGTGTATGTATATGTATGTGTATATCTATATATCTATATATCTATATATATATATATATATATATATATTATTATTTTTAACTTACCATCATAAACCCCAAAGGTTTCAAAGAACTCATCTTCACACTCCCCAAAGAGCTTATCCCTCCATTCCTTCTCAGCGTCAGAAGCAGGTGCCCTCTTCCTACTAGTTGCAGCAGGCTATAATTACATGAACAATACATAATTAATATAAAATAAATTAATGTATGTTTTTGACACTCAACCGTGTAATTCCAGAGTAGTCCTCAAACATCAGTTTTCTATTCTCTTTAATACAAATTAATTTGAAACTGGTGTTACCTTTTCATCTTTCATCCACAGCAAGAGGTCTTTCGGGGTAATCCCAGCATTATTACACATATCCATAGCTTCCGGGCAACTATTTCGTAAAGGCACAACCAGCTCATCGTATGCTTAAGAAATGAAAAGTAAAACAAAGTCAGATTAAGAATTATACAGCAATGGGATGTTATGGGGTAGATTCTACTCAGTAAACGTGTTCATTTATCCATTTGTAACTCTCAGTTGAATCTGCAATGGTCATATGAGTGAGACCACATTTCTACCGCTTGGTCAGGGGAGATTCATGCAGTAATACTTGTCCACCATGGAGTCCTACCTGACACAATTATGGTCTAAAATAAATTCCTCTATGAAGGAATACCACCTATAACCACTACAGATGTGATAGCCCCTTTCGGGACCCCCGGTTTCTACCTGCTACCCATCACGTGTTATGCATTAAATAAATTCCGGATTGAAGGCAGCTTTAAGACTCTGGATTACTAGTGGGCAGTGCTGAATCCCCCACCGGCCCACCCACCCCCTTTTTCCCCTCACACTGTTTCTGGCTATATAGAAGTGTATATTTGTACGTCTCTGAATGTTATCGTAAGAGGTTTTATATTCATTGAGTACACTGTGAAAGGAAATGGAGGGAATATATTTTGACCTGCAAAGAGTTGAATGTCTCCGTGTCTCATTTCTAATACATATGAACCTAACCTAAGCAAGTAACCTTCAGGATTACATTATGATGAATTGAACAGGGTGGACCCTCTTGCATGTAAACAAGTGTAATACGTTATCTTATGGTGTCGTCCACTCACAGTTGGCAGTTTTTGTATTGAGTTGTACTTGAAATGTACTGTAATTCTGCAAACTGTTAATAAATACTTCAATCAAAACTCTTCAGTCTTCACCTCTTTTCCCATGTTTGAGTGCTCTGTTGGCTGCGAGGTGTAAAGGTGTATCTCCTTTAAGATCCTTCTGAAGAACGTCAGCTCCGTGTTTTAATAAAAGTAGAAGGACAGCGTCGTCGCCCTGTTTACAGGCCAGGTGCAATGGGCTTCTTTGCTTTTTGTTTTGAGAGAAGTTGACGTCAAACTCTGAATGTTTACGCAGGTACGACTTCAACTTCAACAGACTACCCTCCTCCACGTATCTTAAAACGCGCTTCTGTTTTCGAGAAGCCATTATTAAACGTAACTAGCAAACCAGGCTGACAACCGAACATACAACTGTTTAATATCAACAACCTTGACAAAATAACCACCACTACTAGTACAAAATATAGCCCAAGTGAATTATATCTAACGTTAAATCCACACGACACTGTACTGGCAAATAAAAGAGAACAAAACATAGAAACAACAAGATACAAAAACATTAACATCGGAACTTCCGCCCCGGTCCTACTGATTTACATGTCCGGCACAGAGAAAGTCCGCCAGAAACATTTAGTAAAGGTTCCGCACAAGATGTTCTAGCGGTGTCGTGTCACGAGGGGTCAGTGTTTCCCCAGCTCAAACATACCTCGGTGAAATGTGCCAGTTGTTTCAATAATATTAATAATAAAAAAAAACAGGCAAACACGGGGTCAAAATGAGTCTGGGTCTGGGAGAGATGAAGAAATATTTTTTTATTGCATTTTCTACGGCTAAAAATCTCACATTGCATGCAATAGACACAATAGACTACAACACGTGTTGACAGATTTGGAACAATGTCAATAGGCCTACATCATTCATTTTACAATTAGAGTAGTGGTGGCATTAATTTGTTCCACACTTTCGTAGCTCTTTTTAGTTTCAAACTTTCTACCATAGATAGTCTGTTCTTTGTCATGATCGCTCCTATGCCACCAAAATGTGGAACGCCCTACCAACAGTCATTAAGACATGTGAATCCCTTGACTCCTTTAGTAGCAGCGGTGGCCGAACGGATTGCGGAGCGGTCTTGATACCGGAAGGTCGCCAGTTCGAATCAAGTGAAGTGCCCTTGAGCAAGGCATTGAGCCACTACCATGAAATGTTCTATGAGCAGGGCCTGGCTGGAAACAAGTTCTTGAGCTTAGCCCAGATACCCTGGGTAAATATAGTAGCTTTGCTTCCTTCAAAACCGCTCTCAAAGGGCACCTACGGACGGCTGCAATTCGAAACTAGATGATGCACAATTTGTACATTTTCCTTCTACATTGCACATAGGCTACACATTTATTTAATTCCCATTTATATTGTTTTACATGTTTTGATTATTTTGTTCCACTTTTGCTTTGGCATGTTTTCTCGTGCCAGTAAAGCTCCTTTGAAATGAATTGGAGAGAGAGAGAGAGAGAGAGAGAGAGAGAGAGAGAGAGAGAGAGAGAGAGAGAGAGAGAGAGAGAGAGAGGACAGCAACAGCAGACTTATTAGGCCTACACAGCTGTGATTCTGTGCGTAGCCTAGTAGTGCCAAATGCCAATGCACACTTGGTATAGTCTGTGTCACATTAAAACATTTGCTAAACCGCTATTACCAATACCCACCACTGTACAATGATTAATCGTAATCAAACTTCAGAATTGTACTTGTTTTTCCACTGTCACTGATGCGAAATCATGTGCCACAGTCACTGAATCTGTAGGGTTTCGGAGGCTACTGGATCTGGGACTTATTTGAAGGCTACCTGTGATGTTTTAGTAAGTGCAGCTGAGCTTCTGAACTGGCTTGGTCCTAGGGCTTAAGACAGGGGGTCCATTTAGGCTTGTGATGAGTCTGAGGGAGGGAGTGCGGGGCCCTTTGGAGACGGCATGCGTCCTCACAAAGGAGAGGATAGAGGAGGGAATGAAGGGACACTTTGTGCCCTGTGAAGAGGATCCGGAGCATCCCAAAGCATGGCCACTTCCACCCCCTTTGCTGTCGGAAACGACGTGTCTTCACTAACGATGCTCTTGTGTGAATGTCTTTTAAATGTCTGGCATTTCAAAAGAGAGAGGCCTATTTCGTCACCTCAGGTGTCACATGCCTAATGGTAACACTGCAGAGCTGTTTCTCTTATACAGTATGGCAGAGTAAGAAAGATTTTTGTTTTTCTTCTTTTAAAAAGAAAAGTCCTTTTGCACACAGGTACTGAAATGGGCAGGTGCATTGGAGCAATGCACTTGAGCGGAGCAAAAAAGGGGAATATCCCACATATTGTATATTCACTTACAACAAAAAGGTTTAATGCAGGTACGTTTCGGTCACTCTGACCTTAATCAGGCATGGTTAAATAAATTGACGGGGCTTTCCTTGTATCCTACCACAATAATTTGGCACTCATCACTGCTACTGAAGTAAGATCCCAGGTCTCCCATGGGGTCAGGTGGGGCATGCATCTTTCTTGCACTGGGGACCAAGCAGAGAGATGCTGCTGAAAGACAGGATATCCCCGGACAGGAACTCGTAACTTGCCCACCCGCCTCTTGACTTTCCTGCCTGGCCTGCTGACTCTATCCTGTCCATGATGTCCGTCCGTCCTTCTCTTGGAAGTGGGGGTGGCGTGATGGAGGGCAGGCAGCAGGAAGCCAAGGGTCCGCCAAGACGTTCCAGGGGTCATCTCTCCAACCCGCCATATTATGGTCAGGCAGGCTTAAAGTCCGGTCGCTGGCTGAAAAGACCCTGTCCCCATTGTTCAGGCTGAGGAGAAACGTGCATACACTTCCTGCATGTCTATTTTCTGCATGGCCTGGTTTATTTGGCTCTGATTTATGACAGCTGGAGATGTGCTTCTGGCATATAGCTGGGCTGGCCACATGTCTGCTTTAAAACAGGGCAACTGCAACAGCTTGACACCCATTCATATGCCAATTGAGTCTAGGTGTGTTCCACACAAACCTCTGCCTTTGCCCCCACAACTTTGATCCCCTTTGATCTTGTGAGCAATCCATTTGGTGACTCTAAAAGTCACAGACGTCTTAGGGTGTGGTATCAGGTTTCTGTCCAGGTTCTGTCAAGTTTCTGTTTCTTTACTGGTATGAATGACAGATGACAGGTTTCTCAGGTGATGGCAGTGAGGTCCACAGTAACAGTCTTTGTATTGAGTTGTGCTTTCATGTGAAATGTAACTATTCTGCAAACTGTTAATAAACACTTCAATCAATCAATCAATTAATGAATGCGTTATTTTATTTAAATAATATTAATAATAATAATAAATATAAGACGGGCCCAAAAAGAAAAAAGCTATACGCAAAATGAACTATATAAACATTGATGACTGACATTATTTGACAATAAATAAAAAGCACACCCGTGTGAAGTGAGGGGCGCTCTTATCATCATACATCATCTCATTCCGGCCATTCACATCCTATGTTCAGCGTTTAATGTTTTTTTCCGACATCTGACCTCAAACCCTTAGATCTCCATATATGGAGCTGACCTGTTCTGACATTGCATATTGATCATTCCCCACCCGTCCTTCCTCTTCGATGTCTCCTTTTTGACTGATACCAGTCCATTTAAACTAGACGGGCCTCCCCCAAAGTTATTAGTGCAGCCACACCCGGCAGCCAGCGAAAACTAGAGTTCTGATCAGGCCCGAAAATTAAGGCCCGGCCCTACCTGGGCCCTCATCAAACCCTGTATACACTCAAGACACTGCCCCCGCTGCCACCCTTAGATCTCCATATATGGAGCTGACCTGTTCTGACATTACATATGTTGATCTGACCTTATCAAACCCTGTACACTCAAGACACGCTCCATATATGGCCAGACCTCATCAAAGTTAAGATCAAACCCTGTACACTCAAGACACATTCCATATGTTGATCTGACCCCCCCATGCCAAAGCGCCAGCGCTCGTCCAGCAGTACGCATGCACGCAATCTCGCCCTTTAGGGTTGTTTCTCGCCCCCAGGGCGTCTTACTGGTGTTTACACTATGACGTAAAAATGGCCATTCATTATCAATGGCATTCAATGTTTGTGTTAGGACAAAGTTTGTACACGCTGGACATAGGAGGAGCTAGCGCCCCTCAAAAATCACACTTGTGTGAAGTGAGGGGCGCTCTTATCATCACATTCCGTGCTCAGCCAATCAAATCATCACAGATGTGGTACACACAGACACACAAAGCTGGGCAACCAGCTTTGTGTGTAACCAGTCAGACCCCATTCGCATGTATGGAAATGCGATTTCTTTTACGTGGCCAAAAAAAGATCGAAAAGTGGATCGAGCAAATCCTAACAATTTACTCATCGGGAGATCTAAAGGTCAGAGGTCAGATCTAAAGGTCAGAGGTCTATTGACGAATGAGTGTGAACCATATAGCTGAATTTCGTGAAGAACAATAGAACTGCCAAAACGGCTAAAATGGCGGAATTTTCACAGAGATAATAATAATAATAATTTTATTTGTATGCATCTTCATCTGAATTTATTTTTTGTTCTGAAATTCGTAGCGGTCCATTTAAAGAAGCAACTGTAACAGTGAAAACATGTACTTCTGGTTTTAAAAAAACCCACTTAATGAAATGTCATTAAATGTTACAATACACCAGTCGGTTATCTGTCTGGATATAGTGTTTTTTTTGTTTGTCATTTTCTCAGTGAGTGAGAGCTATAGCCCTCGGGATTCCCCATGGCAAGGCTGCTTCTGTGTATAGACACACTTGACACTGTCATTAGAGAGGAATGTTGAATCCGAAAACATTGTGTACTGAACTGTCATCTTACTTGTATTGGATTCCTTATTCTGTGCCTCCTCAGAAAAATACATTGATAAACGGGGAAAATCTGATTTCTTTCATATTCTTCTGCGTGGCATAAATAACACTTTCTAGCTAAATGAGAAATCCGTTGTGGCAGGAGCAAGGACCGTACCATGAAATCTTTGTAACCTGATCACTTTACCTCCATAAAACTTGAAAACCCATGAATCTAATCTATTCAGGTTAGGTTTCACAGCAGTCTGACTGTGACTTTGATGCCAGCAGCAGGTGGGGATAATGTGAAAGTTAGTGTAAAATTCATCTTTGTGAGATTGTCTGGCTTTTTTGAGACATTGTGTACTACAGTAGTAGGTGTACCACAAACGTTGCTGAAGAGGCTTGTCTGATCAAATTAATGGGAAATATTTAATCAAGCAATTAAAAAAAAAAGTCTTGGTTGCACCCATAAGGTTGAGTACCGTAGATGGGAAAATGACCAAAGAAGTGTTTTAAAGTGAAATACTCCTTAACTAATCAAATGATCAAAAGATCATATAGTCTATATTCTATATTGAGCTGAAATTCAGAGAACTCTTTCATAAAGAATTCTTTGTACTTCACAGTATTTATCACATATTATTATGAGTTGTTTTCAATGTTTTACTTGAACACAATTTGCCTATTTGTTCATCACTGTACCTCACAGTACTTCTCTCTGTATCTGTAACTTAACCCATTCTGGACGGGAACCCCTTTTGGTGTTTTATTAAGCATTATGTTATACGCTAGCTATTGAAAAATAGCAGATCTACAAGCTCGTAGCGCGGCACTTGGTGCAAAATCTTCACGATTTTCTTCACATCTTCACATATTTTCAGATGGGGTCCGCGGGCAAATACAGATCATTCTGGGGGGTCCTTGACATGACAAAGGTTGAGCACCACTGACATAGAAACATAGGTTTTTCAGAAAACTTTTAGGATTTAGAAGCCATTTTTGTAGAATCGTTCTCAGGGCTTAAGCTGCCTCATGGCTCCTGAATTTCCCTCGCAGGATCAATAAGGGTTTATTCTATCATTTGATTATGATAGATACTGTATGTCATGGATTAATGTGAAGAGACAACCTGGTGTCCCTATTTTGAGAATGTCATGATTTATTTTACTCATTTCAGACAAAACAATGTGATGCATTGTGAGCTTGTAGATTGTCCATTTTTTGTCACATGACACCGTCGTATAATAATCAGGCTGGAGCGGTTAACAGAGTATATTCACTAAGAAAACAGAGATGATGTGTTTCCTTTTGTTAGCATTCTCTGAATAAACACAGGCTGTACTCAGTACTATGTGATGGATTTAGACCAGTGGTTGCCAAACATTTTCATGTCAAGGACCGCCAAACTGACACTAATTAGCCCGCGGACCCCCATTTGAAAAGATACGGCAGACCCCCATGAGAGAAGATTTGTACGGCTCTAGCAGTGATTCTCAACCTGTTTAATTTTCCAGGACCCCCAGTTTGATATGCATTAGTCTACAGACTCCCATTTAATGGCATTTCTATCTCTGAGACCCCCAATTTATATTGTAAAACCAATGTTAATTTAACTCTGAGAGTGTACAAATGGAACCAAAGGGACCCGTTTGGTTCCATTTGTATACTCTCAGAGTTACAGACCCAAAAGGGTCCATTTAGTTACAAACTATCATTTGGCTGTGGACCCCCTGGAACTCCCTCAAGGACCCCTGGGGGTCTCCGAGGGACTTCCTCAGCGGTTCATTTCACATGGTGCTACTACTGCTACTACCGGTCAGTAGACCCAGGATTAGGAGCCAATCATCTGTCCTGCTGATGGTGATTATATACAATGTCCTGAAAAAGCTCATTACAGCAAAGTCACTGGATGTCAACTTAACCACTTAACTTAAACCCTATTTTATTATATTTTCGCTATTCACTAATGGATCTGCAGCCATTTTTTGTAAATATTTTGAACATTTTTAGAAAAATGTCACATATATATGTATGACATACCCAAAAATAGATGTGGTTAAAGGTCAGCTCTGCGCCCACATATAGTGTTATAAATTATCTCAACAATCTACCTTAAACTGACCACCGGTTTAGTATGGATTATAGATAAATTACTTAGTGATAATGGGAATAAAAAAAAAGAGAAAGGTTTTAGATGGTTGAATGTTTGCTTCCTCTAACCAAACATGATTAGAGGCCATCTTGAAACTGTTGACATGCTAATTTGAGGCGAAGCAGCTCATTGTCTTTAGGGCAGACGAATGACCGCGACAAAGCAAATGTGTTATAGTATGCCTAAAACAGAAACTCATGTATTGCACATAATGCCGACCATCAGTGTGAGACAGTGGTTTTCAACCCTTTTCATATCTAGGTCCATTATATATTCAGCATTTGAGCCACGGACCACTAAACGTAAGAATATTGTATTGTTGTTGGAAGATTTTGTCCACAATTCCATGCTGTATTGATGTGGAGTGCAACATTTTACGCTCTCAAGAGTTAAATATAGATGGGTCCATTTGGTCACCAACTGTCCATCATTTAGCTGGGGACCACCTGGAAGTTACCGCCTCAAGGACCACTGGTGAGAGAACTGTGAGGAGCCATACATGAAGCTAGCATGCTGGAAGAAGGAAACAGAACTCCAACGTGCATTTCCTGTAGACACTCGCTTTGATTTTAGCCTCACAGAACACAATGGGAGGGAGAATGTCTCCCCTTAGCAATGCACTAACAGGAAGAGGCACATTCATTGAAAATGAGTAAATTCATTCCGACAAGTCTTAACAAGTAGTAACAGACAGACCAAGGAGAATTATTTTTGGTTTATCCACCTTTTTTTATTATTACAAATCATAAAGGTTAACTCAATATAATGCATATTCACAATGTATATTTACATAATGTACATTGGCATAACCAACGGTCAAGGGTTCTTTATCATCCTAAAGAGTTCACGGTCACACTTACATTCAATTATAGTAACAAGACAAAGCACGCACACGCATGTGCGCACACACACACACACACACACACACACACACACACACACACACACACACACACACACACACACACACACACACACACACACACACACACACACACACACACACACACTTATCTGTCGGAGCAGTCAGTCAACTTTTAATTGGGCGGCGGGCCCCCCCCCCACCCTCCTCAAAACATTTGTCAGCTGCCATCTGTCTGTCTGTCTGGGACTCACCCCCACCCTCACCCTCACCCCCACCCTCACCCCCACCCACCATGCCCCTGTATCTCCTTACAATTAACCCTTATCAGACTCTCAGTCACCTCTTGCTGACTGGCAAACCCATTCACACATACACACAAAATACTGTCGGCTAGCTAGATCACGTAAGAGGGAGGGAATTGCACCTCAAGTGCTTACAAATTAAAACAAACAACAGCATGTGGCAAAATCATGAATAATACAATTCACAAGAGCTAGAAGACATCAGAGTTCCAAGCTCTACACTTTGCATCAGCCAAAAGAAACATACAAATCCGTTGGTCCATTTGACACACATTCCACCCGTGTCCAAAAATGTTTGCATTGTCCTTCCTGCAGCTTTGTTCCCTTGTTTTAAGAAGTTTGGTTTCGCATCAACCATCCCTTCCAGTTCCACTGAAAGTCAACGAGGAAAATGTCTGTGGTCAGAACTAATACACCACATTCCTCACCTTTCTTTATCCAGCTAACATGTTTAGCTGTGTTTATACACCCTGACAACTGACCAAATCATGCTCAGCTGAAACACTTTGATTCACCTGCATTGTTTGAGTGAGTGGAGGCAGGACAATCATTAATCACCTGTTTCTTGACATACACGTGGTGACGTCACACCTTAGTGGCCAGGGATTGAGCCTCTGTCTTTTGGGAGGATAGCGAGATGGCAGGGCTGGCATGCAACGCCTTCTTTAGGTTGAGCAGGCACAGGCATTGGGAACGAAAGCGCAGGTCAAAGAAGGCATACAGGAAGGGGTTGAGGCAGCTGTTGACGTATGCCAGGCAGGTGGCATACGGGTGAGCCAGGAGGAGGAAACGTAGGAAGGCACACGTGCCAGGAGCCAGGTCCAGGTAGGAGAGCGCATCAGCACTCTTCACCACGTGGAAGGGTGTCCAGCAGGCAGCAAACACCACCACCAGTGTGGTGATAATCTTCAGGAGCCTCCGCTTGCGCTGGTCTTCCTTGCGCAGGCTGTTGAAGTGGCGGGTGACGGTGAATCCGATGAAGCAGTAGCACACCATCATGGCCAGGAATGGTAGAAGAAATCCCAGGGCCGAGGAGGAGAGGCTGAGACCGGCCACCCACAGGGTCTCCTCGTTCTTATCCGTCACCACCAGGCTGAAGTCCATGGCGCAGGAGGTCCGGTTGACCGTCTCATCGTGTTTGGTAGTGCGGAAGATCAGAGTGGGGGCAGCCAGTAGACCAGACAGAAGCCAAATGATCGACAGGGAAGCCCTCATGTGGCCCCGGGTGCGAAGCTGCGCGCTGGACAAGGAGTGGACGATGGCCAGGTAGCGGTCAAAGCTCATGCAGGTGAGGCAGAAGACGCTGGCGTACATGTTGAGCAGGACCACATAGCTGCTGATCTTGCAGAGGGCCTCTCCAAAGGGCCAGTGGTAGCCCATGGCCGTGTACACAGCCCAGAGAGGCAGAGTGACCACAAAGGTAAGGTCAGCCAAAGCCAGGTTGCCTATGTAGATGTCGGCAGCCCGCCGTTTGCCCTGTGCTCTCCACACGGTGAAGATGACCACTCCGTTTCCCGACAGGCCCAGGATGAAGATGAGCATGTAGAGCACCGGGATGACGGAGTACGAAGGCTCCCACTCGGAATAGTCACACATGGTGGAATTCTCATTCTCATCGTAGTCATAGTACTCGTAAAGACTTTCATTTGGCACCTCCATCTCCCTTTTGGATCCGTTCTCGTATTTGAAATCTGATTTGGTCTCTACGGTTTCAAATTAATTGAGGTTAAGCAACAATGTCCAATGTAATGCGGACAAAAAAATATTTCTGATGGAAATTGGAAATAGTCCGTAGGAGAAGTTGTCTTTTCAGCACTCTGAAATCTGTTGCTAGTCAGCACTCTGAAATATGTTGCTACAACTGAGCGGCCTGGCCTTTATATACCCTTGTCCCCCCACAACCCCACCCCCCCCCCCCACTAGGACATCCCCCAGACCGCCCCTCCTTTCCCCTCTGCCGATCCTCTCTAGTCTGAAGAGCACGCGTATTCATTCACTGCACACACCCACCATTCTCTCTGCTCATTACATATGCGCTTGAAGTAATTACTCAATGGTGGTCAGGCTATCACAAAATAATGTTGCAACAAAAAAAGATTTCAAGCAAAAATAAAGCCGAGTTTCATTTGCAATAACTAATAACAAAATAAAACTCCCGGATAAATGTGTAGAATAACTACATTAAATGTCTTCGATGATCACAAATGTATTTATTTAGGATATTATTTTCCTAAACAGTAGACATCGATTATATATATTTTCGACACTAACTATAAACCTTGTCTTGACATGCCATGAGTCACAGGTTGTTTTACCCATGAGCTGTTTTACAATTACTTTGTCAAAATGCAGGGTCGTTCTCGTTCTCACACTGGAGCACTGTAGGCCTATACCCCAGGTTGAAGAGACTACTACAGTACGTGTCAATGTTTGTTGTTTTATGGCTGTACATGCTGAAACATGTATTCTACTGACAACTAAATTAAAATGCCCAGAGCCCTAACGAACTGCTGCTGTGCTGCAGATATATATGTCTACCATTTTAATAGAACTTTGCTGCTATATTATAGCAGCACAGTTCTATTAAAAAAAAATATATATGAATAGACAGTTGATAAATATTTAAGGTTAAAATAGTATGAAATAATAATAATAATAATAATAATAATAATTTGTCTATCACTTTTAAAAAAGTGTGTTTTTTTCACCCAGTGTCAATTATTGTCTATGTAATCCTGGGCGCTATACACTCCCTCTGCTAACCTGGGGAGGGCAACGGACTGACCTCATGCATGATAAACATTCAGGGATGGTGGGCTGTTGGCCCACCGACAGCCTGCTCAAGAAATGTGCAAGAATAGCTGTGGACACAGAAACAGACTCTCTTCCAGATGACTTTCCCCTGTACAGTTGATGCATGAAGATACAAAATTATAATAAAATAAAAGAAAGTATTATGATTAAACAATTATTAAGTGACCAGCCATCTCTCTCTCTCTCTCTCTCTCCCCCCCCCCCCCCCCCACCCCTCATATTCTCCTCAGTCTATGCTTTGAGAGTTAGACAGACCTTTATTGATCCCCCAAGGGAAATTCAGTTGTCATAGCAGCACTGGAGCGTGCAGGACAGATATAGATATGGATATATAAGAGATGCGTCTAAGCTTCAAGAATTATAATTAAACAGTTACCCCAAAAAAAAACGAAAAAAAAACGAAGGAGATCTATGGCCTTGTCTAGCCCGCTGCAAGCCCAAGGATCGGCATGTTGTATGAGCTATTAACAGGTGTATACAATCATGTAATCAAAGTGTTGTACGTGAACAATCCATCCTTCAATATACAATCCATGGTTGGTAAAACAGTTACAGTATGTGTCTGTATAACAGCGACCCATGAGCCAGGTGGGAGAGCTCATTCTGCAGCCTGCTCCGTCTCTCAGCGGAGTGGCAACAGTGGCGCCAGAGCACCGACTGCCTTAGACACAACTAGCAGATCACTCAACAATCCTCTCCTCCGCCGATCCCCTCCTCCGCTCCTTCCTTCCATCCGAGCCCTCTCGCTCCCTCGCTTTGCCCTCTCCCCACTTATCTCACTATTCCCTCTGATTAGGAGAACCAATTCCCTTCTTGTTCAAATATTAACCAATGTCATTTACACTTTGTTTTTCCACATCTATGATGACACAAGGTCATGGAATTTGTAATTATACTGATGGGATTGTTTTTTATGTGTCTCCACCCAGCCTTTGTCCCTTCTTTCTCCCTTGAGTTGTCCCTCTATAGCTTTTGTCCAGCCAGCTCCTGCAGCAGGCCATTTGGCAGAACAGGAAAAGATAGAGAGAGTTTAGTCAAAGCTAGCTTCCTATCTGTATTCCAATGGAGCTGTAGTGTATTTATACTTGATGATTTGTTTTGCATTGTCGGAGTTGACAGGACTGTGAATCTACAGATAGGCTATATTAAGATTTGGTGTCAATTACCTCATTCAACCCACCCACTGACACACCGAGACACTGTAAGAAACCCATAACTTCTGTGCGTATATGATAGAATTTAAACTACATTCCCTAAGAGTGGCAAGTTCCAATGGAACAGATGCATTCCATCTTGAAATTGTGTACAATGTTTGAGTGCTGCAACCACTTCATTACGAAGCTATGTGTGTCAGTCCCTGGCTGGCCTCGGAAACCCAGACGTTTTTATTTCCAGGGATAAAAAAAAAGTCTGGGACCGAGTCCACTTCAATTCGGCATACAGTAGCGCAAACGCCACTCACTCTCTGCTGATTTCTGATCGTCTGCACCTTTGTTAAATTGACGCACACGTGTCGCGCAGCTGCGTCTAGATTCTCCCGGCGGATCCTGCCGGGAGCTGCCTATGCCATAGAAAGCATAGGTGGACCCCAGGCTAGTCCCTGGCTGGCTGTGTCCGTCCGAGCACGAAAATTCCATTTGGTTGGTTTTCACAACCAAGTGTCACTGTTGCGCAGCGTCACACACACACACACACACACACACACACACACACACACACACACACACACACACACACACACACACACACACACACACACACACACACACACACACACACACACACACACACACACACACACACACACACACACACACACACACACACACACACACACACACACACACACACACACACACACACACACACACACACACACACACACACACACACACACGGGTGTGACAGTACAGTACAGTACAGTACAGTACAGTACAGTACTCAACCGTTTCGGACACGGGGCGGCTCGCAGAATCGGCCCGGCACCCTGGGCGCGTTCCTGGGGGTCTGGATGTTCCGGGGACCCCCACATGGTAACTAATTTCTCTACCGTTTCGGCTTGGGGGGCGGCTCGCCGGAACCGGGCCAGCACCCTGGGCACGTTCCTGTGGGTCTGGAATTTCCGGGACCCCCACACGGAGTTGCACCACTCACTTCACACGGGTGTGATTTCTTTTTTAGTTAGAACCAGCTGCCCCGTTTCCACAGAACAGCATGTGTTTTTCCTCTGACTATATTGCCCACCTGTCTTTCAAATCGATTGTTGTTTTTGGTACCGTGTGCTGTTCATCCTGCCAGCTAGCCCCTCTTTATCCTCTCCTGTGTGGCCATGGTGCTGTAAACCACACACCATGACGGCATTGAAGAAGCTCCGTGTCACGTTGTGCACGCTAGCTACCCACACCCAGGCATCTCAGTTGCCATCATCTGACTGTGATCTATCAACAAGTCAATAACACATGAGTTATCCCAGGGACATCAAAGGGATAAATACAGAGACCACAAATATACACACAAACACACACAGATAGACACGTAGGCTGGCTGGCAGACAGACACAGGCGGAGAGACGTGCACACATGCACACAGACGCAGAGAGACTGTCACGCAATAACATACACACTATAGTGACAGACAGCGGATCTCTATCTGTCGGCAGGGCAGCTGACACCCCTTGGCTTTGATCCTCTAGTATCGTCACATGACCTTGAGTGTGAGATAGCCGGTTTATGAGCCAGGTTCTTCTGGTATCTGTGGCGCCAAATGACTAGAGGTTTGTGGAGTTGTCCTTTTAGTGTGCGTGAGAAAAGAAGGAGACAGAGAAAGAGAGAGAAACGCATCTCTTTTTTGCACATTTCTTCATTCCGTTTTAATTGTACTATTGTTCTATTTTGATTGTTTTGTTCTACGTTTGCTTTGATAATGTACATATATGTTCTCTCATGCCAATGAAGCCTCTTTGAATTAAAAGAGAGAGTGAAAGAAAGAGAGAGAGAGAGAGAGAGAGAGAGAGAGAGAGAGAGAGAGAAAGACAGACAGACAGACAGACAGACAGACAGACAGACAGACAGACAGACAGACAGACAGACAGACAGACAGACAGACAGACAGACAGACAGACAGACAGACAGACAGACAGACAGAGAAAGGGATTCAGACGGGTGACAGGACGGGCGGCCTGACAGTTGTTTGATGTGTGCATAAGCTGTCAGAGACCACATACACCCCCCCCCCCCCCCCCCCTGCTGTTTGACAGCAGGTTCTGCAAGTTTGATTCGTGATCTGACCAATGCCGGGCCACAGACAGTAGGCACCGCTCTTATCTATCTCATGATACCACACACAACTGATAGCAACCGCTGATAACTCAACCTGTATGATTAAGGAGAATCTCTGGCAAAAACTGAGCGTTCCTTAATTGAGCGAGCCATATCACACAAGTAAACACCTTCTTCACAGCTGGAGAGCGTGAACATTTGGCCCTTTTTACAAGCCTCTTCCACTCACCCCCCCCCCCCCCCCCCCCCCCCGGACCCCCTTCAAGCAACTTTAGATGATTGACACCAGCTTGCTAAACACCGTGACCACAAGGTTTACGCCACTGGTTCTTAAAGTAGGGTCTGGGAGGGAACCCAGGTGTCCCCAGCTATATGAGCAGCTCCAGTTGTATCGCACCGCGTGGTGACCTTGTAGATTGGCTTTTTTTCGAAAAATGTTGACAGATGTTGTCAAATCGTCTCTGGCCCGGACAGCTGGCGTAGCGGTCCGGGCAGCTATAGGCTCGCAGGTTCGAGTTCCAATCCTGACGGCCTTGGGCCAAGGCCCTTGGCTGGATGTCACACTCCCCATCTCTCTCTCCCCACGCCCTGCCCTTAGTTTCAGGGCCTTAAATTGATTGATCAAACGATATGCCCTGCTTATTACGCGTTTCCCGCTATTTGTTTTATGTGTCTAAATCGCCGAATTTTAATAATAAAAAAGAAAGTCAGTCGTTCCGCGGAGCAGGGGGAGAGAGCTTCATGTTATGATGACGAAACCGGAAATCGAAACTTATGCTGGGCTGCTAGGGATTCTGGGAAATTGAGTCCAATGCAAGTGGACGGAGGTTTTGTCTGACTACAACAGCCTCCCAGCCCCCTCCATTCTCCTTGGCAAGATGGCGGGTGGTGCGATCGTACAAAAACAAACTGAGGAACGGATCTGGACCGGATTTTCACGGATCAAACGCCCAAATACTTCAGCGTATGATCTAAAGGTAATACAACAATCCAGACAGCGTAGGATATTTGATTATAATGCGGGAAACACGGAATAAGCAGTAGAACTGTTAAAGGAGCATTCAGTGATTTGGGTGATTTGGAAAAAACCCCGGTCCGCCCGGTAACAAGATGTGCACATGCACGCACTACAGTGGGGGGACACGTGGTCGCGACAGGCCAACAGCACACACAACAAGGCCCGCCCCCGCTCGATCATGATTGGCGGAAGGCCCCTCTCTATCCTGATTGGATGAAGGCTGGGCCACCTAGCCAAAAAACGTAACCTAAAGTTGGTTGACCCCCAGGGGTTAACTGGGGACAGGGAGGAACTCTTTATATGGTCAGCACACGCTATAGTAGGGAGGATTATCACAACAAAACGGAAAAAGAAGTGATATTTGAATTAAGTGAAATCACTGACCATACCTTTAAGTCAGACCTCCCGTTAGTCCGACCTGTACTGCGGGTTACAAATCACCCATGTGAGGTTAGGGTTAGGTTAGATTCAGCCGCGTAACTAGACATCAGTATACGCCCCCACCAGGCATGGACTGGCACAGAAAATCGGCCCTGGCATTTGTGGTCTTCACCGGCCCAAATACGGCCCAAAGACGCTATTATGTCTTCTTTGTATAAATTTTTCTTATCATTTTGGCTCAGCCCCGGCCCCATGACTGCCCAGCCCTTCTGGCATGTGCCAGATATGCCAGACTGTCCAATCCGGGCCTGGCACCCACGCAGGCCCCAACGCAGTTGCGTTGTCTGGGTCACGCTAGTAACGCCCCTGGTTAGGTTAGGGTTTGGGATAGTGTTATAGTAATGGTTGGACTAACGGGAGGTCGAACCAATGCCATGCACACTACCTTTTCTGTCAAACTACTGTATAATCAATAAAGGCTGCATAAAAGCCTCAAAATGAAAATTGGAGTCTGTGGCTGAATACAATTTGGGGGTCCTTTACATGAAAATCTTTGAGAACCACTATTTTACACGTCTCAAGTGCCCGGTGATCCATCCGTTCTAACAGGCCAGTTTGACTTTAAAGGTTTCGGGACATTCATTTTCATCTATTTTTATATAATAATAATAAGAAGAAGAATGGCACGATCCCTTGGCTTTAACAGTAATAGGCTATGTATTACTTTTAAATAACATTGATCTAACAGTTGATCAACAGAACATAAGTTTGATCATGTTCACATCAAATAAAAAAGTATGAACTAGAAAAAGTGCCCTTCTGGGCACAGGTCTCCACCAGGAGGATATGAGTGTGTGTGATGTTTGGCAAAATGTTTAGGAGTAATATAAACATGTTTTTTTGTTTGTTTCTTGCAACAATTTTCTTCATTTTGTTGAGGAAATGCAGAGCCAGATCACTCATAGCATCTCTGAGGATAGAATTCTGGATGAGCAGGACATGAGAAGGCAATCTTAGCTAATCAGTGTAGAATCTGAGAAATCCAACTCGTCTTGATCACATGACTACAGAGATCATGTGTACCGATTTGCGTGAGATTTGGATGAAATCTGTGCGACTAACATAAACAATGCGTTTTGCAGAAATCGGCCTCATGGTGGCGCTATAACCGGCAGATGTGGAGGGATGCAGGGAAAATGTTTGTTACATATGTCGGCCTCCTGGTGGCGCTATAAAGAGCAGATGTGAAAAATTCCAGGCAAAGGTTTTTCCTTGGCCTCTAGGGAGTTGGCATACAAAGTTATCCACAGATCCGTGCAAACACTTTTCGGCCAGTTATGGCGCCACCATGAGGCTGAGTTGAAAATTTTCATGTGGCATTTTTTCCTCGGCCTAGTGGGAATGTGCGTGCACAATTTCACGGAAATCACACGATGTGTTCATGATTTGCAGCATTTTGTTTGAAACTGAGCACTCCTGCGAACTTTGGAAGCCAATCTTAGCCAATCAGGATGGAGTCTGAGAAATCTGAAAGACCCATTTCGTTGAATGGCTCTAGAGAGACTGTGTACCAATTTGCGTGATGTTTGGACAAAATCTGTAGGTGTACTGTCCAAAAACTTCTTTTGCACAAAGCGGCCTCCTGGTGGCGCTATAACAGGCCGCTCTGGAGATTTTGGGGCAGAGGTTCATCGTTGGCATCCAGGGAGTGTGTGTGCAAAATTTGGCATCGACCGGGTTAACGGTGCCGGAGATTAGCTGTTCACAGAGGGACGGACACACGGACACACGGACGGACGGACGGACGGAGTGCAAAACATACTCTCTCCCCATGCCTTCGGCCTGGTGGAGACAATTAGCCATAAGAATGTGTGACTAATGTCTCTGACTCATATGTCTACTCTAATTGTTCTGTTTTTCTTCTGTGAAAATAACCAAAACAATATTGTGATTGCTTGAGGCCATATGACAGGCTGGTGTGATATTGAATGGTGTGAGTGTAATGTTTATACCTTTTCATAAAAAAAATTGTTTTACACTGTCTGTATAGAAGTATTTGTGATAGCTGCATGTAACGATTGAATATGAACGCATACATTCAAACATTCTATTAAAATGGTAAATGGTGCATTTATATAGCGCCTTTATCCAAGGCGCTTTACAGAGATTGTGCATTACATTCACCCATTCACACACACATTCACACACCAATGGCGGCGGAAACCATGCAACGGAACCAACCAGCACATCAGGAGCAATTAGGGGTTCAGTGTCTTGCTCAAGGACACTTCGACACTAACTCTGGGGGAGCCCGGGTTCGAACTGGCAACCTTGCGGTTACATTCTATTATAGTCTGTCATGTCATTAATTTGCTTTAAAGGGCAAGACCACTTTTTGAGAGGTTTGGGTTGTTTTCTTACCTTATTATGGGCAAACTAGTCCATTCCATGAGTTATTTCGCTCATTGA
Organism: Electrona antarctica; assembly: GCF_951216825.1. Classification (NCBI taxonomy): domain Eukaryota; kingdom Metazoa; phylum Chordata; class Actinopteri; order Myctophiformes; family Myctophidae; genus Electrona; species Electrona antarctica. Next base: position 16,403,169 of record NC_136797.1, read on the forward strand.
ATTCCATTGTAACGGGGAAACAGCTCTAAACGTCACTCTTAGCACATAAAACAACGCAACAAAAGCTGATTCTGACAGGTTATGACATCAGGAAAACTCATGCGGTTTTATTTTTAATAAAAAATGTCAATTTTGTCTTGTTTTGACTAATTTGTGTAGAAAGAAGATCCGGTAGGTATGCCTACGCCGACCGAATCACTGCTGTTCGCGTTGAGTGAAAAACGATCTGATTGGACCAAAACTGTACACCCACTCCTGAAGCGTATTATTGGAATGCTGTTGAGCCACGGCGGGGACGTAAACAAATCTCGTCCGCTTGTCACTAAAAACATACACAATGGACGTGTTTGAGGGAGACACTTTAGAAGAAGTGTCTGTGTCTGGGACTGCTCGTATGCGAGGCTGCAGCTGGGTGCATCTCAACCTCGCAAGATGTCACCGGTTCTAGGGGGGGCCAGGGGTGCGTCCTGTCCACCCAATCAAAAGTTATGGGGATTCTTTTATTTCTTTGCCTATAAAAAAATATCCCAAAATATCTGTACCATTTCTGATTGGATGGGCACTGCGCCACATTTTTAGACCCAACAATGGGGGACCCGACGTCTCTGCTGTCTCGGCCCCAGTCACAGTGAGCACAGACTTGAATGGAGAGGCACCGTCCCAACCCATATTAACTGAATGGAGAGGCACCGTCCCAACCCATATTAACTAACTTCATACCCCAAACGTGCATTTGTGTCATGCCTGGTACCGCACACGACCATGGCTTGAGTACTCCGTTAAAAAAGACGCATGTTTCTGTTTCCCCTGTCGGAAATATACTCCTGACTCTGCAGGATTCTGTATAAAAAGTGATGGGACAAGGGACAGGACCAATGTAGAAAATCTGTCTATAATTCTAAGATTTGTAAGTAAATCCATACCAGAGGAGCATCTAATTGGATTACTTAACTTGCACCAACTTGATGCTGAGTACACCAGCACTGAGATATTAAAACACATTTCTGAGGCTGGCTACAGTGCTGACAATATAGTTATATATAGTTATGATGGTGCTTTGGTGATGAGTGGAGTACGAGGTGGTGTCCAAGCACTACTTCAAAAGAAGGTGGATAGATATGTGCCATATATTCACTGTTATACAACGACCAGTTGCATTTAATGGTTGTGCATGCTATGCAGGGTGAGCCATGTGCCAAAACGTTTTTTGACCTCTGCAATTCCCTGTATAACTTCTTCCGTCACCACTATGTGTCAGAAAGGTATGATGCTCCTTGTCTCAGACGACTAATTGGAATTCGTTGGACAAGCCATTATGATGTGACAAGGTGCATTGTTGAGAACGAAGAACGTCTTTGCACTATCCTATCAGAGATTTCAGAGGATGATGAGGCCTCAGTTGATTTGTGCACTGAAGCATCAGGCCTTTTAATTCAAATTAAGAGGCTAAATTTCTTTGAGATTGCCACATTTCTAGTGCGGGTGCTTAGTGTCTTAATTCCAGCAAATGTTATTCTACAGTCTCATGCTGTGGATATGTGTTCTGCTGGTTTGGTTGTTACTGAATCACTGGAGTCCTTGAAAAACATCCGCAAAGAGGATTGCTGGACTGAGCTTTCTCAGTTATCTGCGGAGGATCAGGATGTGTCACATCAACCTAAAAGAAGGAGCATATTGAGCAAACGCCTTGGTGAAAGTGTTGTGTTATCAACTGTGGGTCATACAGATACTGATACCCCACCATCACCCCCTCTCAGTCTCTCAAAAGATCCTTGCTCAGCATCCTCGACAGGGCCATTTCAGAAATGGAAAACAGATTCTCAAAGAAGAATTTAGAACTAATGACAGCCTTGTACCCTATTCTGAGAGATTTCTAGACTCCACCTTGTTGCAGCCTTTGCATGCACTTGCTGGAACTGGAAAAGACTATGCAACTCTGAAAAGCGAACTCATTGTTGCAAAGCCAATGTTGGCCAAGATATGTTGTCCAACCGAAACAGACCTGGCCACTGTGTCTGTCTAAACACAAGTTGTATGTGACAGCCCTTGAAATTGGTGTCTTCAGCTTCATGTGAGAGTTCCATCTCCACACTGGCACATGTCCTAACCCCCTACCGTCGCACCATGTTGCACGACAGAAAAAACTAGAAAAAGTGCCCTTCTGGGCACAGGTCTCCACCAGGAGGATAGGAGTGTGTGTGTGTGATTTTTGGCAAAATGTTTAGGAGCAATATAAACGTGTGTGTGTGTGTGTGTGTGTGTGTGTGTGTGTGTGTGTGTGTGTGTGTGTGTGTGACGCGGCTTGGCCTGTTGTAGCACCACCATGAGGCTGATTTGAAAACTGTCAAGTGGCATTTCTTCCAAAGCCTAGTGTGAATATGCATGCACAGTTTCACCACAATCGGACGCTGCGTTGAGTAGTTGTGGCGATTTGTACAAAACGGGTACAAAGCGGGCTACTCCTGAAAAGTTTAGAAGCCAATCGTAGCCAATGAGGGTGGATTATGAGAAATCAAACAAACCCGTCTTGATCACATGACTATAGAGAGCATGTGTACCGATGTGCGTGAAATTTGGATAAAATCTGAAGGAGTAATATTAGAAAATGTGTTTTACATATGTTGGCCTCCAGGTGGCGCTATAAAGAGCAGATGTGAAAAATTCCAGGCAAAGGTTTTTCCTTGGCCTCTAGGGAGTTGGCATACAAAGTTATCCACAGATCCGTGCAGTTAGAGGTAAAAACACTTTTCGGCCAGTTATAGCGCCACCATTAGGCTGAGTTGAAAATGTTCATGTGGCATTTCACTCGGCCTAGTGGAAATGTGCGTGCACAATTTCACGGAAATCACAAGATGTGTTCATGATTTGCAGCATTTAGTTTGAAACTGAGCACTCCTGCGAACTTTGGAAGCCAATCTTAGCCAATCAGGATGGAGTCTGAGAAATCTGAAAGACCCATTTCGTTGAATGGCTCTAGAGAGACTGTGTACCAATTTGCGTGATGTTTGGACAAAATCTGTAGGTGTACTGTCCAAAAACTTGTTTTGCACAAAGCGGCCTCCTGGTGGCGCTATAAGAGGCCGTTCTGGAAATTTTGGAGCAGAGGTTCATCGTTGGCATCCAGGGAGTGTGTGTGCAAAATTTGGCATCGACCGGGTTAACGGTGCCGGAGATTAGCTGTTCACAGACGGACGGACGGACGGACGGACGGACGGGCGGACACACGGACACACGGACGGATGGACGGAGTGCAAAACATACTCTCTCCCCATGCCTTCGGCCTGGTGGAGACAATAAATACAGATACAATATTATCATATGGTGGTAGTAAAGGTAAACAAGTGATGGTGTACAACATGGGTTTTCAACACGTGGTCCGTGGACCACTGGTGGTCCGTGAAGGTGTTGCATGTGGTCCCTGTCCCAGACCATGCATTTAGTAATGTAGGAAAGTGAAGATTTGTATTTGAATTTATTGTATTGACCACAAGTTGAGAAACAATGCAGTAAATGATCTGGTGAGAAATGATGATGCGTCGATGTTGTCAGTTACTGGGAAGTCAGATGTCAAGAACTTCCACAGAAAAGTGAGTTAGAATCTCAAGGGAAACCGGATTGCCTGGTTGAGTCATGAAATGTGCCCAACTGCCCATAATCAATCGCAAGTGTCTGCTTACTCATAGAATAAGTTACAACTAGAAAATGTGTGTGTGTGTGTGTGTGTGTGTGTGTGTGTGTGTGTGTGTGTGTGTGTGTGTGTGTGTGTGTGTGTGTGTGTGTGTGTGAGAGAGACGCGGCTTGGCCTGTTGTAGCGCCACCATGAGGCTGATTTGAAAACTGTCAATTGGCATTTCTTCCAAAGCCTAGTGGGAATATGCATGCACAGTTTCACCGCAATCGGACGCTGCGCTGAGTAGTTGTGGCGATTTGTACAAAACGGGTACAAAGCGGGCTACTCCTGAAAAGTTTAGAAGCCAATCGTAGCCAATGAGGGTGGATTATGAGAAATCAAACAAACCCGTCTTGATCACATGACTATGGAGAGCATGTTTACCGATTTGCATGAAATTTGGATAAAATCTGAAGGAGTAATATTAGAAAATGTGTTTTACATATGTCGGCCTCCTGGTGGCGCTATAAAGAGCAGATGTGAAAAATTCCAGGCAAAGGTTTTTCCTTGGCCTCTAGGGAGTTGGCATACAAAGTTATCCACAGATCCGTGCAGTTAGAGGTAAAAACACTTTTCGGCCAGTTATAGCGCCACCATGAGGCTGAGTTGAAAATGTTCACGTGGCATTTCTTCCTGGCCTAGTGGGAATGTGTATGCACAATTTCACGGAAATCACACGATGTGTTCATGATTTGCAGCATTTTGGTTGAAACTGAGCACTCCTGTGAACTTTGGAAGCCAATCTTAGCCAATCAGGATGGAGTCTGAGAAATCTGAAAGACCCATTTCGTTGAATGGCTCTAGAGAGACTGTGTACCAATTTGCGTGATGTTTGGACAAAATCTGTAGGTGTACTGTCCAAAAACTTGTTTTGCACAAAGCGGCCTCCTGGTGGCGCTATAAGAGGCCGTTCTGGAAATTTTGGAGCAGAGGTTCATCGTTGGCATCCAGGGAGTGTGTGTGCAAAATTTGGCATCGACCGGGTTAACGGTGCCGGAGATTAGCTGTTCACAGACGGACGGACGGACGGACGGACGGACGGGCGGACACACGGACACACGGACGGATGGACGGAGTGCAAAACATACTCTCTCCCCATGCCTTCGGCCTGGTGGAGACAATAAATACAGATACAATATTATCATATGGTGGTAGTAAAGGTAAACAAGTGATGGTGTACAACATGGGTTTTCAACACGTGGTCCGTGGACCACTGGTGGTCCGTGAAGGTGTTGCATGTGGTCCCTGTCCCAGACCATGCATTTAGTAATGTAGGAAAGTGAAGATTTGTATTTGAATTTATTGTATTGACCACAAGTTGAGAAACAATGCAGTAAATGATCTGGTGAGAAATGATGATGCGTCGATGTTGTCAGTTACTGGGAAGTCAGATGTCAAGAACTTCCACAGAAAAGTGAGTTAGAATCTCAAGGGAAACCGGATTGCCTGGTTGAGTCATGAAATGTGCCCAACTGCCCATAATCAATCGCAAGTGTCTGCTTACTCATAGAATAAGTTACAACTAGAAAATGTGTGTGTGTGTGTGTGTGTGTGTGTGTGTGTGTGTGTGTGTGTGTGTGTGTGTGTGTGTGTGTGTGTGTGTGTGTGTGAGAGAGACGCGGCTTGGCCTGTTGTAGCGCCACCATGAGGCTGATTTGAAAACTGTCAAGTGGCATTTCTTCCAAAGCCTAGTGGGAATATGCATGCACAGTTTCACCGCAATCGGACGCTGCGCTGAGTAGTTGTGGCGATTTGTACAAAACGGGTACAAAGCGGGCTACTCCTGAAAAGTTTAGAAGCCAATCGTAGCCAATGAGGGTGGATTATGAGAAATCAAACAAACCCGTCTTGATCACATGACTATGGAGAGCATGTTTACCGATTTGCATGAAATTTGGATAAAATCTGAAGGAGTAATATTAGAAAATGTGTTTTACATATGTCGGCCTCCTGGTGGCGCTATAAAGAGCAGATGTGAAAAATTCCAGGCAAAGGTTTTTCCTTGGCCTCTAGGGAGTTGGCATACAAAGTTATCCACAGATCCGTGCAGTTAGAGGTAAAAACACTTTTCGGCCAGTTATAGCGCCACCATGAGGCTGAGTTGAAAATGTTCACGTGGCATTTCTTCCTGGCCTAGTGGGAATGTGTATGCACAATTTCACGGAAATCACACGATGTGTTCATGATTTGCAGCATTTTGGTTGAAACTGAGCACTCCTGTGAACTTTGGAAGCCAATCTTAGCCAATCAGGATGGAGTCTGAGAAATCTGAAAGACCCATTTCGTTGAATGGCTCTAGAGAGACTGTGTACCAATTTGCGTGATGTTTGGACAAAATCTGTAGGTGTACTGTCCAAAAACTTGTTTTGCACAAAGCGGCCTCCTGGTGGCGCTATAAGAGGCCGTTCTGGAAATTTTGGAGCAGAGGTTCATCGTTGGCATCCAGGGAGTGTGTGTGCAAAATTTGGCATCGACCGGGTTAACGGTGCCGGAGATTAGCTGTTCACAGACGGACGGACGGACGGACGGACGGACGGGCGGACACACGGACACACGGACGGATGGACGGAGTGCAAAACATACTCTCTCCCCATGCCTTCGGCCTGGTGGAGACAATAAATACAGATACAATATTATCATATGGTGGTAGTAAAGGTAAACAAGTGATGGTGTACAACATGGGTTTTCAACACGTGGTCCGTGGACCACTGGTGGTCCGTGAAGGTGTTGCATGTGGTCCCTGTCCCAGACCATGCATTTAGTAATGTAGGAAAGTGAAGATTTGTATTTGAATTTATTGTATTGACCACAAGTTGAGAAACAATGCAGTAAATGATCTGGTGAGAAATGATGATGCGTCGATGTTGTCAGTTACTGGGAAGTCAGATGTCAAGAACTTCCACAGAAAAGTGAGTTAGAATCTCAAGGGAAACCGGATTGCCTGGTTGAGTCATGAAATGTGCCCAACTGCCCATAATCAATCGCAAGTGTCTGCTTACTCATAGAATAAGTTACAACTAGAAAATGTGTGTGTGTGTGTGTGTGTGTGTGTGTGTGTGTGTGTGTGTGTGTGTGTGTGTGTGTGTGTGTGTGTGTGTGTGTGTGAGAGAGACGCGGCTTGGCCTGTTGTAGCGCCACCATGAGGCTGATTTGAAAACTGTCAAGTGGCATTTCTTCCAAAGCCTAGTGGGAATATGCATGCACAGTTTCACCGCAATCGGACGCTGCGCTGAGTAGTTGTGGCGATTTGTACAAAACGGGTACAAAGCGGGCTACTCCTGAAAAGTTTAGAAGCCAATCGTAGCCAATGAGGGTGGATTATGAGAAATCAAACAAACCCGTCTTGATCACATGACTATGGAGAGCATGTTTACCGATTTGCATGAAATTTGGATAAAATCTGAAGGAGTAATATTAGAAAATGTGTTTTACATATGTCGGCCTCCTGGTGGCGCTATAAAGAGCAGATGTGAAAAATTCCAGGCAAAGGTTTTTCCTTGGCCTCTAGGGAGTTGGCATACAAAGTTATCCACAGATCCGTGCAGTTAGAGGTAAAAACACTTTTCGGCCAGTTATAGCGCCACCATGAGGCTGAGTTGAAAATGTTCACGTGGCATTTCTTCCTGGCCTAGTGGGAATGTGTATGCACAATTTCACGGAAATCACACGATGTGTTCATGATTTGCAGCATTTTGGTTGAAACTGAGCACTCCTGTGAACTTTGGAAGCCAATCTTAGCCAATTAGGATGGAGTCTGAGAAATCTGAAAGACCTGTTTCGTTGAATGGCTCTAGAGATACTGTGTACCCATTTGTGTGATGTTTGGACAAAATCTGTAGGTGTACTGTCCAAAAACTTGTTTTGCACAAAGCGGCCTCCTGGTGGCGCTATAACAGGCCGTTCTGGAAATTTTGGAGCAGAGGTTCATCGTTGGCATCCAGGGAGTGTGTGTGCAAAATTTGGCATCAACCGGGTTAACGGTGCCAGAGATTAGCTGTTCACAGACGGACGGACGGACGGACAGACAGACACACGGACACACGGACACACGGAGTGCAAAACATACTCTCTCCCCATGCCTTCGGCCTGGTGGAGACAACAAAACATACTCTCTCCCCATGCCTTCGGCCTGGTGGAGACAATAACTTGGTCATCTTAGCACATGAGAAATATATAACAAATACATGGATGAATTTGTTACCATTTTTGCCAGGACAAACAGAAGACTCATGTTATAGAGATAGATAGAGAGATAAAAAAAAGAAAGATGAAAAAAAGATAAATGCAGTCTCCGACTAAAATAGTAACTTTATAAATCTATCTTAAAAGATGAAAATAAAACCGCATGAGTTTTCCTGATGTGATAACCTGTCAGAATCAGCTTTTGTTGCGTTGGTTTATGTGCTAAAAGAGTGACTTTGAGAGCTGTTTCCCCGTTACAATGGAAGTCAATGGGCTGGTATTTTTATTTATTAAATTGCTAATAAACAACACAACGGAGCGAAATAACTTTGCCCATAATAAGGTAAGAAAACAACCCAAACCTCTAAAAAAGTGGTCTTACACCCTTTAACCCTGCTTTCCCCCTAAATAGTAGGCTATACAACAACGCTCCCCCCCCCCCCCCATTTTTGCCGAATATTCATTATTATGACCCGAATATAGGAACACTAGGCCACTGTAGGTTTCATGTGGTGTTTGTATTTGTATGAATGTCATGCACACAAATATCTCCTGGTGTTTGTTTCCTCCTGATGAAAGAGGACACGAATAAAAAGGCCATGATTGGTTTTTCCTCAATGCAATTAGACAGTGAAAAATGGCCAGCATGCACTGCAGCTGCTATGCTGTATTTGTTTTACTGTCTCTTATCAGCTCTTGGCAGAGGACGTGGAATTAATGAAGAGAAAAAGCCCAGGCTCCTTTGTTTAGTCTGCCTTTACTGTATGATCGACTCGCCTGCATTTTGATGGCAGTCGATGGCAGCAAATTATTGTAGAAGTCTGTTCTAACCATCGACTATCTTAAGCCCTATCTAAAGTTTATTTCACATGCCAATATAGCGAATCTACAAGCTCACAACGCATCGTGGATGCAAGGCATAGTTGGGACCGAAGGTCACAGTTAACTATGGAATCGTGCATTTCCCGTCAGTCAGTCAGTCAGTCAGTGTATCACTCAAAATCCCCATAAAGCCCCCATATATGGTTCCCAGCTGTCACGTGACATCATCAGGGATGGAGATCGCTGATGTCATAGTAAATGCGACCTGCTGTCGCAATTAAGCCCATATATGGAGATCCCTGATGTCATCAATATTAGTATATGGATATACAGTACATATGTTGATCCTTCCCCATCAATCTTTCCTCTTCGATGTCTCCCTTTTGACCGATACCTATCCATTTAAACTCTAGACGGGCCTACCCCAAAGTTATTTGTGCAGCCACGCCCGGCAGCCGGCGAAAACTAGAGTTCTCAACAGGCCCGACCCGGCCTGTTGAGAATCCAGAGGGCCACATTGCATATTAGTGTTGTAGCAAAAATAGCCGATCTACAAGCTCAAAACGCATCGCACTGCGACGCGTTTTGAGCTTGTAGATCAGCTATTTTTGCTATATTTCAATTGAAAACCTGAATCATTTTTTGCTATTTCTTAATTGCAATCCAGAAAAGTAACATTTTTATTTAATTTCAAAAATCTTTCAAATGCCTTTAAATATAGTTATGTTAACTAAATACAAATGCTTTGGACATAAAAAAAAGACAATAACATTTTAATACTACTAATTAAGCTACTAATTTAGAGTCAAGTAATTAACAGCTGAAATCAATTATATATCAGTATTCTTATATTAACCTGTTAAGTGAAGGTGAGATGTATTGTATTGACGTCGAACCCACTGTTTGGGGGTCAGCCCATCCAAGTGTGGTGACACAATTTCTGCTTCTGTCCCCTTGTTGTTGTTTTGCTGAGCCAGCAGCGATGGGATATAAATATTTATCAAATATAAAAGGAAGGAATGGGAAGTTCCAGATTGCTGCCTGTAGAATATAAATAGCTTGCACTCAGGGTCACTGGTAAAAAAAAATACACAGTAACCATCCGGGATAGGACAGGGAAATCTTTATTTTTGACCTTCATTTAATCAGGGAAGACCATTGAGAGCACGCTCTCAGAGTACAACGTACATGATCACAACATACAAAAAAACAAAACAAACAACACCACCATTTAAATTATATAGTGTGTAATATAGAGAAAAAAATCACACCTGTGTGAACTGAGTGGTGCAACTACACATTTATTGTCAGTGACGTCACATACTAACCATAGCAACCATGCTCGTTTTTTTGGTTGCTAACCATAGCAACCATGCTCGTTTTTTTGGTACGAACAAACACGGGTGCAAAGCCAGTTGTTGGAGTCGTTTGCACCACTCAAAAAATAATGAATGAAAGTGAAAAAAACCCCACTGACTTTCTGTGTGGAGTTTGCATGTTCTCCCCGTGTCCCCTAGGGTAGGTATAGGCCTACCCTCACAAAAAACATGCAGTAATCCTGGTCTCTAAACTACCTCCCCATGGCCAGCCGGGGCGCCTGATGGAGGGGAAAGGAACTGGTCGGAATAACTTGTTCCTTCCACGCGCTACGTCCGGCCGGGGAAACTCTCCCCTGTCAGGTGAAAAGAAGCAGCTTGGACTCCTCATGCATAGAAGGATTGATTGATTGATTGAAATATTTATTAACAGTTTGCAGAATTACAGTACATTTCAAGCACAAACTCAATACAAAGGAAGCATGAGGTCAGTCCGCCCCAGGTTGGCAGAAGAAGTGTAGCGCCCAGCATTAAAAAACGTGGGATAAGCACTATAAAAAAATAAAATAAAATAATAAAAACCACTGACCATTTTCAGAGTTAAATAATGCTCAGGACTTACTGTGCAGAAAGAGTCAAAGATATAGAGCTTGTCAAGGTTTCAGAGAAGCAGTGGTGTGCCATTGCAGGAGTGGTGGAAGAAGTGTTCTGATTATTTGACTTACGGTAATTAAAAGTATCAAAACCACAATACTGTAATTTAGATATAATACAGTATACTCTATTGAAAAGTAAAAGTCCTGTATTCAAAATGTTACTTGGGTAAAAGTGCAAAAGTATTGGCATTAAAACTTTAAAATACAGAATGACCCCATTAGATAATCCATTCATGTGTTCATCACATCAATGTTGCAGCTGTTAAATGTGGGGCTTCTCTTAATTACCGGCTTCATATGCTGCTGGGTAGCTTAACCTAGAATACATAATCACTTATCAGTTACTGTAAGTTTTGTAATAATTCTATAAATGTGCAAAGTAACTAGTAACTAATGCTCTCTGATAATTGAAGTGGAGTCAAAAGTACAAAACAAAACGCAAAGTAATAGTACCTTATCCCACAATTGTACAAAATTGTACTTAATTAAGTGCAGTACTTGAGTAAATGTGCTTAGTTATACTTTCCACTGCTGCACTGCAGTAAGTCATTCCCATGCAGTGCCCAACTGCCCATGAGCAGTTTGTTTCCATTGACAGCTGTGGCAGTGTCACTGGTGAGAGTCCATTTCCTGTCTGCCACAGGATAGGGACCAATAACCTTAAGGTGGGGGATGGGGTTCTCTCCTTGGTCACTGAGGCTTATATTGACTATATGCAATGGGGGGGCCAAGTGAACATGTACCTAGCTAGCTAGTGTACATGTTCACTTGGCCAAGTTGGCCTCGTTGCCACATGCCATATTATTAGCACTATAATTTTACTATAGTAAAAGTAGCAATACTGCAAATCAGAACTACTCCATTAGTAAAAGTCCCCAATTCAATATGTACTTTAATAAAAGTACAAAAGTATTGGCATCAACATTTATACTCATTGTGCAGAATATCCCATTTCAAATTTTCAAATATATAAAAATAATTTGAAAACATGGCCGATCTACAAGCTCACAATGTGTCGCAACGCGACGCATTGTGAGCTTGTAGATCTGCTATTGTCAAATTACTACTAAATGTATATAGAGCTGAACTGGTCATGTGTAGTAATAATAATCAAAATATCCAAAGTAACTAGTTTTCAAATAATTGTAGTGGAGTAAAAGTACATGCTTTGGCTCTAAGATGTAGTGGAGTAGAAGTAAAAGTATTTGAAATTGGAAATACTCAAGTAAAGTACAAATACCTCAAAATTGTACCTTAACTTCCTTAAGTACAGTACTTGAGCAAATGTACTTACTACTACTTATAGTTACTTTACACCAGTGGTTCTCAACCAGTGGTCCGGGGACCACCAGTGGTCCTTGAGGGGGTTCGAGGTGGTCCCCAGCTAAATGGAGAGTTGGTAACCAAATGGACCCTTATAAATCTTTAACTCTTGAGAGCGTAAAATGAAACCAAATCCATTTGGTTTAATTTTACACTTGTAAAATCATTTGTACATGATTGTTTAATATCTGCATTACTGCATTACTTATATTACTTATATTACTTATATTACTTATATTACTTATATTACTTATACTTATATTAATTCACAAGAAGTCTACACAATTAGACAATGAATGTAGAAGAATTGTTATTTTGATCAACGTTTTGCCAACAGCATGGGATTGTGTGTCAACGATAACAACATTCTTTAGTTTGGGGTCTGAGAGGCTAAATGTCATCAAATGGTGGTCCGTGGATCAAATGCCGAATAAATAATGGGCCTTGATATGAAAAAGGTTCAAAACCACTGCGTTTAGACCACTGAGGACCGGTTCACATGCTGTCCACGCGGCCACGCCGCACAGGGCAGTAGAGTGGGCAACGTTCTATAAACCAGTTCCCAAAGTGGGGTCCGGGGACCCCTAGTGGTCCCTGAGGGAGTTCCATGGGGGTCCCCAGCTAAATGATAGTTTCCTGATCTTCTGATGCATTGTGTTGTTTTTCTAAATGATATTGTAATACTCGATGACACTGAAAATGAGTTTAATTACTCAGTGTAATTTTGAGAATAAATAAAACTTGAATGAATGAATGAATGAACCAAAATGGACCCTTATGGGTATGTAACTCTGAGAGTGTAGGCTACAAATGGAACTACACTCAGAGTTAAATTCACATTGATTTTACAATATAAATTGGGGGTCCCAGAGATAGAAATGCCATTAAATGGGGGTCTGGGTCCTTGAAATTAAACGGGTTGAGAATCACTGCTAGAGCTGTAAAAATCTTCTCTTATGGGGGTCCCTGGAATATCTTTTCAAATGGGGGTCCACGGGCTAATTGGCGTCAATTTGGGGGTCCTTGACATGAAAAAGTTTGGGAACGCCAGCTGCTATAAACCGTGAGGGGAAATACTCCAAATACTTGTATAGGATTTAGTAGGTTTCTGAACTTCTATCCTCTTCACCAGTAATATGAACCTGATGGATTTTTATGGCTGTCGGGCTTCACAGTGTTTGTGAAACTTAAGCGGCCGCTTCGATTTAGTTCAAGGTCTAGAAGACGCATGCATAGGCCTACATCACACACACACACACACACACACACACACACACACACACACACACACACACACACACACACACACACACACACACACACACACACACACACACACACACACACACACACACACACACACACACACACACACACACACACACACACACACACACACACACACAGTATAACACCCATGACACCAGTTGGAACACAATAAGCTATTGTAACCTCAAACCAAAGGTCTTGCCGCCCATATGGTTTTATCATTACTCTCAATTATAACAGAGCTGTGAGGTCACTTTCTGCTGTACGTATTAAACGTACGTGTGTGTGTGCGTGCGTGCGTGCGTGCGTGCGTGCGTGTGTGCGTGAGAGAGAGAGAGAGAGAGTGAGAGAGAGCTTACAATCTCCACAAGACTGGAAAATATTCAATCTACTCTCCCCAAAGATATGAATGAAATGTGAATGAAGTGTAAATATTGTGACATTTTGTTCTGCTCAATTACCAGTCCAGCTCATTTGTTACGTGCTAAGGAACCAGACCTTTCTGTTTTCTCTCTCTCTACTCTATCTGACTGTTATCATAGTAGTCTGCTTCTGTGGCTTCCCATCCATATCAACCTAAAGTCTGGCCCCAACTTTCTCAGAGCCAGTGTAAAGAACAGTGTTCTTGCTTACACAATGACACACACAAGGCCTTGCATGCTCAAAGGTGTGCGCACTCACTCACGCACGCACGCACGCACGCACGCACGCACGCAAACATGGCATGCACCCACAGTCCTGCACCCCCCCCCCCCCTACTCTATGGGTATCCTCTCTGAGCCCCTGGTTTCCTTGTTGGGGGAAAGAGGGAACTTGATGGACAGGAAGAGAGGAGACAGTAGGGACGTGACACAAGAATAGCAGGAAGTGACTTCAGATCAAATGGCGATTAGTGCGAAGAGCAGCGACATGTAAACACGGTAACAAACTTCCCCGGTGAGCAGATAAACACAAAACACGTTCCCCATGCCAGATCATTTGTTCACAACACCGCTATAAAAGCAACTTGATGGATAACATTTAAACAACAAGCCAAAGAATAAGCAGAATCCAAGGCCCTTGCAGACCATTAAAACCCAAACTATTCTAAATGTAATTCTGAGCACAAATGAATAATAATAATCACAGTCCTTCATTACAGTTTTGCAAGTCTATCTTGTACTTAACAACCTTCTCGTTCACTACAAATACAGTATCATTTGGAAAAATACAGCTATTAACCTCTGTTTTGCAGAACTGTCTAATGTGTGCAATCAGGTGTTCTAATTGGTTCCCATATTGGGTGTTAACTAGCAGGCATGGCCAAACTAATATCACTGAGGGCAAAAGAGACATTTTCACTGGCAGATTCTGTATTGTGTTAACCACATTAACCCATAGACCTGAGGCCGATTCTACATAATATAATGTCTTCTAAATCATGACAGTTTTCTGAAAAACCTATGTTTCTATGTCAATGGTGCTCAAACTATTCAATGTCAAGGAGCCCCAGAATTATTTATAGCCTATTTGGCTGCTGACCCCATCTCAAAATATGTTGTTTTGTCTATTTTCTGCAAGCTTTCATCCTTTCTCCCGATTTTACTACATTACCAAGGGCATGTCCAAATAAAACACAAGACGGCTACTGTTATTCTGAAAGGGCACCATAAAAGGGCACGCACACTTCCTGTCCACTGTCCATTGAAAGAGCATCTCTGACCCCTGATGACCCTCTGCCTGACGCAGCCTCCGGATCCACGTGCACGTTCACTACTACAAATCAGTGGCAGAAAAAAGTACTTAAGTAAAAGCATACATACTGCAATGTAGATGTACTCTGTTACAAGTAGTCCCGTATTCAAAATGTACTCAAGTAAAAGTACAAAAGTATCAGCTTCAAAATGTACTTAAAGTACTAAAAGTAAGAGTACTCATATCGCAGAATGTCCCATTTTCACAAGTTCAAAATGTGTACAAAATCTTTTGAAAATAGCCGATTTACAAGCTCACAATGCATCGCATTCGTGAACTTATACTTGAAAGACACTTCCGCCGGCACATTGAGTTGTAAACGTAAACACGATCGGCATGGATAGATCACATTGAAAGTTAAACAGCCAGACAACATGACATCATCGTTCGAAGAAGTTTGCAAACTCGTCTGTGATTATCAGGCCTAATGGGCTGGAGTCCCATTGGGCCTAATGAATGGGCCAAATGGGTTCATTTTTGACCCCTCTATCACACGGAACTATGTTTTTTGTGTCCATATCACTACGCCCAAAAAATAGTTATATGTGATAGAGTGGTCAAAGTTGAACGAAAGTTGCGCTAATATTTTAGAAATTGGTCAACAATACAAATGACGTTAGTTTTGTGGATTCATTTACTTTTACTGCGTGGCCCCCTGTGCCCCCCACAAAATGACCGGAACTAGGCCTACTTAATATTGACCAAAACCAGAGCAGAACTCCCACCACGGGACTCGGGCAATCAATTAATACAGTTGCAACCACTATATTAATGGCAAGAAATTTCATACAGCTTAAGTTAAAAAAATGGGGCGTGTCAGCCCGACCTGTAACACGCCTTATCTGTGATATATTGACAATATGCCCTGGGCAGAGTACTATAGACGAATAGTCTCAACCATAACTCTGCATAATGGTGTGTTTTTTTGTCATCCGCCCTGACCCTAATCCTCACTGGGCACTGTGGGCAGGCCACAATACATGGAGGCAGTTGGCAGGCAAGGGGATAACTGTAAGGGGGCTCAGTGTTTGTTACCAAAAAGCTTTAGAGGAGCTTTACAGCTTTAAATGAAGTCAGACTGTAATCTCCCAGACGCTTCAAACATATGGCCCTATAATGTAGTACTCTTCCCCACCCCCCCAAAAAAGAATGTAACAATGCATCTTCACAATAGATGATTAGAGGAAGGATTCGTTTGGTAACCCTTTTTTACAGGCTATTACTTACACAGGAATAACTGGAATGTGTGTGTGTGTGTGTGTGTGTGTGTGTGTGTGTGTGTGTGTGTGTGTGTGTGTGTGTGTGTGTGTGTGTGTGTGTGCACACGTGCGTGTGTGTGTGTGTGTGTCATACTGTATGCATATAAATGTCACAGTCACCTATACAGTATGGATGTCTAAATTGCAGTGTAATACTGAACAAGAACAAATGACATAAATGCCAATTATGACTGTGACACTGATAATAGTCTGAAAACAAGGCTACAACAAGTGCGCCTGTATCCACTCTGAAGAGTGCTGTGGCTGGCCACTGGGGGCCAGATTATATGGTAGAACGCTAGCATTGCATCACTTGCTATAACGTCTATATCCTAAAGCTACATAAGCACACATATCTGACATATACAGTACGTTTTTGAAGGCCTGCAGAAAATCTTCCAACCTCTCATGACATCGTTGCTGTTGTGAAATGTGCAATTTCTATAACTTCACCGCACTCTGTCTGCCATATCGAAATCTGGGAACCTGAGAAGCGATAGAATCATGAAAAAGTCCTATAAATGTCGAAGAAACACCCTTTCTTCGCCGGCTAAATGTAGGACTGGTTACCCCAGTCAATAATAGCAGTAAAAACCTGAAATTTCAATACAAAATGTGAAAAGAATCAGGTTACAGTTTTTAAATCACCAACCTTTTTATACTGAAGTACCACCTCAGAAAATATTTGGCTCTCCAAGTACCACCATAATAACTGATATACAGGAGCATAATCAGCGTATACCTGCCCTTTTTGTTCCATTCCTAAGCCAATAATGCTGCTGCTCTGACAAAACTCACTAATCAACTAATCAACACAACTGATGATATTTCTAATGTGATTAATCTTCTATTAACGGCTAGGTGTGCTGTCATGCTCATTTCAGCACGGCTGAATGGCCTATTTCAACCAATTGCTTGGTCAAAATAATGCGTTGATGCAGCCAGTCAGGATACTGTCTGTGGTGCACCTGTAAGGTACCCTGGAGTCCATGTGGAACCTGCTCGGTCTATAGGGCCTATGTCTTACCACCTTGACTCTCTCCACCAAACTGTTGGCGTAAATGGTGGCGTGTGCTCTCTGCAGCCTCCTGTGGGTCTATTGATCATCTCCTCTGTTACAGATGTTAAGATGGATCTTATCCTGATACTATGATGTCAGGGCTCTTCTCTGTAAAGGACGTCTCATCACTGTCTGCATGCGGCCCCACAGTCATGAGTGAACATGGAATACAGGAGGGGGCTGAGCACACAGCCCTGGTGGGCCCCATTGCTAAGAGTCAGTGTATATGGAAGTGGTGCTGGTGCCAATCCGCACCACCTGGGGTCCGTCTGTCAGGAAGTCTGGGATCCAGTTGCACAGGGCGGTGTCGAGTTCTAGTTCTCTGAGCTTAATGACGGTGCTGATTGCTGTATACAATGAACAGAATTCTCATTGTATACAGCCCTGCTCTCTTCCAGGTGGAAGAGGGCAGTGTGGAGGCTGAGGGCGATAGCGTTGTCCATTTACCTGTTTTGGCTGTACGCAAACTGTATAGTGGGACTATGATGTATCCGAGTAGGTAGACCTTCTGGTCATCATAAGGTCGCCGGTTCGCCCCCAGCCCACCCAGTCTATGTGTCGAAGTGCCCCTGAGCAAGACACTTAACCCCTTACTGCTCCCGGGCGCTGTATTAATAAGACTACAGTCGGAATGGGTTCAAAGCACAGGACAAAGTTCAAGTAGTTCAAGTCAGGTGCCCTAATGACTAGGGCACCTGCTCTAAATGAAGTCTGTGCACGGCCCAGCATGTTGTTAGTAGACTAAGGATATCTTGGCCGTATTGCCTCCTACCAGGTTTTGGAGTTACTATTTATGTGTAATGTATAGTCTTTGGCTGCAGTGGTGGCAGTAAAGTGATTCATTCAAAAGTGCAGCAATATAAAATGTGAAAGTAATGTGCACCGTCAGTATCTGTAAACTGCAATCCATATCATATCACTATCTATATCTACATAACACTACTATTTTTTACATTACTTCACAATTCATAATCATCCCAAAATGATAAGCATTAACTACATGAACCCTAGTGCCCCTATTCTGGAGGGTCGAACATTCAGGCTAAAATAGTCAAACTACAAGCCAGGGATGCGTAGCAAAATTAGTTTGCAGATCTTCATCTACAGATTTCTTTTTAGAGGGAAATACTAGTAGACCTATAGGATCAACTAAGCATAGGGTTTTACTAAGTGGTTAAGAAAACTGAACAATCAAAATGCATGCTGAATACAGCTTGTGTCTGTGGCGTGTGCGTGTGCGTGTGCGTGTGTGTGCGTGTGCGTGTGTGTGCGTGCGTGCGTGTGTGCGTGTGCATGTGCGTGTGCGTGTGTGTGTGTGTGCGCGTGCGTGTGTGTGTGTGTGCGTGTGTGTGTGTGTGCGCGCGCGCGCGTGTGTGTGCGTGCGTGCATGCGTGTGGTTGGGTATGGGAGTATATGTCTGGGTCATCGCCCCTTCAGATTAGCTTTAAAGTCAGTCTCCCGTTACACCCTCTAGTACAAAGGCTAAATTCTACTTTGTCGTGCGGCTGTGATGTTGTTCATTTTTGGCGAGCAACACAGTCGTACAAACCAGGTATAAACTGGACTAGAATACCACTGACTTAGCACCAGTGGAGCGGGACAGGTGGAATGGCAGACAGGCCAACATTGTTTACTGAGAGCAGAAGGAAAACGATAATTACAAGGATGGTAGATAAACAGAAAATATCCAAATGACAGGCATCGTCAGACAAAAGCACAGACCACCGAACATAGAAATAGAAAACATTTTGACGACTGAGGGAAGTTCAGGAATGTGAGTTGTGAACACAAATACTATGACAGGCTGTATCTGTCATCTGATCAGATCTGAGCTGTCCTCTGCCTCTTGTGGTAAACCATTTCCCTTTGAGTATAATAAATTAAAACCCTCTTCTTCATCGTCACCACTGACACGGACTCTTGGGCCCTAAGAAGGCCTGTATTCAGAAGTCTCCTATACCCATTCACTGAGACAGACTAAAGTCTATTTTATACTTTGTTGTACAACTGTGTCACTCACGCAAATAAAATATATGAAAATTGTTTTCTCTGTGGAAATCAGTTATTTTCAGTGAGCAACATAGTCATAAGACCAATATAAGACCAATATAAATTTGGCTTGAAGAAACACTTGGTTGTGTAGTTCCATTGTCTACTTCGAAGGTGGGAAAGATATTAAAAAAAAAAGTTGCTCCATTGATTAGAAAATGTGTAATCCAAAATATACTCCTCGTTGACTTACATTGCAGCCGGAAACAGCTGTTTTAGCATATAAACAAGTGCAAGCAAAACTGCTTCTGCCAATATATAACATCATTAGACCCAAGTTTTCTTTCTTTATATAAATGTCCACTTCATGATTGATTTTACTATTTGAATATTCGCATCCACAGATCCATGGCTGGCAAGGTAACTAGCTACACAACCCAAACCTCTACCAAAGTGTCCTATTGCTTTAAAAGGGAAATGGTTGAGTTTGGCGCTTGGGTAGAGCGGGTGTGTGTGGGAATTTGCCTAATTTGCGATGCAAATTCCTTACAGAGCTGAAAGACTCTGAGAAACAGGTGTCCAAGTGTACCACTGTGTGTGGGTGTAGTGTGTGTGGAGAGGGGGGTCTTGAGTGATTACACTAGATGCATTGAATGGGGCTGGTTCAGACAGGTTTGACATTTCTCTTCCCCAGTATTGTTACTAAAACACAAATGTGCGTTATGTTCAAGAGTATGACATTTTATTAATATAAATGTGATTTGGTACAAAACATTTGGTACATACAATAACAGTTATTTACTGATTCATTGAATTTGTAAAATAAGAGCGCGGTTGTACTATAAATATTTGAACATAGGAGGACAAGTTAAAGCCGCTTTCTTACAAAAAGAATTCTTCATTAATGAGCATTGTGTATACATAGCTACATACTGGACATACTGTATTGTGAATTTGTGATGCAAAACCCACTAAGTCAGTTAACAGTTTCCAAGCCACAGACGACATCGGACGACCATTAAATGTGATTAAATACCGCCACGGACGACATCGGACGACCCTTAGTTTGTAATGTTTTAAAGATTAAACCACTGGTGGGCAACTTTGATGATGGAGAGGGCCACTATATTTCCACACTCACTGCAGAGGGCCACAAAGCATACTGTTGTAGCAAAAATAGCCGATCTACAAGCTAAAAACTGCGACGCAGTTAGTAGATCATCTATTTTTTAAATCCATTTGAATTTAAATCCTGAATAGTTTTTTGCTATGTTTAAATTGTAACATTTTTATTTCAAATGCCTTTAATTATAGTTATGTTAACTTTATGAAGCGGGTCATGTTTGCATGTTTGGAATTGTTACCAGCTGAAATCAATGATATATCAGTAGGGCCTATTGCAATAATAACCTGAGGGCCACATTATGTGAAGGTGGGGATTGATTGATTGATTGATTGAAATATTTATTAACAGTTTGCAGAATTACAGTACATTTCAGGCACAAACTCAATACAAAGACTGTTAACTGTGAGTGGACGACCCAATTAAGCATTACACTTGTTTACAAGAGGGTCCACCATGTTCAATTCAAGAAACATATAGTGATGGGGAAAAGGGGGGGGGGGGGGGCTGGGGATTCAGATTTTACGGGGGCCAGTTTCAAATTGCAGCCGTCCGTAGGTGCCCTTTGAGAGCGGTTTTGAAGGAGTCAAGGGATTCACATGTCTTAATGACTGTTGGTAGGGCGTTCCACATTTTGGTGGCATAGGAGCGAAAATAATTTAGTCCCTTGTTTGTGCCGAATCTGGGTTGTACATGGTTTGTTGCACTCCCTCTGGTGTTGTGGGTGTGGACTTCGTTAACATTAAGGAAGTATTTAGACAGGTACATGGGTATCTTGGTGGTGTATCGAATCTTGTGGACCAGACGCATGTAGCCCCTGGATTAAAGTGTCCCAATCCTGTGACAAAGCTAACTGGCACCCTCTACAGGACAGCATAGAGAAATACTAGTACTTGCTCTGTTTTAGTTGATACTATATCAGTTGGTTTGTGTTGGATAATCGTACATACACCAAAGCAGTGCTGTAGTCCAGGTTTTTCAGACGGCATATCATGATTATTCCCTGCGCGACATGCGCTCGCACGTGGTCAATGGATGAGGAGATGATTAGCAGACGGTATGCGCTTTTTCTCAAAAAACGACGGCACGGCATAGTATACTACACCACTGCACCAAAGTTTAAAATAAGTGTAACTAATATACTCTCTTAATCTCTTAACAAGAAATGGCTAACTTAATGGCACTAAATGCACAATCTATTAGAGACCCGGCCCACAACAGCCTTGCCAATCAGGCTCAGCCCTATTGATAGGTTGAGAGTTGGTCTGGCAAGTGGGAGCCCCGGGTTCAATCCCTGCTTCCGCGTAATGCTATACAGTACACACAGGTACATTGAGCACATTTTGTTGTTTAACCAAATGATTTAACAGGATTACTGTATTCGGCTTCTCTTTTGTTTTTCACATCTACAAAAGTTATCTATTCAATCAATATGAAAATAAACCTCAACATATGCGCACGGTGCGCACGCACATACGCGTAACCAAATATCATTAGTTTGTTCTATGAACAGTGATTCTGCTCTAGCAGTGGTGGAAAGTAACCAAATATCATTAGTTTGTTCTATGAAGAGTGTTCCTGCTCTCAGCAGTGCTGGAAAGTAACCAAATATCATTCCATGTACCATTTTGAGGTTTTGTTTTGTTATTTCACTTGAGTATAAATGTGTCCAATATTTCTTTGTCCAGCTTTTGCTATGTGCACAAACTTTGTCCTAACACAAACATTAAAATGCCATTGACAACGAATGGACAATTTTACGTCATAGTGTAAACACAAACATAGCATAACACAAACATTGATGACGAAGGTGAGGACGCAAATTGTGATTGGCTGGAATGAGATGATGTATGATGATAAGAACGCCCCTCACTTCACACGGGTGTGATTTTTTTGAGCGGCGCCCTATATACAGCTTTTGTCCCCCCCACGTCTGATATTTGCCATTGACAATGAAGGGAAACTTTACGTCATATGTAGACAAGCAAATCTGCTAACCAATCACATACAGGTATAACGCTTTTGTCCCCTCATATTTGCCATTGACAATGAAAGGAGAAATGAGGTCATATGTGCCTCAAATATGATGTAAATTTGAAAACAATACTTACTCGAGTAAAGTTTTACTTGTATTTCTATATTGTAGTATTGGTACTTTTACTCAAGTTTAAAAATAATAAATGGGAGTACTTCTTCCACCAATGGCTATCAGCTTACCTCAGTGCCGCCATGGTGATCAGTGGTCAGTCAGATATGATGTCATCAGTGTGATATGATGTCATCAGTGTGATATGATGTCATCAGTGTGACATCATGCAGGTCCACACCTGGGCATAATACAGACGGTGATGTAACCGTTAGAAGGTAGATTTGAGATGATGGCACTGGCAGGGATCACACACACACACACACACACACGCACACGCACACACACACACACACGCACACGCACACGCACACGCACACACACACACACACACACACACACACACACACACACACACACACACACACACACACACTCTAATTGGATTGACATAGGGGTGCAGATTTAAGCCCTGATTAGGGTTACATTAGCAATTACTGTAAACATGCTATTATATATGGGAGGGCCACTATATTTCCACACTCACTGCAGAGGGCCACAAAGCATACTGTTGTAGCAAAAATAGCCGATCTACAAGCTAAAAACTGCGACGCAGTTAGTAGATCATCTATTTTTGAAATCCATTTGAATTTAAATCCTGAATAGTTTTTTGCTATGTTTAAATTGTAACATTTTTATTTCAAATGCCTTTAATTATAGTTATGTTAACTTTATGAAGCGGGTCATGTTTGCATGTTTGGAATTGTTACCAGCTGAAATCAATGATATATCAGTAGGGCCTATTGCAATAATAACCTGAGGGCCACATTATGTGAAGGTGGGGATTGATTGATTGAAATATTTATTAACAGTTTGCAGAATTACAGTACATTTCAGGCACAAACTCAATACAAAGACTGTTAACTGTGAGTGGACGACCCAATGAAGCATTACACTTGTTTACAAGAGGGTCTACCATGTTCAATTCAAGAAACATATAGTGATGGGGAAAAGGGGGGGGGGGGGGGGGGGGGATTCAGATTTTACGGGGGCCAGTTTCAAATTGCAGCCGTCCGTAGGTGCCCTTTGAGAGCGGTTTTGAAGGAGTCAAGGGATTCACATGTCTTAATGACTGTTGGTAGGGCGTTCCACATTTTGGTGGCATAGGAGCGAAAATAATTTAGTCCCTTGTTTGTGCCGAATCTGGGTTGTACATGGTTTGTTGCACTCCCTCTGGTGTTGTGGGTGTGGACTTCGTTAACATTAAGGAAGTATTTAGACAGGTACATGGGTATCTTGGTGGTGTATCGAATCTTGTGGACCAGACGCATGTAGCCCCTGGATTAAAGTGTCCCAATCCTGTGACAAAGCTAACTGGCACCCTCTACAGGACAGCATAGAGAAATACTAGTACTTGCTCTGTTTTAGTTGATACTATATCAGTTGGTTTGTGTTGGACTAAAGCAGTGCTGTAGTCCAGGTTTTTCAGACGGCATACCATGATTATTCCCTGCGCGACATGCGCTCGCACGTGGTCAATGGATGAAATGATTAGCAGACGGTATGCGCTTTTTCGCAAAAAACGACGGCACGGCATAGTATACTACACCACTGCACCAAAGTTTAAAATAAGTGTAACTAATATACTCTCTTAATCTCTTAACAAGAGATGGCTAACTTAATGGCACTAAATGCACATGCATCTATTAGAGACCCGGCCCACAACAGCCTTGCCAATCAGGCTCAGCGCCCCTATTGATAGGTTGAGAGTTGGTCTGGCAAGTGGGAGCCCCGGGTTCAATCCCTGCTTCCGCGTAATGCTATACAGTACACACAGGTACATTTAGCACATTTTGTTGTTTAACCAAATGATTTAACAGGATTACTGTATTCGGCTTCTCTTTTGTTTTTCACATCTACAAAAGTTATCTATTCAATCAATATGAAATTAAACCTCAACATATGCGCACGGTGCGCGCGCACATACGCGCGCACACACACGCGTAACCAAATATCATTAGTTTGTTCTAAGAACAGTGATTCTGCTCTAGCAGTGGTGGAAAGTAACCACATAAGTTTGTTCTATGAAGAGTGTTCCTGCTCTCAGCAGTGCTGGAAAGTAACCAAATATCATTCCATGTACCATTTTGAGGTTTTGTTTGTTATTTCACTTGAGTATAAATGTGTCCAATATTTCTTTGTCCAGCTTTTGCTATGTGCACAAACTTTGTCCTAACACAAACATTAAAATGCCATTGACAACGAATGGACAATTTTACGTCATAGTGTAAACACAAACATAGCATAACACAAACATTGATGACGAAGGTGAGGATGCAAATTGTGATTGGCTGGAATGAGATGATGTATGATGATAAGAGCGCCCCTCACTTCACACGGGTGTGATTTTTTTGAGGGGCGCCCTATATACAGCTTTTGTCCCCCCCACGTCTGATATTTGCCATTGACAATGAAAGGAGAAATGAGGTCATATGTGCCTCAAATATGATGTAAATTTGAAAACAATAGTTACTCGAGTAAAGTTTTACTTGTATTTCTATATTGTAGTATTGGTACTTTTACTCAAGTTGAAAAATAATAAATGGAGTACTTCTTCCACCAATGGCTATCAGCTTACCTCAGTGTCGCCATGGTGATCAGTGGTCAGTCAGGTATGATGTCATCAGTGTATGATGTCATCAGTGTGACATCATGCAGGTCCACATCTGGGCATAATACAGACGGTGATGTAACCGTTAGAAGGTAGATTTGAGATGATGGCACTGGCAGGGATCACACACACACACACACACACACACACACACACACACACACGCATGTAAACATGCTATTATATATACAACACTCAATATACATTCCAAGTATGAGAAACTTGAGGCATATACTGGTCCAAATGTTCCCTGCTGTGTTCGTGAATAGTTGCTTGGAGCATTACAAAATGAGTTGCGAGCCCCTGCTTTTGCCTAATGAAACACTGTTCACTGAGCCCTAATCAACTGCTTAAATTCGCCTTTTATCCACTCACCAGGTGCCACAAAGCAATTAAGAGCCCTTTTGTTTTTCAAATAAACTTGATTTATGAAATAGTGTATATTTTGTGGCGCTATCAAGTGTATTGTGGTGTTCATTTTTAAAAGGTGTGAGTGATAGTTTAGTTTAAAATCTGACTTGTATTCAGATGCCGGCTACTGGAAGCAATTATCCCACATGTCAATAAAATGCTTTGATTTCACACGTTTCCTGGAAAAAATACAAGAAAGAACGACTTGCAAACATTGTTGAACATCAACAGTAGGTTGAACACAATCTGTTTGATATTGGGATATTTATGGAAGCTCAGGAAGTTAATTCATGTCTTATTATTTGATCTGTGACATAACAGTCCACCTCCGAAGTAAAGGGGTTGTTGTGCAGGAATGTCTGTGGTTGTCACAAAGCTCAACAGCAAAATAACCCCAAGTAACCTATTAGGTAGCTCTGGTACATAGCTCTAATGCGTTGCATTTAGACCTATGTTACTCTCAACACTCGCATGAATGCAGACCAGCCTCTCGTCTTTATCGTAAATAAAAAGAACGTTTTTGCTGCTCACCAAAACAAAGGCGGGTTGTGTCATTAGAAAGCCTACTTTCCTTAGTGGGAGCACTCTGAGCCCCCCACCACACGTATAAACGGTACTTTTTGGCCAGAAAGGGATTTATTTTCACCGGAGGAAAAATATTCTCTATGAGGCAATTCTCTGGGCAATATCGGTAGAAGGCGCAGTGGAGTAACTAAAAGTATTTTTTTTCCCAGAACAAAATCCCCTTTTGGCCAAAAAGTACTGTTTACACTTTACATTGATCTGAAATGTTCCGTATCCCCGAGGGCGACCCTGTCATCCATGATACTGTGTTCAGAAGCCTTTGTTTGCCGAAAGAGCAGGAAGAGCGAAGAGCAGGAAACGTTGTCCCACTACCAAAGCAAACAGGTTCCTGCTGTGAAGCAGGAGGAACCGTCAGGCTGGGAGCAGACCCTACGGTTCATTCAAACGCAGCGGGTCGCTCTGATCTCTCCCTTTGAAACACCAGAAATGAAAAGGCACACAAGAGAATTTCATATAAAAAAAAGAAAGAAAAACCTAGTAGTTGTGCTTATTTAGGATGTTTGTGTGTGTACGGTATGTATCGGCCCTCTGCAAATAAACAGCGGTCTGGGACACCGTGGTGCATTGTTTTAGCGAGAGGGTGCCCCAGTTCAACTCTCCTCAAATCACACACCCCTCCCAGGCCATGCACCCTCTCCTCATCATCACCTGATCATGACCACATGCTCTCTCTCTCTCCAGAGCCCCCCCCCCAGAATATTATATTGAAAGATTTGTGCCGCGTTTTCACGATTTTTCAAAAAATAGCAGACCTACAAGCTCATGAGCTTGCAGGTCTAAATGCACAATCTATCATGCCAACAGGTTTTTTTTTGTTCAAAGCGGGAAATTTGGTATATAGTTTATTTTGTATTGGACTAAAATATTGTCTATATACATACTGTACATTCATGATTACAACGCCCTTTCACCCCCCCACCGTATATTATCTTTTCACCTCCTTATGATGATTTCCTGTTTGTTATATAGAAGTGTATAGAGCACCGAAGTCTGACGTCACTTTCAGTAGAGGGCACCAACA
This sequence comes from Electrona antarctica, assembly GCF_951216825.1. NCBI lineage: Eukaryota > Metazoa > Chordata > Actinopteri > Myctophiformes > Myctophidae > Electrona > Electrona antarctica. The sequence continues at coordinate 16,430,346 of NC_136797.1, forward strand.
CACAGGTTTGTGTATTTTTTTATTTGTATTGAAATCTCCATAGGGCGATTTTATGTCGCTTCATATAAGAACTGTGTTTGAGCATATACGTCACGCCCAGCTGTCAACATATTGCGTTCCTGAGATTCCTCGTTGACGTAAGCTCAGCTGTTGGTGACTCGACTCGTACTAACCACGATACATTATATATCAATAAAATTAAAATTAAAATAAACGTAATTAACGTTCAGTTTCTGTTGTGCGACGGGCAGAAGCAGCCTACCCGGAAATGTAGTCTCTGGGTTGTTTGGCTCGTTTCTAACGCTTATTTTGTTACTCTTTGGGTATATTTGTACATTTCCACCTTCAGTCGATGCTTCATATCCATAGGAGTGAAAAGGCCGGGGTGATCGGTTTATTTTTCAAACACAGTTCTTATATGAGGCGATCTAAAATCCCCCTATGGAGATTACAATGCTTATAAAAAAAATACACGAACCTAGGGACTGGCACCCTCTACTGATAGTAGAGGGCAGTGACGTCAGGACTTCTGTGCTCTATATTTGTATGTTTATAAATTGAAAATGGTGGACCCTATCGTATAGTTAACAGTTTTTGTATCGAGTTGTGCTTGAAATGTACCTATTCTGCATACTGTTAATAAATCTTTCAATTAATCAAACATAACAATTACTAGGGGAATATTGAGCTACTCAACACTTAACTTATTTGAACTAAATATAGCAATTAGACCCCTTTTAATGGACCGTTCAGATAGTAAACAATGTATCCACGTACAACCACTTTTAGGTAGACATTTAATCATGAAAATAGAACATAGCTACACATAAAACATGACCATATGGCACATCATTTCTTTTCCTTTGGAAGCAATGAATCCTTCATTGCTTCGAGCTTGACGAGTAATTTGTCCATTTCATCCCGCAAGCAGGCCATCTTCACATGGAAGGATTTTCTCTGGAAGACGAGGAACAGCCACAACATTTAACACCATGTCAAAATGCATTTGTTGCACAGCACATACAGTTGGGTGCCACCGATATTGTCCCTTATTATTTGACCCATTTAGGCCTGACCTCAAAATTTAAAAAAAATCCTTCTAAATCCTCCAGTTTTCTGAAATAAATATTTTCACGATTTTCAAAAATAGCAGACCTACAAGCTCGTAGATGAGCTTGTAGATCTGCTATTTTTCAATAGCTAAATTATAACATAATGTTTAAAACACCAAAAGGGGTTTTGCGCAGATCACGCAAACCTCAGCAAAAAGAAAAGGACAATATCGATGGCCTCCAACTGTAATATGCAGAGACAACACCATGTAGAGAAGAGACCCACCATGAAGATCTTTAACCTTTCCTTCTCAAAGGCCATGAACTCAGCCACCGTCAAATCTAGAAAATCTCTGTTCTTCATCTTGCATAGGAAGGCACACTCTGGACTTCGTTTATTGTGTTCATCCCTACGCGCCAGAAAATAAAGAGGGAAAACGTACCACAACAAACATTTAAACAGTGGCACAGAAACAATGTAGGCTAAATCTACAACATATGATATTGTACTTTGTCAGTTTGCACTGAAATTTGTCTTGCGACCCAGTGACCTTGTATGCAACACATTGTGTTATGTCGTGTGTGTGTGTGTGTGTGTGTGTGTGTGTGTGTGTGTGTGTGTGTGTATATATATATATATATATGTGTGTGTGCGCATGCCAGTAAGGAGGGAGGTACAATAGTCAAGTTTTGACATGACTGATGTCTGGATTAGGAGCTGGGCTGACTCCTGGGTGAGGAAGGGTCCGATTTGTCGAATGTTGTGTAAACCTACAGGATCGAGTGACGGCTGTAATGTGTGCTTTGTCCTTGGTTCTAGAGTTTGTGTGGTTGATGACAGTAGACCAGCAGACAAGGAGTGTTTTTTGTGCAAAACTAATGCTTGAAATGGATTCAGAATCATGAAAACCCCCTAGTTTGACATGTCACATAAAGCATAATGAAAATCTTGCCTTATATAGGATGTTAATGGTAGGGTCACATATAAACCCCTATTAAAAAATGCTCAATGCCGACAACCGGTCAGCAAGTGGATTCATGAATTTATATAGACAATATTTTAGGCCAAAGCCTGTCGGCTGCCGGACTACAGGAACTGTGAAGGAATCCTTACCAAGGGTTGTCATGCGGCTCCCACCCCTCCAGCTCCAGCATACAGAAAAAGCAGATGGCGACATCAGGGTCATTTGCACCAGGATTGTAGACAAACCCCGCCTCAGCCATCTGCAAATAGAAGAGAATCCATAATGGCAACCAGTCCAAGACTAAGACTAAGAGCCCTGATATCGCACGATTCTCACTAGAAGGAGTTACATTTTAAATTCTTAGTGCCAGAAAAATACAGGATATAGGCCTACTGTAAATTGAGAAATCACGGAGGGGTATTGTAAAGTTTTGTGGCCGGTTAAGACTGAGGTTAAGGGTTAGATTTAGGGTTAGTAATAGTCGGTCAACACGACCAACAATGGCTGACAACGTCTCCGCTCCATTAAATCGGCTTGTTAAGTAATATACTCTATACTGGTTCATATGAATGGTTGATAACCCTCAAAATCCATTACTTAAGACATACCTTTAACAAAGCATTTGTATCTACACTGGCTTCACCTCTTGGCTTTACATCAGCGACAGGTGAAATACAGGAATATAGGAGTTTCCTATCCCAAATATATAATGGACTCCTAATGTGCCATATGCCAATGTAGGCCTACTACACATAAAACCATAGTATTTTTCAGCTATAGTGTCGATTTTTGTCCTAACAAACATTACATTGTTGATAGATAATCACCCTGTCGTGATTTATCGGTCAACAATGACAAGTTAGATTATGGGCTACGACAGGTCAAGAAAGAAGAAAATATATAGTTAGTTTAAGTTTTACTTTAGAAGTCCTGGTCAAACTTCAGTTGTGTATTTTTTCATGCAGCTTTGATTTATATAAAGTGTCAATTTTGACAAAACATGGCAGTTTTTCCTCAGACTTGCTGCATCCCATTTCAATGCTGCAGCTAGTCTACTCTACTTGACATTAGAGCAAATTAAAGAGATATGGCTCCCTCTGCTGGGAATTTATTGAAATGTCAGTATGTTGAACTGGTATTCTATCTATTCTAGAGTATCTACTTTCATCTATTTGAATTAATTCCAACACAGGTGATACTAGATTATAAAGTTAGAAAAATACTGTTGCCTTCTAATATTGACGGGGTCACAGGGAGTGCAAATATTGCAGAATTATGGAAGAGAAATTAGTTGTTTCCCATATGATAATGTGGTTATTAGACCAGACGAAGTCTGAAAATAGAGAAACTGGCTCAGTAAATAAGTTGTGTGGACCTGATCAGATAACAGCTGAACACCTGAGATATTCCAGCCCCAGAGCCTCTGTTCTACTTGCTGTGTGTTTCTCTGGAATGCTGATGCATGGAATACTTCAGATCCTGACTACATGCTATCAGTTCTGCTGGTCCCTGTAGTCAAGGAGAAAACATGCAGGGAAGATATCCAGACAACTACAGGCCTTGTAGTGCCAGAAAAATACAGGATATAAGAATTGAGAAATCACGGAGGGGTATTATAAAGTCGTGTGGCCGGTTAAGACTGAGGTTAAGGGACTTACCGGGCCGGTTAAGTCTGAGGTTAGTGTTGGGCTAGAGTTAAGGTTAGATTTAGGGTTAGTAATAGTCGGTCAACGCGACCAACACCACATCGGACAATGGCTGACAACGTTGATTTTTTGTCTGACAAACATTAAATTGTTGATAGATAATCATCCTGTCGGTGATTTATCTGTCAACAATGACCACCCAGCCATAAATTATCCCTTACCTAACCCTCACAAGTGATTACAGGTTTTGTCATAATTTCACTGGACTCACCTTCTCAGGTGTACATTCACAATCATCTCGGAAGGGCCAGTCTGCAAAACTTTCTCTACGTTGTTTAAGACCGTACATCTGCCTATATTGTTGATACCTTGTTTGTAATGCATCAAAATCTGACATGACGCTGGCTGCGATGGTACCTAACACGGAATTACAAAAGAAGGTAGTGCATTCCAAAAGGTTTTTATACCCTAATCAAGTTAACTTGATTCAGCTGGAGGGGCACTTCCTGCCCGAGGGAACCTCCCAGGAAAGTTGGAAACATGTTGGAAACATATCACAGTTGTTTTCTGACAAGCAAACTGCAGCTGACTGACAAGATAATATCTTGTAACAAATATTAAGTTTATTATATTATAATAAACTTAATATATGTTACTAGAGCGGCGCCCGTTGGAGCCTCTACAGCGGTGCGCGTAGAGGCAGGCTAAGTCCTGGTCAAACTTCAGTTGTGTATTTTTTCATGCAGCTTTGATTTATATAAAGTGTCAATTTAAAAAAACATGGCATAGTTTTTCCTGCTGCAGCTACTCTACTCTATTTGACATTAAAGCAAATTAAAGAGATATGGCTCCCTCTGCTGGGAACTTATTGAAATGTCAGTACGTTGACCTATCTATTCTAGAGTATCTGCTTTCATCTATTTGAATTAATTCCAACACAGGTGATACTAGATTAAATAGTAGTAAAATACCATTGCCCTCTAATATTGACAGTGCAAATATTGCAGAATTATGGAAGAGACATTAGTTGTTTCCCATGATAATGTGGTTATTAGACCAGACAAAGTCTGAAAATAGAGAACAATGCAAGTTGGAAATGGATGCCCCACCCAGATACCCAGTCTGTGTCCCTTTTATGCCCATATATGGAGCTCTTTGTCAGGCATGGTCAAATATGGAGTCTATGCAGATGTCAGAATGATGTCAGGACAGGCCAGCTCCATATATGGACACTGGACACCTGTCCAGAGCCCGGGCAGAGGCCTTTTTGGGTTGGTTCTGGACGCGTGTCGAATTTATGCAGATGTCAGAATGATGTCAGAAGTTGGTGGGGCGAACCCTTCATGGCTATGTGTCCCCTTGTATGCCCATTGTTAGGCATGCCCAAATATGGAGTCTCGCCCGGGCAGATGCCTTTTGTGGCGGTTATGGACAACCGTGGGTCCCGACCGACTGGACACTGGGCACTTCACACACACACACACACACACACACACACACACACACACACACACACACACACACACACACACACACACACACACACACACACACACACACACACACACACACACACACACACACACACACACACACACACACAGTTAGATTATGGGCTATGACAGGTCAAGCCTGTATTATAAAGAAAATATATAGTCAGTTTTACTTTAGAAGTCCTGGTCAAACTTCAGTTGTTTCATGCAGCTTTGATTTATATAAAGTGTCAATTTAAAAAAACATGGCATAGTTTTTCCTCAGACTCCCATTTCTTCTCTACTCTATTTGACATTAAAGCAAATTAAAGAGATATGGCTCCCTCTGCTGGGAACTTATTGAAATGACCTATTCTATCTATTCTAGTATCTGCTTTCATCTATTTGAATTAATTCCAACACAGGTGATACTAGATTATAAATAATAGTAAAATACCGTTGCCCTCTAATATTGACGGGGTCACAGGGAGTGCAAATATAGCAGAATTATGGAAGAGACATTAGTTGTTTCCAGAGCCGGCTGCAGGATGACATGACTGAGAGGTCAATTGAGATTTTAGAGGTGGCAAATTTGTATTACATATTGCGTTGTTAAATCAAACAGGCAGTGCCAGTTCTAGGACTCGCTCCAGACGTTTAAAAAAAAATGCGATGAAAATGTTTCAATCTGGTGCACTTTGACATAAAAATGACTGCTATTATTGCCATTTGCCAACATCAGCAGTACAAAACAAAACATTGGATAGGACACTCACTCCAGAGGGCCACAATGCATATAGTCAAAAATGGCTGATCTACAAGCTTAAAACGTGTCACAGTGCGATGCATTTTGAGCTTGTTTTTGCTGAAAAAACCCAGGCTCTTCTAATTAATATTTATATTTCAAGGTGTCCCCGTCATGTGTTTGTCTTTTGTTTCCTGGGCCTGGTGTCTAATGGCCCATTTGGTGTCAGTGACACCTCTTGCTTCATGTCCCAGGTTGGCTTGGTGTGGAATGTGCTAATTTGTCCCCTATTCAAAGTCTGATTTCCATTGATTGTTGGCTGTGTTTAGCCTGTATATGGCTGTGGAGTTTTGGTACAAGATCAAAACAACTTGTCTAATATTTTGGCATGTTTAAACCTCCAGGAAAATCCGTGTTGAGGTTCTTGATCCACTGTTTTTCATTAAAACGTCTTTGTCCTACTGTCCAGTTGGGATTGTGTTGAAGTCCAGACACTTTTAGAGCTGCCATGCCATGTGCCATGAAATGTGGAACAATCCTTGTAGTTGTCTTTTTTGCATTGTTAATATTGTATCTGTGTTGTCTCAGCCTTGCAGCTATTGTTTTACTCGTTTCTCCGACATATTGTAAGCCACATTTTTCACATTAAATAAATACAGTTGCTGGTGCTGGCGGTTATCTGTTGTTTAATCTCCAACACGTTTTGTAGTTCTATTTTTAACTATTTGTTTGGGTTTGAAGTATTCTGGTCTCTGGCGTGCTGTTGTGTTGATTCCTTTTAGCTTGCTGTGTACCTGATAGTCTTTAAGATTTTTGTTTTTTCTGTAGGCTGATATAATTTTATATTCCTTTAGAAGATCATCTGTTCGGTTCTCAAAATTCCTTTTTAATCTGTTGTTGGCTAGTCTGCTCTGTGTTGAATAACTGGTTACCAGGGCCAATTTTGGGCCTTGATCCCATACTCTTACCTCTAAGAAGAAGGTATTGTGAGCTTTCCGCAGGAATGTCCTGGTGTAACCTCGTAGTCTGAGAGCATTAAATAGCGTTTTACAGGCTATTTTGAAATCACTTCCTTGCGTGCAAATCCTATGGAATCGTAGCAGTTGTGATTTGACTATCCCTGTGTAAGAGTGTGGTGGGTGGAATGACGTTTTGTGTAGTAAGGCGTGAGTGTCTGTTTCTTTAAAGAATACTTTTAAGTCTAATTTCCCGTTTGTGTTAAAGTTTGGGCCCTTGAAGATTGTGACATCAAGAAAGTCAATACTTTCCGTGTGTGTCACAAATCTTATCGTTATGGATCTATGATGGTTATTTAACACATCAATAAATGCCTGGAATTCTTCTTTGCTATGTTCCCATATCCCAAAGATATCATCCAGAAATCTATAGTAATGTGTTGGTTTTAGTCTGCATTTTTCTAGGGCTGTCTGTTCCCATATGCTCATGTAAATGTTTGCATAAGATGGTGCAAACCTCTTTCCCATGGCCGTCCCTTTGGTACTGGGGGGACACTGGGGGGGCACTGTCTGGGGGGGCACTGTGGGGACACTGGGGGGGCACTGTCTGGGGAGGCACTGGGGGGACACTGGGGTGGCACTGGGGAGGCACTGGGGGGACACTGGGGGAGCACTGTCTGGGGAGGCACTGGGGAGGCACTGGGGGGACACTGGGGGAGCACTGTCTGGGGAGGCACTGGGGAGGCACTGGGGGGACACTGGGGGAGCACTGTCTGGGGAGGCACTGGAGGGACACTGTCTGGGGAGGCACTGGGGGGACACTGGGGGGGCACTGGGGGGACACTGGGGGTGCACTGGGGGGGACACTGTCTGGGGAGGCACTGGGGGGGCACTGCGGACACTGGGGGGGGGGGGGGGCACTGCCTGGGGAGGCACTGGGGGGACACTGGGGGGGGGGGGGGGGGGGGGGGGGGGTCACTGCCTGGGGGGCATTCTGAAATGGAGAGGATGCAATGTCAAAGTCCTCAGCTGATGCTACAGAAGACATGTCCACAGCTGACAAAGCCACAATGTCATCCGATACTGTTACACTGGCTTTGTTTCCTGAAGATACACAACCGCAGATCAACAGTGTAAAACACTCTGGAAGTGAACCACACTTGGGTTGTTGTTCCATCCACATCTCTAATGTCACGTTAGTGCCATGAAACAGACTATTCAAGACTATGAAACACAATAAGACATATATGGCTGATTGTTGACAAATATCAGCATCTTTACTTTAATAATTACTTTAATATTATCATATTTTCCTCCTTTACCAAACTCTACTCTAATTACTCTAATTTCAGAAGAAAGACTATCAGGATTGAGGTTTAAAGTGGCTGAAAACAGGCAAGCAGTATTGAGTATTAAAATTGTGTCAGACGAAAGAATAATACGACCTACCCATACCCAGCCTAATTATAATGATTTAAGGTGACATTCACACCAGAAAGCTTTACTGCGATTAAAAGAAATCCTGCTGCGCATTGTCCGAAAGTGCGCTTCGTTTGGCAGGTGTGAAGGCTCATTCGAATCCTAATGCGCATCAAATAACCGCATTCTACTCTGCCAAAAAACGGGGGTTTCGCACATAAAAAACACTGCAGTGTACAGAATATTCTGTCTGTCTGTCGTGCGTAAACATGGAGGGCTGTCACTGTGTGTGGGGATCTGAGTGGAGACTTTCTTCATCTTGTTTAAATATAAATACTTCAAAATTAAAACACATGTTTAGCTCAGCATGATTTATAAACTGTATAGCTAACATGGCATTATGCATAATAATTGCAGGCTATATGGTGATCATCAATGGGACTCTGGGAGTAGCTATTGTAAACTTCGGATCATTTTGCGCTCCCGTCTCCGCAGTGCCTCGTTCATGTGCCCAAAAGAACACACACACACACACACACACACACACACACACACACACACACACACACACACACACACACACACACACACACACACACACACACACACACACACACACACACACACACACACACACACACACACACGTTACCCTCACTTTACGTCAAAAGTCCTAACTATTACTCAAAGTATATTTTTTAACACCATAGCTTTCACTGTGTATTTTATGAATTGAACACAATTCCCTGCTTCGTTTCCTTGCTGCGCTTGACACAGCCAGTGTGAAGGCAAACCGCAGCAAATTAGATATGCAAGAATCGCATATCGCCCATTCGCATCGAGTCTACCGAAGTATTGGGCGAGAATGTAACCTAAGTCATGCGTTCTGTCACAGACATGCGCAGAGCAAGTTCAGTCATAGGAAACTCATTGGGCATCACGTTCTCAGCATCACGTTCTCATTCACATGATCCACTCATCCAATCACACACTGACTTCATCTTCATACTGGTTATTTAAACTGGAAGTTTGCACTGCTCATCCCTGCTTGCTTTCTGCTGCACACTGATACTGCTGCGCTGCTGTCTGCTTAAACTTTTGCTGCTCACCCTCCTCCACCCCAGCTACCACCTGTCGTTTTGGATCTGCTGTTTAGGTACAGGGGATGCCCTATGGCTGCTGTACTTTATACCTCATACTTTAATGCTTAGTAAAAGGTATAAAGTACAGCAGCCTTGTGTTCCTAAAAAAGAAAGAGTGGGTATTGGGTAAGACTGACGTTATGTATCTTTCAGGACCTTTCACTGCTTTGTCTCAACCATTACTATATGGTATATTACTATATTTGAGGCAGACTAACATCAGTCACTTTTCCATTCACTGTAGTAGAAGCTTGGTGCGGGGAAACCGTAGATGTGTCGTCTCCGCCTACAGGAAATACGTAGGCTGCGACCATGAGACCCGTTACGGAATCGGTCAATACCATGGGTGTACCATATAATCCCCATCTACACCAGTCTTCTGCCATCAGTGACTCTGATGACATCACAGAAACTCACCTTAGCGTGTCATCAGGTGAAATGTTTTATAGTGCCTACAAGAACTGCTCTCAACAGGAAATGCTCAAACAAGGCATTTCCTATTTACGGGCTCTGTAAGCTTGGATAAATATGGAGCCAAGCAGGGATGTTTAACAAAGTACATTGTGGTCGGCCTGGGCCGTGGCTCAGCGGTCCAGGCAACTTGGCTGGTAATCCAGTCTGGCAGTGTGCCGCGGGTTCGACTCCCGATCCCGACGGCCTTTACTGCATGTCACCCCCCCATCTCTCTCCCCATTTACTGTCAGCCTACTGTCTGTCCCTCTATAAAAAATATAAAATAAAGGCGAAAGCCACAAAAAAAAGTATTATAAAGTATGTCTCACAGTCGGTCTCAGCTGACAAACTGTGCTGTCTTGTTACCTGGCAACTACCGACCTCTAGCACTAATATTTACATACACAATTATTATTTGAATACAGATTAAATAAAATGCATAATAAAGAAGAAAGAAATTCTAAAGTAAAGCCCAACACTTCCCTGGCCACTTTGTACTGTACATCAGCTGGCGGCCTAATCTCTATGGCTGCATTCACATGTGTGCAGTGCACATTTCTCCTGGAGGTAGACACCATAGTAGACCTAAAAGAGAGTGAAATGTATAATTTTCCAAATTAAAGCCCTGAGCACAGCAGGATGGTGGCAGATAAGACACATATCTCACAAGCCTGGATGTGTCATCGACATCTGAAGTTCCAGTCATTCATTATTCATAATAACCAATTATATACAGTCAATGTTCATATACTTCAGCACCTCGATCCCTGGGGGCTGTCGAGGTAATGCCCCCCCCTGAGTTGTGAGAGGACTTCAATGCACCCGGTCCCTGGGCAAGACCTACGCTGAAAAGACTATCATTTGTTTGGGCGGAAGTTGCGGGATTTTAGCGGAAGTATCGCCCAAGGAAATTACGTTGATGCTTTACAAATCAGTTTACATTCTCCGCGAATGACAAGTGTTGTGATTGGTCTGGAAAATATCGTATCCGGGGGAAATACATCTGACGGATGTTCCGGAGGATACATCCGCCGATAGCTTCTCTGCCTTACCGTGTGACCAGGCTTTTCTTTTCGCAGATAAGTAAGCCTGGGACCGAGGCTAACTAGCTTTTTGAGCGGTGCCTCCACTCCATTACGGAGCTATGTGTGTCTATATGTCCGTCCGTATGTCTGTCTTTGTGTCTGTATGTCCGAGCATGGAAAGCTGCAACACCTAAAGTGGCCAATACAGTAGAGTACACTACAGTATGAGCCCTGGCCCATTCCTGGGGCTCTGGATGTTCCGGGGACCCCCACACAGACCCACCCGGGGACCCCCACACGGACCCACCCGGGGACCCACCCGGGGACCCACCCGGGGACCCCCACATGGTAACTCTGTCATTTCTCGACCGTTTCGGACGTGCTGCAGCTCGCCGGAACCGGGCCGCCACCCTGGGTGCGTTTACTGGGGGTCTGGATGTTCCGGGGACCCCCGCACAATACACTACAGAGCACAGTAGAGTACAGTATAACTATAACAAAAAATGTATAGTTGCACCGCTCAGTTCACACAGGTGTGATTTTTCTGTGACAACGTGCATTTTCAGTAATCTATGTATACTGTACATTTGTATTCATAACATTCGTCCATGCTGTTCAGCTGATGTCTCATTCACCTGTGAAGAAACTTGCGCAAGCAGAGCGTGCAAGTCATGTTTTCAGTCAGGTGCTACGATGCGCGTGTCCGGGGCCAGCACATGTTATGACGTCATATGCTGGCCCCAAGCTGACCGTGCAGGTGTGTTTTTGTCATGCTACGAAGCATATGTCCCATGACGTGATGAAGATATGTCCCTTAGAATGCACGTGATATGATGTCATACGGACATACGGAAGCTGACCGTGCAGGTATGTTTTCCATGAATCGTGATGAAGATTATGTACCAATGCCAGGGTATAATTGGTTGACGATGGTGACGTAATGATGATATGTTTCAGTGTCAAGTACATAGGCATCAAACCACCCAACTGATCACATTATACCACTAACCACTCAGAAAACTACATATACATACATATAGACATGTACACATATATGGACATATGAGCATATGACGTGAATATATGTACCAATGCCAGGGTATAGTTGACGGTGACTTTTTTTCCTTCAGAAGCAAGGTACGTAGCAAATAGCTAAATCTAATAATTCAATATGTGAGACTAGGATTTTAAAGTTTATAGCGGTCTACAGCACTTGCACGCTCTGCTTGCGCACTAGTATGGCCATTTATGGCCTACTTGTGTGCAACAAGCAAGTAGGCACTCGACAGAGTGCAGTTCTAGTTGTAAATAGATTGACAGATACAGTAGCTACAGTGTTGACTACACTGTTTCTGTTGTTGAGTGCAGTGATTATGGCAAGCTGCATAAGGAATAGGTCTCCTAATGCTGACCAAGTGCATACAATAGCAAATAGAAAGAAGCAGCTTTCTGCATCTGTAGGCAGTCTGTTTTAGTTGTCTATTAAAAATCACAATTGTGTGAAGTGAGCGTTGCCTTTCATCACAATGCTGACGTCTGATGATGTCAACATGTCCAATCATGAGCACATTCTGTGGACGGAGACAAATACTAAATACTCAATAGGAGCATTTAGCATATGTTGATAGTCAACTTGCTGATGGTCAGAAGACTGCTCTACCTTCTGAGTCAGTTAAAGTGAATGTATGATTTGCATTTGCATTAAAAAGTTGACTGATGGTGCATTTACTTTAGTTTAATATTATTCAACAATTCTTGTACTGCTATGTATGTATGTACTGTATGTAACAAACGGTACAATTCCCTAAAATACACTCAGTGTACGATATTGTGTTTAATTATAGTTGTCCAGTGCTTATATTATTTGATTGGTATTCTATTAAATATTATTTGAATTAACATTTATTCAGATTGACAGTGATTGAACTTTGAACACACAACACTTAGGGAAAATAAATCACATTTTACTATGGTGTTTCATTGTTTCTCAATAGCTCTAAATAGCCTAGCATCCTAGTCACATGCATATATGAGAACCAAGGAAGGACTTGATTCCAGTGGCATCCCACGCTTCACATCTCGTGGTGTCTACATTATGACACCGTGGGATTTCTATAGAAGTGGCTTGGTGCTCTGCAGGTGTTCAAACAGAGTGTCATAAATTGCTACCCGGGAACGTGAAAAAGCTGCTGTTTTGGCGAGTTGGAAATGAGAATGTATTGCAAAATCCCACAAGACAAACACACAGACCATCCCACAGAAAGAAAGAAAGAAAGAAAGAAAGAAAGAAAGAAAGAAATAAAGAAAGACCTGCTCCCACTCTAAGCCCAACCACACTTAACTGAGAAGAATGGCTGCTTGCATAGGTGTAGACAGCAGATGGCAATGTTTCCTTTACTTACTTTTCTCTGTCTTAGCAGTATAAGGAGGGAAGAAGACAAAACCCCAGTGGGCAGTAGGTGGCAGTCTGGCTTCATTACACTGCTGGCTGGGTGATATAAAGATGCCCCAGGGGCTGCAGAGCTGACTGAATGGACCCACACCGACAGGGGAACGCCATAACCAGAGGAGGGCAGTCTTGCCATACTGTTCATTTGAACCTATAAATGGGGAGGGGGGGATGAATGGAGAGATTGGGGGTGTCAGAGGGTACAAACGGGAGAGGAGGAGAGGCTGGAGGTCAGACAGTGGTGGAGGTCAGGGTGTGGGAAAGACGGAGATGAAGTGGGTTGGAGGACGAGATGACCAGGAGACTCTGGCTTCATATGTTGACTGAGCGAGCGTCCAACATGGGCGGAGGGAGGGAGTGTCTTGGCTTGCGTCCCTGGCCATTAAATTACTTTAAATCGCAATTAAATGGTGTCATGCGATCATGTGTTTCCCGGTGCTGTTGTTTCAAGTTCATAGCTCTTTGCCAAAGTGGCATGCTTGATTAGCTGGTCGCTGTGATATTAATTTCTCATACCTCCTGTTCACATGTTGTGCATGCACAACCTCTCTCTCTCCTCACATACTGTAGTAGATGCAGGCATCCAGACTACAGCCTTTTCCCCCGAAGCAAGTTAATAAGCATGTGCATATAGCAATGGAGGAATGAGATTGGACAGCAAGAAAACAAAAGGTTAAAAGCAATCTGCTTGTTTTTCATGATGCGACTTGCATGAATTACTGTGCCCCCCAGCACCCATTTCCTTCCCAGGAATGAGACAGACTGGCAGTATTGTACAATTAACCGAGTGACCCCCTAATCATGTCATCTTTCAGTCTGTCTGTCTGTGTATCTCTTGACGGCAACACGCAAATCTGATCACTCACTCCGGCTGATCATCCAATGCGAAATATGATAATGGAAACCTAATGAAGTGTGTGAGATGCATTTTCTCCCCCTATTCCCTCATGCTAAACAGGGACACAGTTCCCCACTCAGAATCAAGTCACACAACAAGCTCCGCATAGGGGACTATAGTGCTGTGCACATTAGCGTGCATACTGTAGTGTCGATAAACAAGACACTCATATATCCCAATGTGCAGTCCTGAAAGTCTGGAGTTGCGTTCGAGTCCATATCATTTAACGCGCGCAGAATGCTGCGAAATGTAATTTTCCTGAAAATGTGCTCCTAAGAACAACAATAAACACGTACAGTACAGACCCGGCTTCCTGTTTGTGTGCAAGGCGTCTTAAAGCTGGCCATTAATTTTCATTAAGTGCTGTCAGTAAGGACCATTAACCAGGCTAGAGGATAATCACCTCCCCAGAGTGGTGACCCGCTTACCTGCAGGTAAGGGTTAACAGAAACAGACCACCTTCCATGTACCAACACAACACTCATACATACAGTACACCAGTGGTACTTAAGTACTGCACTTAAATACAATTTTGAGGTATTTGTACTTTACTTCAGTGTTTCCAATTTCCAATTATTTTACTTCTACTCCACTACATCTCGGATCCAAAAACCGGTATTGTACTTTTACTCCACTACATTTATTTGAAAACTTTAGTTTACTGTTACTTTGTAGATTTTGATTATTATTACAAAACATACATCAACCACATCAGACCTATAAGACAGTATATATATTTTCGCCATTTGACAATGCGTCGCATTGCGAGCTTGTAGATCTGCTATTTCATTTCATTGCCATTTCATTTGAAAACTTGAAATGGGACATTCTGCACAATGAGCACTTTTACTTACCAGACAGTGTGGCCTTGTGGTTAGAGTGTCTGCCCTGAAACTGGGAGGTCGGGGTTCGATCCCCGGCCGGGTCATACCAAAGACTGTAAAAATGTGACCCAATGCCTCCCTGCTTGGCACTCAGCATCAAAGGTTGGATTGGGGGGTTAGATCAACTAATCAAATGATTCCCGAGTGTGGCACGGCTGCGGCTCACCTCTCCAAGAGATGGGTCAAATGTGGAGAACAAATTTTACTGCCGTAACGTGTGTGACAAATCGTACGACTTTTTTTTAACTTAAGTAAAACAATTGAGTATTTTGTCCACCACTGCAGTACACCACATTGGGCTGTCTATAATAGGTCACTTTATATCAACAAAACAACAGCCAAAACACTACTGTGAGAGATCAAAAGGTCATCTACAACTTATGTAACAGTTAACTTTAGACGAAGATATTTGTCAGAAATAATAATAATAGTACCTTGAACACTAAATTTAGTGTTCAAGGCTTTGCTACAACAACGGTAGCCTCGGAAACCCAGACGTTTTATTTCCTGGAACAACAATGGCAACAACATATGAATACAAATGCACTGTAAAACACTGATTTCACATTTGGATTCATTTAGATTAATTACTTTAAAATGTATTATTCAACTGGCATTTTTCTGGCATAAGTTATTCCATTAACAACAACTACTTTATTCAACAGAAGCATACACAGAATTAGAATAAATAATGCTAACAGTGCAAACATATTTACAACAGACCATTATTACTGCAATTTTGTATTGTACGTACATATTCATGTTTGGTTAAAAACAACTGTCATCTGATTTTGCCCCATAGCACTGTAGTTGAAAGATAATACATTGTAAAACTTGACAATGAAACAGAAGACATTGTTTTAACAACCAACCTGCATGATAACAACAGGAAGGTGTGAGTTTGAAAAACACACAGACGCATGTATGCACGCACCCACGCACGGACAATCAAGATGAATGACAAACTTACTGTAACTCCTGCTTACTCCTGATCGCCGTACATACAGTATACAGTACATACTGGGCGGCGGTGGCTCAGGGGTAGAGTGGCTGGATGGGAACCGTGAGGTTGCCAGTTTGAACCCGGGCTCCCCCAGAGTTACTGTCGAAGTGTCCTTGAGCAAGACACTGAACCCCAAATTGCTCCCGATGTGCTAGTTTGTGCCTTGCATGGTTTCCGCTGCCATCGGTGTATGAATGTGTGTGTGAGTGGGTGAATGTAATGCACAATATCTGTAAAGCGCCTTGGACAAAGGCGCTATATAAATGCACCATTACCATTACCATTACCATACTGTACAACAATGTAAGTGTCAGAGAGACTGGGGTGCAATACAAGCACAACATTATCAGTATCCTGGTGTTTCAAACAGCAAGAAGTAAGAAGCATGGCAACACTATTGTCCGGCTCTATTCTACGGCGCCATACATAACGGACACTTACAGTGATTAGAATAATAGCCTACTTGACTTCCAGTATCTGCAGTGCATGGTGTTACAGAACATTCACTGTGGGCTGGATTTGAGGGATTAGAAGAGGCTCCCTACTCTCACTAGCCTATGCATGGATTATCCTGTGTATATGACATGCTTCCCGAGTCATTTGGCGACGGGTTGAAAAAAGAAAAGAAAAAAAAGAGGGGGTAAAAAAAAGGATTTCAGGATTATATGTTCTAAATCTGCTCTATCTGCCATATGGAGGCTATATCTATCCATTAAACATCACAGTGTCAGAAACACAGTGCTAGGGAGCAGCTGTTCACAGACGCACCAGCCAATTGGTTTGATACAGGTGAAGAGTGATATATGATTGCCTCGGCCCGAGCTATCACTCCGCCTGTCACAGGGCTTTGGCCTAGGGACACAGCAACCGTATTAGACCTTGATAGTTTTGCTCTCCGAGGGTTTGCGCTGATCTGCTGCCATCTCGGCCCTGCCGCCTGTTTTCCAGGTGTCGGCAGGGCGGAGGAGAGCAGAGGAGGACCCCCCCCCCCCCCCCACACACACACACACACACAACCTTTCTCCTCATGGGCATCCACCAATCTAATGAAGACGGGCCAGAGAGGGTTATATGTGCCGTCCCTTCCTGCCCTGGCTGTCCTTGTGGACAATTGTTACTGGCAGCAATCACTAGCAGCCAGTGGCCAAATCCCATTCACTGTCTGTGGGGAGGAGTGAAGAGGTGCAGAGTTAAATCGTGATTGTGACCCATATAGTATAAGTGTCCATTTGGTTGCACTTGTACACTGACTACAAATGGATACATGAACACTGAGGATTTTACTGTGTTCTCACACACACACACACACACACACACACACACACACACACACACACACACACACACACACACACACACACACACACACACACACACACACACACACACACACACACACACACACACACACACACACACACACACACACACACACACACACACCATCCTGACAGGCTGCCCTCAAGCGGAAAGCTCTACAGAGGGAGTTGCGGACAGCCCAGCGTATCGTGGGTGAGCTTTCCTCCCTCCCTCCTCCGACCAGGCAAGTGCTACCGAAGTATGCAAACCACCAGCTTTTGGAATAGTATTCCTGACACTTTTTTTCCTTGTATGACCATTTTAATCTTTAGTCTATATCACAGATGTAATTATTGCTTTTTAACAGCATAATTTGACTGATA
The DNA here is from genome assembly GCF_951216825.1 of Electrona antarctica. Lineage (NCBI taxonomy): Eukaryota > Metazoa > Chordata > Actinopteri > Myctophiformes > Myctophidae > Electrona > Electrona antarctica. Next base: position 16,448,137 of record NC_136797.1, read on the forward strand.
TTTTCCGTAATGGATTACTTTTCGGACACACCGACTTATTTGTGTGTTCCAAAGGTCAAATTAGCCTTTGTGATTTTGGGGGATAAACAATGACCTCAGGAACAGATATAGAATTAGTGTAATATCATATAGTAATATCACATATCCCAGGCCGGTTTTTCTTTTCTTGTAGTTACTGCATTTCAGATCCGCGGCCTAATTCATATTAATTTGAGGGGTCATTCTGTTCTAAAACAACATTAGATAATAACTTGATTTGACTGACCCTAGTCGGCCCTAGTAGCTTATTTTGGGCTTGATTTCATAGACCTAGTTGCTCGTTTTTCTGGCAAAATGTAGCAACTGGCTGTTGTGATGGTCCCTGCATCAACGGCCCTTAAGGCTGTTGTGATGGTCCCTGCATCAACGGCCCTTAAGGGGGTTCTGTTCTGTTGCCCAGTGGTTCCCAAACATTTTAGCTCAAGACCCAAAAGAGAAATTCGCAAATTCATGAATATAGCAGATCTACAAGCTCACAACGCCTGGCTTTGCGCCGCGTGGTGAGCTTGTACATTGTCTATTTTCACTTTTTTCACTCATTTCTTAAATTTGTTTGTTTGTCTGTTGTTTCATTTAAAAAAAATAATCAGATTATTTTTAGGAGGGGAAAGTCTTTTGGAATAATATTGTTTTTTTAAAAGGAGGAAAAGGCATGGGATTTTTGACTTGAGTCGTGACCCATAGAAAAGATTGTCTGTGACCCACAAATGGGTCCCGACCCACTGTTTGGGACGCAGTGTTATAGCCCGTCCCGTGCATGTTTTATTGAGACAGGAGATAATGAAGAGAGATTGGAAAAGAGAGGGCAGATGGCCGGGGCAGTCAAATGGAGCCCGGGCCCCATCATGTCACCAATCAAACCTACAGGTATGCGTGTGTGGTCCACACATAAAGTCATGGCGCCCCAGCCATGTTCTTTACACTGGTCAGTGATCCTAGAAATGATAGAGCCATATAATATACCCTGATAGTATACGGTGCAGGGTAATATCACTGTATCAAAGAATAATGCAACAGGAGTGTTTCACCATAATGTTAATTAAAGCAATTAATCATTATTCATTGTGAATGCATCTCGAGAGAAAGCTCATCACTGCCTATCATCATAATTACTTTCCATGCCTGTCTACGCTGTAAGTGTGTCATAAAACAACAAAAATAAACTAGAAAATAAATAAATAAATAAATAATAATAATAATAATTAATAATAATTTCTGCATATCTCCTGCATCTCTTCAAATAAATCTATGTATGGAAATGGAAGATACAAAGCTGCTCATTCCATTTTAACCCACTGAGAGACCCTAGGCCGATTCATGCTTTCCAATAGGCTACCCTACGTAGTTCTTTCAAGATTTTTCAGAAATTGCAGATGTACAAGCTCGCTGCGCGGCGAGAAGCGATGTGCTGTGAGCTTGTATTATATGACACGGATGTCGGATGCATTCATTATGCAATCGGACTTTCCTAAATGGGACATAGTGATTCACTGATTCACAGTTGTAAAATTAACATCTCAAGGGGATTATGAAAAAAAGAATGCAGGAACTAGACTGATTATCAAGGATTTGTGTTTTGCCTTCTGGACACAAACCCAAGGATACACGGTTTGTTTGTGAAACGTACATAATTTTGTGTGGTGCAGGTGGCTGTGTGTGTGTGTGTGTGCGTGCGTGCGTGCGTGCGTGCGTGCGTGCGTGCGTGCGTGCGTGCGTGCGTGCGTGCGTGCGTGCGTATATCTATGCATGAGAGAGAGAAAGAGAGAGAAAGAGAGAGAGAGAGGGAGAGAGAGGGAGAGTGAGTGAGTGAGAGAGATATGGATACGGATATGGACAACATGTTGCATAAATTAAATAGGCTTTAGTCCAAAAATAAACTTGGCGCGTGCACAAGCATGCGTGCATGTGTGTGTGCATCCATGCGTGAGAGAGAGAGAGAGAGAGAGAGAGAGAGAGAGAGAGAGAGCGAGAGAGAGAGAGAGAGAGAGAGAGAGAGAGAGAAAAGAATTATAAGAAATATAAAATAGGGCTGAAATGATTAACACTGTGCCGAGAATAACAATTGACTTTAGGGATATTTCACTTTCAAACATGTTTGAGGTCATTTTAACGTCTACTGTGATGTTTGTGAGCACCCCCGATATAGTTCTTAAAGGACCACTTCACCACTTTTCAACATCTCTTCATATAGTAGGTTCTCACTAATGTTCATGATAAAACACCACCATTTTTTCTTACTCAGTCTGTGTCTCATAGGAGGGCTTTGGGCAGTTCGGACACCCGTCCACCAGTGACATCATCATTAGGCAGATTTATTTTAAACAAGATTTGTTTTCAAATATATTTAGATTTTTATTATCGTGAGAACGATGGCTTCAACTTTTGCATTGCAACTTTTCAGGAAAAGAAAGCCTGCCGTTTATATTAGCTTGGATTCACCATCGATGATGTCACTGGTGGACGGGTTTCTGAACTGCCCACAGCCTTCCTATGAGACACAGACTGAGTAGGAAAAAATGGTGGTATTTTATCATGAACATTAGTTAGGACCAATTATAGGAAGAGAAGTTGAAAAGTGGTGAAGTGGTCCTTTAAGTTGACCCCACCATGAGGACGTAGAGTCTTCGTCCTACCCCCCCCCCCCCCCCCCTGCTGAAATATCCCTATTTAAATCTTACATTTGGACAGGACTGTATGGCTGTCATGCTCACCTGAAGAAATCCACTGGTGAGAAGAAAAATGCTAGATCAGAAAAAGGTCAGATTCCTGTGAGAAAGGGAGTCTCATAAGAACTGATAGCAGCTGGCTTATCACTAAGAGAAGGTCTACAATACATTGCCCTGACGTCAGGTCAGGAGTGGGAGTAAGTGGATGTCTTTCATTGACTCCATAAGTAAAACTACAAATCCCCTGACACCTGCCTTCAAAGAAGCTCAGTGCAAAGGAGTAACAAGGTCACACTCACACATAGGCCTAACACACGCACGCACGCACGCTATATTCGAGATTGGGTTCAGGCCCCCGTAGTTTGCGCTAGTGTTGCAAAGTCACAAAACAACTTGTGTTTCCAATATCTCAATTACCAAAATGGCTATTTTTTGGGATGAGTGCAAAAGACTTGGATAGCCTTCAACAAATACAACTTTTCTGAGTTATTCCCAGACTTGGCTGATATAGCTCCTTCCATCATAGAAATGTGCAGGTCCTTTGACTAAGCGAGGGCACTGCGATGAGAAAGCAAATTAAGAAGTTACATATATTTTTAAGACGGCTTGGTTTGGAGGCAGTGATGACAGCTCGTCTATCTTTAGGTTTAACTTGTTTAATGCATTGAGAGCGAGTTGTTGACAGGTGGCACTATATGTAGCAGCCACAAAGCTGCAAACAGGACCGTGGTTTAATAAATTAAGTGTTATTAAACCTTGGAAAAGCGTCAGTCATTTTAGATTTTAGCTATACTGTATATCTTCTCCGACGGGTGGAAACCTCATATGTCCAAAACTGTTACTTTTCAGGATTCAAATTCAAAATTAGCAGATTATACAAGCTCGAAACGCGGCGCGGTCTGTGGACCTGCTACTTCCGATGCTTTTGTAAGATGCTGTGAAACGATCAAGCATTCATTTACGAAAAATATGTAGATACAAGCAGCAACATTTTTCCACAAAACTATTAGGATTTAGAAGCCATTTGTAGAACCTCAGGTCAGGTATGGTAGAGTATGTTAATATAATATAACTAGCACAGCTGCAGGGGATGGAGGTGTTCTCCCCTACTCTTCTGCGGAGACATTTCGACTGGTGTCGGTATGTATAGGACACACCATACTGGTTGCCTGTTGAAACTCACAAGTCCTTGGTCTGTCTCTCTCACGCAAGCCCCCAGTGAGGCTCTCCAGCGTTGAAGCACTCGGCCCTACTGGTCAGAGGAGGGACTGCAGGCGGACCCGTGGAGTTATGACGAGGAAATCCTGTGCCGCTGGAGGGGCTCCGGTTCTCCGGTTCAGTCGCTATCCTTTTAATACTCTATGCTCTCACGCGGGAGACGGGTTTGAAGTCCTGTGTGTTGCAAGCAAAGTAATTGCAACTGTAACACACAAAAGATGTACAGATTTACTACTGTCGGTTTAAACAAATACTTTCTTGGTCAAGTTGTATGGCACAGTCCACACCACAGCTATACCGATGACAATGGTAAACGATATACAGTAATTATAGTTATAGTAATGTGCGGACTCACTCAGCCCTTTAACCTTGTTCCACCTTCATTTTTGGTTGATGAAATGTTGCAGAGTACAACATTGGTTTATAGAAGACCAAGCGTCATTATGTCTTATGTTAACGGTTTTCTGTCCGTGCAATCAACGACATTCTCCTGACGTCTCGCCGTGCCCCTCTCGTTCAACCACCACTTATGTAATGGTTTTTCCATGAGACGAGGATGCATCATCTAATCTTTCACACGCTCTATGCGCCACATTATGTTTAGACTGAATCACATCCATGCCCACCAACAACACAACATGCTTATCTTGTCTCAGCCAAATGCGGTGGGCTCTCATTTTACCGCAGCGTGCTTCATCAAAGATGCAATTTCTCACCTTGAGGTTTGTATTCTTCATTGGTCTTAAGGGAACATTAAAGCAGGCAGACCATAGAATTGCCTATTTCATGTGTACAGTTTGTTTTTTGTTTGAACAAGATGTAATGACACTGTCTGCTAGTTTCCAAGGTGATGGAAGAAGAGACCAAGGAGTGCGTGTGTGTGTCTGTGTGTGTGTGTGTGTGTGTGTGTGTGTGTGTGTGTGTGTGTGTGTGTGTGTGTGTCCATTGTCAGACATCGCTTTGTATTCCATGCCTTCATTTTCCTCTCTCCACTCTGCAGTTTTCTATCTCTGTCCTTGCTGCTGAGTGTGATAAGCTTGTTGTACCACAAGACAACGCCTGAGCCTGCTGCCCAATTGATGGTTTTAAATGCAAAACAGTTGTTGACAGCAACTTTATCTGTCAGAGATGTATTGTTGTGGCACTTCTGAGGGCCCACGCAGAGCTCCGTCATTAGGCATATCCGACATGCAGGACACAAAAGACTGCATGTCTGCATATTTCTAATTGCAACATTAGGTGCACACATAGAACAATATTTAGTAAAGCAAGGGATAATAATTTACATGAACACATTATTGCTACAGACGTAATGTGTTTTCCCCTTTCATTGTGTTCGTTTTAGTTCTAGCTGCAAAATGATTTGAAACTACAAAACAGCTATTGACTAACTGAAGGACAGAACTCTTAATTGAATATGCATCGTGCTCTAAGACAACAACAGAAAAACAAGCCCATTTTAAAAGATAACACAAGACTTGTGTGGTCTCCCTGGATAGCTTATTTACGGAATGACAGAAGTGGCAAAGATCCTTCCAAGGTCTGTGAGCCTGCTTATGAAAGCCTGAACAAACCAGACTACACAGATATTACTCAACGATTTGAAATGGTTTCTGCTGAGGGAGGAAACAGTGACATCTTATTTAAGCTCTGGAAGCTGTCAGGTCTATAAGGGTGCGACAAAGGCAAGATGGAGGCCCAGACAATCGATACCTCACTCAGTACGAAGCAATGGGCATTAAATGGTCCTCCCTTCTCCTTCTCTAGAAGAGGGCAAATTTAGCAATCTCCCCCTTCACATACATGCTCTCTTAGGCTAAAAATATATATATATAAAAAAAACAGACGGATGACTCATGATCCTGTTTTCTATCCTTTGATTTGTATTTTGTATCTATAAAATGATCTTGGCAAAGGTTATAGGCTAAGGGTCCGAATGCAATATGGATTTAGTGGGAAGGTTTTTTTTTTTTGCCTCCCTTTGAGGAGGAGTTTATGAGAAGAGATCTGGCAAATGGTTGTTGACAGGGCAGGGGGCATTCATCAAGGAAACAAGCCACTGGAGCACCGAGAGCAGAGTTAGGGCTGAAATGAATCTCATAGAAACAAATCTAATCTAAGCACCGCCAGAAAACCCATTTATAATGTTAAGATCACAACGTGAATCCACAGAGAGGAGTGCAGGGTATAGAGGGAGAAAGCAGAGGAGGAAGGGAGGGGGGAGAGAGAGAGGGAGAGCGATAGAGAATGGTGGATGGGGTTAAGGGCATTCAGAAACATAATGGCACAAATCGTTTGCTAGAAAATGAATATACAAACTTTTTGAGTTTGAGTATAGTCTGAAGAGGCATTTATTCTGCTGCAGTGTTGATACAATGATGAGGGATTTAGGATTCTCAGTAGAACTTTCCTTGTGCTGTTCATTTAGACGCTGGTAGCTGAAAACATTTCTGTGAAGCGCTAAATGGTTTGTGATTTTAAGCTGCAAACCTTAAAATGTCGAAATCACGACCAGATTAAGGTGCTCTAGTCTAGAATGATCAAAAATATATATATATATATATATTTATTAATTTATTCAAATCCCATTATTTTCAATTAAAAAAACATTCCTTGTTAGGACATATAGGACTTCTTAGGAAACAAGACATCAGGAAAAGAGGAACATACTTCACATACAGTAACATGGTAGTCACAAGCCTGATGTGCACCCGGCCATGCACCTCACCGCACGGGGACAGCAGATCCAAAGGCACACACTACCTGCCACAATCTGCCACAAACGTGGCGGCGCACGGAGAGCACTGCATGCACACATCCCCTCCCGTCCTCGCGTGCATCGATCCAGCCACAAACCAGGCTTCTGTGTCTCCTGTGTAACAAAACACATTGTTTTTTTTATAATGTTTTTTTTTTTGTGGCTTTCGCCTTTATTTAACTTTTTTCTTTTATGGAGGGACAGACAGTAGGCTGACAGGAAATGGGGAGAGAGATGGGGGAAGACATGCAGTAGGGGCCGTCGGGATCGGGAGTCGAACCCGCGGCACACTGCCAGACTGGATTACCAGACAAGGTGCCTGGTCCACTGAGCCATGGCCCAGGCCACAAAACACATTGTTGTTACTTAACCCAAATCACGCATTTAATCGTACAGTATAACAAGTAAAACTGTGCATTTTCAGTTGCACAGTCATTCGTTCCATTATGTAAATGTGTTTCAGTCTCTGCATCCATTGGGTTATAGTTACAGTGTCCTTGCAATTCAGTTATCATTTTCTTGGCAATCAGTATTGCCAAGTATCATTAATCTCTCATCTGTGCTGTACACATGATTGATTGCTTGCTTGATTGATTGATTGATTGATTGCTTGCTTGATTGATTACTTTATTAGTCAGAAAACAGTAGGCCTAAGACATTACATCTAAAAGGATAACACAAAAAAATCCTGTGGAAAAACATCCAACCCTAAGATGTTGCCAATGTCATCGTTAACACTTTCCCCAAAACTATTGAATTATTGAACACGGAGCAGTCCCAAAATATACTTATGCGTGTGGTTTCCAATTCTTCCACAGTCTCTCCAACATAGGGCTGCAGATGATGTTTTCCTTGGGCGATACTTCCGCTAAAATCCCGCAACTTCCGCCCAAACAAATGATAGCCTCTACAGCGTAGGTCTTGCCCAGGGTGGATAGGGGTAGATTGACTGCCGAAGCACGGTGGTCTCTGGCAGCCTGTCATCGTCTCCATACAATCACACATCAGATTGAACAGAATGGGCAAACAATAAATGGAAAATGTTTTGGATCCTTCACTCGGATCACATTTAATTGCATTTCACAGTCAAGAAATGAATGCAACCCAATAATTAGACTGACTGAAGTTTCATTCAGGGAATATAGTGAAATTGAATAAATCTCAGAATGCAACAGTGGCACTGGTTGCTCACCAGGAGAGATTGAGAGTCTCAATCTTGAGACAGCCTGTGTACTGCAATTTATCTTTGCTCCCCCCCCCCTTCTTCTTTCCGTTCTTGCTCTATTCCGTTGACAACAGGCAATCATCTAAGACCCTGTTTAGACTGAGACGATCCGCAGTCAAACCGCATAACTTTTGTATCGTTTTGCCCTTTCATCTACCGTACACACTGCTGACCAAAACGTTGAATGAATCCGTTCATTTTTTAAACCGGGTCCCAGAGTGGATAAATATGAAACCGCAACTTTTGCGCCACTGTGTGGACGTCCGAATCCGCATATTTCCTGAACCGATGACGCAAGAGCCCACATGTGTTTTAAGACGCATGCGCCACCCCCGAACAATAATAAACAAAGATGGCAGCAAGTGGACATGGGAATAGCATTCTCCTGTCTGTTTTTGTTTACATCGGAGTGGTTGCAGTGTTGCCAGATTGTGTGAGAGAAATAAGCAACCAGGTCTATGAAAACAACCCCAAAATCGACCAGCTTATTTGAGAATAGTGCAGTTCTACAAGTTTGCGTCGTGATGCGACGTGTTGTGAGCTTGTTGATCTGATATTTAAAAATATATATCATGGAAAACAAATGTGGAATATTTTTTAAACAGAACAACAAACGAACTTCTGATTGACCAGATGACAATACATATATTTTTTTATTATCTCTTTTCTCTTACTGTAGATAACCAAGTGTTGTAATTAGAATACTTGTTGTATTTTTATATAGTCCAATCATGTATTTAGGAAAATCTATACAATCATGTCCTGAATGTTTTATTGTAGTCTATCTTGTAGCCTCTATAGAGCGTCGCAGTCCTGCCCCCTACCAGGGCCCAGGAAATTATTCTCCGTTCATTTTCCTCATAGACATTTCAAAAAGTATTTATTTAAAGACGTTTACGCCGCGGACAAAGCCAACTCGAGTCGTGACAAATCATGACAACAAAAAAAAAAATTGGGCCAAACAAATAATTAGAAAGAAGAAAAAAACGGCAGGTTACAACACTTTTTTTGTTGTTTTTCTTCTTTGTAATTATTTGTTTGGTCCAAAATATTGTGTTTGTTGTCATGAGTTGTCACGACTCGAGCTGGCTTTGTCCGTGGCGTAACAGTCTTTAAATAAATACTTTTTGAAATGTCTATGGGAAAAATGCATTGGGAATCATTTCCTGGGCCTGGCGTCGTCATGAAAGAGGGCGGGACTGCGACGCTCTATAGGTAGCCCATTGGGCTACTTGCCTCATCCAGGCACTTTCCCTTTTCTGTATTTTTGTATTTGTTTCATTATTTAGTTTATATAATATGCTAAATAAAATAAAATAAAATCATAGGAAACAAGACCAAATAATCAACTATACACTTTTGATTGCCCGTGACCTTGTTTGTGTTTTTTTAAATAGTATATTGTTTGATTATTTTTTTGATAGTTTGCTTATAATCGTGCTTTCATTGTCTGTAATTTTCTTCTGCTGTCTATCTGTGGTGTTGATGAAATGTCTGTACAGCACTTTGGTACAATGGAAATTGTTTTTAAATGTGCTTTATAAATAAAGGTGATTTGATTTGATTTGAACAAGCCAAAAAAGAAGCCCAAAGTCGCTTATAATAAACAGACATGGCAACACTGGCATCATGTCTACTTCTCTCTTTTTGGGGCTTTGTGCCAGCTAGTGCTACAGCACCACCTACAGTCTGGTCATATATACTACAGGCGCATTCAGGGCCATGTGCCGTTTTGGTTGTTGTAGGTTAATTGATAGGTTAATTGATTCGATTAAGTGTATACGGTAAACTTTTTGACACCGACTCAGTGATATCTTTTGAAACGGGGTCTAATACTCCGTGATTATGTCCTCGTGAGTGCAGGCTTGAGCGCCTCGCGGTCGACTTAACAGCTGTTTTCACTTCAGAGGGCCAAGACCACCTCGGGCAGCTCCACCATGAGCTCTCCCAGGCCAAACGTGGAGCTCTACCCTAGTTCTCCCTGTGTAATCCCAGATCAAAGGTCCCAGGGAAACGGGAATGGATTCTCCGCTCTAACAAGCACACTTCCTCCGATTGGGGGAAATTGAAGCCATTTTTCTTTATCTTCCTTCTGCAGGTCAGTTCCCTCCTGGCTATACCTTGCCACGATAGTGCCGGGCCGGGCTCTGCGCAGAACACAGCAGATAGGACCCAACGTCGTTTGATGTCTGTTTCCAACCCCCGGTTTCCACGCTACCCAGAGCAACAACGGATGATATAGGAAAAGTAATGGCTCCCGCAAAGTATGCATCAAGTTCCCAACAGAATGAGGTCTCATACAATTCCTCGCTATGATTTTGAATGAAGTATGAACACCTAAATGATACGTGTTTGGAACCTAATTCCGTCTGTCAATTTTGATACCACAATTTGTGGATTAATTTTCATAGATCATTCTCAGGAGGAGTAGGCTTAGTCTATCCATAGATCCGTCTGTCCATCTGTCCATCCATTCAACTCCCCATCCATTCATTTGTCTGTCCTTCCACCCACCCACCCATCCATCATGAAAAGATAATTATACAAAGAAAGAAAGCTTGTTGTTGATAGAGGGGAAGTGAGAAGGGGAGATCAGAGAATGGGAATCTGGCCCATGACCAGACAAAGTCTGTGATTTCATACCCTGGAGTCTTTGAAAACCAGAGGGGTTGACTGGCAGCCAGATCTGAAGGGCTGGGAGGAATATGAGGACAAAAAGAAACGCAACAGGACACATCCAATGGGTCAGACAAATATTAAAGGCAAACCGACTCAATAAGACATCAGTCAAATTCCTCATGTTTCATGCAGCCCCAAACCAGTCAAATATTAAAAAAAAGAAGAAAAAACGGTGTCGACAACGCTTTGAAGTATGCTCATATTGCAGTAGGGAAACTATGCATGAACTCTAATTTGAAAATTATAGACATGCTCGCACAGTCACACACGCAGAAAGGAGAAAATAAAAGACACAGAGAGTGTTAATTATTCAGGGGGTTACGGCTGGGGGCTGCGGGCGAACCCCCAGCTGATAATGGCTGATAATCTGCTTTGTCTAATAAATGTGTTTACTGGATTTGAAAGTCTGCACAAGGTTGTTTGCGGGAATCCAGGCCTCATTATACCAAAATGGGAATTTTCTGCCTTCATTATAACAGGTGGTATACAACCATGTGACTGCAAATAGCTCTGAGACACACTTACCTATATAGCATGGAAGCTATACGTCTTATGTCCTCTCACAACAGATAGAGGTAACTACAACGGGGACACCACATTGTTTTTACTTTTACAGTAAAAGTACCAATACTGCGATGTAGAAATACTTAAAAGTGCCAAAAGTAGAAAGTACTCATTATGGATAATGTTGTAGATCAGCGCAGTGCGCGCACAACATGCAAAATATGCGGGGCTCGCTTGATTTCAGTCATTTCACAATCTCCACATTTTCAGCATAACGTTTATAAAGTCATCGGGGCCCTCATTCATTCGTTCACATTCACACAGAGAAGCATGGTGGCAGGGACGTGCTGGCCATTGGGAAATTCGGGACAACTCCCGAACGGCCGGTCCAGTCCAGGCCGGTCTGGGCCAGCCGTTTTTTTTTTTGTATTAATAAAATAGAGGGCCTCCGCAACTCCACTTCCCGGGCTGAATTATGGGCCCACCACGTCCCTGCATGGTGGTGTGGTGAAAAGCTGGACAGGAGCGCCTGTCTCTCTCTCTCTCTCTGGTGCGGTGAATAAACAGCATGCGGTGTGTGTGTGTGTGTGTGCGCGTACGCCGCGCTGCTTCTGCATCGGCTCTGTTTTCATCAGCTCGACAGCTCGTCATCATAGCTGTTATTTTGCATGGCTGTTTTGTGAACACATACCGGTACAACACGACTCACCCACCCAGGTGATGGCAATACTAATCACTGTAGTCTTACCGTACATTGCATCAAAACTTCTGTCGAACGGGACGGTCGTTAAAGTTGATAGCTGTTTCAACTTTCTCCCTCGTATTTCTACTTTATTGAAATAATGTCATCCACATTGCATAGCCTATACTGCAGGCTTTGTTGACTAGATTTAGAAGACATTTTCAAGCTCTGGCTCTTGATCGATTATTTATATGGAGAAACAACGGCGTCAACTCCTGGAGTGCTTGAGGGCTGAAGCACCCACTGACACAATAGTAAGCCAAATAGCACCCACTGACTGAAGGCTGAAGCTCCCCTCCCCCTGGTCATTAATTGTCACGTAGGAACACACCTTTACCTGTTCACAGAACAGGTATTCAAATGCTAACAGCAACACCGCCGGGTAATCTCCACACTGACTTGAGACTTGACAAACAGAGCCATCTCAGCCAAAATATCCCAAAACAATGTCCGGGGAACAGAACTGTTCCTTTTCCTCAGCAGTGGCTGTAATTGGGTCAAGGATCTTGCTTTCGTGAGCAATGGTGTACGAGATTGGTAATAAATTGGTCAAATCATGACATTGTTAGACCATCTGGGGGAAATAAATAAATCTGTGTCGTCGTCGTCGTCCCACGCAATTCTAGCCTACCTAAAGGTAAAATCCACCCACCGCCTATGGCTGAAACAATTTAATTATTTATTGTTGATCATTGATCATGCTGAAATGTTGAAACAAGATGATGAAACAATTTAATGTACGTTCGTTGTGAACTGAAAGCGCACCACTGTGTTTATTAGCAAACTGTAAATAAAGTAGGCTGTTTTCCCCTGCTGCGGCGGGGGGAGGGGGGGGGGGAGCTGGGGGTTCATTATAAGAACCTTCCGCCACTGTGGAGAAATCATTTAACATGCATCTATGTGATGGGTGACAGGACAGCTTGCCCAATGTCCTCGCAGAGTGGAGTGGGTGGGGCTTAGTGAAGGGCTTAATATGATGTCTGTTTTGCAATGGCTCTCTCCACTAGGACCTTAGAGTGAAGACTAGGACCCCTAAATGAATATGTAGCCTATTTGACTGTGAAATATATTTTGTGTGAGCTTGCACCCTGAGGGTGCGTGTTATGTAAACACAAACATTGTCCTAACACAAACATTAAATGCCATTGATAATGAATGGCAAGCCACTTTTGACAGGATGAAAAATTTGGGACTTAATTTCTTTGTAGGCATTTTGAAAAGCATTTTGTACTTTTTACTTGTACTTTGTACTTACTTTTATACTTAAGTACATTTTAAAACCAAGTACTTTTGATACTTAAGTACATTTAATGTGAGCTACTTTTATACTTTTACTTAAAGGGGAATATCACTCATTTTCAACATTACCATGTCATTAATATACCTTAGAGCTGTTGTGTGGAAACAATAAAAAGTCCCCCTATTCTGTGTTTCCTAGAACTGGAGGTCTGAAAAAAATCATTAACATGGTGAATCACATCTTGATGACATCATCAAGATGTGATTCACCATGTTAATGATTTTTTTTTCAGACCTCCAGTTCTAGGAAACACAGAATAGGGGGACTTTTTTTTATTATTTCCAACAGCTCAAAGGTATATTAACAAGTAAGACGCGCAAACGCGGGAAGCGAACGCAGCTCGTAAATTGCAATAACAACAATTAGAATAAATTACGTACTTTTTAAGGGTTTTTTTAAGTTAAGTTTTTTTAAATTAAATGTTTTTTCAAGTTTTTTTTAGTGTGTGTATGTGTGCGTGCGTGCGTGTTTCTTTTTTAGGTTTTGTTTTTTTAAAGTTTTTTGTTTAATTTTTTTTTTAAGTTAAGTTTTTTTTTAAGTTAAGTTTTTTGTGTGTGTGCGTTTTTCCTTTTTAAGTTTTTTTTTTAAGTTAAGTTTTTTTTTAAGGTAAGTTTTTTTTTAAGTTAAGTTTTTTGTGTGTGCGTTTTTCCTTTTTAAGTTTTTTTTTTAAGTTAAGTTTTTTTTTAAGTTAAGTTTTTTTTAAGTTAAGTGTTTTGTGTGTGTGCGTTTTTCCTTTTTAAGTTTTTTTTTTAAGTTACGTTTTTTTTAAGTTAAGTTTTTTTTTAAGTTAAGTTTTTTTTTAAGTTAAGTTTTTTGTGTGTGTGTGTGTGTGTGCGTGCGTGCGTGCGTGTGTGTGTGTGTGTGTGTGCGTGCGTGCATGTGTGTGTGTGTGTTTTTGTGTGTGATACAGCTGCGCCCTCTGGTGGTGGGCGGGTGGTGTTACAGCGTGACACACACACACACACACAGACACACACACAGACACACAGACGTGATCTGCTGGGTCTCATAGTAAATGCTCACTGCGTTCGCAATGACATAGTAAAATGTTGAAAATGAGTGGAATGCCCCTTTAAGTAATTTTCTAATTGGTTACTTTTACTTTTACTTAAGTAACATAGAATAACTGTACTTTTACTCAAGTAAAATATTTTTGTACTTTTTCCACCACTGTGCGGTTTAGCCAATGAGAAAGCCATGGCAACTGGACTAGCACAGCGACGTCAGCCAATGTGAAAACCAGCTGGACTAGACTACTAGAGGACTAGCTTGCACATCGATGATAGACTCGGCTTGCTAGCTATGTCATAGCAGCTGGCAAAAACCTCATAATTGTACTTGAGTACAGTACTTGTTACGTTACACCACTGTGCCTAGTGTTCGTACACGTCTCTCGCGTGGGAAACAAACACCTGAAAGGGAGCTATTGGACGTAAGAGCTTCAGGCAGGGCTACTCGTCAGCCTGTAGGTGTCCTAGCTGACACCAGGGTCTTCGATGGAAGAGAAAACGGAGAACACATGCAGATGTGCTATAGTTAAATCAGATTAACATACATACTCGACAGTATCACGCAGTCTAGACTGGTTAAAATAATACTTTATTCATTAAACCATGTTCCGGATTGCAACTTTAAGGATTAATTGGCCTCTATTAGAGAAGGAATCCTAGCATATCGGAGTGCCAATTTAGCTAATAACTGTGATGCATGTAGCTTTTCAGCTACTCTGTCGCCCATTCATTAGGCACATCAACCAAGGCCATGCTCCCAAACAGTCATGGCTGTGATTCGTTAGCCTATATAGTCCGGCAGCCGACAGGCTTCTTTTGTTTAAAGTGGGAAATTTGGTATATCGTCGTATATATTGGCCTAAAATATTGTCTATGTGTGACTGGTGCTGGCAAAAGGGCCCTCATTTCGACCAGAGTAATTTTTCTGTTTTCTTTTTTTTTTTTTTTTACAGATTGTGACCATTTTAAAATGATTGTACCATAATACCCAAAGCTGAGGAACATACATTCATGAATCCACTTGCTGACCGGCTGTCGGCATTGAGCAATTTCTTTAATAGGGATTTATATGTGACCATACCATTAACATCCTATATAAAAGGTAAGATTTTCACATTTTCATTATGCTTTATGTAGCATGTGACATGTCGAACTAGGGGGTTTTCATTATTCTGAATCCATTTCAAGGATTAGTTTTGCACAAAAAACACTCACAAAAAACACAATCCTTCCTTCCTTCCTTCCAGTTGCATGGAATACCCTTTGGGAGCTAGTACACATGAACAGAGATTCAGTAGCATAATGTATCTAAATGTATTTCCATGCATTGACCTCTCTGACCCTCACTTAGAGCAAATGAGCCATGTCAAAACAAATTAGTTTGTCCCATGCCAGCTGCATGATAATGTTGAATCAAGCTACCATTAGTGTTATCTTATAGGCGTCATGTGGAATAGCTGTGGAAACGGTCTCACTATCTCGTCTCGTTGTGACAAATAGCACACAGAGGACGTACAGCGCTTAAACGAGACATTTCATCCAATGCCATTCTTCCATATATATGTTGTGTACTCTTCTTCCAGCCTGCTGACAGCTAGCTACTGTACAACCCCAGATGAGTGGCAAATCAATACCTTCATTTGGATGAGCAACATTGCTTTGGAGTCAAGGCTGTTTCTCTGCCCTGCTGCGTAGGAGGACAACAACAACAACCAGTGGTGGGAAAGGTACTATTTAGTTACAAAAATTTCCCATTCACACGTTTTCAAAAAATCTTTTGAAAATAGCAGATCGACAAATAAAATGGTAAAATGGTATTTATATAGCGCCTTTATCCAAGGCGCTTTACAGAGATTGTGCATTACATTCACCCATTCACACACACATTCATACACCGATGGCAGCGGAAACCATGCAAGGCACCAACTAGCACATCGGGAGCAATTAGGGGTTCAGTGTCTTGCTCAAGGACACTTCGACAGTAACTCTGGGGGAGCCCGGGTTCGAACTGGCAACCTTACGGTTACCATCCAGACACTCTACCCCTGAGCCACCGCCGCCCAATCTCACAATGTGTCGCATTGTGACACATTGTGAGCCCTGACAATTGTAAAAGCCCTGACAATTGGAAATACTAAAGTATTAAAGTAAAGATACCTCAAACAGACCCATAAGAGGCCCGTAAAAGGTCCATATGGTCTCTATACAGTATAGGTTTCTTATTAGCTGGGGACCACCTGGAACCCCAAGCTGAGAACCAGTGCTATACTAAATACACAGTGCATATTAATTGAAAGGCATCACTTTCAGCCCACTGACAGAGGAACTGTTCGAGCATTGCGGATAAGAGGATTAAAATCTGTGGTGTAGCACAATTATTTATTCTCACTGTAACGCTGGAGAGTTTTTCTTTCAACTGAGCTGCTGGAATAAAGAAATGAATTATCATACAATGTCTATATGCCTTGGGTTAAATAGTAGCCTCGCTTGCTCTTGTGATTGCAGGGAATGAATGGATGAATGAGCAAATTAATCAATAGATCGGCCTGGGCTGAGCGGTTCAGGCACCTGGGCCGGTGGTCCTACCTGACGGCGTGTCGCGGGTTCGAGTCCCGAGCCCGTCGGCCTTTGCTGCGTGTCTCCCCCCCACCCATCTCTCGCCCCCTTTCCTGTCCAAAAATTACTGTACCCTATCAATTAAGGCAAAAGCAAAAACAAAGAGTCAATAAATCAACCACTTACCTACTCTAGTACCAACCAACTACCTCCGAGTACCTATACCTACCCAAACCTTACCCACCTACCTAATGTATCTATACCGACCCAAACCTTACCCACCTACCTAATGTATCTATACCTACCCAAACCTTACCTACCCACCCACCTACCTAATGTATCTATACCTACCCAAACCTTACCTACCCACCCACCTACCTAATATATCTATACCTACCCAAACCTTTCCCACCCACCCACCTACCTAATGTATCTATACCTACCCAAACCTTACCTACCCACCCACCTACCTAATGTATCTATACCTACCCAAACCTTACCTACCCACCCACCTAATGTACCTATACCTACCCAAACCTTACCCACCCGCCTACCTAATGTATCTATACCTACCCAAACCTTACCTACCCACCCACCTACCTAATGTATCTATACCTACCCAAACCTTACCCACCTACCTACCTAATGTATCTATACCTACCCAAACCTTACCCACCCACCTACCTAATGTATCTATACCTACCCAAACCTTACCTACCCACCCACCTACCTAATGTATCTATACCTACCCAAACCTTACCTACCCACCCACCTACCTAATGTATCTATACCTACCCAAACCTTACCCACCCACCCACCTACCTAATGTATCTATACCTACCCAAACCTTACCCACCCACCCACCTACCTAATGTATCTATACCTACCCAAACCTTACCCACCCACCCACCTACCTAATGTATCTATACCTACCCAAACCTTACCCACCCACCCACCTACCTAATGTACCTATACCTACCCAAACCTTACCTACCCACCCACCTACCTAATGTATCTATACCTACCCACACCTTACCCACCCACCCACCTACCTAATGTATCTATACCTACCCAAACTTTACCTACCCACCCACCTACCTAATGTATCTATACCTACCTAATGTGTCATTGCTCTAAGATGTACACAAAACACGTCATTCTGATGCACAGCTGTAGTCTAACTCCGGCTCCAATCAGTCTCACTCTGCCAGTGGCCTTAGCACTTTGACGGTTGAAATAGATGGACTGGAATGCTGCAAGGAAATGAAATTGAAAACCACGAGGAAATGGAATGGAATAATACTATGAGGAAATTGAATTGAAAGCCACGAGGAGATGTACGGTAATGGGAGACTAAGAGGAAATGGAACAGGGTTCACTTAAAGTCTTAAACAGTGTGTACGGTGGTCCGTAATATTGACCCTTACATGAACACAGTATTTCACTGTATACACTCTATGTTATCCTTAGTGTTAACCTAATTCTGAAGAGTAGACAAATAAGGATCCATCCATGTACACTTGTTAAATGAACATCAGGATGTTTCCTGTGTAATAACCGGAGGTCTCATTAGAGGACATCTGGTTAACACTACTTTACTGCATGTGTCTAGCAGTTGATGCTAATCAACACATTTTAGACTCATGTCACTGCACTCAAGTTAGGCTAATCAGATTGGGTTCAGTTCACCATCAGTTTAACGATTCAAAATATATGTTGGAAATGTTATAGGCTACTATACTTTCGTGCATGCGTTTCAGCGCACGCGTTTCAGCTAGTCGACTAGTTGTTTAACTACCTATTATGTGAAAAATAAAAAAAAATATTATTATTATTTTTTTTGAAAATAAATATTTGTACATTGAAAAACTGTGTACATGGTGACTATAACTATAATCTAACTGATCTTGAGGCCTACAAAATCGGGAAAACTAGTCAACTAGTACCATCAAGGTCGACTAGTGGATTTACTAGTCGACTAGTAAACTAGTCGACTAGTTGCTTAATGCCCTAACACACACACACACACACACACACACACACACGTCTTATATGTTGGGTGTTTATCAGGGCTGGTCCAAGACCTCCATTCTCTCCCTGCTGTGGTTAGAAAGACGGATTGCGGAAGCTGGAGAACATAGGATGACAGTCCAGCTGGCAAAAATTGGATAAGAAACAAGCTTTTCATCCGGGGAGTGAGTAATCGCGGACGGAACTCACCAGAATGAAGAGACATGACCAAGTGTGCTGCACCTGATACAATGAGGCCGAGTCCAGCCACGACGGTGGTGTGGAGAGAGAGAGTAATGACAGAGTAACTCAACCCAGTATGAGTCAAAGTTTACTCATTGTAAAAGTGAAAGGTGCTAGGACAAATTTGTATTTGAGCTAAAGTACTTTTAAAAATACTTGAATGTGTGTTAAGTAATATTTTGGGGTCAAAACAAAAAGTTTAAAGCACTATATTCTGATTGTAAGCATTGCTATACGTCATTCCAATCCAACGCACAGACCACCATTGGCGTAAATATATACGTAATTTGGTGTTTTCAGTATTTACGATAGAGGGCGCTCTTCCACAGCCTTGTGAGTTAACCTACAGTATAGGACTTCTGGATCATAGGACACCTCGACAAAACAGATCCAAGCCGGTTTATTATAATACTAAAGGATTTATGATCTGCTTTCTGTTCCCAGACAGCGTTTTTTGGTGAAGACAAGCTACTGTATATTCAACTGCCAATAACTAAAGAGCGGAACATTGTATATTTGCACTTCTGTGTACATATCGTGATGTGTATGTCATATATTGACCTACAATTCAGGACAAGGCTTCCATTATACATTTTGTTTGAGAAAAAAAAAAGTCCTGTAGTTTAAATGATGCGCAGATAACACGATGTCAGCATTGTTGGAAAAACGTTGAGGTCATCAATTTCCCTTTTTCCCCCCTCTATTTCATCAGCGGTGTCATGCATTGACTGACAAGGACATCTTGTATAGTATAGTGACAACGGTGTTGCCCTGTGCAAAAGCATCAACCGACCTGACCTTGAGTGCATGGTGGGGCTTCACGTCTATGCCACAATATGTGATGTGTGTTTCTTTGTCCTGAAGTGGCCTGAGGGAAAGAGTGACAGCTTGTCCCCGACCTGACAACTGCCACAGATAGATGTTTATAACTTAGCGAGTAAGAAACCTTGCACACACACGGTCAAACGCCACCGCAGCAACACGGGCCAGACAGTTGTTGATCACGCTGCTAGTCAGTGGTGAACAAAAGTACTCAGTACTACAATGTAGAAATACGTAAAAGTCCGGAATTCAAAATGTATTTGAGTAAAAGTACAATAGTATTCACACCAGAATGTATTTAAGTACCAAAAGTAAAAGTACTCATTATGCATATGAAATGTCCCATTTCATGTATTCAAATGTATAAAAATCATTTGAAAATATAGCTGATCTACAAGCTCACAATGTGTTGCATCGCGATGCATCATGAGCTTGTAGATCGGTTATTTTCAACTGGCTGAAAGGTATCTAGGGCTGAAGTGGGTAATTAAGCAATATTACACGAGAGGGTGTGCGTTACTGTCATTAATGGCACGCCTGCGTTGCTGCAAGAACGAGCCGAAGGCGAGTTCTGTAAGCAGCGCAAAAGTATATATTATATACATAACTCAAGAAATGGCATATTTAATGATTACAAAATGGGACCACGTGATATGAATATGAACAGCAAATGAACATGGATAAAAGCAGATACGACCTGTTATATCGCAAACCTATCGATTCACTCCATATCAGTCCGTTGGTCAGGGCGCCCCTTGAAGTGCAGGGCCAGCGCTGTCATGTCTGTCCTGGAGAGCTCTGGGGCTCTTATCTCTTACAGGGCACTATATTAAACGGACCTGCGCTGTGGCCTTGTGTTTCAATTGGCTCATGCACAGCCAGCCACGGTGCTGAACACTCTTATAAGTAATGGTTAAAAGGTCTACTTTATCTCATCAATACCAGTCGTGAATTATTCCTTCTCGTCCCTGATGTCTCTCTCTCTCTCGCACGCGCGCATGCACACGCACACGCGCACGCGCGCGCGCACACGCACGCGCGCGCGCACGCGCACGCGCGCGCGCACACGCACGCGCGCGCGCACACGCACGCGCGCGCGCACACGCACGCGCGCGCGCACACGCACGCGCGCGCACACACACACACACACACACACACACACACACACACACACACACACACACACACACACACACACACACACACACACACACACACACACACACACACACACACACACACACACACACACACACACACACACACACACACACACCTGCTATACCCTTTTTTTCTTTTTTTAAAAGATATTTTTTTTGCGGCTTACGCCTTTTATTGGTTTTTGAAGGGACAGACAGTAGGCTGACAGGAAACGGGAGAGAGATGGGGGAAGACATGCAGTAAAGGCCGTGTCGGGCTCGGGAGTCGAACCCGCGGCACACTGCGACTGGATTACCAGTCGGGTGCCCAGACGGTTACGCCACCGCCTGGGCCCTGCTATACCCTTTGAGTTGATTCATAGACTGAGCCCTGCAGGTGTGATAAGAGCGTTATGGCAGCATGCAGCACGTACGGAGCCCTTGCTGTGGGACATATAGACCACCTATGGTTGTGAAGAGGAAATTACAGCTTGTTGTACAATTTACGGCCAATGGTAGTTCAGAGATGAAAGGCTTGTCTCTGAAAGTTTCTATCCCTTGGCCAGTTGGGAAGATTTGAGGAGAAAGTGAGCATTTCCAGTTAGCTGGCTACCATTAAAAAAACATGCCCTGGCGATTCTGTGAAACTAAATGAAAACTCAGTGTCAGGCTACATTTCCAGGGGTGTTTTCTTAATAACTTCTTAAGCCCTATATAATTCTTAGGACACATATTGAAAATAATCTACCGTACAAGCTTGTAGATATGGACACATTTTGACAAATCTGCCTAAAATATTGACACTAAGGGTTGAAATGGTTAGTTGTATATTATTATAATTCAATTGTTAAATTGTGATATTATTATCAAACATAAATAATCACTGCTATAAAACATTATCAGTCTGCATTTCCCAAAAAGGAAATGCATGTATTTAATGTCCCTGTCCAGAAGCAGGGCTAAAACCAGCCATCAAAATCAAAGGCATGGAATTCCCCCCCTTTCTTCCCCCAGCAAATCCTAACCTTGAATCTATTATTCAGCATGCCCTTGAGCAGGGCACTTAATCCCACAGTTACTCCAAGTAGCGGTGCTCAGTGGACAAAAGTAGAACACCTTCAGAAATCAAATGTTTTATGTGCGTAGCAGTGTATGGTCGTGAATAACAGGGCAGTACCGGAGAAGGAAAAGGAAAAGCATGCACACTCAGCAACACCAACCCCTGGACTGCAAGCATGCCATTGCATCGTTTGCACTGTTCCATTTGACAAATGACCTTGAACTTCGATAAAATGATGCTCCCAGTACTAGTGACAAGTATAGGCCAGTGATTCTAAACCTTCAGTTTAGGCATGGACTTTTTGCTATTTTGAAAGGGCCCTCTGTGTTTATTTAATTCTGAGAGCATATACAAATGGAACCAAATGCTCCTATTAGGGTCCATTTTGGAACTGATGTTGAGATTCATTAATGTGATCTGCAAAAACGCAAACTGTTCATTGGGTGTCAATCCTGTGTCAGGATGTATACAGGAAATGAAATACCTCCTCACTCCACGTACGTTTGATAATTAGGTTTGTTTCTTTTTGTTTTGTTTCACGGTCTATTCAGGGATTTCCGTTATGTAATGTATAACTAGGACGCAGCAGAAATATAACACATAGAAGCACTTTGCATTTGTATAATATACTGTACAGGCCAGGGAGCAAGTGTAGCGAGAGAGAGAGAGAGAGAAAGAGAGAGCGAGTGAGACCACGTGAATGTGTGTGTGTGTGTGTGTGTGTGTGTGTGTGTGTTGCTACACTGAGTAGGTGGAGATACTGTGTTATTTGCAGGATGTGTATAGGACCCGCATCACACACATAACACGCGTATGTGTGTGAAAACTGTCAGCAAAAACTGTCTTCTCTGCTCTCTCTTCCCATCACTCTCCTTCCCACTCTTCTCTAATAAACAAACCCACTGAAAAAGCAGGCTTACAGGTCCTTCCAACTCCATCTGGTCCCCAAGCGCCCATCCTCCTTGTCAGGAGGAGCTACATATACAGCCATGTAGCTCCTCATGACATGACTGTTGGTCTGTTAACCAAACCTTAGGATCACTATTCTGGCCGTGCTATAGTAGGTGAACATGCATCGATGCAATCGATGAGCGCAGGGGCGGTCTTTACTATAGGCAAGGTCAGGCGACCGCCTGGGGCCTCAACAGTCAGGGGGCCTTTTTAAAGTATAAACTTTTAATTCAAAAATTGTGCGTGAGCGCTTTGCACGCACACGCAAAGGGGCCTCATTCTAGGGTTCGCCCTAGGGCCTCCAGATCCCTAAAACAGTGGATGATCGACAAGCTCACAACACGATGCAATCGATGAGCACAGGTGCGGTCTTCACTATAGGCAAGGTCAGGCATCCGCCTGGGGCCTCAACAGTCAGGAGGCCTTTTTAAGTATAAACTGTTAATTAAAAAATTGTGCGTGAGCGCTTTGCACGCACCCGCAAAGGGGGTAGGTCCTCCAGATCCCTAAAACAGTGGATGATCGACAAGCTCACAACACGCTGCAACACAACGCGTTGAGAGCAAATTTAACTTGGCAATAAATAACCAATCTTTCTGGGGGGAAAAGGATGGGAACAACTCGTATTACATAGGGAATTCCCGTCAACTGAAGGGTTTAGCCGCCTCGTTGACGGCAGACTGCTGGGCGAGCGCTGGCGCTTTGGCATGGGTGGTCAGATCAACATGGAATGAATTCTGTACTGGCCATATAAGGAGCATGTCTTGAGTGTACACGGTTTGATGAGGTCAGATCAACATATGGAATGTCAGAACAGGTCAGCTCCAGTGATGTCATCTCTGTGGGGGCTGCGGGGCTCGAGACCTCTTTTGTCCTCACTGTCCGGGCCCCGGACCCCCCCCCCCGGGGGGAGTGCAGCGGGATAGAGATAGAGAACGCAGTCAGGATACAGATTACTAAGTGGAATTGTAAGTGATGACACAAAGAAGTCAAAGTCAAAGTCATACGATTTGTCACACACATTACCGCAGTGAAATTTGGCAGTGAAATTTGTTCTCCGCATTTGACCCATCTCTTGGAGCAGTGAGCCGCAGCCAAGGAGCGGTGAGCTGCGCACGGGAATAATTTGATTAGTTGATTTGACCCCCTCAATCCAACCTTTGATGCTGAGTGCCAAGCAGGGAGGCATTGGGTCCCATGTTTACAGTCTTTGGTATGGGCCAACTGTCTGGTCAAGAAATGAGCAGACAAAATTGGAACTGGAACACTATAAAAAAATCACACCCGTGTGAACTGAGTGGTGCAGTGACGTCACACACTAACCATAGCAACCATGCTCACATGTACGTGGGGCCACGTACAGGTACACAGGTACACAGGTACATACAGACAAAGCTGGTTATTGGAGTGGTTTGCACCACTCAAAAAATAAGCTGATAAATGGCTATACTCTCTTCTGATTGGCTGAAATTCCGTCACCTACTGTACCTGAAAATGTTTTTTCTGTTTGTTAAAGACCTGGAGAGATGGGGACTCGGAAGACTATACAAAAAGAAGGTACCCAATGCGGTGATGCCTTCCTGCTTGGCACTCAGCATGGACGGCTGGATTGGGGGTTTCTGTGATATACTAGTTTCAGAGGGTGTACTTGTAGATCAAGCTGCCTCATGGTAGGTAAACTGGAGATAGACTCCTGACCTATGGGCCAGATTGCTCGGGAACCGTGGGTTCCCTAGATTACTTCGCTTACTGTATACAGTATATACTATATATCTTACTTATAGTGATGCATGTGGCACTGTAACTGTTGGACTCTGAAACCTGATCTGACCTCACTATAGAGCGTATGCATGTGACATCATCATCATACCCGGAGGTTATGCGGGAACGCCTACTGAGTGGCAAAAAACTACTTTCTGGCCTCGACAGCTCATACATCCAAACAGAAAAGTCCTATTTGATTCCATTAAATGACTTTAAACAACATTACATTCACTTTGTCACTCACTTTGCCACTCGATTTGCCACTCGATCTGCCATTCACTTTATGCATGCGCATACCCTCTATTACATTGTTATTGGTTTTTTTCTGTGGTATGAGAACATGTAATAGCTGATGTGATAACAAGATATTGAAATAAAATATAGTGTATATGTGTGTACTGAGATCACCGTCAAGTTCAAGTTCATGGTCAAGTGCCCCAGACAGAGATTGATAAATGGGACGGAGATTAATGATATCAAAACCGATCGCATCGCTCCACAGCCTAGGAGCGCTTGTTGCCCAATCCTCGGTGTTGCACAACAGTGACACGTCATCGAAAATGTTCCCTGCCTGTTTAGCGGACGAAAACGAAAATCTTAAAACGTTCATAACTTGCGATCTAAATCATCCCGTCTAATTATGAAAAAAGATCCTGTGTTAGACGGCGCTCCGCGGTCCAGTCGCTAGTCGCAATAGATTTATTCTTACCTCCCGTTGTTGTCGATCGACTCTAGAGTGGTGTGGCTATTGTTAGCTGCTACACAGACATTCACAACAACTTCCGGTGCGCCGGTAAAAGTGGTCCGGGCGCTATAAATGATGGGCACATTTTATTAATGGATTAAATAGGTCCGGGCCCTCAACGGTGTAGAGAGCAACTGAACAAGGCATTATTTTTTAATAATATGCATATATGCACGTGGTCAGTAAAAGTAATTATATTATTTCGATTCCTATTCGGATTCACATTCACATTTACAAGATTATTTTGATTGTTTCCCTTCTCTGCTTGTGATGTGTCCATGTTTAACAATCAATCAATCAACTTTATTTGTTCAGACTCAGGGTCCAATAAAAACAGACAACATAAAACACTATACATACAGAGAAGAAACACCCCTAACCCATAAAAACATACATTTTACAATAAACATTCATACCGACACATACATGTATACATTACGTTTCTCAGTAAGGCATGCAAAGTGTATACTCCCACACTACAGAATAACTCACTTGCACTGCTCCACCTTGGTTTTTTCAACAATATCCGCATGCAATCATTATAGGCAACCTGCAATGTATACATGCTTGCTTTCTTAAATTTAACCCACAAGGGGGCGGTATAGAGGGGAGTGCAGTATGCTCTGAAGAGATTAACTTTAACCTCAGGTGAACATGAGTGGAATTTCCTCCCAAGCATGTTCGCCTGAGCATACCACTTAAACATTACTTATTTTATACTTTAGGCATACGATGGTGTCGTGTGGGCGAAACAGAAGAGCCACAAGCCTACAATGCATTGTGAATTCATGAGGCGATGCGTTTGGAGCTTGTGGACCTGCTCTTTTGGAAAAAAAGGTCTATTCAATTCTCTTTAGTTTTTTCACCTTAAATGACATGCCCAAAATTGGGATGCTAGGGTTGAAGTGGTCAAGTGTCATTGTGCTAAACAATACAACAATGCCTTGCTGCTCAATGCTTGCACAGGAGGTTCCAAGGACTTAATTCTGACGGGCCCTGGACTCGGACACTTCAGAAGTGTCCTATGCACATGGACGTGTGCGTTTCATAACGACACATTTGTAATTACACAGTGCGTAATGTGGCAACAGAACCGCTCTAATGGCTCTAATAATGCGATAAATTAAAAATGTCACCAATGATCTTGAGCCCACAGGCAAAAACGGTTTACACGATGTCAAAACACTGCTGATCTGAAGAAATCTTATGTAATCTATGGATATCATTCGCTTTTACATCCTTTAACCCATTGAAACCGGGAAAGCATCTGTGTCATTTTAGGTTGGCTATTAAAAAATAGCAGATGTACAAGATCACAGCACGACACTACATATGCTACTTCTGAACTTAAAAAAAATAAATCTTGAAAGTGTGAGAACTACTGATTTAGAAGGCATCTGTAGAATTGACCTCAGGTCATAATGGCTTAAGAGCCAAATTTACATTTGTGATTTATTTTGGCAGGTCGGTGCATTGCATCCGGGCATTGATGTTTTTAAATCGTTATTACATAATAAATGACCATGGCAACACATGCTCGATCAGCTTAACTCTGGGCAATAGATGCAACCATCACGCACCGCATTAATTTCAGTACACTTTTTAATGAGCTGTGACTAAAACCTGAAAATAAAAGGGAGGGGAAAAATCATCGGAGGAAAAATGGGGGTAATCAGAAAACAATTAGGGTTTGTCACTTAATCACAGCCGAGCCTCTGAGGAACGTGACAGCACCTCAATTACAATGTCACAGACACCTGGAGGGAGGGAGGGGTAGGGTGTTAAAGTTGTTATATTACTTGTTATCACAAGTCATCTGCTTGTGATATTTCGCGTTCATTTAAAACAAAGGAGCAGCATGTGTCTTTTAAGACAAACAAACATAAATATAGCCTGACGAAGGCCGCATAGGCCGCAACGTTGCTGTTTCCCTATTAAAAGTTGGTTCACTGCATTTGAAGACAGTGTGCGGGTGTTTGTTCCTTTTTCATTGTTGGGCACCGTACCCTCTCCTACGCACCTGTCGCCTGTAGGTGTGCAAAAGCCTTGGATGTTAAAGACAAACAAACATGAAAGGAAAGATACAAATCTAATTAAAAAAAAGAGAGGAAACACATATCTATGTTCCCAGTTCAAATCTGCTGCTGAGACAATCAAGTTAATCTATGGGACACTGACCCGGAACAGGAAATGTTTATGCCACCTTCTGGAAACATGGGACTACAGTAATGCACAGAGCCATAGCAGAGGCAGAGCCAGTGACGGGCAGACCATGGGGGAGTTTCCCGACCAGTTTGAGCCCTTGCCATGCAGTGCTGAAAGACTGACCGGGGGACAAAACAACAAAAACGCCTTACCCCGCCTTAAAAGTTATTAACAAAACAACACGTTTTTCAGGAGTCCCTGACACCAAATGTTGTCAGATGGGGGTCTTTGAACAAACATAATAATAATAAAAAAACGCAAGAATACAAATATACCAATAACTAGAAAAAGTGCCCTTCTGGGCACAGGTCTCCACCAGGAGGATAGGACTGTGTGAGATGTTTGGCAAAATGTTTAGGAGTAATATAAACATGTTTTTTTGTTTGTTATTTTTTTGCAACAATTTTCTTCATTTTGTTGAGGAAATGCAGAGCCAGATCACTCATAGCATGAGGATAGAATTCTGGATGAGCAGGACATGTGCAGCATTTCGTACAAAACGGGCCACTCCTGAAAACTTTGGAAGGCAATGTTAGCCAATCAGTGTAGAATCTGAGAAATCCAACACTCTTCTTGATCACATGACTACAGAGATCATGTGTACCGATTTGCGTGACATTTGGATGAAATCTGTGCGACTAACATAAGCAATGTGTTTTGCAGAAATCGGCCTCATGGTGGCGCTATAACCGGCAGATGTGGAGGGATGCAGGGACAATGTTTTTCCATGGCCTCTAGGGAGTGCGCATACATAAGTTGTATACAGATCGATGCAGTTATAGCTAAAAACAGGAATTGGCCTCTTATAGCGCCACCTTGAGGCTGATTTGGGGAAGAAATGAGTGGCATGTCATCCTCGGCCTAGTGGAAATGTGCGTGTATAATTTCACGGAAATTGCACACTGTGTTTGTGATTTGTGGCATTTTGTTCGAAACGGACCAATCATGTGAGCTTTGGAAGGCAATCTTAGCCAATCAGGATGGAAGATGGGAAATGGTGCAGATCCGTGTTGATCACATGATACACTAGATAGTGTATACCGAATTGTGTGATGTATGGATAAAATGTGTACGAGTAATCTACAGAAATGTGTTTTGCCTAAATGGGCCTCATGGTGGCGCTATAACAGGCGGTTCAGGAATATTTGGGGCAGAGGTTCGTCGTTGGCATCCAGGGAGTGTGTGTGCAAAGTTTGGCATGGATCGGGCCAACGGTGGCAGAGATTAGCTGGTAACAGACGGACGGAAGGAAGGACGGACGCACACACACACACACACACGGACGGAGTGCAAAACATACTCTCTCCCCATGCCTTCGGCCTGGTGGAGACAATTACAAGCAATTTTACAGAAAAACCAGCCCAACGTGGGTTATAATAAGCAGACATGGCAACACTGGTGGTATGGCTATAGCCACAGGAGATGCAAGTTTTAGTTTGTGAATTTATAACTGTATGGCTGAGGATCAATTGGATTCTTCATGCATGAATGCACAACAAAGCCTTCAACAAAAAATAAATAAAATAAAATAAATGACTTTGTCAAAAGGTCCAATACGTTCATATTCTTCTTTCAGTGCAACTCATGGATGAGAATGGATCAGAATAATGTTGTTTGCCAAGAACAGTATGACCTTGATGAATAACTTTACTTACGTAATATAATTCTTACCGGCAGTTGATAAAAATGACTTCCGTATGAATAGGATTTTAACACAGGTCAGATGAATTGTGTGGAAATTGTATGGAAGTTCAAGTTTCAATTTACATTTCAAATGCATTCCGTGACTTGTTTACTTCAGTTGATGCTAAAATCTGAGCTTTTTCAGACTCACTCACAATTGAAAGTTTCTTATTGCTTGTGTGATAGTGAAGACTTATTTTCTCTTCTTTTGCAAATTTGCATAAGCAACTTAGAAATTCTAATATTTGTTTCAGACTTGACCTATTCTTCATATAATTGGTACATTGTTGTATTTTACCTTCAGCATTTGACAACCTTAAAATGCTTTGACTTTTCAAAACCCATCATTTTGTTTAATAGGTTTAAGTGAGCCCAAACAGCTCTGTTTTCTTCATTGGCCTTTCAAAATCCACTCAGGCACAATCTTATTTAATTAGAATTGAATAAAGAGGAGGGAGTGAATAATGGAATAACAGGCCCAGCAGGTTTTTTTGTAACCTGCTCACAAGCAGAGTTTGATGATGGCAGTGTGTGTGTGTGTATATATATATATATATATATATATACTGTATGTATACAGGGATGCACCAATGTATCGGCCCCATATCGATATCGGGCGGCCGATATTTGCCGTTATCGGTCAATATCACTATCGGCAAATGAAACTCACATTAACCAATGGCAGTAGCCGATGTTTATCGGTTGTTGATAAGCATACATTTTGCATTGGCTGCTGCATGTGTTGGTTATCTGTAGTCAACTGAGCTGTAGATTCTGAACATTTATTTCTTGTATTCAAGATGTATTTGTTTCCCTGCAGGGAAGGGGGAAATAAAAACAACAAAAAATAAATAAACATAATATTGCTATCAGTATCAGCGTGTGTGTGTCTGTGTGTGCGTGCATGCGTGCGTGCGTGCGTGCGTGCGTGCGTGCGTGCGTGCGTGCGTGCGTGCGTGCGTGCAACAGTGAGTAATGTACAGTAGGCTAGCGAAGGTTAAGCCTTGTATACTAGTGCTGGCTATATCGTGCACATTATAGATAGGCCATAGATACAGTATGTCTTGTCTGGATTATGCTAATGTGTGTCATTGATGCTGCAGCCATGCAAGAAGGTGTCAATACAGCACCAGGATCATTCCTGGTACATGTAGAGGCTATAGGAGAAAAAAACAGCCGTCGCTGCACATCCTGATCCTGATATCACGTCCGTCTCCCAATCACATTTGCAGCACGCAGCAGTGCTCTATATTTGGAAATTAAGTGTTTCAGTAAAAAAAAGAAAAAAGCTAAAATGGATTTTTTTTTATAAGGACATTTTTCAAGGCAAAATATAAAGCGTGTAATCCAGAAGCTGCCAGTTGCAACCACTGCAACACTGGAGCAACAGCGTGTTCTCCTTCCACCAACCGTGAACCACCTGCTACCTGCGTGCCTACAGCGAGGAGTGGGAGGTATAATGATATGGCGCTGGGCATCATCTGACCCACACTGACTATAGGGCATAGCAGTGGGCGTGGAGTTCTGGTTCCACTGAAAAAAACATCCTTTCATATTTTCCCTAGAGATTTACAAAAATATTTACATCAATTATTTTAAGCCTAGATCCATGAATCATGACTATAAAACCTTTGATTCTGTGAAAAATGAAAATGAAAACCGCTAAACAAAGGGCATGTATTAAATGTAGTATATCCACAGAATCAAAGGTTTTATGGCCCCGATTTGGGATCCGCACGTAATTCCGACGCACGGATTCCGTCGGACATGCGCTGCTCCCGTGCTTGCGGTTATGGTTAGGTTAGGGTTTGAGGTTTGAGGGTTGTCGTTTGTCGGACCAATGACTAGTCTGAACTAAGTACTGCACCCCATGATTCATTAGGATCCTGTGTGGCTTGATTCTAGGCTTAAAATAATTGATATACATATTTTTGTAAATCTCTATGGGAAAAATGAATTGGAGATTTTTCAGTGGAACCAGAAAACCACGCCCACTGCTATGCCTGGCCTATAGAGCGCCGCAGTCCCGCCCCCCTTTCAGAACCACGAGGGACCCAGGAAATAATTCCCCATGCATTTTTCTCATAGACATTTAAAAAATCAGACCCGTCTGAAGTGAGTGGTACTGTACTGTACTGTACTGTACTGTACTGTACTGTACTGTACTGTACT
This sequence comes from Electrona antarctica, assembly GCF_951216825.1. Classification (NCBI taxonomy): domain Eukaryota; kingdom Metazoa; phylum Chordata; class Actinopteri; order Myctophiformes; family Myctophidae; genus Electrona; species Electrona antarctica. The sequence continues at coordinate 16,479,628 of NC_136797.1, forward strand.
GTACTGTACTGTACTGTACTGTACTGTACTGTACTGTACTGTACTGTACAAGCCCTCCTCCCTGGCCTGTGTGTGTCTGTGTCTGTGTTAGGCTGTGCAACAGTGACACTTGGTGGTGAACAAACGCTATAACGCTATTTTCGTGCTTGGACACAGGGACCCAGGGACACAGCCACACACATACGGTAGCTGTCTATAGGAGTGGTTGCACCACTCAAAAAGTATTTATTTAAAGACCTTTAAAGCCGCGGACAAAGCCAGACTCGGATCGTGACAAATCATGACAACAAACACAATATTTTGGGCCGAACAAATAAACACTTTTTTGTTGTTTTTCTGCCTTGTAATTACATATTTGTTCGGCCCAAAATAATGTGTTTGTTGTCATGATTTGTCACGATCCGAGTTGGCTTTGTTCCGCTGCTTTAAAGGTCTTTAAATAAATACTTTTTGAAATGTCTATGAGAAAAATGAATGGGGAATCATTTCCTGGGTCAGTCATCGTCATGAAAGGGGGCGGGACTGCAACGCTCTATAGGGAGAAAATACATGTGTAATACATGTGTTTTATTTCTAAAGGGAAGCCTTGTTGTGTCGTTATTTACTAGACTACTAGCCTCCTGAGCCATGGTTAAACAATTAATTGTATTTCATGGTCAGTCACTTCATCCTGACACTGTAAAATAGTAATAGGTCAAATATTACTAGCCTTCCCAAGTGTCAGGCTCAGCTGCCACCTATGTTTGGCTGGCATCCACACAAGGAAATACAAAGTTATTTATCCAACATCACAGGTTAATGAGTGAGACAGTGAAGGTGACTGTGAATCTGATCATTGCCCAGCGCATAACAGGCCCCGTTTCCTTCACCCCCAAAATCAATTTGAAGGCCAATTTGTTGCATGACTGACCGTGTTGCTAAAAAAAGCACACATTTTTAACAGAAATAATTACATACAATGCATAACTTTGTCAGCATAAATTAGTCTCACTTAAACCTTACTACTGCGTTTAATTGCCACCCATGGTTCACACCAACTCTTTGCCGAAAATAGCCGAGCTCACAGCGTGTTGCGATGCATTGTGAGCTTGTAGATCTGCTGTTTTCACAGAATGTTCGCCCCATGGTTCATGTGGTTACATGGACTAATGGCTGTCATGTACAGTAGGATCAATACTACAGCCCTGCAGTCATAGGCTATGTGTGTAAGAGTAAGACATACCTAATTAGTAATTTCACAAGGAGACCATGGCTGATCTCTTTTGTTCTTTGTCAGAACCTTGGACAGTATATCAGCAACAGCTTAAAGCCAGATTCATAGTCATTGCATGACGGCGCAGCTAAAATAGCCAACATAGAGGCTTGCGTCGAGTGCTTTCGACGCGCAAGGCCGCTGTGTGACTCCCGTTGCCAGACGATTTGAGATCTCTGCCTATATACCGATATTGTACAGTAATGGTAGTTGGTAGAACAGCGGCAAGAATGGATGCTAACAAACCCATGCCCCACTGCATTGGAAACCAATCAAGTTACCCCAATTTGAAAGCCATAAATACTGGATTTGTTCTGCAATGCAGTTAAAAAAAAAGAAACCCCTCACTTAAATTACCAAGCTTCCATTCCAGCGTCAGGGACAGAGGGCATGTTGACTCTCAAAGGCATGTGTGAAGTCAGGAAATCACCCTGACACATCTCACTGCTGTTTTGTCTTTTCTCCCCACATTTCTGGTGTTTGTGTCAAAACATGGACGTAACTGATGAATTAGAAAATAGCTTTCTCTCAGATCCACCCCCACCCCGCCACCCCCCCGTGTCATGTCCCTCGATACGAACAGACAACCAATTCCATGGGAATTACAGCTCAAATGTCAAACCTGATAGTCTTTCTTCTGACAAGAATGGAGACATTACTTCTGGCTTTAAGGAAATGAAATGTCAGAGTGACTGCTTGAGTGTACTCAGATCCTCTGGTATCTCGTCAGATACTTGATGAGATCAAAGAGCTCCGTGCTCTTTCACCAACACACAGCACAGAGACTGGCTGTAGAACCCTTTTGGGTTGCTTGCTGATGACTTTTTTTGTTTCCCACATGAGTAACATCTCTGTATCACAGCTACAGTATGGATGGGCAACCAAAAATGAATATATTGAATATATATGCAAACCAAGATTTAGAGCCCCCTTTTTCTCATATAGGTTATGAATAATAGTTTTTTTAAAATATCTTACTATAAATGCGCCACGTTTCTGCATACGTGCATGCGTACGTGTGTGTAGTAATGCACGTAACTCGAGAACCGTTTGCCCCACCAACTTCACATTCGACACACGCGTTCCACACCCCCACAGGGAGTGCAGTGCCAGGTATCGAGTCGGTCGGACCCACGGTTCTCCAGAACCACCACAAAAGGCTCTGGTCAGGCTCTACCAGTGGGCCTAATAGACCAATTATTTGTTTACAAACATTGGGACTGGGCGCACGGGTGACTGTTTAATTTAATCAATTCCCAACAGATCTCCAAACCTGTTGTTTTGGGGAGCGCTGGTTTCAGTCCATTCAACCTCCTCTTGTGAGTTGGCTAGTGAGGTGCACCCTAGGAGACATTTATACTTCAAAGCCCAACAGTGCGACTGTTGTGAGCGTAGAGGTCTGCGTGCACGACACCATCGCGGGACGAAGCATAAATTATACTTGATGGACTGCAGGTGTGCGTGCAGCCGTGCACAAATAGGCTCTGCTGCCGTGTTCATGAGCGCACCTCCCATTCTTATGACAGCGACTGGAGGTGTGGTTTTGAGGACAACTGTTTTGAATTGCTATCATTGTTCAAACACATAACACAGAAACCAAGGATTATATATTTCAAGGGCGAGAGATCACAATAAAAATCCTAATCATTCTTCCTCCACACTGGGAGAAAAACAGCATCTGAAAGTTTGATGGGGCATTTTTTACACGTGAATGCAGTTAGAACTTTTCCATTGCATCTTATGAGAGGTGGTGTTCTTCTGCTGCCTTTATGCGCGCGCATGCTGTTTCTTATCAGTGTGACGTCGTCTGATAAGGCGTCTATGAGGCCAAGTCCTTGCCAGTGGGCCTAATCAGCCCAAATCCCCTCACCTGTGCAATTTCCAGCCTCTGCCTCAGCCAATTGATTGCCATGGCAACCCCACACCTGCAAATTGATTACTTAACCACTCACAGTCAGTTTGCACTCTTCACACACAGGCAGACAGATAAATACAGAGATCTCCATGTGGGACACAGACAGATAGTTAAAACAGGTGCTATGACAAGTTGACAGCTGGTATTATTAGGTTCCCAAGTTGCATCGCTCTCAAGTAGGCCGGTGGCCAACGGGCACGTACAGGTCTAGTTCATTATAATTCTAACAGATTTTTATAATCGACTAAATCAATTAGTCTCATAAACCCTACTGTATTATAGTAGGAGGTAAGCCCTGCTGAGCCATGGGGCCCATAGGCCAGGAGCCTGTTTCTGTAGCGTGAGGAAGCTTGATGTACAAGTACACCCCTGGACATGATGTACAAGTACACTAGTATGTCGCAGGGACTTACCCCAATCCAAGCCTTGATGCTGAGTGACAAGCAGAGAGGCACTGGGTCCCATTTTTCAGATTCTTGGGTATGACCAGGCCGGGGATCGAAACCCAACCTCCAAGTCTCCGGGTGGACACTCTGACCACAAGGCCACTGAGCAGGTAGCACTGTGTTATACTTTAAATGTAATGACGGCATACAAACATTGCTAATCTACAAGGACACCGTGCGTCACTTCACGACATTTGACCAACAACCTAGACCTTGAGAGAGAGAATCAGGGAGGTGCAAAATGCTGACTAATTTCCGGGTTTTGGGACTACAAACTTTTCTATTGTCTCTGGTATAATGCGCCAAAGTGAGGTACCCTGGAATCTCGAGAGCGAGTTTCACCTTCATTGTGGCTTTGAGGGAATACGGTCATTTATCACTAAGATTATCCACGAGGCTCCGCCGCTCATTCACACATTACCTTAATTTGGATTTTATGAGAGGTCATTCCTCTTACTCTGCCACTTGAAGAAGTGCACTGTGGACATGAACGGAGCAAAAACAAATCACATTTATTATCTCCTTTAACTCATCTAAATGCACAGTGCTTCGGGCATGCAACGGCTAAAGAAATGTTTAGGTCACTACTGTAAAATTAGACTATAAAGGTAGGTGCTCTCTTGTAATTAAATGGTAATTTATATATATTTTTTTTACGTCAGGGTGGCTTCACTGCCACCCCTTGTCTTCTACCTCGACCCAGCCATATTGTTTCCACTAGCAGCCCCAAACCAGCACGCACGCGCGCACGCACGCACACGCACACGCACACGCACACACACACACAGTAGAGAACTTTAGCCATACAGTATACTGCGACGACGAATAGTGAAAATAGCTGATCCAAAAGCTCACAACATATCGCTGTGGGTTGAAGCTTGTAACTAAATAATAGTTTAATAGACACATTAAAACACGTTAAAGCCATTCAAGGATATGACACAATAAAGTCCAAGAGTTACAGTATTCACATACATCTCATACATGCCAGACATGCACAACGAATAATGACGTATAATAAATGAAAATGAAAAATTCCAGACATGACAAAACACATTTATCCTATTCTAAACCCCTCTGTCCTTTCTGTCCTTACTAAAACCCTGTAACTAAATTAGATCTATTATGTTGTTTTTTTCCCCCTCCATTTCCTGACATGTAACCGTTTGGGTCACGCAAGGTTCCCAACCGACAGCCACGATTATGTTTAGTCTAGTTGGCCTAATAGAGTCAGATGTCTTTGTGGCATATGCAGATGGTGTGGCCGCGTGACGCTGACTGGATGTGAAGTGAGGACACCAGCAGACAGCGGTGGGCGAGACCGAGACCATGCACTTCCTCTGTCTCTCCGTAGACATTACTGGCAGACGGGAAGGCCTTCTGCACATGCATTAGTCTGTCGCTAATTCGAGGTGGCATTTCGGGATCAGAGGGGCATTCGCGGCAAATGTGTGCGAGAAGAACAGTTGCTGTCACTATAGTAACACTAATTAATTCTTGGATGTGTATACACGTCCTTTCTAATCAAACCGCAGGTGGCCTTGGATGTGTATACAAGTCTTTATGGCTTTTTTATTGATTGATTGATTTTTTTGGTTGGTCTCTCCTTCTGCACCGTACTACACCAAAAGAATGGCTCGTATCTCCTAATCTAGGGAACTCTCCATGGTTTTGACCAAAGGGACAATGTTCTGTCTTCATTTCTGACTTCAGCATGCATCTCGTTTGGAATATTAACGCTTCTAGAGAGACTTTAGCGTGACCAGTGTGAGGTAAGAATGGAAGATTATGCCTCCCGGTTTTGGGGGGGAACGGAAGGGAGGGGCTTTTCAGAGTAAAATCTGCCATATCTGCTGGCACTCTTGCGCCTTTATTTTGAAGAATTCCCTGGCTAAAAAAGTGATCAAAACACTGTCCGTGTTCTCTGCATAAGTGCATATAGTATAGTGTAGTATTTTTCTCATTTGTTTCTTTAATCCATTAAAACCCGCGAAAGGCGATAACCTGTGTAATTTTAGATGTTAGCATTGGCAATTCAAAAATAGCAGATATACAAGCTGCTTGTACATCTGCTATTTTTGAACAAGCATTTTTGAAAAAATGATGGAAAGAACTTCTGGTTTAGAAGGCATTTTGTTGAATCGGTCTCCAGGACTTGATGGGTTAAGATATGGCATCTGTTCGCATTTGCTCATTGTATAATTCACACGCTTGGCCATGAGAACTTGCTGAGCCAGCATATAAAACGTCCTGCTGGGTGGTGATGGTGGGGGGGTGTGGGGCAGGGGGGAGCGAAAAATCCCTGTTAATGGAAAATGTGCATCAACTTCTTGCCAGGAAGTCTCGTTTGGTAACAGCTGTGACTAACTAACCATTACTTGGCCCTGCTCCACAAACATTCAGCCCTGTCAATAAGTCAAGTGTCGGGAGCTAATGGTTGGACCGTTTCTCGTCCACAGAGACCCACACCACTGACTGCGCGGGAACGGAGGAGGAAACAAATGCCATTTGAGTGACACGTCTCTGTGAAAAATCCTGTAATGTGATTTAACATAACTCAGAGTGGGTGACAGGCACAGTCAATACTGAGCATCACTCACTTCTAAGTAACTGGTGCAAGTCCTGTTTTTGTGTCTCGCAACCAGGGCAGATCTAATTGAGATGTTGTGGTTTGCTGCGTTCCTCGAACTCCGAGCAGAGTGAATTATTAATTGGAAGCGATAAGTGATTCAACCCAGAATCCTGAGTGTTAATTTAAATCTTAAGGCAGCCGCGTAACTAGACGTCAGTAGGCCCCCACGCAGGCTGGTCAGCGGGTATTTAACAGAGGCTCTTAATCCAGAGCGATTTACAGTAAGCATTCTAAGCAGGTAAACCAAGAACCTATCATCAGTCTAACATTATAATAATAATATAAAAAATCTGTACGTTGAAACTATACAAACTATAGGATGCCTGGTCAACAAATTAACCTGGCATCTGTCTACAACATGCTATCTAAATTATATTTTAACCTTAGTTTGCATATAGGCCTGCATGGTCGTCAAGGCTAGGGCAAGTGCTACAGTAAGGTGGAGTCTGGAGAGGTGAGTCTTCAGATTACAGAAGAAGATTGGGAGTGAGTCTGCAGTTCTAAGTGCAATGGGGAGCATTGTCCCGGATGTTTTAGGGAACCTTCTGACAGCTTCCCTTACACGCTCTCAGCGTGTAAAGGCCTGAAGGGTCATGTGACTGATTTATAGATTAACGTGACATCAGTACGGCTTGTGGCTCAAGAGCCCCATGAGTCAGAAGCATTTCCGACTATTGGATGAAGTGCTTGTGACATCACTGACGACGTGACGAATCCTTGGTAAATTTGTTCCAGGGAACAGGTAGGAGGAATGGGGAGGATGTGGTGGAGAGGGGAGAGGGGAAGGTGATGGAACGGAGAGGAGAGACTGCTGATCCTTTGACGGTTCATTTCCTTTCATTAGTCAAATCCAGAATCCAGGACAGCGTCACTGCACAAGACGCTGACAGCTAATCAACTTCTCCGTCATATCACATGTCAAATCATCTCTCTTCTCTCCCCATCCATTTAATATCGTGTTATGGCTAGATTTGTCTCCTGCTCAAACAATTGAATCCTCATCACATCAGATCTCTATCACTCTTGTCATTCACAAAATGAGCCAATATCCCCTAATAACAGAGAAATGAGCAATCTAATCTGCGGATATTTGATCTGCCCTATTTTGAGTGTGTCCCAGAGAGGGCGGGGGGGAGGCTAGAGAAGAGGCAAGAGCACAGGAGAAGTTTCAGGAGAGGAGAGTAATGCACTTTCCCAGTTCTTGGGCAAACAAAGAGGAGCAAATGGTCCCTGTACAGGCACAGTGTCTGCATTCACGTCATTAATCAGTGGGCACTGTAACGGAGGATTTCTGCCGTTGTGCCTACAGTATTTCAAAAAAACACTCAAGAACCACGGAGCCAGCAGAGGAGAGCAATATCTTATAGCAATGGCGCGTACTAGGAGAGCACCACGCATGTCTTTGCTCGCCGTGTACTGTACCCGTATACCTGCAGAGATTCAGAAATAGATTTCAGTCTCACGCACTTATAAAGTACATTTTCATGAGCGAGGGGGGAGACGTGACAAAGGCAAAGAGTGAGAGAGATAGAGAGGGGTGGGGATTAAAGTGGTCTCTGTAGGAAAGGCCCCCTCTCTCTCTCGCTCTCTCTCTAGCTCTCTCTCCCTCTCTCTCGCTCTCTTTCCAGCTCCACAGTGGAATAAACTATATAGAGGAGGCCACACAGCGACATTTTTATCAGTGTTGTGCTGACTGTGCTGAACTCTCCCTCTGAGAGACTGATGAGGAGGAATGGCCTTGTGGAGGAACCCACCATGTGCATCCATAGCTGTCATCATCATCTGCGTCCAGCTCTGCTGAGTCTGCAGCCCGCGTGGATGGAAATGACATGTCTGTGTCCAACCTGACACCCTCTCCGTCTACAGACCCCGCCTCAGTGTAAACCGTACCGTGACCCCGCGACCTTTGCGCACGGACAACGTCTCCGTCTGCGGGAATCATACTCGTGCGCCGCGTCGTTGTCTCGAGACCTGTTGTTCCTGATCCATGGTGCTTTCAGGAACCCGGTAGGAGTCCATCCATGGAAACCCACACCTCCATCTGTTCCCGGCTGCCAAGCTGGCTTTGGGGCTTTCTGGGCAGAGACTCGGTAGCTTTTCAGGTGAGGCTGCTTTGGGCATTGTGCCTGGCAGTGATTCAGTCCTTTTGGCTCAGTCATTTAATGTTGGCGAGGTGTGAGGGCGACCAAATGTGTTGAAAATAATCGGCCCGTTTCTTAATGGCCTTTCAAATGGACCTCTCACACGCCGAGATTGTTTGCGAGTAAACACACACATGACAATTTATACTTTTATGGGGAAAGCGGGAAGATTGGGTCTTTGAAAACGCTCTGATAGCAGTTAGTGCGGGCCAAATCCATATTTATAAGCGACAGCCAGGCGACATTCTTTGCCTTCAGCAGCCTAGTGCAGAGCAGTAAATTGAATTCTGCCACGCAGCTCTCCCTGACAGAATGCTGAATAAGTGAAAGGATCTGTATTTTAGAGAAATGCATGAGTGGTGGCCCACATGCACTTTAGAATTATATGTAGGCTGGAAACCTCCCATGACAGACAGTGCAACTGCACAATAGCAAAAATTTGAAAACTGGACATAACAGAAGAGCTTTTTTTACATGGAAAAATGTGTCAATTTAACCCACAGATTGTATAATGCAACCAAAATGGTAGATGGTTATATAGAGCTTTTTATCCAATGCGCTTTACATGCATTGCATTCACCCATTCAAACCATGCAAGGCACCATCAGGAGCAATTGGGGTTCAAGGTCAAGGTCAAGGTTGCATTTTATTGTTACATCTTGTGTACAGGTACATAAGAGTAAAACTTATTTTTGTTTTGGCTTCCTTACAGACAATGCATCTGCATAGATAGCATAACAGCAAGCACAGCAAACGAGAATAATGAGTGCAAGAAAGAGCAATCAAAGTGTAAAAATAATAGTAGGCCAACATATGTATAGACTAGAGTCTTGTTCAAGGACAGTTTGACACCAACTCTGGGGGAGCCCGGGATGGAACTGGGAACCTCCAGCCGCTCTATTGGCCACTCTACCCCTGAGCCACTGCCGCAAACAAACTGACAAGGGTCTATTTGGTTATAAATAATGTGTACAGTCTTCAGAGTTAAACTATAACACCACAGATGTTTACTGTGTATATATTCTTTCAGTAAAAGGGTGCAGGCCAGGTTAATAATATTTGTCTCTTTCTCTCTTGGGGTGTTCTGCTATTATATTCAAGAAGACATCTAGCAGAGTAGTGTGATCCAAATACATCTCATCCACTCTTTTTTTTTTTTATAGAAAAGGTAAAGCATTGCCCTGATTGCATTCCGCATGTCCCCGGATTCATTATTCCACCGAGCGTTTGTTCCCCCTGGTAAAGTTGACTCGTGCAGTAAACCAGCAGGGTAAAATGTATTCATGCTCTGAGCCAATGCGTGTGAGAGGTATAGGGGTACTATCATTTACATACTGTAATATAGCCTATAATTCTTTACCTTTAAAATAACATGCAGTCTCTGTTTAACCCATTTTGACTGTCTTCTACATCCTGACAGTTTTCTGAAAAAGCTATGTTTCTATGTCATTCTATGTCGTTCTTCGATTTTTCAAAAAATAGCAGACCTACAAGCTCGTAGCGCGCCACTCGGTGGCGCGCTATGAGCTTGTAGATCTGCTATTTTTCAATAGCTAAAGCATAACATAATGCTAACACCAAAAGGGGTTCCCGCCCAAAATGGGTTAATAATATTCAGGGGTGTGTTACTGTAGGGTACAGTAAAGTAAACCATAATACACAAGACGGTAAATCAGTGTAAACACGATTTGTCTGGTTTTGGATTAGATGTTTGCCGCTAGGGATTTTATCTAACCGGTTTCTCCAAAGCTTTGTTTGATTGGTTCAACATAATTATGACACCTTCATGTGTGTCTCCAGTTAAAACCGGAACAGGAAAAACGGTATATGGTATACGGTGTGTGTGTGTGTGTGTGTGCGTGCGTGCGTGCGTGCGTGCGTGCGTGTGTGTGTGTGTGAGAGAAAGATAGACAGTTTGCTCCCCTGATGAAGAGTTAATACAATAATGAATAATTAATATAAGTAATGAGGAGTAATGAGTTTCTAGATCTCTACAGGATTTACACAGAGCAATTAAGAAATTAATTCACAATCAAATCAAATCAAATTAGTGAAATGACAACATTACGTTTTGTTTTTTGAAAGTGATGGGGCCAGATTCAGCACGCAATTTACGGTCATATTTTGAGCATACCGATATTTACGACCATCTCTATATGTTACGTGTGGAATTCATAAAAATGTTTTGGCCGTGACTTAAGATAAGATGAAATAAGATCTTTATTTGTCACTGTATGAGATATACAATAACATTTTGTTATCATAGTCCAGTCAGGTGACGGTCAAGTCATCTCAATCCATTAATAAAAGCATCTATGATGCACCATTAACACAATCAGCGCCGGGATTTCTTTCAAAATAGAAGCTCGGGTGCCGGGAAGATATGGCCGCTTTTACTCTGTAAGCCCCCCCTTTCGTTCCGGACAAAAACCGGTAGACAAATATTTGCTTGCTTACCTCGCTAAGATTATGATAAAGTCGCTGATGATTGCTCGCTTCATATTAGAAGTCAGAAATGAAGAGCTTAGTATATATCCATCTGGTCAAAACCACGGAGAGCTCCTTAGATTACGAGCGCTGAGCCTTTCTTTGTGAACGGTAAACAGGGAAGTGAACGACAACGCGCGAAGAGCAAGGAGTATGGTGCAGAAGGAGAGGCCAACTAAAAAAAAGAAAGAAAAAAAAATCAGAATATTTTTCTCTCATTTGATATCAATGAAAATGCACTAGGACATGTGTACACGTCCTAGCGCACACATTATTGATTGGCACATTATTGAATGGCATTGGCGTTTTGCAAGTCGGCCAGTCAAAGTTTTAAGCCAGCTCTCCAGCGCTCTCCTCCAAAGGTATACAATCATGCCTTAATGTCGCTGCATGGGCACAGAATAATGTGCCACATTTTTTCGTGCCCAAAGCCCTCCTATATGAGACACAGACTGAGTAGTTTTTTTTTCCTATTTTATCATGATCATTATTGAGGACCAATTATATTATGATGTTAGGTTGAAAAGTGGTGGTCCTTCCTTTAAGTAAATTGTCATTAGGCTTCATGGGCGAGGTTCCCAAGGGTCCCTGGGCACCGTGTCCATAATCCGTCCATGAAATGACACAAAATGAAAGGGAAATTCAGGCGTGTCAGCCTACCGATGATGGTGTGTCAGAAGGAGACTACAGTGTACACTCTGTCCTCGGGAGCTCTGTCATAATCTTGCACATTCTCTTTTTAGATATAAGAACATGACTTCAACACAAGCCATTTTGTAAATAGACCACTGCGGGATGCTAAACGCGATTGGCAGCGATAACGTCGGTGAATGCGTGCCTAGAGACAATGCCCACTGTTTTCAGAACACCCACATGGCTTGCGAAGCTGAGCTATTTGTCAAAGGGCTAAACACGATCGCAGACGTGGATGACAGGAGGGGATACATGGTGTTTTGGGAGAGAGAGAGAGAGAAACAAACTTGCCTTCAAAATGTGAACAGCATATTTTCCTTGAATCCACTGAAAGCCTCAGATGTGTTCCCATGTGGCACTGCCCCTCTTACTGCACCTCAGTCTGGAGACAGACAGACAGACAGACAGACAGACAGACAGACAGATGAAGCAATGAAAACACAAGGTAATACATCAACTGCACCGAAATAGTAATCTAGGATCATACTGTAGGTAACCCAAGAACCTGTCATCAGTCTAAATGCAAGACTGTACAATATTTAAAAAAATCTATAATCTGTACATTGAAACTATACAGTATATAGGATGCATCTGTCTAGCATGCTATCTAAATCTGACAGACAGACAGACAGACAGAGTCTATAAGGTCTGTGCAGTAGTTGATCTAGTCTAGTTAACCTGTCAATAGGAGTTTTATGACAGTGCCAAGTGTACGCGTTGCAAAGGTTTCATATTAGGCAACATGGAATTGTAAAGCATTTTTATGCACACACACACACACACACACACACACACACACACACACACACACACACACACACACACACACACACACACACACACACACACACACACACACACACACACACACACACACACACACACACACACACACACACACACACACACACACAAGAGAGAAAAAGCAACAAAATTAGTCTCACACCCTGCAGTGGAAGCACTGATATTTACCAGGCACCAAAAGGGATCATTTGCAACAATATTCATCACAGAACCCATTAATTTTTTATCTTTAGGGCTCCTCAATTACGGGTTTTAAACCCCCATGTCCAGTGGAACCATTCAAACGTTACATACAGTGTTTAATCTGCACATTATGCATCATGGAGTGATATTACAGGGGAGTACAGATCACACAGAATATATTATGCACATGGTACAAGGCAGATGGTCTTACAGATTTTCTTTCTTACTTTCTCGTCTGATTGAACCCCTGGCACCGCACGCGCACGCACACACACACACACACACACACACACACACACGCACGCACACACACACACACACACCCCTGTCCATCCACTCCTCTTTGTCCTCATTTGAATTTGGAATCCCATTTTTCATAAACAAAAAAACAAAAAGCTGCTGTGCTGATATATGGACGGGGATCAGGAAAACAGCTGAATTATTAAAATGCTTGCGGGAAAAGAGAGAGATAGAGGGCTGCATGAATATAAACTGAGCAACAGTAGGTCAGTTCAAACTGGGGCTACATTATCCTGAAGTGTCATGCTTTTGTTTTCTTCCTTGTACTTGCTGACAAAACACTGAAAACAGTGATGCAGATAAAAAATGATTTATATCAGACGCGCGTCGTGGTGTTTACACATCCTTTGCGGGTGGGTGACAAATTGCCCGCTGGGACTGTGGCAGTCAGACCCAGGAGGATAGTCAGGCTCATGGCTGCAAGGGCTTCGGGTTCTGATCAAAAGAGCTGGATTTCTATATCAAACATCTATTATTATCTTTATAAACGCTTTGCCTCGGCCTGTCAAAGGCAGAGTGGTTGAGAACCCCTCCAATGCACATTGCACACATGCATGATTGCTACATGTACACTACATGAAGTAGTGATGCTTTGTTTAGAACAGCCAATATTCATCACGGTATCACAGCAGACATCTTGTGCAAGACTCTTGATCGGGGGGAGGGGGGCGGAACACAGCCATCAAACAAAAAATGTTTGGTCAAACCATGTGTCAACCCATGTGACTTCCATTGGAAATGCATTGAGGCGGCCAGAAGACACAGACAGAACACAGAACACGGACAAAACACGTGTTCTGTATGGCCTCATACACACACACGCAGAATGCATGTTCTGTGTTCTGTCTGTGTTTGATGGCCGCCTCAATGCTTTTCCAATGGAAGTCACACGGTTTGACCAAACATTGTGTTTGATGGCTGTGTGCTGCCCACAACAACAACATTGTTTGGTCGAACCATGTGACATCAAACACAGCCAGAACACAGAACATGCGTTCTGCATGTGTGTATGAGGCCTATGTGTGAATGCAGCCGTTAGTTCAGCCATACCACTTTACCTTGGGCCGAATCCCTGTTGTTAAAACGTAGTGGCAGTGATGTAAAGTAAAGTAAAAGTGCTATGAATTTAAAAAGGTGACAATAAAATGTGAAGGGCAGACGCTTTTCAAAAGGCAAGGTTAGCCGATTACAGGCTCAGCAGCACTGCAGTTGGCTTGAGGTACATTACGGTTCCAGGAGAAACAACCAATGCGAGGAATGACGATCGATAAGCTCGCTCATCCTCCAACAGTTACGGCACCTTCCCTCGCTGATGTTCTACATTCTACGACGCAATGTTCTCTGTAAACTAGCTTGTTCGTTCGGTCCTGATGCAGTAATTTCTAAATAAAAGAGCATTCATGTGTGTTTGGCTATTTTATGGTCAGTTAATTTCAAACCCTTCAGCCTTCTTTCCCATCACACATGCTGGTACTGTAAGCTTCTTCATTCCCTGCCATCTTCTTTGAGTAGTGCAAAATAATGTGTATTATTATGTTGTGTGTGTGTTGCAAATGATACGAATCATGCGAGATGGGCTAAACATCCCTATAGATAGTTTTGAAAGTTTTATGGCAGACCTGATGGTGCAGGTCATTGCCACAGTTAATGTGGGAAAGTTGCAATTCTGCATCGTCAACTACAACTGCTTTATTGTGTATTGTTTATTTAAGGATCCCCATTAGAAGCAAATGGGTGTGCTTGTTAGTCTTGCTGGGGTCATGAACAAGTTACAACACACGATAATGAAAAACAATCAGGCAAGTTCAACATATTCACAAATGAGATCAATTAAGGATGAAGTAGCAGCATACAATTAACCCATTTTGGGCGGGAACCCCTTTTGGTGTTAGCATTATGTTATGCTTTAGCTATTTTTGAAAAATCGAAGAACGACTGACATATAGAAACATAGCTTTTTCAGAAAACCGTCAGGATGTAGAAGACATTTTTATAATCTGATCTTAGGTCAAAATGGGTTAAGAGAGAAATACAGCTTTGCAGCTCTGCAGTATGCCTCCACCAACCAGTTGACACAAGTATCTGTCTAGAGACTCACGTAGTATTCTTGAATGAATGAAGCCTTTGAAGGATCTTTAATGGACGACCTTTGAAAACCTATTTCTAATCAGTTCATCCTTGGGTCCAAGTGGGCCGTTTGTGCCAACCGTCATGAAATTCCCTCAAGGCGTTCCAGAGATATCGAATACAAGAGGTTGGGACAGACGTGAGGTCGCAGTGACTTTAATCTTTAACCACCTCCAATAACCACCTCCAATGAGTTGGTCGGTGTGAGCTTGCCAGCATTGGTGTGTGAATGTGGGAAGTGAGGACGCTGGCGTCGACTGTTCGCCGCTCCACCTCCCAATGTATAAATGAATGAAAAGCGCTTGGAGCGCTTTGAGCACTTGGAAAAGCGCTATAAAAATGCAATTCATTCATTATTTTTCTAATAAGTTCGTCCTTGACAGACAGTCGGACAGACGTACTGACAGACGGTCGGACAAAGCCAAAACATTCTGCTCCGGCCACGGCTGTCACCGGTGGAGGCAGAATCATACTAAAGCATTGGTTCCCAAAGTGGGGTCCGGGGACCCCTAGGGGTCCTTGAGGGAGTTCCAGGGGGTCCCCAGCTAAATGATAGTTTGAGGGTCAACCAAATTGACCCTTATGGGTCGGTAACTCTGAGAGTGTACAAATGGAGTTAAATTAACATTGATTTTACAATATAAATTGTGGATCTCAGAGATAGAAATGCTATTAAATGGGAGCCCGTAGCCTGTTGCATATCAAACTGGAGGGTCCCAGTTTGGGAACCACTGTACTAAAGTATGTGCTTTGAAACCTACTTCAACTTCAAATAACTTTATTTTTCCTTTCGGAAACTTATTTTGTGCAGTGGTAAAGACATTTACAAGTACACACAAACACAGTTACTATATAAAAGATCATAAAGACGACTTTTTAAGAGAGACTACAGCATAATATATTAAAAATCTGTTCTATAAGTACTAATAATTAAAAATCTAAATATTTACTGTATGCAAATTATGCGTTCACTATATAGTCCATCAGGTGGAAACTGTCCATGAATAATGAACATCGTTGCTGTCGGGTGGAAACCCATGGCAAGTCCAAAGCCGTTTTCCATCACCATTTAAAATGGTGAAAATAGCTGATCTACAAGCTCACAAGCTTAGTATTTTCACGACGTTGTGCGACAGTCCGTATGACAGTGGTTTCCAAACGTTTTCATGTCAAGCACCCCCAAATTGACACTAATTAGACCCACGGACCCCCATTTGAAGAGATATGCCTGCAGGCACCACCAATAGAGAAGATTTTCACAGCTCCAGCAGTGATTCTCAACCCGTTTAATTTCGAGGACCCCCAGTTTGACCTACTGTACAGTAGCTGCATGCATTAGTCTACGGGGCGGGCCACCCTTTAATGGCATTTCTAGCTCTGAGACGCCGATTTATATCATAAAACCAATGTTATTTTAACTCTAAGAGTGTACAAATGGAACCAAATGGATCCATTTGGTTCCATTTGTACACTCTCAGAGTTACAGACCCATAATGGTCCATTTGGTTCCATTTGTACACTCTCAGAGTTACAGACCCATAATGGTCCATTTGTACACTCTCAGAGTTACAGACCCATAATGGTCCATTTGGTTCCATTTGTACACTCTCAGAGTTACAGACCATAATGGTCCATTTGTACACTCTCAGAGTGCGCGCGTGCACACACACACACACACACACACACACACACACACACACACACACACACACACACACACACACACACACACACACACACACACACACACACACACACACACACACACACACACACACACACACACACACTCCATACGCTTGCATGCAAAAACTGTATGCATAGACAGGTCTCCCTTAAATACGAGTCTCCTTCAGTTAAAAACCACCACTATGACGGTCTCACTGTGAAGTCTCACTGTTTGAACCATATCCTGAAATAATAATATACGCATGAAGTAACGTGGGTCTCACCATACCGTTTGATGACCGTTGTTTGAACTAATACTGAAATAGGCTATAGATGTGAAGTAATGAGCATCTCACTATATTATGAACCATCTTCAAGTATAAATATGAATTATGCGAGGAACAAAGTGGGGTGCAGCTAGAGAAGCTATGGGTGGTCTGTCCACGGTGTCATTTGAACATCCAGTTTCCTTCACTCTTAATTAGAATAGAATAGAATGGAATGGAATAGAATACTTTTATTTGCCATTTTCACAATTGCATGGGACATTTTGGAGCTCAGTTTATGAACAATCTTCAAGTATAAATATGAATTATGCGAGGAACAAAGTGGGGTGCAGCTAGAGAAGCTATGTGTGGTCTGTCCATGGTGTCATTTGAACATCCAGTTTCCTTCACTCTTAATTAGAATAGAATAGAATAGAATAGAATAGAATAGACTTTTATTTGCCATTTTCACAATTGCATGGGACATTTTGGAGCTCAGTTCCCATCACTAAAAAGACAGACAAATACAGACAAAGGGACCATAAGGGAATAAATAAGTACTTCATAGTCTAACTAAAAACAGTGCAAATAATATAGCGATGATGATTATGATTCAGTCCATCTGTCATATTGACTATATATACCGTGAGTACCGTCCTTAATGTCCACGAAACCTCACTTCATCTGCACACATCGAGGGACCTCTAAAAAAAACACGACGCAGAATCAACAGCAATTTCACTTCCACCCATAGGGGGCACCACCAATGCAACAAATGTCACTGCTTGCTGCCGAATCAAGCTTTCACTTCTGCCACAAACAGCTGCACGATTGTTCGCCTGCACCATCCTCGTGTTTTCCGACGGCTGCACCAGGCGACATAGACCTAGCCTGGCGGGGAGCTATGTTTCCTATGTTTTGCCAACCTTGTGTTGACACTCCCCTGAGCAGACTAGAATAGCAGCCTGTATATACTCGCTGACAATTCACTTGGCTTTCAATGCAGTCCAGCAGCACACACTGATTATAAATTAGCCCAGGATTCATACTCTCACTGGAGGAGCCAGTGAGAGTAAGAGAAAGTCTTGTGCATGGTGGTGCTGTGCAGGGTTTTTCATGCCAAAGAGCCCCAAATAGCTATAATATAGCCTCAGGCTGCGCACACCGTATTGTGAAATGGCTTTTCAAGAGGGGGATTATGTGGAACTTGGGATCCACACATACCGTAGGAACATGGGAAAGTGCTTAAACTTACACAATAATCTTATAATAATAAACTTTATTTATAAAGTGCTTTTCGAAAACAGTGTTTACAAAGTGCTTTACAGTGCAGAGATATATATATAAAAAAAAAAAAAAAAACCATCCATAGGGATAACCAACAACAATCAATTAAAATGCATACAGTAGATGAAAAAAAAAAAAAAAAAAAACAAGCATAGACGGACATACACATTATTGAAAGTAACACAATCTAAGGAAAGGCTTTGGTATACAAATACGTTTTCAAGAGTGATTTAAACCATGACACTGATTTAGCTAAAGCCACAGGCAGGTCATTCCAGAGCCATTACGTTAACAACTTAAAGCCTATATTTGCTTATAGTTAACTGGGGTCCCCCATGGCTATATCTGCTTCTTTTTCTCCCCTGCTTTATACTAAATCTCTTTGCCGAAAACAGGCAAGCTAGCTCAGATCTGCGATTTTATACATTTCCATTTTGAAGACCTATGGTGTAGTCACGTGTCTCTGCTGTTTGGTTCCAGCTGCAGGGTAATCAACGGTTGGGTCCAGACAGGAGCTCAGACGATAGGCTGAGCCAGATGAATAAAGGTGAGGGATTGGCTCTGTGACGCTGAGAGATCGAACTGGCTTACATGGCCATGAGCCAGCAAATATTGATATTTTTCACCTGGCCATGCACTGTCGACACGAGTTGCCTCTCTGAGAGCTGGACCCATGGGAGACACGGTGGGCTTTGTGGAGCACATTTGACCTCTGAAGGCGTAACAGTAGGCCTATACCTCACTGTGTAGAACGCAGACTAAAGCCCAAACCACACCGAAGGGTCGGGTCGGGACAAAACGTTTTTTTTAAAGTCAACCACACCAATACAACTCATTGAGTTGCAATGAGTTGCATTGGTGTGGTTGACCTTAACCCATTTAGACCTGAGGTCGATTCTACAAATGCCTTCTAAATCCTGACAGTTTTCTGAAAAACCTACTGTATGTTTCTATGTTAGTCGTTCTGAAACATTTTCATGTTAAGGACCCCCAAACATAATGTACATATGTAATTGCCTGCCGAGCCCCATCTGAAAATATGTTGTTCCAGGAACCCCCCAGAAGCAAAGATTTAAGTTAAAGACATTCGCTCTGAAAGAATATATTCAAACATTTGGGCCACATTTTCACGATTTTTCAAAAATAGCAGACCTACAAGCTCATAGTGGCACTCGGTGCCGCTATGAGCTTGTACTGTAGATCTGCTATTTTTCAATAGCTAAAGCATAACATAATGCTTAAAACACCAAAAGGGGTTCCCGCCCAGAATGGGTTAAAACGGTTTTGTCCCAAGGAGTCCCTAGCGGTGTGGTTTTGGGCTTTAGGCCTAATTCATACTTTGTCTCAGAGAAGTCGAGGAAATAAGCCACACTGTTGTAAGACAGTGAACAACATGCTAAGGATTCATGCACTCAGGGGCCCGATATGTCATCCGTATTGGGGGTTGTGCAATTTGTGCAAACTGCATGGCATTTATCAAACAGCTGCAGGAGCGTCAGTGTGCCGTTTAGTTTACCCAAGATACCCAGATATACTTCATATGATCGATGTACATGTGGGTTTTCAGATTGCTGTTTTGGTGGTGTGTACCTCTCTCTCTCTCTCTCTCTCTCTCTCTTAGTTGATTTGGTTGCCCACCTACTAGCGGCACTAGCCCATCCTAATATAGCTGGATCTGGCCCTGATTTTAAGTCCCCCCTAGCAATTTAGCAACCAACTTCCAGACCATTCATTGTGTCATTTTTGAAGGTGCAAAGAGGACACAAAATGTTAAGTTTCCAATCAATTCCTCTCTGGGCTGGAACACTGCAGCGTGCTGCAGTGCTGCACGCCTAGCAGGCCCTCTGGCAGGTCAGAGTGAGACGCACACAATGAGGGACGACGTGCATTCATCTTGCAGGAGGAAAGATTAGGTTTTACGCAACAAGTTGGGACATTTTGTTTCTGATGGGAGGACTATGGCTGGGATGATTGCCCCGCATTTAACAATGTGAGCTTGCAGCATCCTGACAAGCTCTGTGCTGTTAAAGGATGAGAATGGGAGCAAATCAGCTGATTACACAGAATCTTCCCCCACAGCGGGAGCCGCTAATTCTAACGCCCGCGTGCACAAAATCATTAATCAATGAATGCGTCCAATTATGCAGGCGACAGCCCATTCATTCACACCTTTCTTTCTGTTTCTGGCCCATTTCAAGTGCTTGGCTGTCTCCGGAGAGAGAGAGAGGGATGGAAGAGAGGGAGAGAGAACATGGAAAGAGGATAAGAAATACAGGGAGAGAGTAATGTCTGATTTATACGCCGTTGGTGTCGTGCAAGGGAAATTGTATCCGGTGCGCTGTGAGCTTGTATATCTGCTTTTGTCTTCGCGAGACCAAAAAGAGAAAGATTGAAAGAGAAAGAGAGAGAGACATAGGGCTCCAATTTCGTCGCCGCCTTTACCCGCAACGCGGCCTGCAATTCAGCCGCTGCCCGAAAATTACGAATAGGAGCTTTCTCTGTCCCTTAATGGTATTTTCGTCCAGTGTCACCCGCTATCTTTTTTGCCGACACCGGTATTTGCGCCTAGAGGTGTGGTCATGGGCGTGCTGCTGGCACGCTTTCCCCTAAATTGCTATTTTGGTCACACACATTTGGGAAGGCGATAATGGAGTTTAAAAGCACCCGTAAACCGTATGCCAAATTAGTTTGGTAAAGAGCATCACGCACCGCGCCTTATTCTCCTATTGCATATCTTTGTAATTTTCCTATAATCAGCAGAAGTGAGAGCCTGCCACTTCCTTGTGTCCATTGTGTTTATATATAATAATTGTATAGTCAAAGAAGTTATTTGTGCCAGGCGTGCAGCGTGCGCGATTCCAATTGCTCATTCAGTTCATCACCCCATAGCAGCAAATGGGGTTTAATCCAATGTCTAAATCCGAACTTTTCTTTTCGCTTCATACCGTTCCGTAGAGACGGCCTACACGCTCAATCTATATACAAGTACAGTACAAGTGAGACTTCAAGGCAGCAACGCAACACTCTTCCATGGGCAGATGGGCTACAGACCGTAAGGCTATGAAGCAATATAGCACTGGGCATAACGGGCAACGGATAAGGGATCTCTTAAAGGCAATGGCATATGTGGCACGGTGATTGGTTTCATTATTGTAACGCCCAAACCACACCTATGCATAATATAACGGGTAACGGGGGTGTTTTAGGGATTTAGACAGGTAACCAAAATACCAACTTTAGTGGGGGAACACCCCTTCCCCACTGCTAAATCCCAAAACAGCGTATTTAGAAAGATCAAACGAAAATGGAGCCCATAAAGTTAACACTACTTTTCTTGTATGCAAGGGTATTATAATCATGAGGTTATATAGACACACAGCACTGCAATTACTGATTGAGTAACTGTCATGACTTGTTTTGTGAGTTTTACATCAAAGTTTGCTTATTGCAAGCATTGACACTATAAGAAGACAAACAGTACAACTTACTGTACACAGGGGGAGAAGAACCTTGGAGGAGAGGAGAGGAGCAGATGGTCTAGAATTCTCAGGGTTTATTTCTGGAGAGTTCAGCCTTTACGGCTCATATACTGACTTAATTATGACACAGAGGGGAGAGCGAACCCCTGGAAGACTGAGTTAAAGGAGGGAAGGAAATCTTCATTAAGCCCACAAGGAGACAACAGCTCTGATAAAAATGACTTTAGGCCCTAAAAACCCTCCCCTAAACTCTGATAAGGCAGGAGTTTAGGGGATACCAGGTACCGAAGGGGCGATAAAGCACCTTTTAAGAGGTAATCCCCTCCCACATGAACCCAATGAATTTCACACTGAAAAGTAATACCCCGTTTTCACATAGCCAAAGTGCAGGAAGTATAGGCTATAGTGGAGATTTTGGAAATTCATCTCATGTGAAAATGGGCACTGATCTTGTCTGGCGGCAGGTCAAACTTGTACGGCAAGCCTCCTATAGTAATTTGGCCTGGCATGTAGTGGTGGAATAAAATTGTCCCCGTTGTGAAAACGCTATAGATATTTACCCATACTGGGCGGGAACCCCTTTAGGTGTTTGAAACATTATGTTATACTTTAGCTATTGAAAAATAGCAGATCTACAAGCTCATAGCGCGGCACTACCGAGTATATATATACTCTTTCAGAGGGAACGTTTTTAACACAAATCTTTGCTTCTGGGAGGTCTCTGGAACAACATATTTTCAGATGGGGGTCGGCGGCCAATTACAGGTAGTTTTTGGGGGTCCTTGACATAGAAACATGTTTTTTTTTCAGAAAACTGTCAGGATTTAGAAGACATTTGTATAGCATCGTCCTCAGGTCTAAATGGGTTAAAGTACTGGGATAGCTTGGTGACGTTGACAAAGTTATGATGTAATTTCTACGACGGTCAATGGAACCGTGAAACATGTTACAGACGTGCAGCAGAGTAGCAGGCTGTTCCGATATGAACGGAGAGTGGTGAGAGCGTGTGAGAATGGAGTGAATGAATCCCAGTTATCATCAGACCCAAGGGGCAGGGATTGGGTCGATAGTTTTAGAGAGAGCAAAAAGGATATAATCCTATTATGCTTTGCCAGCAGGCCCAAACACCTTTCAAATAACACAGACCGTTCCAGCAATCACACTAAACAGGAGAATAGCTCCTCTGCCTTCGTATTGACCACATCAGTGACTTTCAACCTTTTCAATTTCAAGGACCCGTCCCTCAGTGTGCTATGCATTAGGCCATGGATCCCCATTTGATACATTTCTTATCTCTGGGGCCTCGATGAGGCGTCATTTCAGAAAGAAATAGGGGGAGGCAAAAGATACATTAAAATAACGATCTACAAGCACTCACCGCGCCGCCAAGCGACTTGTTGAGAGCGTGTAGATCACATTTTCGCTATTTGTTCCATGGCCGAAAAAAGAAAATGTTTGGCTACATTCCCAAAATAGGGATGTCACGTTGAAAGAGGTTAATACATTTAAAGTTGCATACAATAAAACACTTATCTACCAATAAGACGCCCTGAGGCGTCTTCTTTTTTTATTGAAACTGCAAAGTTTCAATAAAACATTTTTTTTCAATCTCCAACTTTACGTCACAGTCCATCCTTCCCCTAGTAGGGAGGATTGTAACAGGTAATTTAACTCTGAGAGTGGACAAATGAAACCAAATGGACCCTGGTCCATTTGGTCTCATTTGTACACTCTGAGAGTTATAAAGCCATACAGGGTCCATTTCATTCCTATCAATCATCCAGCCATGGGGGACCCCCTGGTTGGATCCCCCCCAGGGACCCTTGTGGAACCAGTGACATTATAGCGAGCTGTGATGGCAGGTGCTAGTATGAAAATGAAACCCATTTGTGCTCTCCTTAACCCATTTAGACCTGATCTCAATTTTTTTGAAAAGTTCTTCTAAATCCTCCAGTTTTCTGAAAAAATAAATATTTTCACAATTTTTCAAAAAATAGCAGACCTACAAGCTCGTAGCGCGCCACTCGGTGGCGCGCTATGAGCTTGTAGATCTGCTATTTTTCAATAGCTAAATTATAACATAATGTTTAAAACGTTGGGTTCTCGCCCAAAATGGGTTAACACACAATATATATTTTACACACGGGTTGGTTGATCATGCGGGGCGCTGGATGTGTGAAACGAACCGAGTCTGACTCCTATCACACACTTCCATTCATCCAGAGAGGAATTAACCTTGCTGTAGCCTTCCTAATTATGACTGTAATTATTAATTATGTGTGTGTAAGCGAAGCCCCTGAATTCATACGCCGTCATTTACATAAATGCATGTTGATGTATGTAAATTGCCTTATGTAGAAGATAGGTGTGTGTGCGGGTGGGTGGGTGCGTGTTTGTGCACGCAGGTGTGTGTGTGTGTGTGTGTGTGTGTGGGGGGGGGGGGGGGTGGAGACTATTTGAGGTACTTTGAAGCACACCATGTCTTATGTAATGTTTCCTTTTACGATTTTATTTGATCAGTTGCCAATATAATATATAATTTTTATGTTTCTCATTCCATCTCCCAACCCAGTCGGTGGCAATGCTCATAATAGTGTTTTCAATTAAAGTGAAGTGTCTGCACACTCTGAGGCCGTAAAACAATGACCCTCACGGGGTCCATTTGGTTCCAGTTGTACAGTCTCAGAGCTGAATTAACACTGAGGATTTTCCTGTGTATGAAAGTAATGCATATAAGCCTGTGAAGGACAGCGGTGGAACAAGTACTCTGATTTATTCTGTTGTTTTTACTACTCTTGAATTCAAAGATTTGCCATCAAAGTACCAGAGTACCAGTACCAGAGTAGAGAAGTAGCAGTACTTGAACTTTTTCAAAAATAGCCCATCTACAAGCTCACGACTCGATCTGAGCAATTAAGCGATTAATGAATGTTTTTAATAATAATCCAAATCAGCGAAGTAACTGGTAACTAACGCTGTCAAATAATTGTAGTGGAGTAAAAGAGTACAAACTCAAGTGAATCAAAAGTGTTTGTTACTTTCCACCATGCACTGCATGGTGAAGGAGAGTGGCTTTTAACCACTTAAACCCCAGCACCCATATTCTGGGAACACTTTGGAACATAATAGCAAACCGACAAGCGCTGAGACACGTTGTGAGCTTGTCGAATGGCTACTTTCAGCGAAGAGATTTAATGTGGAGCGAAAACAGAAAGGGCACTAATATATATGGTGTTTAAGTGGTTATAGGGCTACATGCCCCAAAGTGGGGTCCGGGGACCCCCAGGGGTCCTTGAGGGAGTTCCCCAGCTAAATGGTAGTTTGGAACCAAATGGACCCTTATGGTAGCCTGACACTCAGCCTGAATTTTCATTTCGTTTCACTCCATTATTCAGTCTGAAAGCCCTCCCTACTACCGCCGTTTCTGAGATGGGCGTTGACAAAGAGGCAGTCTTCGGCGATTGGTTCACCCTTAACCAATCACAATAGTAGCAAAGCAGATGACAAGGCTCCGACCGCAGCAGGCTGAACTTAGCCGTGGTTGAGGGCATGTCAGCGGGGGGGGACAGAGCTAAATGGCCGGGGCATGGGACTCGAGTGCGAAATTGCGATTATGCAACAGTTACCAAAAAAAAAAAACACGTCAACTCAATGTCATTGTAACTAACATTTTCGAGCGAAAAAATAATTTTTTGAATGAGACTTTCACCCAGTATGAAGCTAAATGTGACACCAAAAGAGTAGCATAAGTTGCTATGCTACTGGCGCAGCCATGTTTGTTTGTGTCTGGACGGCGCTGTTGTTTTGACGTCATCGAGTTGAAACGACGCTGATTCGTCGGTCAGATTTCCAACCGAGTCTCAGAGCTCCTTCGAGAGCGTCACCAGACCCTGAATCGCCTGAATATATTTTTTTAATGGGCGTGGCTAGCGATTCAGGGGCTGGAGCCAGGCTACCCTTATGGGTCTGTAACTCTGAGAGTGTACAAATGGAACCAAACAGACCCTAACGGGTGCGTTTGGTTCCATTTGACTCAGAGTCAAATTAACATTGATTTTACAATATAAATTGGAGTCTCAGATAGAAATCCCGTTAAATGGGGGTCCGTATAGACTAATATGCCAAACTGTCAAACTGAGGGTCCTTGAGATGAAACGGGTTGAGAATCACTGCTAGAGCCGTAAAGATCTTGTCTTATGGGGGTCCCTGGCATATCTTTTCAAATGAGGGTCCGCGGGGCTAATTAGTGTCAATTTGGGGGTCATTGGTCCTGGACTTGTGGCATATCTGAAGAATCCTTAAGCCATTATACAAATGTCCTATGTTGCTATATCAGTGGTTCTCGAACTTTTTCATGCCAAGGACTTCCAAAATGATATGTGTTTGGCCGCCGACCCACTATCTCAAAGATATTTTGACAAACTAAGTCATTAAAGTTAACATCACATAAGTCCTTATATTATCGGCCGAACATTCGGTGAAACCCTAATTATAACCTGTATAATGTAGGAGAATGTCGGTGTGCACATATAGAGTACTGTACACATGGTTACAATAAATGTACACCAATTTGAAAACCGGTGAGCACATTTGCAATGTATTTATGGGCCCAGCTAGTTAAACAAAGACAACTTTGCTATGGTAGGCCTATACATAGTCCTACTGTACAAACAAATTTCTCTCTCCCCCCCCCCCCCACCCACTCTCTCTGAAATGTAGACAAAACAACAGTGCTCGAACAGCTCCTGAGGATTGAAGATGATTTTTCCAAGAACCCGACTTAACACCTAAAGGGTGGCGGCAACGCTGGCAGCACCGCAGATTAAAGTTCTTTATCACCCTGGGGATCGAAACAGCTGCTTCAATTTACACTTTAAAGAGAAGAAAATAGCTGTAAACATCACATTCCACTGTCCACAAGAAACCTGTCAAATGTCCACCTTCCGTGGCGAGGGTCTTTGGCGACAGACAGTGTATTCAGTTATTCAAATGTGTGTGTTGATGTTGTTATATTATGGTAAATAAAACCTGCTCTCCATTTCAAGGTGGAACACACTCACCTCGCAAGTATTTTCAGCGAGGTTCGGAATAATAATAATTATAGCTGTTGCACTACTACGGTCAGGGCGGGGCAACTTTAGAAGAAAATGAAAAAGGAATAATAATAATGATTATAGCTGCTGCGCAGCAATGGTCAGGGCAGAGGAATTTGAGGAGGATGGCGAGAAATGAGAAAGAGGAAAAATAGCAAGACCAACGAGAAATACAGGAATGTCAATCGGCATAACTGTATGGATCAAGAGCACTGCACTGCTTTTGAGGTGAACTTGATATGCACTGGTTTAACGGGATAGTTCATCCAATAAATGCCTTTATATTCCTATCGTTCACTCACCCTGTGATCTTTTCAATAGGAGCATTTTATAACAGAATTCCTTCATGGTGAAAGAAGAATCCAACAGAATAAGAAAACACTTTATGAATTGAAGTAAGACGGAGGCCAAGAACAGGAGAACTATAACAAAAATATTTGTATAAATTCCAAAACGCCGCTAACAGTGTAATAAAGAATGATCTGCGCTCGCTAGTGCGTGTCGCGGTTTAAGTGAATTAAAAAGTGCAATTGCTTGAAATTACATTCAAACGCCATGTTGTTTTGAATGTAGCCTACTGTAGTGTTTTACGAAAGAAGACAATTGCGAACATACTGTGGGAGCGTTTTAAAAACAGATTTTTGATGTCATGCTGTTGTTAATCTTGACCTCTGTTCATTCATCTATCACAGGGGTGACCAGACTTTGTTGACTTGAGAGCTACTTTCAAAATGACCAGCGCAACAAGATCTACCCACCAAATAATATGATCTCATTGCTGAAAATAGTTTAAAGAACATGACAAACACACTTAGAATGGGAAATATAGGGGGGGAAATGGAAATTGTTTTTGTATGTACTGTAACTTTCTAATGCTCTATTTAAATTATATATGTTTTAGGGCCATGTCATGTGATCTACCTGCACAGCCTTTGTGATCTACTGGTAGATCACGATCTACCTTTTGGGCACCCCAAGACAAAAACAAAATAAGAAAATGATTATCATTTTCTTATTTTGTTTTTGTCTTCATTCTCAGGAATGTTATATAATATTATGTTATAGAATTTAGAATCAAGATTCCAAATTATATGTAGATCACACTATAATTTTCCAAATTGAATGCATCATCAGATGACTGTCTCTAGGCTCAAAATACCTATGCTACAGTGACACCCATCTTTTTCTACTGAATCAGTATTGAAAAAAAAAAATAGAATGTGGACAGAATAGATTATAATACTTGGACACCATTCAAAAGCATACAAATCACACTTGTGAGGGTGAAGGGGCGCAAGTTGTGTTAACAAAACCAGTCACAAGATGTGTTTATATTGACCCAAATGACACCACATTACATTTACTGCTGTAAACAAACATTAAAAGTCCATAGACTTGGCTGCCACTCTAGGAATGTTTGTTTAAAGTGCTCTAAACAAACATTAAAAGTCCATAGACTTCATATGGCTGCCATATGAAGTTATTTCAAAAGCCAGGCGTTGGTTCGGCTAGCGCCTGCTCAAAAACAAGCAAAAACGTCAACATGGATATACAGTACGCAAAAAAGCCAAAGCTTGTTTCCTTTCCTTGGTCTTACCCATATTATATAACGACATATTTTTTAACTCTTACAAGCGTATAGGCGTATAATGCTGGAGAAAAATCACGTCTGCGTTCTGGTTAGCAACGGGTTACTCAACACTGGCCGGCCTAGTACTGTGCCCTGGGAGCGGAATGATTACAAATACAATTTTCATTTAACACATGCATGCACGCTCTCATCCGGGGGGACTTACAAGGTGCAGTGTCAGAGAAAGTGCCATGAACCCTCGTCAACCAATCAGGATGAACTGAACGGATGCCGCACACTGTCGCAGCATGCTGTTAGTGTGTTCACCAGAGCACCAGAGAGCCGTTTCATCAAATGCCCATTAGATGGGAAACATGCCAGACAAACTAATTCAGGATATTATTAACAATGTTATTACCAAACTGTATGTGTGCCCACGTGCTTGCATGCATGCATGCATGTGTGTACAGTACTTGTTACTTCACTTGTGTGAGGAACAAATGTCCCCATATTTATATAACTTGATAAATTGACATTGCGAATACGATTTCCCTGGGTCCTCGCGAGAGACATTGTTGTTTTAGGGTTAAACCCGATTTGGGGACTTAGGCTTCTATACTGGATAGGAAAAGATTAAGAATGGGGTAAGGATTGTACAGTAGATCTGCTATTTTCAGCTTCACGCAGCACATTTAAAAATTGGAAGAAATATTGATGTCCTCACAAGTATAGTAATATTGTGTGTGTGTGTGTGTGTGTGTGTGTGTGTGTGTGTGTGTGTGTGTGTGTGTGTGTGTGTGTGTGTGTGTGTGTGTGTGTGTGCACACACACACCTTTTCACCCAGTTTCCATTAGGGCTGGCATTTATGTGTTGAAATCCTCTGGCATGTTGCTCTTTGGACAGAATGCAGGGCAGCTGCAGCGGATTTTGACTATAATAACAAATACTGAGCTCGTTCCATTGTTTCCTGGTTTCATGAGGACATGCAGGCCTCTGCGATGATTCTTTATTCTAGACTTTCACTCAGTTGCATGGTGTGACGAAATCAATAGGAGAAGCCTAGTAGATGCGTTGTAGATCAGCTATTTTCACAATTGTTGATATACTGTATATTAACCGTTTCCGTTCATCCGTGTCCACACGTCCTAGGGAATCCAATCGAGGGGTGCATTGGACGTGTATACACGTCCTAGCGCATCCTCAATGATATCAGGCGAGGGGAGAATATTCTGAATTTTTTCCTTTTTTTTTTTTGTCAGACTCTCGGCCACCGTACTTCGCTCTTCAGTCATATCAGCTTACCGTTCGATTAGCTGTTAGTGCGGCAGAAAGAATGCCTCGTATTTGCTCATCTAGGGCGCTCTCCGTGGTTTTGATCTGATGGATATACTAAGCGCTTCATTTCTGACTTCAACATGCCTCTCGTTCAAAATATGAACGCTTTGGAGCTTCTAGCGACATAAAGTACTCGAGACCAAGGTAAGCTAGCAAAATATTTCTCAGTTTTTTTCCGAGTCTTTTTTGTCAGAGTCATGTCTTTCCGGCACCCCAGAGCTTCTATTTTGAAGGAATCCCGGCACTGATTGTGTTAAATATATGTCATATTTTTAAAAAATATTACATTTCTAGGTTTTAATACAGTAATGCATTATTGATATTAAAAAGATACAATTCCTAATTAGGGGGGCGTTACCCTTTGTAATTATCTCTGCAAATAAATGTATTCATGTGTTGTTTGATTTTGAAACAGTATAGCTTTATGTTGTTATGTAGCCTTTCTGAGGCATGGGTGAATCAATGTATTATATATTTCATAAAGGTCAGTAACTTCATCCTGGTGTGGTGGGATTAAATAATGATGAAATTTAGAATTCTTTGCCTTATATAGGATGTTAATGGTATGGTCACATATTATGCTAATAACTCAAATTGCTCAACGTGCAACTTTTAGCAACCAAGCTGAGTTTCATCCATTAGGCCTATAGATAACATTTATATCATACGTTTACATTAATCACCATTTCTGGGTTCATGGTATTTCCATCCTTTCTAATTAAGGCCCGGCCCTACCTGGGTCCTCAATCAAACCCTGTACACTCAAGACACTGCCCTCCCTGCCACCCTTAGATCTCCATATATGGAGCTGACGTGTTCTGACATTCCATATGTTGATCTGACCTTATCGCACCCTGTACACTCCATATATGGCCAGACCACGCAACCTCGCCCTTTAGGGCCCTCAGGCGTCTTACTGGTGTATTTTACAGTCAAGAAATATCGTTTCTGATGACGTTTTACTAAATATTCTCAGCTAATGACAACAGAGTTACAAGGGATGTTGCTAAAACTACTACTGACTACTAGGCTACTGTGAATGTTACAGAGTATAAAGACATACCCAACGATGGAACATTAATTTAAGCCCTCTTACACTTTCAAAAATAGCCGATCTACAAGCTCGCAACACACTTGTAGATCGATATTTTTTTGGAAACGAATGTAAACATTTGCCTATAATGATGTTCCCATATTAATTAGGGCTGCCATGTTGTTAACCAATGACTACACATCTTAGAACTCCATTACTTTTTTCCTCCCTTTTTGTTTCACTTCATGAAAACGAGCGGTTTTGGACATACAAGGTTTCCACCCAACGAGTGACCATCTGATATCCAGCCTTCCATTGTCCGGGCCCAGAAAAACTGTTATCACAACATCGCAGAGGCATTAAATAGTAAACTTATTGTAGCCGGAGAAAATCTATACACGGACGGTATCAGATGTCCCACTATCAGTCATCTAAGTGCACGCACATGCTTTATGCACAGAGTTCATCTGATTGTCCAGGTCGTCCTATGGCCTGTGTGTGTGTGTGTGTGTGTGTGTGTGTGTGTGTGTGTGTGTGTGTGTGTGTGTGTGTTAATCAGTTCCTCAACAGCTTCTCTGCAGGGAGAACAACATGAAACAAGTCTTCTTAATACAAGCATTTCACTGACCACCATGGACACCTTAATGCACTTTAACAATTACAAAAACACTAAGTATTTCTAAGTCAATTTACTTTGTAATATGATGTTGTAAAACATCTTTTTAATAAGGTGATTGGAATATTAAATGGGGGAATAGAGCTCCGAAGTCTGACGTCACTTTCAGTAGAGGTCGTCAATCTCCAGGTTCATGTATTTGTTTATTTGCATTGAGATCCCCAAACGGCGATTTTAGGTCGCTTCATATAAGAACTGTGTTTGAAAAATAAACCGACCACCTCGGCGTTTCTGTCAGGGGAGTGGCTGTGCGTCGTTAATGATGTCCATTCATATTTGATACAGCCAGTTTCTAGAGAAAATGGAATTAATGTGACCGCATAAGCCTTGAAACTACATATGAATGCAATGTCGCTGAGCATATACGTCACGCCCAGCTGTCAACATATTGCGTTCCTGAGATTCCTCGTTGACGTAAGCTCAGCTGGTGGTGACTCGACTCGTACTAACCACGATACATTATATATCAATAAAATAAAAATAAAAATAAACGTAATTAACGTTCAGTTTCTGTTGTGCGACGGGCTGCGGGCAGAAGCAGCCTACCCGGAAATGTAGTCTCTGGGTTGTTTGGCTCGTTTCTAACGCTTATTTTGTTACTCTTTGGGTATATTTGTACATTTCCTCCATATGAGTGAAAAGGCCCGGGTGATCGGTTTATTTTTCAAACACAGTTCTTATATGAGGCGATCTAAAATCCCCCTATGGAGAGTACAATGCTTATAAAAACATACATGAACCTTGGCGCTCACTGCCCTCTACTGGTAGTAGAGGGCAGTGACGTCAGGACTTCGGTGCTCTATTGTCCTATTACTGTGAGAGCATTATCACTATCAAGAGAATTATATTCTAAGTGTGCGTTTGTTTCTCTATGAAGACTGTATTGTGCAGTTTATATTCCTTCATAACATTTTCTTTTCTCCCCCCCGTGTGGTGTGGGTGTGGCTGTGGTGCGGTGTGGGTGCCGTGCGTTGTGGTGCACTGTGGTGTGGTGCGGTATGGTGCGGTGCGGTGTGGTGCGGTGCGCTGCGGTGCGCTGCGCTGCGGTGCGCTGCGGTGTGGTGTAATACACCAGCCTATACCAAAACTATATGTTCAATGCCTGCAGTAATTATTACATGGTGAAGCCGCAAAGATTACTTTGGAGCTCTGTAACATATAATGTTATGCAAATTTTAATTATATACTTTGGTTAATGAAAATGAAGCATTTGAAATATGCAGATGCATGAGCAAGTTTATATCAATCACAATCACACTTGCTCTGTGTGTGTGTGTGTGTGTGTGTGTGTGTGTGTGTGTGTGTGTGTGTGTGTGTGTGTGTGTGTGTGCGAGTGCCACCATGTGTTTCAAAACGTTACTAAATTAAAAAAGCTATATTAAAATGTGTAATTATTACTCAGCAGCAGAGAGCGGGCTGTATGGTTTTTGTTTCTCTCTCCAGTCAAGTCAAGTGTGCCCTAAATTACCGTTTTTTTCTTTCTTTATGATGACTTTTCCTAAAGTAACCCCAACATTAGAAAAAATGAAACATTGTCATTCTATATAGGGTACAAAGATTATCTTTGGGTCATTTACAGTCCTGTCTGTCTGTCTGTCTGTCTGTCTGTCTGTCTGTCTGTCTGTCTGTCGGTCGTACACAGACTACACACACACACACACAAGCGATCAGGCCTTCAGGACAACCCGGACAATACAATGATGCACGCTCACGCACTGTACGCGTGCATGGATTTAATGTTCTTTCCTTTATATTTGCATGAAGTCCTGGCCAGAATGTTCACCATTCAGCAGTGCAGTTCTCTCTATTTACTCTGTCGTGTTATCACGGCCCTGGCATCGCTAGATTTAGAGAAGGAGTCTGATTTTGATTAAATCCCTGACCTCAACACTTCAGCTCATTAACTTTGCTGTGTGTGTGTGTGCGTGTGTGCGTGCGTGCGTGCGTGCGTGCGTGCGTGCGTGCGTGCGTGCGTGCGTGCGTGCGTGCGTGCGTGCGTGCGTGCGTGCGTGCAAACTGTGAATAGGAGTGAAATAGAGATACCGAAAGAAATACTTAGAAAAAGAGTTGACGTGTGCAAAGAAGCATCGTGGAACAGAACAGAAATGGGAGAACTATTCGCTTAATTGTGTTTGTTTGTCTGATGTTGATGAAGAGATGAAGTAAGATAGCAAGATATAGCACAGTGATCCCGACAGATGCTTTTTTCATTCATTTAATAAATGAAGCCTGGAACACCAACTCTCTGGTGTCAAGATGACCATAATTTGACATTTTCTTTTACACTTATTTGTTCTCAAATGGGTGAATTAACAATTTCCGGAGAGGCATGTTTCGCCCCGCCTGCGTGTTTTGTATTTAAGGGTCTCGCCATGTGCTGTGTGGGAGGAGAGGCAGTAGGCAGTGTGTCCTTTGCAACTCAACGGCACACTGTCATTTTGGGGTCAAGGATGTCAACAAAATCTGTTTTTCATGCAGTCGAACCCACATATGACACTGGTTAAATCCTTGTACTGAATCTAACAATGCTGTTTGTCACTCAACGCAGACTATTATTGAAGGCCGAATTTCCATACAGGGGTCTCCTATACACTAAATGCTTAGCGATTGGTTCAATAGACGCATGTTCTCTCCTCCGCGGCATCATCAGCGCCCATAACCTACAGTATGTGGGGTTGGCGAAATGGCCTTTCTGTGTGGTGTTTGCATGTTCTTCCCCTGTCCCCTAGGGTAGGTACCCTCACAAAAACATGCAGTAATCCTGTTCTCTATACTGCCTCCACCTGGTCAGCTGGGGTGCTTGATGGAGGGTAAAGGAACTGATTGGAATAACGTGGTTTTTTTGTTTGTTGTTTTTTAAGATTTTTTTTTAGCTTTTTCTGCCTTTATTGATAGGTTGAAAGTTATCTGACAGGAAATGGGGAGAGAGATGGGGGGAAAGACACGCGGCAAAGGCCGTTGGGTTCGGGAGTCGAACCCACGGCACGCCGTCAGGCTGTCTCAGCAGCCTCGGTGCCCAGACGGTTGAGCTAACCGTCCGGGCATCCTTTGACGTGCTACGTCCTACCGGGGAAAATCCCCCACCTGGTCACTCCTCAAGCACTGAAGGAAGCATGAGCTCAGTTCTCTCCCCAGGTTGGCAGAGTACCTATACAGCTTAGGCAATTGGCAATGGGTGAAAACATGGGCTACAAAATTGTGCGATAAAATGCAGTATTTCCAGATTATTCTTGGGACATCGGTGGACATCACTGAACCGTTTGAATGTCATCATGACATTCACAATGCCAAAGTGTTGGATGAACTGACATTCCAACATTGCCATCAGATGACTCAACCCATGATTTGTGTGTTCCAAAGTCTATGCCAAATAACAGGAGTTTGTAACAGCTGGAATAACAGGTGTTGACTGATTGATTTTTTTTTTTTTTTAATAGCAATTAAGGACGGCATGCTGGCTGGCTCTACAGCTTGAGACAATGGACGCCTCAAATTACTACTTAGAGGACATTCCGTAACAAAACGCCAGAAGGGATGAGCTGTTGTTTCCTCCACCTAGGCAGGTGAACTGGAAGTGGAAATTGTTGGATTTTTTCCAGTGGATTAGTTGGGTTTGCTGTTGCCACTTTATGAATCCATATTGTACAAACATACATTATACAGAATATTGTCCTTTGAATGAATACAATATATGACTAACAAACTGAAAAGATTGATCAGTCAGTAGTTTGTTTTAAGTCGGGACTTGATCAACCTATAGATGACATTTGAATCATAAAAGTTTACATTAACCGTCTACCCGCCACCATTAATTAATAGCGTATTGCCAAGGTTTTATCGTGCGTAACACTTACTTTGAAGAGCCAAATATCCATAACCGGATGTTACAATGACAAACTGCTGTGTGTGGTGTCATGACCGGTTGTTGTCTTGGCCGGTGGTGGAAAAACCCGACCACGAGTATCACAGCGCCTGCTACAGGCCGCTTAGAATGGAAGTGGATGCGCGCGCATCTTCAAAATGGCCGCGGCCACTGTCCCACTTTGTGTTGTTGCGTTAGCAAATAGTAGCTAACGATACGATCGGATTAAAACATGGATTAAAGAATGTAAACCCTGGAACACGAGAGTCTCGTGTTTGACGGGCTAGGGTACTAATTTAACCCTCCGTGTTTTTCTGGCGGGCTTCGTGTTAAACAGTCAGCTATGCATTAGAAGGACAATACGATATCAGTCACCAGAACCAGGTACGTGTTTTTTCAATGAGTATAACATGGTATAACATGGTGAAGAAAGAGATGTTCCATGGGCTTATTATACTTAGGAGGGGGCGATGCAAAGTTCACACAAGGCAGACAGTGATGAAATGAAAGTAGAAAAGGACGACCTTTAAATGTAATCCTGTGCATACTTGTGCTTTGAGTACAACGCACTCAAAGTCGATTCACCGTCT
This sequence comes from Electrona antarctica, assembly GCF_951216825.1. Taxonomy (NCBI): domain Eukaryota; kingdom Metazoa; phylum Chordata; class Actinopteri; order Myctophiformes; family Myctophidae; genus Electrona; species Electrona antarctica. Next base: position 16,515,468 of record NC_136797.1, read on the forward strand.
GCATATTTCTCCTTTTGTCAAGGTAGAGAGGGCAGTGTCGACCCCCCCTCGCTGATACAGCGAATAGGAGAATGGACAGAGAGAGACAGGGCAGGGAGACCCAGGGGAACGGCTCCACTGGGATTTGATTCTATTGTTGGCCAGCAAACGTATGGTTATGGATGGCAAGTCGTTGGATTTCTAAACCACAGGTTTACAGT